>NW_023416284.1:41730001-42372501 GCF_014176215.1 Rousettus aegyptiacus | reverse complement strand
TCCCTGTGATAGGTATGGGCATTGTACAGTCCCCGTGAGGATTAAATGACAAAATTGTATTGTTTACCGGGAGTCTTCAAAATGCTGGCCATGCAAGGCATTGGGAAGCTATGTAATGGCAGTTGGTAATCATTAACAAATGTGAGGAATTATTACGATCATAAAAAATAAAACATTATATTCCCAACTAGCATTGCCAAGCAATATAATAGTAGCTAAAATATATTTAGGTCCTATTAAATTCCAGAGAGTGTACTCAGCTTTTTATATCATTATTTAATCCAATATACAACCTTCTGAGGTACGTGCTATTACTGTTCTCATTGTACAGATAAGAAAACAGAGGTTTATAAGAGGCAAAGTAACTTTCCAATGAATTTATAAGTGCCAGAAGCCACAATAGAACTCAGGCCTGGAGGTAGATGGAGGAAAAAAGAAAAAAAAAAAAAGAAAGAAAAGAAAAAATATTGAATCATTTCTTCAATTAAAATAATTAATTAATTGATTGATTAATTTTTTAAAAAAGAACTCAGGCCTATTTAACTCTTCATACATTCAGACTTGAGCCAAATTCTTGCTGCCATCCCCTGCCCTACCCAAAACTTGCAAGACTTTAAAATGTTTAAATGTTTCAGGCAATATTTGGTGTGATCTTTTTCTCCATCTCTGTGTTTGCCCATTGTTCAATTCTAAACAATACTTGCAGCTCCATGCTGGCGTAACCAAAAGCATTGGCAGAAGACACTATTTTGTTCCAGGTGCTTCCCTTTGCCACGATCAGCCTCACAACATTCCAGGGGGTCAATGGTGTTCCCTTTTATAGATGGGAGATGGGGAATGGAGGCATTGACCAGTGGAGAGACTTGTCCAAGGTCCCACAGCTAGTCAGTGATGGAACCAGAACAAGAGACCAGATCTCTCAATTTCTGTCCAGTGTTTCCATGTGTTCTCTTGCAAGAGGGATGAAAGGATACTGAGAGCCCAAACATGTTTAATGAAATCTTAAGTACAAAAAACATAAAGGAAGGATAATTCAGATTTACTGAGCATGAAATATTCCTAAGGATTTTAGGGGGTTTTCATAAATTTTAATTTATTTAATAAAGATATTTCAAACAAATAAAATAGTCCATTAATGCTTACCCAGACATATATGGCACATGCCTGGCACATAGTAGGTGTTCTATATTTGTTCAGTCAAGTAAAATTTTGGGCTCTCAAAAGATACTCTTATTCTTTTTTTTTTTTCAGGGAAATAAAAGAGCACCCAAGATGTTCTCCAAATCTGTAGGAAAATGCTAAAATGTAATGCAAGTGGAAGAGAACATCTGCTTTGTATTAACCTAGACTGGTACTGGTTTGTTAACCTTAATTTCAACTGGGAAAAATGGGCAACAAGGAAGAACATATAACATACAAGTTTGGAATGCCCCACACCATGGCAGGCATTGCTAATAGATCATGGCACGATTTCCAAGACAGAGCCACAAGTTCTCAACCACCTTGCTCCCGGCACCTACCACGAATCCATCAGAATTGACACTCATGCTGAAATCTATTTGTCATCCCTGATAGACTTAAAGTCCTTTTCTCTGTGGCCTAAGAGGACCAGAGAACAAATTCATGCTGTTTGTATATCTCTGTGACTTTACCAAGAGGACAGGAAGGGTGCAATCTATAAAGCTGTTCTTTGGGACCAGATTTAAACTTTATTGAAGAATTGCTGGGCTGGAATATAGAATCTCTGAATGGTTACTATGTGAAACTGAAATCTTTTAGATACCTTTATAAATAAGCTAGATCCCTATTGGCCCAGAGCCCTGCCTATGGAAAAGATTGAAAGAAAATAACCTCTAGAGATCATCTCTGGTCCTATTATTGGATTTTCTCCCCAGTCAGAGTTAATAATGGCATCTCTGAAACAAATTTATGCATGTTCAAAGTTTCAAGGAAACCTCTAGCTTAAAAATGTTGTGACAGAAATTGGAAAAAATTTTTCCCTACAATTAAAGGACATCATATGTGCATTTAAAATATTTTAAAAATATACATCTGTAGCATATTAGAAAATTCAAAACAGAAGCTTTTTAGTAACCATAAGCTGTAATACTCCTGATATGATCCCACATGCTAAACCCTTAGAAAATACCATAATACAATTCACCCCTAGAACTGACCAGCTGATTAAAATCTTATCTTTTCATTTACCATTTGGCTTGAAATGGCAGCAAAATTATATAAGATGCCAGTCTAATAAAATAAAAGCATCCAGAGGTTCTTGTCCCAAAGAGGGGCCTGAAGAATTTAACTGATCCATATGAATTAGGACAGGATATCACTGTTATTCCACTCATGGTAAGTGCCACCCTAAACAGCATTGCTATTAAAATCAAATGGGAAATATGTGCTCCTGTGATAGAACCTAGCTCTATGTCAGAAAATCTTCACTGGGGGTAAAAAAAAAAAAAAAAGGTGTGAATAGTGAGTTGTTTTGTTTTTAAATACCATACACATTTAATAAACTCCCTAGAATGTGAATCCCAAGAATAGAAAAAAAAATAGATGTAGATGTAAAATTGTATCAGGTATATTGTATCAAAAATTGTATCAAAAGTTTATGAGGCCAAATATATACCAGTCATATTTACCATTTTTGAATGCTTCCTTGGCTCCAGGCACTTTTTACATATTAATTCTGTGGGGTCAATTCCCCATTTTACAGAGAAAGAAACTGAGGCACATGAAGTTCGTATAATTTTCCCAAAGTCAGTAAGAAACAGAATAGGGATTCGAACTCAAAGTTCATAGTTTTGATCATCATGCTTTACTCCTCTTAATGTGTTTACAATTTTTTGCTTTGTTCTGTTTTGGAAAGGAGGAGGAAGGGAACCATGATTTTTTCCTCTTCCCTTTAAACTGAAATAGAAGGAAAATTTCCATTATGGTCTTCTAAAATTAGACTAAACAATTAAATAATTCTGGTTTTCACAGATTTCAAGAAAAGATGGAACTAAGCCATCCAGTTGTCATTTTGAATACTGTATAAATAGAACTAGTTTTTAAAATCAATTACATATATTTTTTGTCTGAAGTGAGGCATGCTAGTAATGCATGTGACAAGGAGCCTTACATTATTATTTTGAAGTTGGCTTTAAAAAATGTATGGCCCTATAACAGAAAGAGACACAAAAAACAAACGAAAAAGCCTGGAAGGTCAAGTGCAAGGATCTGATTGTCACTCCTCCTTGTACATTTGCAGATTCATTCTCCCTGGATATCTTTACATTGCATTATTGCTCTCGTTCTAACTCCTACTTGCTTGAAGTTTTTGTTCATCAAAAAACCTGTGCATTAACATTTGACTGAATAAAAGCACTGTGAAGTTTCCATAATGAAAATTCTCTCTCTCACACACACACACACACACACACACACACACACACACACACACACCCCAGACGGGTATGGACCTCTACCATGAGAATTATCTTTTTGTGTGGTTGGTTTACATATTATTAAACCACCCATCTGATCTCTAATGGCAGCCCTGCTGACACTGTCTGACCCAATTTGACAATCTGGATAGAAATTGTAGGGTTGGCTGTTCAATGGCTGTGACTTTTAACAGCACTGCTTTTGGGCCTCAAATCAATTCTCTCTGTTTACAGACCATTTCACAGCCCTTTACCTGCAACATCACTTGTGTCAGTCCCATAAATACTTTGGTGTATATAATGCTTGAATTAGCATAATGGTTTAGGTACTAAGCTCTTAGCCCAAAGAAGGACACGTCAACACGTTCTCTTCACTTAAGCAATTAAGAGCCATTATGCTGCTTCAGTGGAAATATCATCAAGGTTAAAGACAATCCCAAACAGCCCTCTCACCTTTTTATTCTAAGTCTAATAAATGAGGCATAGAAATTGAAATGTTAGTAAACAGTCTTACTTGCAAGCTCTTTTTGGATCATGCTTAATCAGATGCCTATTCACCAGACGTTTGCATCAGATTTGTAAATGTGTATATTTATAATTGTTCATTTAGCGCAAAAAAATAGTTTGCTGATTTAATTTTAAAGTCATAGTGAATACTAATTTATTTCTGCCAGATTTTTAAAATTTTAACATCGTTACATAAAAAATATTTCTATATTATTTAATATGACAAAAGTCACATTTTTATGACAAAAGTTACATTTTTTAAAATGACAATGTTGCTGTGACTTTTAAACAAAGGGATATATCCAAGATGTTTCTATATTTTTCTTTTTAGAATTTAAAAAAATTAGCTTCATTGAGATATAATCTGCATATAATAAAATTCATTTTCAAGTATACATTTTGATGAGCTTTGGCAACTGTATATAGTTACGTAATTACCAGTACAACTAAGATATAGACTATTTCCATAACCTGAAAAAGTTCCCTCTTGCCTCTTGGCAGTTAATCCTTTCCCACAACACTGATAACTGATAACCTGCTTTTGATCACTACTTTTGCCTTTTCTTCAACTTTATATAAAAAGATTCTGATAGTATCTGGTCTTTTGTGTTTGACCTACCGTATTTCTTTAGATCTTTCCTCCTATATATTAGCAATGAGAAGGTAATGTGGGAAACATAACTTGGATAGAATTCTGGCTCCACCACTTATAGCTTAATGACCTTGAGCAAGTTATTTTAATTCTCTGGGCCTTAGTTTCCACTTCTGTCGAATGGAGATAATTTCCCCGCAGGGTCTATGGGGGTGTAAATAAAGGTATGCATATACTTAGGTAAGGCACCTAGAGTGTGCTAAATAAATGTTAGTTCCTTGGATTGGTCATGCTCTCTCCAGCCATTGAACGTTGCTAACAGTTGCTCACTACAGTTCTCACTACTCAATGAATCCAGTGACTGCAAAAAGGCACACAGGAACTTTTTCAGATTTTGGAGATATTCTGTGTGTTGAACGTGATGGTAGTTACCCAATTGTACACATCAAAGCTCATCAAACTGTACACTTAAAATTGAACTTTATCATATGTAACATTATATTATAATAAAGTTGATTTTTTTTTAATCTAAAAATAATAAAGAAATATGGAAAGACCTTGGAAATATGTCTTGGTCTAAAAGTCACGAGTGATAAGAGATACCCTTGACTCGGTGCTTCATCAGCTGAGCTTGCTGCTTTGGTCAAATAAGAAACACATTCAAGCTTTTCCTACGAACAGCACATTTGACATCACCAGCAAAAGCTCTACTAGTGACAAATGTCTTCACAAACCAGTGTCTTCGTGTTGACTTTTTAAGTTTAAGAAAGCAGCTGTGCAATGAGAGAGTAAAAGAGTGAGAGAAAGACTGTGTGGTGTGTGTGTGCGCGCGCGCGCGTGTGTGTGTATGTGTAAGAAAGAAAATGCACTTAAGTGACATTGTATGGCCGTCTTGAGCTAACAGCTTCAAAATGTCATAAACAGTTTATTGGATATAGAAAACATACAAGAAAATACGAGCTTAAAAATAGTTAGCTGGAGAGTCACTTCTTTTGGGTCATCTTCGCCAACTGCCACCAATGCCCTCTCCCTATTCTGAGTTGGCTGCCCTTTCTCTGTGTTCTGATATTGCTCTGTCCCTACCTCTATCACATTCGTTATTACACTGCATTTTAATTGTTGGTTTCTGTATCTGTCATCTTCATAAGACTGTGCAATCCTTGAAGATAAATATATTTTTGGGGGGGGGTGTATCTTTATATTCCCAGTACCCCAAGAGGTCTTTAGGAGGGGCTTACAAAATGTTTGATCACATTATCTCTAGTCATAACATTATAGAAAACACTTACCCCAGCTTTCTTTTAATAGTGACTTTGGTCCAAAGTATATGAGCATCTGAAATAATAGGGGACCCACTAAAAGGCATGAAAAAATGGAGCAGATAAGAAATATAGTGGGAGGAAGGGGAATAGTTAAGTGTCATTTAGTTCATCCCTCCCAGAATTCCTGGTTTGGGCAAACGGCGTACCATAGGAGTTCTGAGTCTAGGGTCCAGAACCAGAGGACCTGGATTAAATTCTAGCTCTGCCCTACCGTGTGACATTGGACTAGTTACTGAACTTTCCTGAGCCTCGTTTCACCTGTGACTTCACTTACCACCTATAAAATAGAGAAAATTAAAAATAAATAAATAAAAATAAAAGTTATTTCTCCTTCATAAGGTGTCTGTGAAATCAAATGAGATGATGCATGTAAAGCACTCAGCACAGTGTCTGGCACACTGTGATCACTCACAAACTGTTAATTTTCTAGCATGTTTCAAGAGTGCAGACTCTGGAGTCAAACAGATTAGTTTTGAATTTAGCTCATTCCGGTTCAGCCTTCCATTGTTTGTGTGAACCTAGACAGATTACTTATAACTTCAGGTTCCCCAAGTACATAATGAGGATAATAACAATACCTTCTTCATAAGGTTATTTTGAGGATTAAATGAGATAAAGAGCTAGCTAGCATCATGACCAGCACATAGTTAGTGCTCAGTAAAGTTTAGTTATTAAGCCAGTTTGATAGGATCTGGTTCTACTGTTACCACATAAGCCTTGCTCTTCAGCAAGAAGCCTTCACTTCAATCAAATAGATTCCCTCTCTCATCTATGTGTGCCATGCTCATTCCTTTGTCATTACTTCTTTTATGTTATAGCTGTCATAGGACAGCAGGGGAAAAGGAATAAAGATTTTGAGATCAAATGACCTAGCTTTTAAATTTTGGCTTTGCTGCTCTCCTAAATGTATACAAGTCGCCTTGCCTCCCTGAGTCTGTTTTCATCTGTAGTTGGGGATGATAATCCTCACTTCACTGGCTTGTTTTGAAGATTAAATTAGATCGTATGTGATAAAGTGCCTAATGTATAATAGGTGTTCTGCTGTATAAATTTTAGTTTCCAATCCACTGTATTCTCCCAGTCAGGCACAAGTGCCCTCTCCATTCTAACTATCCAAACATCTTCTACCTCCAAGACACACCTAAAAATCCCACCTTGTTCTGGAAGCTGTCTCATGCTGACCCACCTTGATCTCAAAGATGTGTTATACACTCTTCTTACTTTGCTGATTCTGTAAATTAGTCTTGTCTCTCCAACTGGACCAATTAATCTTCACTTCTTCTGAGTCATAGACCCCTGTGATAATCACATACATGAAAATTTACAAATCATTTCAAGATGCTAATTTCCCCCCGAAACCTCTGAAACCGATTATGATCTCCCTGCGGGCAGTGACTGTGTGATGCTCTTTGTACCTTCCAGGACTGAGGATGCTTAAGGTGTTAGTGACAACTAGGTAGTAGACTGATTAACCTTATGCCTCAAAGTCAAATGGTGGCAGCACCTGCACAGAAAGTGGCAGGATGCTGACCAGGGAAGAGGGTGAGAAACTCTTCAGCAGCATCTCAGTCTTTAATTTTTCCAAAGCAAAGCAACTTGAAGCTTCATTCTGATACCTGAGGATGGGACAAAATATCAGGGCAATAAATAGAAATGTGGACAGGTAACCATGACAATACTCCATTCCTGCGCCATAGACGTGTCCAGTCCACAGAAAAGCGCATCCCCTCTCTTCTCATCTTCAGACCCAGACCATAACTTTCACTGCCTCTCATTCCATCCTTAAGGGCCGGTTGGTTGCTTTGACTGTTCATTTTTATTTAATGACCCTTGGGTTTGTGATAAACAGTTCACTTTTTTTTTCCATTGTTCAAGAGTTTTTATTGAAGTTTCATTGTGCAAATATGATCGATTAAATCTTTGGCCATTGGTGATTGAACTCAATCTCCAGTCTCCAGTTTCTTGCCCAGAGATTGAGAGGTGGGATCAATGTTCCAATCTTCTAATCATGTGCTTGGACTTTCTGGTGAACAGCTGAAACAGTTCGCTTTTGTCTCTGTCCATGCAAAATTCTTTGATTTTCATTTTCTTATCTGTCATACCTCTGATCTAATAAGAGAAGTGCCCTATATAGGATGTAAGCAAAAGAGCCTGGACCTGAATTCTAGCCATGGTTCTGAGTAACTGGCTGTGTGACCTTGGGTAGGTCACCTGTCTTTGTGGTCTCAGTTTCCTTCAGACAACTTGGATATCTCTCCCATTACTCTCTTCATGATTCAGAGGCAGTGTAGTGATTCATCATTGGAACTAAAGGATTTTCTAAAAGCTTCACTGTCATACACAGTAAATATATGGAGAATGGCTAGGAAGGATGGGTTTTAATGCTTCAGTTACTAGTTAAGTGAGAGTTACATATTTTTGTCTTTTTTTTTCTTAAAATAATGAATTACAGCAGAAAGGCAGTTTAAGGAGTACCTTAGCCTGGGGTCCACAGAGGAAAGTAGCCAGAGAAGTGAAATCAGAGAGGTGCAGAGATACAAAGCCACAGGAATAGAATGCCCAAGACGAAGAGGGAATGATCCCCCTAGAAAGAGCCTTACCTCCTGGTTGGCTCGCCACAGAAGATGTTACCGGAGGATAGGGGGTCCTCTGCCGGCACGTTGTCCAGGTTCTTGATGTCTCGAACAAAGAGTTGAGCAAGACATGGAAATACAGTAGAGAAAAGCTTTATTAGACATGGAAATACAGTAGAGAAAAGCTTTATTAGAAGGGAAAGTACACTTCCAGACATGGAAGTGGGCCTGAGCAAGAGAAGCGTGGCTCAGAAGGCCAAGAGTCGCTATATTTAACATACAAAGTTTTCTAAACCATCCTACAAAACATACTTAACACTAGACAATAATGAATAGAAGCTGTAGTTCTTTGATGGTTTGAAAACCTTATGGATCTTGTATCCACCGTTCAAAACTAAAAAAGAAAAATGCGATTTTTCACGCTTTCAGGTTGTGGTGATCTGGAAAAATAGGAGCAATAGGTCTAACCAAAGTGAAACATATGTCTTTAGATCACCTATGGTATGTACCTCTCCCTAAAGCACGAGCACAACATTGCTAATAAAGTAAATGAAATAATAATGATCTTCCTTGCTATGATGAGTGATCTTTTGGCAGAAAATTACCATCCAAACATCTTAATGTTCTAATATTTTAGTAACAATATCAGCCCATAACAAAAAATTGGAAGCATATGAATAGCAGGTTTCTAATTTTATTCTGCCTGCTCAGGCTATGTGAGAGGAAAAAAGATGATAAATAGCCAGAGAGATTTTCTTGACATCATGCTTAACTGAAATTTCACAATAAATCAGTTGGGCTCATTTTTAAAGACCTACGACTAAATTATCATTGGGTCGTTTTGTTCCGTTCCCAACTGGGTTTCTGAGGAACTAATGGTGAGATACAATGAGATCTGAAAATGGGCCACAGTACGCAAACATTGCAGTTTGGTTTGATTTAGTCTAACTCTTGTGTAATAACTTTCTTTGAAGTGTGGGTTGAGGAGCAGGTTAGGAGCCCGAGGCCACAAGCTCATCTTGTGCTTGTTACAACTCGGATGCCCTGCAGTCCCCACACTGTATATCAGAGGCTTGGCACTGGAGTCCCTGGCTGATGGAGAGTGGAGCCTGCACAGCAGAGAGACTGAGAGGCAAACGACATGGTTGTGTTTGCTTGGGAAATCCATCCGATAAAAGGACACAGGTGGGTCTTCGAGGAGCCTGTGAGCCAAAGGAAGTCTGACATTGTTTTCAAGGTAAGAAAAGAGGTTAACAAATCATCCACCTAGCAGAAAGCGTGATAGTTTCCCTGACCGAGGGAGAGGCAGGACATGTTTTCAGATTGCTGGCTGGCCTCTTGCCTTCTCTAGCTTGGGAATTGCTACTTACTTCTCTGCAGAACCTCTGACCCAAGCAAATCTCAAGGCAAGTCCCCTGCTCCTCTCTGGTCTGATTTTTCATCGGCAAAATGAGGGGGTTGGACCAAGTGATCTCTTAGGCCCCATCGTACTCTAAAATTGGGTGATTCTGACCCTGTGACAGTCTTGTAGCCCCCAAGGGACTAACTTTCTTCCTTCCATTGGACACGTCTTTTCCAGTTGTCTGAGTTAGACTCTTAGACCTGAATTGGATCATGGTCGATTCTAGTAAATAATACCTGCACAGTTTCTTAGAATGTGTAAATTGATTTTATATATATTATTTCATTGGACCTTTGAAAAAAACTCTTTGAGGAAGGAAAGGGTATTATTCTTTTCATATTATAAATGAGGTAGCTATGCTAAGGGAGGTTAAGTCAGAACTGCCAAGGCAAAAAGGGTTCTATAGACTGAAGCCAGATCTGAAAAGAAAAAGCTTCACATGTAAGTTTCACACACGTTCTGGATGGATGAAGGCTGGATGAAACATACACACTCAATAAAAGAGATGTGATGAGTATCATAGATAAAAACAGTGGACATTCTGGGAACCTGCCTCTGAATTCAGTTATACTAGAGCCCCACTATAAATTCTGTTTGCATGAAGAGGAAATACTCCAGAGAGAGAGACTGATTTTTGCTTCCAGGACGAAGACTGTTGGCCTGACTCTAGAAGACAAAAGTTATTCTCCAACATCTCACGCAGCACTCTGAAAGGAGAGAAGAGAGGAAGCGGCGGTGGGGCGGGGGGCGGGGCGGGTTCATCTTAGGTAGCTAGCGGAAGGTCCTCAGTTCAAGCCAGGGACACTTAGTGGAGGGCTGCTGGAAAGTGATGATTTGGGGGTGACGATTTACTCTCTGGGCACTGAGTACAGCAAAACTATATGCCAAACCCTCAACGAGCTTATAACTGTTGCTTACAACTTCTATTCGTTTTGTTCCAGCCTCAAAGGAATCCTGTGGAGAGTTAGAGAGTCTGTTAAAAACAAAAACTAAAGGTAGGGTGAAATAAATTGGGTCTGTAACACTGCGGGGGGTGGGGAGAATATTAAAACATGCGCGCACGCGCGCGCGCACACACACACACATGACAAGGTCTTCCACTGTGGCATATAATTAAAGAACTTCTTGGGGGTGGAGAACTTCCTCATATGAGTACAGAGCCTGCTGAAGCGGACGAATGGATGAATGACTAGAATCAAAATGAATGATAGCATCAGCAACAGTGGGGGAGTAAGCAGAAAGCAGGGGAGTGACAAATGCCAAGGATCCATCTGAATCAGCCCCTATCACCAAGGGGGACAGCGGGGCAGTGGCAGCAACGACAGAGGGTAAGGGGCAAAGAAAGGTGGGGCCACATCAGCGGCTGCAGCAGAACCAACCGTGAGTCAAAGCTCCTGAGCTGCTCCGGGATTAGAAAAAGATTGAGCCAAAAAAGGAATAGAAGCAGATGGAAGTGCAGAGGGGATGTGATGAGAGGTAAATCTCAAGGAAAGCTGATCAGATTTGCAGATGACGAAAAACCGAAAGCATGGTTGATAGGATCTTTTAGTCTGAGATCAGTAAACTTTCATCACAGACAAACTCTGGATCTACAAACTTAAGAAGGTGAAATTTTACAGGAACATATAAAGTCCTGCATATAGATCCTAAAAATCAGTTGAACTGGATGAGATTGACAGGGTAAGAATAAGATATGACAAGATAAGAAAGACATATCTTGGGAGTTTTGGTGACCAGAAACTCAGCAGGTACCAATGATTTGGCTGTTAAAACAAACAAACAAACAAACAAACAAACAAACAAACAAGAACCTCAGAATACACTGATGAAAATACATGTCCAGACCTTTGGACTTTTGTGGCCAGACCATGTGTGCAATATTATGATAGACTGTCAGTGTTGCATTTGCAGACGAACATTGATCTTTCATTTTTTGTCCACAAGAGCATGACCAAGATAAGTAACCAGAACCAAGTCTCACAGGGGCAGCTGGAACTGAGGAAACCTAGAAGGGATCCAAAAGTATCATTAATTCTTGAATAAGACTTCTTGAAATAGAATCACATTTGTGTGGCCTTTATAGGTTACCACCAGAACCAAAGAATAGAAAGCCAGTTTGGGCTCAGTGTACAGTAGAAGCTTCTAATAGAGCTGGTTAAAGGTATAAGGACTTAAACTGCCCGAGGAACAGCAAAATCACCATCACTAGAAATGGATTTCAAGTTGAAGCCGGATGATCTTCTGTCTGGGATGCTGCAGAAATGTTTTCTACGTTAGGTAGAAGCTTAACTAAATGACTTGTGAAATTCACTCTTGCTCTTCTCTAAGAGGTTAGGATTCTTTGCCTTGGACACCAACCAAGGTGTAGTTTTGGAATGGAGAGTCCTGCCATGGCTTCTGTTTTCAGAATGCCCTTTCTCAGCAAATGACGAGGCTCTGACTTACTCAGTATCTGAGAATAAGAAATGTACTTTTATGAAGTAAATAGGCGTTTGTCTTCCTCATTTCCCCTAAATGCAATCAACCAAATTAGTTTTGCCTACGTCTTAAGAATGTCTCAAAAGCCCTTTCTTCTTCCCCATCTCCAGTAACCCTGCTTTGGTTCAGGCCGTCATCATCTTACCCTGAGACTTTTTCATTAGCTTCCTAGCTAGACTCGTCACCTCTACTCTTATCTTCTTCAGCGCTCCCTCTTTAGAGCTACACTCTGACCACACGGGATAGTACCAGTTCTTAATGTTGCATGGGAAGCCCTGCCAGCCTCGTGTTCTGTGGCTTCCCACACATACCACAATCCCCTACACACACACACACACACACACACACACACACACACACACACACACTTTGTGCTTCAATAATACCAATCTATTTGTAATTGTCCGCACACACTATGCTGTTACACATCTTCGTGCCTTTGCATATGCCGTTCACTCTGTCTAACATGCCTTCACCCTCTCCAGTCCCCACCTTACTTACCAGAAAAACTCTTATTTATATTTTTTCATACATAGAAGATCGGCTTGGGCATAACCTTTCATGAAGCCTTCTTTTAACCTCCTCTGCATGACATCATCTTCCAACTTCTACTTCTGTACCTTTGCACATGGTTCTATTACAGCGTTTATTACACTGTATTGAAATGCAATTATTTACATGTCTGTTTTCTCTACTGTTCTTGGGCTCCTCAAAGGCAGGACCAAATAATATTCTTCTACAAATCTCCAGGACTTGCTTAGCACATAGTAGATTTCTGTATTTGTTAAACTGACCTGACAAAGGGATCTTTATAAACATGTCTACCATTTGCTATGATATTGAACTCTGTATTAGAGTACAAATGAACACCAAGTTCTACAGTGGAAAACAAAATCAAACTTTTAAAGTTGCCCAATAATTTTAAATTAAATAAATAGAACCCAGGGCTAATAATGAAGACTTAGAATAGATGAAGAGGAAATTTTAACCTATAAATTTCTACCACCTTTATTTCTTCAGTCTTGAAAAGGTTTTAATGAGGGACTGGTCTGAAGAACATTGGATTTCTAGTCTTGGCATTCTGAAAGGGAGATTCTAAATTCAGAAACTGGTGCTGAGTACCGTGGGAATCCAAAAGGGATATTTTGAGGCTAAAGTGAAATAATAAAAGAGCTTTACTATATAGAGTTACAGGGTTATTAATATGTATAAAGAGACTCTTTGCTTGGAGTTATACTATGCGCAATGACAACTTCATAATTGGAATAAAATATAGTTTACATTTACTGAGTTCTCATTATGTACTAGGAACTACTCTAAGTACTTCATTCATTCATTCTACAAATATTTATTGTAGCCTAATATGTTATAGGTACTGATCTAGGTGCTAGAAATCCACCAGTGAACAAAACGCACAAAACCTCTGCTCTCTATGAGTTTATATTCTCTATGGGAAGATAACAACAAGTGAACAGACAAAACATACAGAATACCAGATGGAAGAAATGTAAAACAAAAAATGAAAATAGGAAGAACTGGATGTGAGGGTTGAAGAAAACTGGATATGAGAAGATGACGTGTAAGCAAGTACCTGAAAGACACAAGGGAGCATGCCATGAGAACATCTTGGAGAAGGGAGTCCCAGGGAGAGGATGAAGCAAGTACAGAGACCTAAGGCAGGAGCCTGCCTGGCATGTTTAAGCAACAAGGAGGCCTGGGTGCCTGAGGAAGACTGAGCAGTGGGTGGAGTTGAAGATGAGGCCAATGGAGTAACCAGGGACCAGAATATAAAGGGTCTTGTGAGCCATTATGAAATCTTTGACTTCTGTACTGAGTGACATGAGATATCATTTGAGGGTTTTGACATGATTTTAAAAAGATCACTCTGTTCGCTGTGTTGAGAATAGACTGTAGGAAGGCAAAGACTGAAGTACGGCAGCTAGTGCAAAAATTCAGGTGAGAAATGATAGAGGCTTAGAACAGGATGGTAGCAGTGGAGTGGTTAGGAGATGCTGGTTTCCAGATACTACGTAGATAGCGATGGCAGGATTTGTTGATGGAATTGATACAAGGCATGAGAGAGGGAGGAGTCAAGGATGGCTTCAAGGCTTTTGGCCTGAGCAACTAAATAGATAGAACTGCCATCTATTGAGACAGAAGTCTGTGAAGGAGGCAACCCTTGGGGGTAGGTGTGGAAAGGAGAGATCAGGGGTTTAACTTTGATTGTGTTAAGTTTGAAATGCCTCCTGGATAGCCAATTGGAGACGGAAAGCAGTTAATTAAGGGGAGAATTCAAGCTGGAGTTATACATTTGAGAGTAGCCACCATATGGATGCTATTGAAAGTCATGATCCTGGAGGAAATCTCAAAGGAGTATAAATGCAGAAGAGAAAAAGACTAAAGACTAGGCTCTCGTGCACCCCAACATTGACAGATTAGAGAGCTAGGATAAACTTTAGGAGGAGTGTGAAGGAGGAGAAAAAATAAGACAGTAAAGTAGTTGACAAAACAAATGAAGAGTGTTTCAAGGAAGAGAAAGTGATAATCTGTGTTGAATAGTGCCGATGGGTCAAATAAAGAGAAAACTAAGAATTGTTCATTGTATTTAACAACATGGATGGACACAAGAGAAGTAGGTTGACACCAATAGTGTTGATTCATTTAAGTCTCCCAACAACTGTATATGATAGTAATTATTATTATTCCCCAGAGATGGAAACTGAGGTACAGGAAGATTAAATAACTTGCACGGGGTCACACGATAAGAAAATGGCAGGGTCGGTATCTGAACCCAGACGATGTAGTTCTGGATCACATCCTGGCTTGAAGAAGTCAGAAAAACAGGGGAGTTGACTAAATGGTAAAGAAAAGCCCCTAAAATGTTACTTTTAACCTATTATGCTGAAGCTCTACTTCTGCTCCTGCTCCTTGACTTAATCTGCTGCAGAGCTTTTTGTTCCAAGTCAGGAAGAAAAGCATTGAATGATTTTTAAAATCTGCCTTTATAGATGCTTATTTAATAATCGTGACTAGGTTGATTAGCTCAATTGGTTAGGTCACAATGATTGACGCCAGGAGTGCAAATGCATTCCTTGACGTGAACCAGTCAGGTTTACCAGAACAACTATGTCTTAGTTTTTTTTTTCCCCCCCTTGGACAAATATCCTGTATGCAGGTTCAGTTTGGCAGTTCATCTCCTAGAAAAATAATTATAGTATATGTTCTATTGCTAAGTATTAGTAATATGACTTTTCTGTTCAAAGAACATGTTGTTTTCTTTTTTAGAGCTTAGGAGATGGATAGTTCTCTGTGCCCACATCTTCACAAGATGATAGCATCTTCAACAGCTCATATTTGTAAAGTAATTTGGCTATATTTTGGAGAGCAAAGAGTTGCTCTTATAAAAATGAGATACACTATGTGCTGGAACCAATCAGATAGAGATCAAACCTGAATAAATCATTAGCAAGGATCAGCGATCTCTTTGAATAAAGCTGGGGAAAGGAAATTTCAACCTAGTGTTTTATATAATTTTAGAAATCGACTCTACTTTTTGAGTGAGCATTACCTAGTTAGTAACCTACAAGGTTCTGGGCATTTGATACTAGTTGATAAAAGCTTCCCGGTGTCAATTACTGTTTAAGTGACCTCCAAGACCTCACCCAGTAAATTCATTCTTCAGGTAATTAGGTCCTGGCTTCTGCCCTGTTTATTTGATATAGTAGACAAACTCAGTTCTCCCCACATGGATTTATTGTATAAACATTTTTTAAGATAATGAGAAATGTATAATAAACTTTATATTTGATATAATTGCAATTGGTCACTTTTAACTTTCATGCTATTTGTTGACTCACTAACTTGGATGCAGTGTTTTGATCACTAGGCAATCTTTGTCATGCTTGGTTATGTCTGAGATTAGGCTGATCATTACTCTGAAATCCCCATGCAAATTTATAATTAGAAAATATATGTAGCTCTCTTTTTTCATCTCCCTTTCACCCCAAATTTCCCACAATTCTCACAGTTAAATTAACTGTTTATTTTGTTGTAATTAGAGTACAATACTTCTTCCAATTCATGGGCCACACCACTTGGGTACTAGTCAGCTCTTCCTTCATTCCAGGTCATATCCAAGGCTTGCTTCAGTGTTGCCACCTGTGATAAATGATGCCTAGCAACAGATAGAAATGTGAATCCAGGCCTTAGAGAGATGCTAGCCCAGTCAGGTTCAGTAAAGGTCACACCCACATTCTCTTCCTGCTCTACATAGATGCACCCTGGTGCCATTTTACCCTGCCAGAATAACTCTTCCTTGGTAATTCTCCTCACTCTCACCAAGCCAACCATCTGACTGTTCGGAATAAAAACAAACGTAAACAAACAAAAAATATTGTCATAAAATTTAGTTCTACTTAGTTTTTTCTTATTTCTTTTTAACCAGCATGTGTGAGGATAAGAGAAGACTATATATATATAAGGATGTAGCAACAGCTTAATTTTTCCAAATGGATCCAAGGTTGGTTCTTACAAACTGAAAGGAAAAATGAGCCCAACAAAAGAAGGGTCCTAATCAGAATATTATGAACACAAGATTAAGTTTCCCCTGACTGAGCCCCCCCACCACCGCCTTTTTTTTAGGTAGAAGGGCTTAGAATGGGTTATGGAGCATTTCAGAATGATATCCTGTAAGTATGTTGCCCCTTTTAAAATCACACATAGCCCTCGAATACAACGAGCAAACTGGCTGGGTGGTTTTAAGTCTGTCCACAGCTGGCGGGATAGATAGTGCACTTAGCAATCTCCACCCACCACCATGAAAGGTGGCATCCCCACAAGCCTCCCTATCAGTACATAGATGAAAACGTGGATTTTTTTTTTTTTTGCAGCAGCAGCAGCAGAGAAGCTTATACATAATCCTATTACTATCCTAGGCACCTATTAAATATGATTGAAACAACGCCCATTGGAAGTCTTAAAACCTTAACCACCAGTTTTACTTCTAAAATAAAGTAAACTGCCAAAAGTTCTGATAAAAGTGACAATTTATATTTTTAAGTAGTACAACTGGAATTTTCCTATAGCTGTAGACAAAGGAATTCTTACTCAGATAAGTAGAAGAGCACCAATAAATTTAAGGTAGCTTATGCAAGTTAGGCACTAATGAATGTCATCTTCTGTTTTGTCATGAAAAAAGATCTTTCTGCTGCTAAAGGAGACTGATTTAGATTATGAATAGCTGTAGTGATTTGCAAAAATGGCTCCAGAGAGATAGAATGAGACTCTATATACTTACGGCACTTGAGGTTTCTGCCCTTTTTGTTGAAAATTAATTTGTCCTGTGGGTTATTGGATTCTAGCTCAGCCAATGTATATTGCTCAGTCATCACAAATTTACTTAAAATTTAGTGTAGCTGAAGTTCATTCAACAAGACAAAAGTCTACAGTTGAAAGCTTCTAAAAATCTTTTTAAAAAACTGGCTAACAGTGTAATTGAAAGTGCTGGCGTTTAAGTAGATTCACATAATGTTTTGCAGGTATCAATATGTACTCTATTACTATGTTAGAAATAGATTTTTCACTTGTTTCCCAAGAAAAAGCGGACGGGGGGATTTATCATCCTTTGGTAAGAAGACATTTAGGTCGAAGGTTCCATATTCCAAAAAAATATAAAGCCCTAAATTCAGATTAGATTCTGTAATACATACCATATATTTCATTCATTCGCATATTTTATGTAATTTCAAAACAAATATTTTAAAAGCAAATAGATTATACCACTCCTAAGGCTTCTAAATCCCAAATACATTACACTAGAAAGAAATTAAAAGTACACAAATTCTGTCTCCCTGTTTCAGTAACTCTTATGGCAGGCAACTCGCTACTTAGGACGCTATAGCATGAAGGCTTATAGACTGGGAGGTTCAGGGTAAAGAAAATTATACTCCAGACAGAGCATCAGGATACAAATCACTTGCTTTTGACAAAAGGAACACTAGTTTAATGGCCATGCTCCTTCACCCAACAATAATGAGAAGAAAAGAAGAGAGTATTCTTCAAAAGAGGCTATTGTGAGAAGATACAAAGGAGACATTAAAAAAAAAAATAAAAAAAGAATGAACAAAATTCATTTCCCACTAATTGTGGGAAACAGAGCAGTTTTTAATTAATTCTCCCCTTAAAGTGATTTTTTTCTTAATGTAGTCTATATTTTTCATTTTTATACATTTAAGTATGTATATTTAGTACTTTAGCACATCTAAATATGTGTGTTTGATAGTCTTCTTTCCCTTTGAAAATCTAGATAGATCTGAAAACGTATAATAGCTAAAATCACATCAGAGATCCTCATTTGTGATTAGGGCCATTGGGAAAGCTCCTAATTAAATTGATACACAGGAGGCAACAAACATTATTTATTCATTTCATTTAGAGTTGAAAGATTACTAGATAATAAGACTGCTTTCTACTGAAAGATTATATTACAAAATTATATCTCAAAGTAATTTGAGATAAACCTAAATGGTAAAAACATTAAGATGTGTCATTCCATTAACAAAAGAAAGCAAATACTGTTTGGGGCGACCCAAACCGTAGTTTTGGACTTTTTTGATAGAGGCTTTTGTTTTACTCCTTGCCCTTAGATTACAACAGAACTACACAACTGATAAAGTTCAAACTGAAGCGATCAGCTCTTTGCTTGAGGTACAATTGCACAAAATGAGATACAGAGTGCTAACCAAATCATGACACAATGGACTGGAAATTTTAGATTAATAAACCTCTTTCAGTGGAGAACTAAATAACTTTTACAGTTTTATCTATGGTTATTTGTTTCTGTGAAGATTTATGGTCCTAGCAACAGATATACATCTTATCTTTCACTTTCCAGATTAAAGAGAGATGATTTTAAACAGGCTTCTGACTGGCATAATCTGGAATTGCAGATGATCTCAATTTTTTAAAAAATGCTAAAAGTGAACTTGTAAGTCAAATGAAAATACTTCGCGCATGGCAGGTGCACAGGGGAAAATCTGCATACGGCTAAATACGACTGATCTACCTATACTGATTCCCTCGCCCTGCCCTGAATCAGCCGGGCGCAATCTGTACGTGCTTAACCAGGAATTAAAAACTCCTCATGCTGCTGCTGCTTTAATTGATTGATGCTAAAAGTTTAGAAAATAAAACCTAACCAGCTATTACAAAGCGCCTTTAACCAAGCCTTCTCCTTTGAAAGCAGGATCCTCAATTGAAACTGGCAGACCACATTTTTAGGTTTCAAGCAGCTCTGTCATTCTACCAGGAATGTGTCTGCCACTTCACACGATAGCTTGAGCTGAAAGACATGTACTTTGAATCAGAGAATCAATAGAACACTTAATGGACAATTAGGAGAACAGCTGTAGGACTGTCAGAGACCCATCTGTACACAGCTCAAACAGCAAGCCTGGACAGGGCCCGGAAAACAAAGTACACTGCTCCAGGGCACTCTGGCCCCAGTACAAAACCTCCCTTTCATTTCTCATTTAATGTTAATATAGTGTTCTTTTTCATTACAAATTTTAACACGTGTAGAAAATTATGGAAATTGCTTAAGCCATTTGTCAACTTATATCATGTGAATGGATCAATAAATTTCACTACTTTGTTGTTAATGTAGATAAATTTTGGCATTTAATTAAGCTACAGTGAAAATGTGGCCACTTTTAATTTCAGCAGATGCTGTCGTTTCATTTGTAATACATAACTACAGGGGTAAATACAACCCAATCATGAATTATCACTAAATATTTATAGACAACATAGCAATTCAGAAAACAGACACAAAGATTTTTACAATGAAACAATTACTGTGTGCAAAATCTGAAATAGGTGGCGATGAACTTTAATAGGAACTGTGAACGGAATCTTAATATTGTAGCTCCACAGAAAAATTATATATGTATATTTTTCTTTCATGTTCCTGCCTCCATAGATTGCATCTCTAGTAGACAGAAATCATTTCAAATTCTTTTCACAGAATTGTTCCAAGTGTTTGAAGATAGTTTCCTAAGTTTGTAGAAGCAGAAGCATATTAATATTTATAAATTAAAACAATCTGTTCTTTTATTCCTTTTTTACTAAATTGATTTGGGTACAATTGGGAGGCTTCTTTTAATGGATGAGAGCAAAATATTATGATGCTTATTTCACACACGGGTTGGGTTTGGTCTATAAGGTTGGTCAAGAGGACCCTGGGATGGGAAAAGTAGACAGAATGCCAGACAATGGGAAAGACAGAATGAACTTTTTAGGCACCCTCCATGTGGCCTGAGGGGCCCCAAGATGAAATCTTGCTCCCGACAGCCAGAAGCCCCACAGCCTTAACCCTCCGTGGCACAGTCTGACATGATAAACTGCAGTATCTCATTTGAGAAGGAATAGGCTGCCTCTTGGTGATTCTGCTGGTACCTTCAGGGAAAAGGGATTTGAAATCACATTGATGTCTTTACAGTGTAGCCCACTCCATAACGTCCATTCCCACCATTGTCTAAATGCTTCAGTAAGAGGGCCCTGCTGGCTGTGCAATCACTGCATTTTCAGCAGAAAAGCAGACCTCAGTGCTTGTGTGCAGTGCCTTTGTGAACATTAAAAAAATAAAGTTTAGGGAAATCAAAGCCGATCCCTCATTCCTATTTTACAATGTCTCCATGTCAAATTGGCCATCACTGCTGAGGCAGTTTGGCACTTTCTGTTGGTCTGGCAGAAGGGTACGTGGTCAGAGAAGATGATTCTCTAAATGCAGACTCTATTAGAGAAATTAGAATTAAGCAGCCAACAGGAAAATGGATTGGGTCTTCTTGCTGAACCATATTACACATCTAAATTCCCAGCCAAAATTCTCTCTGGCTCACTGTCAGATATTCATATTTCTTTTTATTCCAAAATTTAAATTTCCTGGGACTTAAGGCCTCGCTTTTATATCCCTAAAAAGTAGAAGGAGCTGACAAATCCACCTCAACTCTAAAACAGGTAATTAGGGATCTTTTTATAATCTCTGAAATCTCAGATTTCAGTCATAATCCTAGTAATTTCCTGAGTCATGTATGTCTGTGAATTTGTCTCCAAGGAAAACCAAAAATATATATATAGGTTATTGCATCGGCTAAAGAAATATTGGCTTTTGTTGAATATTTGATGTGAACATCGAAGTGATAAGATACACTTTGTTAAGAAACGAAAATTGAGATTCTAAAAATTTGAGACCGTATTAGATTAAAGATGGCCACAACATTCTCTACCATTGATTCCATCGGTAAATGGATCTATTTCCTTTACCCATGAATCTGGGCTGGCCTTGTGAGTTGTTTTGTTCAATAGCATTTTGTAGAAGTAACTGAGCGAGATCCCAGCCTCAGCTTTGAGAAGGCCTGGAAGCTACTACTTTTGTACTACTTTTAGGATTTGGCTGCTATACTAGAAAAAAAAAAATTCAGTTTAGACTACCTAATTATGAGAGTTCACTTGGAGAGTGGTCCTGGAAGATAAGAGACCATTGTGGAAGCTCCAGCCTCAGGCAAACTCCCAGCTGAAAGCAGTAGCATGAGTGACTACAGCTTCGCCATGTGGAGCAGAAGAGCCTCACAGCTGAGCTCAATCAACCCACTGAATCATCAGAAATAACAAATCCTTATTAGGTTAAGCCATGAAGCTTTCAGATATGTTGCACGGCAATAGATAACTGAAACAGAGATTTTATCATAAAAACCTCTATTCTTTTTCTTCTCATACCCTACCCTCCTTTTGAAGTTATGCCAACTGGCAATCAACACCTGTTTTCCTATCCCTCTCGCAGAAGTGACCCAATAACAATAAAACAAAGAGCCAAGATACGAATTGGAGAGGGGAGCGGTGGAATTATTTTTGAAAGGGAGCTCAGACTGATTCCCTTTGCAGGTAGTTCTCTATTTCCTTTCTTTAGTGTCACCCAACATCCCAAATTTATATCAATGCCCAAACTGGACATCAAAGAAAAGACAGTTTCTGTAACAGGAACTCCATCCCTTCCCAGGACTCTAGTTTTAAAGTCAACTGTATGACTCAATTTACTTAAATATGAATAGACTTAAGACATCAGTAGATGTTCTGTTGTTTATATTAAAATTGCCCAACCTTACTCTTTAAAGTAACTTCCCTCTCAGCTAAAAGAATGAACTGGATTCTAATCACCATTGTCCTATGTAGCTGTGTAACTTGGGCAAGTAATTCTATCTTTTGAGGCCTTGGTATCCTCATCTTTAAAAAGAAGAGAATGGACTAGTTAATCCTTAAGATTTCATAAAACTTTGCCAACTGTCAAAGATATATGTCATTTTCCAAATGATGCCAGCTCATTCTTAATCCCTTATTGCGATCACCTGTCAACTAAGGTCTTTCTCTATTGCCAAAGGCAAGAATGAATATATCCTTAATTTAATATTCTACCCCTGAATAATTGAGGTGATTGTGTAATTAACTTTCTCTCAGAAAGCATAACCCTAATTTTTTTTACTCCATCATTTTATTAGAATAAAGAAGTATGACAATTTGCCTTTACACGCGGGTCTCTAAATGGATACCCATTCTTCATAAAGTTCATAAGAAGTTAGTACATGTTTTGCTTGTGGAAAAGATCTGAGAGGAACTGAGAGAATAGCAACTTTACAATGAAAGGCAATAGCTTCAAAACGCAACGATTCTTATGTTATGTCCGACAGTGAAAATGCTGCCCCTGAAAATTCTATTGTATTTTAGGGGGTCTTTATGAAAACTTGGTAACTTCTGGGATTAATAAGAAAGAAGATATTAATATGTCATGTAAGTCTAATTAAAAAACAAACAAGCAAACATAAAACTTATGGCTCTCTACCTCATTGCATTATTACACTAAAATATGATAAATATTAGGTATGGTAAATATAGAAAAATTAGTTTCTACTCATAATCTCTAGGTTCAATAATTCCACAGACAATTCCAAAACTTAGTGGTTTCAACCTTTTATAGAATGAAATAGATATGTGGTACAACACCAGCTGGGCAGCCTTAGGCAATCTGATTAATCTCTCTGAGTTTTAAGTTTCTTCCCTAAAAAGCACAGGTTTCTGTTTACGGCATAAAAATGAGATAATGCATATAACGTGCCTAGAATAGTAAGCACTCAGTAAATAGAAACTACAATTAAAGGTGAGTTTCATGAGAACAGGAACCTTGCCTCCAGTGCAGACAAGCTGTGAAAGTAAAGGACTATTTCTCTGGCCAACAGCTCCAACCTCTTTCCATGGCCTTCTTTATCAGGTAGAAAACACTTGGTTTGAGTTTTGTAGCCTTTAACCTCTGTTCATTACTAACAAAGAATGGACCATCTAAAAGACAAGAATCAGAAGGATAACCCCTATATAGATTACTCATCCCTGGTAAATTAAAAGTTATGAGCATGAACTAAAGACAACCGTAGCTCACATGGAATAAGAGAATCTCTTTATCACAAAATAGGTGGTACCTTAGGACATTGTGCTAACTCCCTTTACAAAGGCCACTACTTCGGTGAGTTTCTGCTCTGGTGAAAGTTTTCTCATAGACTAAGAAGTAAGTTAGGTTAATAGAGGATCCCTGTGGAGTAGCTGTAATTAGGTCTGGTTGAGGAATAAAACAGAAAGAGGTTCTAGACAATTTGCCCCAGGTCCATCAGTGACCAGATCAAAATTAGAACTCGCATTACTTAATTTCCCTAATCATTATTCAATTATTGACCATACTCATTTGCCATCTCTATTGAGAGAGAATTTGATTAGTGGCATGAAGCAACAATGGAAAACAAGGTATATCATGTGTGTTCTCAATCTTCATTCAGAGAATCTAGGCTGAATTTGCAACACACCATAAGGACTCCTAAAAAGATCAATGTTCAAAGCCTGCCTAGGGGTCCTGTTGCTCCGGATGGAGAATCAATTCTGGTTCACTTCCACATGAACATTCTTTTAGTGTGGCAAACATTGGTTGAAATTTTCCATCCCCAAATGGTAACGAATCTATGCCTAAAATCAGTCATCTCCCGTGAAATGAGCCAGTTCATTGGGTCTCTACATATGGCAAACATGAAACAATACAATAAGATGCACACTCCAAAACTGCTGCAGTCCAATCTTTCTATAATTATGGAGTTAATATGGTTATTGCTAAAGCTAGAGCCAATGAAGACACAAGTGTAAGACTTAAAAGCAGAAAAGAGAGTTAGGGAAATCTGCGAGAGGTGGGGCCAGACCATAAGTATGGAATCCAGCATAAATATGCTAGGCCCCTGATAAATCCTGGTATATGACATGAACCCTTAGCAAAATGCACGGATACTTCCATATTTGTCCACTACCACTGCTGTGAGAAGGCAGATAGTGGGCAACAGGAAATTGGAGGAGATAGTTTATAAGAAGCACTACTACAGACAGGACTCAGGCTGAAACTTGGGTGTCTTTATACCCAGGGTTGATTACACCAAGTTATATAAAGGCTCTCAGATGGTTCTAAATCTTCACTATGTGAGCTTGTGTGGGCTTTTGATAAAATTTTAAAATTCTAAGAGCTAGTCTATCTAAATGTAAACGATGATAATTTTGATGTTCCTTTTCTTTACATGCGAATATTAAGAAAGCATCTTTCTTTATGCTGTGGGAGTCACGTAAACCACAGTCAAGCTTTGTCTATGGCTTGAGGAGGGGCCGACTTGAATCAGAGACTTGGGTTTGGTTCAATTTCCAGAGCATACCAAATAACTCTAATGGATCACAGTGAACTAATTTTAGCTCTTCTTGAGAAGTTGATGTGTACATGTGCATAAAATGTATATTAGAAGTATATTAATGCAATTCTATCTCAATGGATTTAATTCTTAAATGCTACATATACTTGTTTAATCTCCCATTTTAAAAGTAGAAAAGGTTAGATTATAACATCAGGTTAGCTCTCTTTGAAGCAGGTAATAATTAAGTTGATTCACTGTTGCAATTACTGTCAAATCCCCCTTAATTACCAGAGATTTTATAGCAGCTTCATTATATGTCTCCTGTAATGCATTGTGGCCCTAAGGAGAAGTGTTGCAGGAAATTCTGCATAGCATGGATAATTCTAACCTGCAGTTACAGCTTCCAGCAAAAGCTCCTGCACTAAATTTATCTTTTTTTGACATTTCTCCCTGTTACTCAAGCAGTTAAATGAGGTAACATTACTAAAATACCTACCTAACTTTGAAAGTTAGAATTGATTTCTCCATGGATATTATAAAACAAAACAAAACAAAAAAAGATAAAGAAAGGATAAATTAGCCTTCAATAATGAATTTAGATTACGGCATTCAAATAGATGTGAGATCCTTATCTAAATCACAAATATATCTCATATTTCTACTTCTTGTGGATATTTCTTATATGATTTCTTATATTTCCTATCTGATAAGCAAGACAAAAATTATTACTGAATCCCTAACAGAAAACCTTAAAGAGGATAATCGATTGCTTTTCATTTATTCATTAATTTTTCCACTAATTTCGGGAGAAAGTAATCATTTTTAAAAGGTCGTTTTTAAGTTTCTGTATCACTGCTTGTTTTCGCTGGAAAAATCTTGACAAATCAGAGCCTGTAAATTGAGTAAAGTTCAAAACAGATAACTGAATAATGTCTCTCACAGATCCCTTTTTGACCAAGGAATTTACTCCATAGAATATATTAGATTCAGAAAGGGCTGCAGTGTCAATGACACTATTGGCAGCTGTGTTAACAGTTAAGGGCCTGGCTTTGTACAGCAATACAGTTATTAAATTTCTCCAGAGACCATGACTCATTAATCAAATATTCATACATCTCTGTAAATACACACTGAACAGAGAATACCCTCAGAGCTGAGCATCCCAATACAAGTGCTCTTTCATGTAACACTGACAAAATCCCGAGAACATGCGGTCATGTTTTGCATTTCTAATGCACTATGTACTCTTTAATACTCCATTTCCTAAAAACAGAACACAAATGATCTTACTGATTGCAAGTGTTAGAGGGTTACAATTAAAATTATTCCAGTATTGCTTCATACCATCTTTTTTTAAAACGAGGACAGTGAATCAATTCTTCTGTTCTTTGTTTACCATCAAACAAGTAATTTTTTTCCCAGGCGGATGAAGAAAACCAGGGCCATGCTACTATTAATACAAGAATTTGTATTAGCATGAAAACAACAAATCACTACTTAAACTATGGAGGCCAAATAACTTAACATATTAGCAGACATGAACTTGCTATATTTTGCAAAGTCCTCAGTCTGTTTTACAGCACTGGGAGTTTTCCTCCTATTGTACAGTAACAAAAGGTCTTTGTCAATTGCGGTCTCTGGAAAATTGGGGTCTGAAGGCCAGGCAAAGAAGAGAAGGCTCAAAACGTCGCCTCATAAGGCTACTAAGATCAGACTCTTCACCTCAGGGTGGGCAGGATGTACTATGCAAAGGGAAGAGAGAAAAGGAGCATCTTACATAAACTTCCCGTCTATTTAGCAGTTTTAAACAATGAGAACCTGATTATCAACGCCGATAATATATAAGTAAATCTGTCAAGTGTTATCTCTTCTACACCTCTCCAGTCTACTGTGTTTTTAAGCCTATTTTTCCAAAACCCTGGCCACATTAGGCCAGGGACTTCCCTTCCACAGTCGCCCTGCCACACAGCTCAGCCCGGCTCCACTCTAGGTGCTATTTTCACTAGTACCTTTGGAAACTCTGACTCAATATGATGCAGGGAAAACTAGAACAGGCTTTAGGATGGGAAGTGGTTTAAATCCCAGATCTGCAAATTATCGCCTGTGTTAACTCTGCAAGTTACCATACGGTACCTGACCCTGTTTTTACATCGGTAAAATGAAGACAAAAATATCTATTTTCCCAGGATTTTTGTGAAGATTAAACTAAGTGATAAATAATTATTAAACATTTAGTAAGTGCCCAATAAATGGCAATTGTTGTCATCAGTATCATCATTGCACTCATTAATCGTGTATCTCTTTGCACTGACCCAAACTTTTATTTTTCCTAAAAATCCTAATCCCCTCCTAAACTCAACCAGCAGAGGGACTCTTCCTTCCATTTAAATCCCTCTGATTCAGAGGGGGTAGTTTTGCATTCCCATATCCAGGTGCTGAATCTATCATTTCACACCCTCTCCCAGTGATGGTCAGACTACCTACCTCAAACACTCAACATACTCCAACTCTTAATTTCAGCCTGAAATTCAACCTTGCCGACCATTCTCACAACCTTCGATCATTCTAGTTCTTCCACTTCTTCACTTTAAATCCTTTGCTAGTCTGATAAAGTCTATGGACCCAATCTCAAAATATTTTTAAATGTAAATGAAATGCATATGGTTACAAGGGAAGTTATTAAAATGTTTTAAATTTGTGATATGTGGTAATATATTTGCTTCCTTATAAACACATTAGTAAGTCCTAAAACCAAGTCCTACCCATAATTTCAAAGCCGTGTAAATATTTCAAGATGACAGCATTAATTATGCTATGAAGGTAATAGGATTTCTTTTTGTGACAAAATCCTAGGCTCTGCTGATACTACTATCCTTCGTCGCCTACATTCTTAGTGGAAATAAATACTATGTTTCAGTTGAATGTTAATGAAAAAAGATGTGACCATTTTTACATATGAGTTCATGGACCCTTGAATTCTATTCATGGGTTCATCAGGTTAAAAAACTTCTACATTAAGTGGCCTACTGTTCCTCAGCATCATCTAAGTTTACTAAGTTCATCCAGAGACTCTGTAGAATTATGTCTAAGTAAAACAGACTCAAAGGGCAGGGCTTGAGAAATCATCTTACAATTTTAAGTCTTCATATTTTAAAACGTTAGAACCAAACCTCAGTTCTACTGACTTCTATATTCTTGTTTCTTCCTTCATAGTACCCTTCCTCCCATTCCTCTCTCCCAGGCCCCTACCTACATAAGCATAAATTTCAGCCTGACACTCAAGGCCCTCAGTAATAAATGACAGATGTTTCATCTTTATCACTCATTCTTCTATCCATGTTATTGCAGGATGTTTATCATCATCCCCTTACTAAATGCCAGCAGTAGAACAACCCACATGCTCTTCAAATGTATCCTGTGGGGATAGGCCTTCACCCAGACCCCACTTTCATTCAGAAAACATATGCATGGATCCTGTCTCTGGGTCTTTATGCTGTTTACTTATTTGCCCAAATACTTACCTATTCCTTGCCTGTATATAAATCATACCAGACTTTTAGGACTGGTATGAAGACTACCCTATATGAAGACTACCCTAATCCCCATAAAGAGATGGGTATTCTCTTTTGAAGCCAAACATAATTTTATTTTGTAGAACTCCTAACATTTTTATTCCCCTACCAAGTGTGACACATTTTTTTTTTTTAATATTTTCTCCACCCTTAAGTAAATTTCTAAGTTCCCTGATAGAACAAGTGTCAGTTTTTATCTCAATGTATTCTACAGAGCCTTACATTCAATACTGGAATGGAATTAAGAGGTTTTAGGAGTTTTTTTTTTTTTTTTCTTTTCTAATTCTTATTCTCTAGTGTCTGTTAAAAAAAAAAAAAAAGCAAACATACTCTGAAAGCCTTTTCAAATCTTAAGACAGAAAGATAGATGAATAAAATCTTGACAATGGCTTTAAAGGCTAACGTTTATTGAGTACTCACCATGTGCCAGGCGTTTTCCTAGGTGCTCTTGCATGTCCTATGTGATTCCTCACTGAATCCTCACAATAGAGCAACATGATTGTTACAATTATCCATATTTTACAGATAAGATTAAGTAACCTGTTCAAGGCCATGTAGCTAGTAACTGTTAAAGTCACTATTTGAGCACAGCCAGTCTGACTCTACAGTTTAACCAGTTCATTAATGCCATCTCCACCGAGTAACATGGGAGTGTGACAGAGAAATATTTGTTTTTCCCTAAACAAAAGGGTTCATAACTTTTTCCAAATTAGTGGTATTACTTTTGAAGCACTTATTCTGGCTGATGCTATAATCTACTGTAATTTGATGTGTTCTTACAGAATATGACCATAGCTATAAGACCTGTTTTGTATGTTTTATTCCTTTCCAAATATATACCTTTGGTGTTTGCCAAAATTGACAAGCTGATCCTAAAATTCATATGAAAATACAAGGGATTCAGAACTGCCAAAATTATCTTGAAAAAGAACAAAGTTGGATAACTCACTCTCCAATTTCAAAATTTACTACAAAACTACAGTAATCAAGTTAGTGTGGTACTGGCATTAGACATATAGATAAATGAAAATAAAGCCTTACATTTATGGTCAATTGATTTTTGACAAGAATATCATGTCAAGACCATTCAATGGGGAAAGAATAGTCGTTTCAGCAAATGGTATTGGGACAACTGGATATCCACACTTGAAAGAAGGAATTTGGATACCTATCTCACACCGTATACAAAAATCAAATCAAAGTGAATTAAAAACAACCTAAATGTAAGAGTTAAAACTATAAAACTCTTACATGAATAGGCATAAATCTTTGAGACCTTGGATTAGGCAATGGTTTCTTTAATATGACACCAAAAGCATAGCAACCAAAAAAAAAAAGAAAAAGAAAATAGATAAAGTGAACTTCATCAAAATTAAAACCATTCGTGTTTCAAAAGATACCATCAAGAAAGTAAAAAGACAAACCACAGAATGGAGAAAATATTTGTAAATCATATACTGATAAAGGACTTATATCCCGCATATGCAAGGAACTCTTACAACTCACTAATACAAAAACAAATAACCCAATTTAAAGTGAGCAAAAGTTTGAATACACATTTCTCCAGAGAAGATATACAAATGGACAATAAGCACATGTAAGGATGCTCAACATCATTGGTCAGTAGGAAAATGTAAATCAAAGCCATAATAAGGTACCCCTTTATACACACTAGATGGCTAAAATTAAAAAGACATTAACAAAGGTTGGTGAAGTAGAAAAACTGGAACCCTCATACATTGCTGGTAGGATTGTAAAATGGCGTAGCCACTGTGGAAAGCAGTTCGGCATTTCCTTAAATAGCTAAACATAGAGCTACCATATGACCAGCAGCAATTCCATTCGCAAGGATATACACAGGAGAAATGAAAACATGAACACAAAATCATGTACACAAATGTTCATTACAGAATTACTCATAATAGCTGAAAAACAGGAACAACCCAAATGTCCATCAACTGATGAATAAACAAAATGTGGTCTATGCATCTAATGGAATATTATTCAGTCACAAAAAGAACAAAGTTCTGATACATGCTATAAATCCTAAAATCATTATGCCAAGTGAAAGGAATCAACAACAAAAGGCCATGTGTTATATAATTCCCTTTATAAGAATATTTGGAATAGGCAAGTCCATGCAGAGAACAGGTTAGTTAATAAGTACAGGGTTCTTTTGTTTTTTTGTATTTTGTTTTTTATGTGTTTGGGTTTTTTTTTTTTTTTTTTTTTTGAGTAAGGAAAATGTTCTGGAATTTGATAGTGGTGATCACTGCATAATTTTGTGAATATATTAAAAACCACTGAATGGTTTTATAAGTAATACAAAAATAATGCGGTTACTTAAAATAACATAAGCTACCACTCCACACCCACTAAAATAGATTTAAGTCAAAAGACATTAGACTTTTCATAAGTAATCTGATACTCTTAAATCACCTTAAACATTATAAAATTGGAACTTTTGAACATCAGCTGACAAAAGAGCACTTTGAGCTCTGTCTGAGCTAATGCTGCCTGCCAGCCAGTACCACGATCTTTGCATAGCAGCTTATACTATATTGGATTTTATATTTCATTTCCCCATCTTTTGTAAACATGACGATGTTTACAAAACATTGGAAAATGGAAAAATGAAAGTGCTAAAATGTGTGGTAAGAGATGTAGATCTCATAAGTTTAATATAAGTATAAATAATCATCAGCTTCAAAAAAATGCTCACAGGGCTTTAAGTAGATCGACTGTATGTTTGACTATAAAAGGACAAAGATAAAGAAATCTATGAAATGCTGGAACTATATCATCTAAAATCATGTCAAGCCTATATGATTAAAAATAATTTTATAATGCTTTTAATATTTTATAATATTTTATACTCATTTTCAGAACCTTCCTTAAAACATCATTTGAAAACAGCTATGGTTCATTTCCTTCACATTCAACTGTTTTAAGTGTTTATGGGAACATACTATGTACAAAATCTAAGTGTCCCTCTTGATGTAGACATGAGCCAGTAGCTGCAAAACTGGCCAAGCACAGTGGGTCAGGTGTAGGAACCAGTCACAAGGAACAGGAAAGACATGAACACAAAATAGAAGGGAATATAGGCAAGTGAAAATAATCCATTGAGGTGACAGAAATGTGGGGTGAATTCTCTTCTGTGATGTCTACTTAAAATATTTTGGAAATAATTTAAATATGTATGTATGTGTCTCACCATTAAAACTCCCTAATTACTAACTAGAGTCCTGACCACGAACTCTCTTGTTTCATGACATGATCATCCAAATCCCAGGACTTATATTAATTGTCCCCTTAATCCCCACCTTAGATTCATTAGCTATAATTTAATACAAGTGAACTGATCAGAATGGTGCTAGGTAAACAGCAAGTACGTAAATATTAGCTACAGAGATGCCACACTGCACAACTCCAGGGAGTGGCATTCACACAACATACACTAAAAATAGTGCCCCTTGGAGCTGTGCAATCTGGCAGCCCCATATCCACTTTCTAATATCAGTATACTTTAAGGCCTACATCAAATTTTAAATCATCCTAACCTGCAAGCCTTTTTAATTCATATATTTTTATCTCCGAGTGTTTACTATGGTGTATTTGCCTAGACACACTCAAAACTTGCTGTCAATAATTCTCTTATCTTTTTGTTCAGACTCCTATTGAATTTTTAACTTTCCTTTGTTTACCCTTCCTGCTTATAATTCTTTTGAAACCCATGAATTCCCAATTCTTATCAATTTATATTACTTTAGTATGAAATATAAATATATTTATAATTATCAGTTTAATTTTCAATAATTTAAATAAAAATTCTCTGTAGAGTGTTTTTGATTCACTCTTGGATGACATCCAGTATATATGAACTGTTGATTTAAAATAGGGGAAGATTATGTTTCTCAATTTCTGAAGGAATTAATTAGAGGGCAGCACAGTAATTTTCTACCTAATAACAAACATGTATTCTCCACTTTAAACATTTTTCTTATTTTGAGAGAATAAGTGAAATTCTATAACTGTATCTGTGAATGTTTTGGGTAATTGCTTGCCACCAATTGTCGAAGAGGACTGTAAGAGAGAAAAAAATGCTAACTCAAAAATGTATCTGCAATACTAACTCTATATATAATATTTTGCAAAGTTTATAGGCAAGAAGGAAGTCTTTATATAACCATGAAAACCACACAAAAATGCTTAAGATTTCTAAAATGACTTAAGAGTCAAACTACAAAATGATATAAAATTTATATATTAGAAGCAATAGGATGTTTCCAATTTTTCCAGGTCTGATGTTTCACTTTTTCAATTCAGTATTTCAAGGTATTTGGTCTAAAAGCTCAATTGAATAGTCTATTGAATTGTGTGTGGTTGATTGACAATACTGAGGTTATAACAAATATCATATGATAAATATTCTTCTAAAATATTTTTAAAGACATTTGCTTTTCTTTTTATAGAAAATAATAATCCCTTATACTTTCCAAGAAATTGCCTCTATCAAAATATTCTGGATATCCTTCTTCTATGTGACTATTATTTTAAATTCTCAGTTTCCTCCTTATATCTGTTTCAATAGAAATCTATATTGTTATTTAATATTTTAAAGTGTTTTTTCATTATCTGTTCTTCCTCTTGTTCCCTATTTTTGGAAAATCCTTTATAATATTCTTATGGTTATATGTGAATATACAGTCAAAATGACTTGGATATACAATGCAAGCTATGAAAGTGCGCTGTGATAAATCATGAAAATGAAACTTTTTCCTAGTAACAAAGAAATTAGCAGATATAAGGGGGCAGGGGGAAGCTAGATCAGTATGATTTGACCAGAAATACAGTGCTTTCTGGCATGAGTAGAAGGTAATTACAGATCTCTAAAAAAAATAGATATTTCCGACCTAAAATTGGATAGACTACATAAGTAAGTCATTTTTTTGCTCTTTTGTTCCTTTAATTCTTCTAAAAACAAGATAGGGTTAACATATATACTTTTAGATATGTTTGCCCTTGGACAATGTTAAATCTTAAGGTTAACAGAACACAGAAGTGACCTAAAATTTTAATCTGTTAAAGTTGTCTTCTCACTAATACAGATTTAATGGGGTTAGTTTAATGTAAAAACAGAAAAATTAGTACCTCAGGGAAATCCTTTTGGATATGGTTATACTATAAAGGATCTTTTCATTCACTCGTTCAGCAAATGATGACTTTCAAGATGGTCTGCTGGTGGTTAATACATTGACAAAAAGGGATTCAAAGTGTCGAGTCTTATGAAAAAGAGAGAAAAAAACCTTCCCATCAAAAGTCACATCAAAAAAATTTTTAAATTCATTTCTGAAATGTTAATGGCAAAATCTAGTATCTTAATATTGATGTCCAAATGGACGATCCTCCTAACATAATTCGAACAGAACACCCATCTTAGAATCTTGTCCTTTTTTTATTTTCCTTTATTCCAGGCTGAAAGAGATCATCCATAAGCTTTATTGACTTAGTTTACTGGCGGTCAGAACTTGAAATGAAATCTGTGTTCAAAACAAAGTCTGAAACCAGAATTTACAGGTACCTCTATTATAATTACAATGATGTAGTTTTGTTGCTGCCTTTGCAATAAAAGATTATCACAACTTTTTGTGTGGTCCTCAGCTGAAGTTGAATTAACAGGCAAAATAAATTCATCATCCTCTCTCTCAATTTTCATGAATGTATGCATTTGGTCATACATATTATTAAATACTTTTTATGTGCATATTTTGCTGGTAATTTCTGATTCTAAACATTCTTAGTAATGAGGATGATTGTACTGTCAGATTTATCTGTCTACATAATATTCTTAGTTTTTCAATACAATTTAGTGCGAAAGAAGTTTATGTCTCCTCTCAACTCAACTTTGTCCAGGTGTAATTTTTTCTCATTCCAACAATCCTACTTAAAAATAATCCTAAATTTTGTTGCGAAGAGAACAAAAATATTATCCTATAACTCTAAGCTTTTAAAGAGTGCTTATAAGAGAACACTTACAATTAGTTCTGATTCATTTGAAGGTATGGGTGCTCTCATTTGATGTGCTTGCTGCAAAATCCTGTGAATATGGAGGTGTGTGGGAACAACAAATTGCAATAATTTAGAAGAGAGGACTGCAGTGTATAAAATCAAGACATACCACTGGCTTCCTGTTCCTGTACTGCTTTGACCATCTAAGAAAATTAGTACTAGGCTTAGTTTGTCCAGATCTTATCCAGGATACAGGAACATTTTAAATTTCAGGCTATTTATTTCAATTTAATAATCTATCCTCACTGGGAAATGACAAACCTGATTTCTCTCATCAGGCATACGAAAGCAATCTGCCCACCCTCTGTTTCCATTTTGCATGCAACTCTAAACCTAATAGGCTTTCTGATTGAGAAGATCAATGACTTCAAATGATACACAATTTTATGTCTTTATAAGTCACCTTTCCACATTGAAACACGGACACTCCATAAAATAAGTTAATCTTTTGCTTTCAGAATAACAATGTTATTTGCCTTCATTAAAAAGAGAATTCATTTGAGAGAATGATTTTTCAAATGAAAAGATTAAAATAATCCCATTAAAATCAAACAAAGGCGTTTTATGTTCTCACATCTTTATTATTTATTTTATAATCCTGGCTGGATAGTAACTCTTGTACTTTTATATTACAAATTTGCCTTTAAGTAATACATAATACACTTAAGGCAGATTTAGCTTATGGAAGTGGCCTCAGCTTCTAAACATGACTACAGTGATTTACACAAATAACAAAAATCACATAAAGGAGTATCTACTGATATCTTTCTTGGTACTTATCTTTAGCTCTAAAAACTGCATAGTAAATAGAATTCCTATAAAATTTTATTTTTGAGATAGGAAACAAACACTATTTCTATCTTAATATTGCCTTTATCTGATCTGACTGGATGTTATTAATAATATAACCTTTAAATTTGTGGGAAAAACCAATACTTTACACTCACTCCCCAGAGAAAGCTCAACAGCCAAAACAAACAAAAAAAACGAGCTGTTATAAAATCATATTGCTAAGTACTACCTAAACTCACAATTCTGCTTATATAATTGTATGCATATGACAGCTAACAATTACTATCAATATATCAAGATACACCCAAAACTATCCTTTGGTTGCATTGATTTCAGGAGGCTAGGCAGCATGGAAGATTCATTCTCTGGTCTTCTGGTCATTAGTATAAACTGAAGCTTTTACAACTATTTGGTGATCCCAATTTTGGGGCGTATATCACAAAACCTTCAGGAGACTAGTGGCTTCCGCTGGAAGAAATTGAAGGCTGGAAGGCTTGCAGTTAGAGTTATCATTAGCAGATCTTAGTGGAATAGGAATGCAGCCAGAATTACTTGTTATTTATTAGCAATCGAGATTCATTAAATCACTTCTCTTTCAGAAAAATATCTTTAAGATTTATATATTTTCAACTGCACTTTTTTAAAAGAACATATAAAATTAAGATATTTGTGAAAATAAACCAGTTTCAAGTATACTTGTTTCTTTTCATTTTTTCCCCTTCAAAGAGTTCTCACATTAAGCACAGATGTGATATCTTTTAAAGCAGGACAAACTCTTCTGTGCTAAATCTTTTTAATCTTTTTTCATCCTCTGAGAAAAGGTCTTCTTCATTGGTTGTAGTAGATGTAAAATCATAGTCTCTGGAATGACCATTTACAAAAGTAAATAAGGGATATTTCTCTTTAGAAGAAATTTTCAGCATCTGTAAAAGAAAGCACAGAAGAATCCCTTATTGAATGCAATAGCGCACAGTTGGAACACATAACAAAATCTAATGTTTTAGCCCTGATTCTTTCATTAGCTTTTCTCATTTACATTTATCCAGCGCTATTGCGTTCACTGTTCTGGCTAAAAAATAAAAGTTGATCAGAACTGTATAATTTATTTATAGCTAAATACCTGCTTCTCGATTAGTCTACACTATCAAAAGTACCATTCTCCGTATCCCCAAAGTAAGACTTCTGGTCACATTAGTTTGAAGGTTTATGAAAGAGTTAATATTTATCTTCTCTTAGTAGTGGTAGACGATGAAACAAAATGATATCATTGACTATAGTAAAATATTGCGAAAGATTGTTTGGTACCATAACACAGAAAAAGAAGCATTAAACTGAGTCAGAAGGTCCATTCTAATCTCAGTTCTACGACTTACCTTGATGTGATCTTCGACAAATTCCACTACCTGAGTATCATGTATAAAATGGGGCAACAGATATCCAATCTCCTTACCTCAGAAAATTGTTAAGATGACCAAAAGCAATAATAAAAATTATTTTAAAAATTGAGTTTGGTTTTTCTAAAGATCGCTCATATTTGAAAAAAATATTTCTGCAATTACCTAGTCAATATAAAGAATAGTGTTCTTATACATAGTAGTCATCCATGCTTTCCATATTACATTAGATAATTCAGAAGTGAAAAAAGCAATACTTAGAATTTTGTGCGACACTGACAATCATTATAACCTCTGTCAAGTTGGTATTCGTTGACAGGCCAACCACTCATTCTAAACTATTTTAAATCTTTCTGTTAAACAAGTTCTATTAAAATTTAAACACTTTTCATTTAATAAAAATTTCTGAATGGAGGATGTTTTGATAGAAACCAACTTTTCTATAGGTAATCAGGACCTATAAGAAGGATTCTGAAAAGTTTATGCGTTTCAGAGAATGCTGAAATAGTATCGAGTACTTATACATCCTTAATCGTGATCAATTAAATATAATTTGTATTTAAAGGATAATTTCAGGAGTAAAAACCAAATTCTATCAAACATCAATATTCAATTGAAGGATCATCAAATTCTTATATATTACATTTATAGATTCTCTTGAAACATAGCTAAAATAAATATGTACCCCCAGCATACAGATACAAGGTTAAATTAAAAATATTTCACTGAGTTAATATAAACTATTTTTAATTAAATAGAAATGAACTATTTAAAAACAATTGAGTACTTAAAAAACTAGAGCGATGGCAATCAGATACCATAATTCGAATAGTGCTCCTAATTTATACATTACTCAAATATATTTTATTGACATTCTACCAAAAGAGAAAGAAGAAGGACAAATATGTGGAAAATAAAAATAAGAGATTGAGGAGACTGGCATCTGGTCAGTTTCACTTACAGCCAATGGCTGGAATATAGTACAAAACTGTCATTTTATATTCATTTAATGTACTTGCAAAAGTCCAGTGTCTCATGGGCAGTTATCATCATATCATTTTCAAATCAACACAGCAAACATTATCATCTCTTTATCCTTTCTTTTCAGATTATGAAAGACATCATTTAGGTTTATTAGTTGCTCATCAACTAAGATTCAAATCTATGCCACAGGACAAATGTCAGAAAGGAACCCTCTATTCTTTAATTACAAAATTCACTTACTTTTTGCACACTCACTTGCAAGGCAAAATCTTCTAATACATATATTATTGATTCAGGCTTTAAGAATTACCATTTTTCTAACTTTTCTGCACTCAAAATAATTTCAAAGATTACCAAATGAAATATATATCAAAGATTTACTAAAATAAGTTGAAAACTTATGTCCACACAAAAACTTGCACATGGATGTTTATAGCAGCTTTATTCATAACTGCCAAAACTTTAAAGCAACAAAGATGTCCTTCAGTAGGTGAATAGATAGATAAACTATGGTACATCAGACAATGCATTACTATTTAGCATCAAAAAGGAATAAGCTATCAAGCCATAAAAAGACCTGGAGGAACTTTAAGTGCATATTACTAAGTGAAAGAAGCAAATCTGAAAAGGCTACATATTGTGTGATTCCAATGACATGACATTCTGGAGAAGGCAAAACTATGGAGACAGTAAAAAGATCAGTGGCTGCCAGGGATTTGTAGGGAGGGAGAGATCAATAGGTGGAACCCGGAGAATTTTTAGAGCTGGAGAACTACTCCGTATAATACTATAATGGTGGATACATGTCATATATTTGTCAAAATCCATGGAACGTACCAAATACCAAAGTGAGCCCTAATGTAAGCTACAGACTTTGGGTGATAATGAGGTGTCAATGTAGGTTCATTGATTACAACAAATGTCTAGTTGGGGATATTGATAGTGGGAGAAGAGTATGTGAGAACTTTGTTTTTTCCATTCAATTTTGCTATGAATCTAAAACTGCTCTAAAAATAAAGTGTGTGTGTATGTGTGTATATGTATATATTTATATTTATATATTTATACATATATAAAGCGTGTATATATATAAAGTATATATATATGTTGAAGAACAACTGAGTTGAACAATAAGGTAAGTGATAACATATTAGCACATAAACATGAAATAGAAGGAGGAAATAATTTTAGGACAAATAAAAGTGGAAATGACAAAGGAGACTTTAGAAATTGTCTCACTCTCATTTTATAAATGAAAAAAATTGGGACTCAAAGGATTTAAATTACTTTTCCAAGATGACTTAAAACAGTAGCAGCAACAACTAAAAGAAGTAAATTGATAATGGAATATTAGACCTCAATGACTTATCAACATGTTTTTTTTCTTTTTTTCTTTTTTATGCCTACAGCGTCTGTTCTTCCTAGGTGGTCTCCCATCCAAGTACTAACCAGGCCTGACCCTGCTTAGCTTCTGAGATCAGATGGGACCAGGCATGTTCAGGGTGGCATGGCTGTAGACTTCAACATGTCTTTCAAATGCTTTTCATAGCTATAAGCACTATATCAGAATTTTTTTTCAAACTTTTCATAAAAAATAACCATTGATTTGAAAATTTGATTCTGAAAACTTTTATCAAAAATAAAAACTTTATTTTTTTTTTACTATTACAAGAAAGGACATATTGTCAAAACCTTAAAGTCCCTCCATAATGGATAATATAAAATCGACATTAAAAAAATTCCAAATTAGGTTACCTACATGACATGGGGGATATTAGCAATAGAGATACCATACAAGAAAAGATAATAAAAGTTATTTAATAATTAGGGGAAATGTTTATTATGGAATGATAAAAAAACAGGATATAAAGCTATATATAAAAATTAATCTCAATATGTTAAAGTAATTTAAATACATACTTTCAAAAGACTAGCAGGAAATACAATAAAATATTAAGTGATTCTGAATGAAAGAATTACTGGTGACTTTTTAATACTTCTATTTTCTAACATGTATTTTTCTTATACAGTAAGAGAAAAGAGTCATTTTTTAAAATTAAAAATACTTGAATTTACTATCTCATAGCTGCTTTTCAAAACAGGTTTCAGTGATTTGTTCAACAAAAACTTTAGAGTAGACGAGTCCTCTGTTCTATTTTAATAAGACAGCCAAAGATACAGGAAATAATAGTTTTATTACCTAAAAGGCAAATCACAGATTTCTTTTCAGAAGGTCAAATATTTAACACATTTTTCCTATGTACTAAGTTGACGGGTTTCAGAATTTACAAAGGAAAAAGCCGGAGGACAGAAGTTAAGCAATTTCTTACATCATATTGCTAGTAGATGTAAGAAAGAACAGAAATAGACCAGGAGATGACCACTTCTCCCCAGGCCAAAACCTTTTCCACTAGCTTTGCCAGCACTGATGTAAAATTATACCCAGTACAGAGCAGTCTATACCTGTATGGTCCACAGTTATCACAGTGGAGCTACATTTAATCAGAAGTTAGGTTCTAAAGTCAGCCTATAATATGAAAATCAAATATAGTCAAAATTATCTTTAAAAAGCCTTCAAATTGTTGAAAGGGTGCTATGCATAATTTTGTGTATAAAACCTTGTTTGGTACCATGTGTAAATGTACAATATACTACAGAACATAGAAAAGTACATTATTTAATAAAGAGTGCGCATGGAAAAATACATACCTGTTTCATTATGAGTTCATGTAACTGAGTTGAAGTTGAATGTGCATGTGATATTAACTCCACTCTCTCCTCACTACTTAATCTTAAACCTCTCTAACCTCATTTTTAGCCCTCCTTAGAGAGATTATACTCTCTTCTAGTCCTTAGATTTTAAAAAAGGCCTTTTAGTAGTTCCTATTCTCTTGATATTTCTATAGCAATCAATACTTCTGAGCATTTCTTTCTTAAAATATATACCTCCCGTGATTTCTGTAATATTTTGGTTTCCTATTTCTCCTCCTATTTTCTAAACTATTTCTTCTCTACCTCTTTCATCAACTCCACTTATTCCTGCATTCCAAAATGCATATATTAATCAATTATTGATCCTTTACCTTCTCTGTATATTCTATATTCTCTGTTAAAAATATTATCTACTCTCAGTTTCAACCATGAGCCTTTCTCTGTTGAGCTTTATTATCAGTCATGTTTTACATGAGGGAACTGAAACATTGAGGCATTAAGTGACTTGTGTAAGTTCACACAGCTACTAACTGACAGAGGCAGGAATTAAGCGTGAGCAGTCTGGTTCTATTGTAACCACTATACTATACTGCCTCCTACAGTAAGTGGAGACATGCTGCAAATCAACTCAAATTGATCATACCAAAATAAATTAATCATTTCTTCCTTCCAAATATAGCCCCCCTGCCAGTTTTCCCTATTTCTATCATTAGTAACGTAATTCATATTAATTAGGAATGGTTTTTGTTGCCAAGTGATAAAAATAGAATAAAAAACAATTAATAATGGCTTTAAGTAATAGGAATTATTTTTATCACATAACAAAAAGTCTGACATTGCTACTTTAGTTAATTAATGTCCAATAGTTTCTACAATACTCTGGGTTTTTCCCTCATGATCACAAAGGACCACTGAAACTCCAGGTGTTGAGTTTGCATTCAAGATGGGGGTGGGTGGACACAGAGGGAGTGAGAGCTTTCCAACTATATCCACTATTTCATCAGAAGAGCAAAAGCTTGCCAAGAAACTTCCAGCACACACCCACTTATATTTCAGTGGCCAAACTGTAAGCACAAGGCAAAACAAGAAAGATGAGTATTTGGGTGGGCACACCATGATCCTAAATAAAATCAGAATTCTTGTAGCCAAAAAAGAGAGGCGGCTATTGAACAGATAACTAATAGTGCTTCCACATCATTTAGAGAGAATAATCACCATAAAAATAAAACAGAGTACTGTGGTAAGGAAGGACTTAAAGTTTTCTGTAGGTTGTTTGATCGGAAAAGGCCAAGCTGAGACCTGAATAACAATAAGGTGTCGGACATAAAGGTTCTGCAAGAGCACTCCAAGCCAAAAACAGCTACTACACAAAAGCTTGAGATGCCATCACAGCTAGCATGTTCAAAAAACAGAGAGAAGCCCAGTGTGGCTCAAGGGTAGAGGAAAAGAGGAAGAGAGGTACAAAGGAAGTCAGAGCACATAGGCCCTTGTTAGCCACATTAACACCTGACTTACGTTTAACTGTTCCATTATCTTCCACCCTAAATATCCCATAACATTCTGTCTTAGGGTTTCTGCTCATGATGTTTTTATCATCCAGCTACCCTTCATACTTCCTTTCTGACTGTATAGACTCTATTGGCCCTTAAAGTTTCAGCCCAAATTCAACTGTTAAGTATCTTGGTCCACAGTGATTCCTCCTTTCTCCAAAGTCCTAGAGATGGGTCTAGTACAATGTAAGGAATACAAACATGGACTATGGAACTCAGTCTCAGTCAGAACCTGGCTGATACTTATAAACTGTGTGATCCTGGGCAAATTACTTAACTAGACTCTCTCGTTTTCCTTAGCTGTAAAATGTCAGTATTATAGCATCTATTTCATGGAGTTGTGGTGAGAATTAAATCAGGTAATATATGTAAAGTAACTAGAAGATTGCCTTGGCATCTTACGTGTTGGCTATTATCATTATTATTGACATTATTTCATAATATTAGTCTTCTGGCATTTATTAAATATGCTCTTATATAGTCATTTTATTATCCATTTCATGTCTTCTCAACTAAATAATAAACCCTTGAAGATTTTAAAAGGAATCAGAGTTCCTATCATTAAATCCTAGAGGTAAAAAAGTTCTATGCAAGAAACATTTCCCTCAGATTTCACTTGGAGAATACAGAACTAAACAGAGGGGAAATATAATCATGAACATAAACCTGAAACACTAAGGTGTTTTCAAAAAGACATTTTAGCAAAATAGCAATAAGTATGGGAAACTGTGCACCACAGAGGAAAATGGGACTGGAAGAAGGAGCAAACTTATTCTCTTACTCTATGAGACAAAGGAGTAAAAGTTACATGGAGCCGATTCTAATTCAACACAAGAAAACTTTTAACGATAAGGGTCTGTCTGAAAATGAAAGAGACTTCCAAGGAAAATAATTAGCTCACCATTACCTGAAATAAAGATTAGACAGTCAACTGTCTGGACTATGGCTTGATGTATAAACAGGTAACTGTACAGAACAGTGCTTATGAGCACATATTCTTGAGTTAAACTGTCTTTGCTGCCCACTAGCCATCCCACACACAGGAAAAAATTCTTTGGAAAAAACAAATAAAGCTATCAACTCTAGTATACCAGGCACAATGATGATTACGAAAGCTTAAGAATTTAGTCTAAAATATTAAACTGTCGGGCTGTTAGCATCCTTTACTTCTTACTCCTGGAGCACCACCAGACAACATACATCCTACAGACAGATGGCAGAAATTTTCTCTGAAAAAATAAAGCAACTCTAGGGAAAAGATCACAACTTACTAAGGTGAAACTGGTGAAAAAGAATGCAAACCAAGACACATAATAAAGTTTCAGAATACTTGGTACAAATAATAATAGCTAACAATTTACACATTAACTACTATAAATCAGACATTCGCTTAATAAATCGTGTAATCCTCACAATGAGGCCACAGAGAGGTAGCTGTTATTATTTTCATTCCATGAAAAAAACTGATGCACAAAGAGGTTAAGCAAAATGGCCAGAGGTACACAGAAATGGGGAAGTGGAGCTGGGATTCAAAGCCAAAAACTTTTAGAGAGAGAAAAAAAGTTTACATTTAGAGGAAAATAATTCAGAATGAAATCAAACTTCTCAGCAGCAACATTGGATGCTAGAAGGAAGTAGAGCTACGGCAATAATCCCAAGGAAGCTATGATGGTGGCCCAGGGTAATCATGGTAGTGGTGAGAAGTTATCAAATTCCTAATATATTTTGAAGGAGAGATGATAGGATTTGCTGATTGAATGGACATGGGGTGTGAGATAGAGCAAAGTATCCAGGATGACTCCAAGTTTTTAGAGTAAGTATACAGAAAAATGGAGTTGCATTTCATTTGATTTACTTTATTTTACTTTCACAATTTACTTTAGTAACAACACTTCTTTGGATAGATATAAGATAAAACTGTAACCCTATAGTCCTTTTTATAAATAGTATTCATGTGGTAAAATTCCAACAAAATACAGAAACTAATTTTTATGTTAAGATTTTAAAAAATGGGTTTTTAAAATTTTATAGTCGCCTGTGGCCAAGCCACCCTGAACAAGCTCAATCCTTTTTGATCTCAGAAGCTAAGCAGGATCTGGCCTAGTTAGTACTTGGATGAGAGACCACCTAGGAAGACCAGGTGCTACAGGCATAAAAAATAAAAAATAAGGGATTGTAAAATGACAAGGTCCTTGTAATCTGTGAGGCCAACCAAGGGTTGCCTCACCTAACAAAAGTTAAAAAATAAAATAAAACGAAATGTTATAGTCACATCTTACAACTTAAAAAAAAATAGCTAAAACAAGTATTTTATAAATATAATTATTTAAGAGGGCCAGAATGAGATTAATCCTGCCACCAAGAACAATTTAAGAAACAAAGTAGATAAAGCAAGCAAGTGCTAGAAAACACCAGAAAGTAACTAAAGCAGGCACATCTTAAGATGAGATCTTAGAAGGGGTACAAACATTAAGAAATAACAGAAGCCAGACAACAATGGAATAAATATTGTTAAGGTACTAAACGAAACTACTGCTAAGATAGAATTCTATCCAATGAAAATATCCTTCTTCCCTCCCCCCCTAAAAACACTAAATAAAGATGAGCAAAATAGGCATCCATGGGGGCATAAAAGTCATTTTGTTCTACTGGGTATGTTGGAGCCACACTGGAACCTGGCAGATACCACCCTAATCAAGTGATCAAAGTAACATCACGGAGAAAGGAACAAACGGAAATCATGTACCAACCACCAGGATGCAGTGAGAAGAACAGAGTATCAATTCTGTGATATACTATCAAAGATGCAAAACCTGAAAAAATCATGAGGAATCATAAGACAAACCCAAAATGAGGAGACATACTACAAAGTTTTAAAAAGTATCTTGTAAAACAGAACAAAAAAACCCAAAGTGTTCTGTAATCTTTGAAAATATGAAGGTTATGTGAAAGTCAAGGAAAGATGAGAAACTGTTCTAAATTAAAAGAGATTTGATATATAAATACAACACATTATTCTGAACTGGATCCTTTTGCTATACAGAGCATTCATAAGACAATTAGCAAAACTCAAATAGTGTCTGAATATTACATGGTGATGATATATAGTGCTATTTTCTTGATTTTGGAAATTGGATTGCAGTTAGGTAGGAGAATGTCCTTGTAGGAATTTTATACTCAATTATTCAAGGATGACAGGCACTGGGTTAGCAACTTACTCTCAAAGGGCTCAGGGAAAAAAATTATTTGTATTATACTTACAACTATCCAATAAGGTTGCAATTATTCTAATTTTTTAATGAAAGCAAAATAGAGATGTATTCAAATAAAAACTGAGAGAATTTAATATCAGCAAACAGCAATAAAAAAAATATATAGTAAAGGAAATCTTCAAAGGGAATCAAAATGACCTCAGAAAGAAAGAGTGAAAGGCATCAGAAAGGGTAATATTTACTGTTTAAAACATAATGCCTTGTGGAATTGAAAATATATGCAGAATTAAAATATATTACAACAAAGCACAAAAATGGATTTTAAAGAAATATTACAAGAGATAGAGCATTATATAAAAGAATCAGTTTTCAATAAGAAGATCTAACAATCCTCTATTTGTATGTTAACTAATAACAGCCTCAAAATATGTAAAACAAAAATTAAGAGAACTTAAAGGAGAAACGGACAAACCCACAATCATAACTGGAAACTTTTATCACATATATACCATGCGGGAACCAAAAAAAGAACATAAAATATTTTAACAATATTATTTAACTACTCAGGAGACAAGAGGGAGGGAGAGGGGGAAAGAGAAAAGGAGGGAGAAAGGGAGGAGACTGTTAATAGAAAGTTCCGAGACAGGATTGATTAAATAAAACTATTCCGTAGAGATGATGAAGTCTAAAGAAGTGGTAGATGGAAGAATGGGTGTTTTAGACACAATCCCAGTAAACCTGACTTCATCATATTCACCTCTCAATTCTACCTATTTGCCTCCCTATCCACAGGAATTCCCTGATTGACCATTTCAATGAAATAAAAGATATTCCTAACTCCACCTGAAATTCTGCTATCCCTATTATGCCATTATTATATCAAACTCTATTGTTCATTTTATCTACTTCCATCTCAAGAATTCTAAGCATTTCTTAAAGCAAGTCATGAAACTGTGTTATTTAAGTCCATTATAATTAAGAGGGCTCTCACTATTCTCTTGTTGATTTCTTACTAATTGTGGAATAGGTTTACATGGACCAATGAAGACTTTATCCAAACCTTAAGCAAAATGAAGTGAATATACCTTATAAAATGTTTTTGTACTCCCCAAATTAAATTATATCTTTCCTATTTTTCTTTCCCATTTTTTTTCTTCATGGAATTTTAGTTTTTGTTACACATTTATATGTGTTTAAAGTCCATCTTGTCCACTGGACTGTAAGTTCATGAAGCCAGGAGTCATAACTCTTGTTTGCCACTGCATACCCAGCTCCAGCCATTCAACAAATACACTGAATACTTACTTACCATGGGCCAGGCATTGTTCTAGATGCTTTGAGATACATCGTTGACCCAAACAGGCAAAACATTCCTGCCCTGTGTAGTTTATATTCCACTAGAGAAGATGGGTAATAATAAACATAATAAACAAATAAATTGTGTAGTGATTAGAAAGTAATAAGTGCTAAGGAAAAGGTAAAAAGACAAAGTAAGAAGAAATGGTGAGGAAGACTGCATTTGTAAATAAAGTGGTCAGATTACACCTCATCGAGAGGGAGATATCTAAGCCAAGACTTGTAGGAAGTGAAGGCATCGGCCATGAAGATATCTGAGGGAAATGCATTCCAGTCTGGTGCAAAGGCTCTAAGATAGGAGTCTGCCTGTTAGGTTAGACGATCTGCAAGAGGCCAACATGGCTACCACATGATGAAAGAGAGGCAAAATAGGAGATGACAGGCTGAGGTAAGGTGGAAGGGCGTGGAGACAGATTATCAAAGGCCTTGGAGAATATAGTTCAGAACTTTTTTACTTTTAAGTCAACTGGGATGTCAATGCAGGTTTTTAGGATGGGGTGATATGACTTGACTTATGTTTTAAAAGGATTATCTGGGCTGCTAAATTGAGAATAAGGTGGAGGAGCTTGGAAACTAATTAGGAGGCCACTGCAGTAATGATGGTGGCTCAGACCAGGATTGTAGCAGTGGAGGTGTGAAAAGTGGTCTGATTTGAGATAAACTTTGAACATATAAGTGGTTATGGAATAATGAGAGGTAGAAAGAAAGGATAACTCTAAGGCTTTTGACCTGAGCAGAGAGGATAAATTTGCCATCAAATGAGATTAGGAAAACTATAAGTAGAACAAGCTTAAAAATAAAATCAGAAATTTATTCAGGATATCCACATCGCACATACAAAAGATGGCAGCTAGACATATATAATCTATAATTTGGAAGAGAGGTTTGGGGTAACAATACAATCTTGGTTTTAGTTGACTTGTAATTGATATTTAAGGCTATGTGACTAAGCACTGGGGCATCCAACATTAAAAGGTTGAGGGGAAAAAAGCAGGCAAAGGAGATTTAAGAAGGAATGACTAGTAAGAATGGGAAAACTCAAGAAAGTTTTGTTCCTGGAAGCCAAATGAAGATGACGTATGAAAGGTGCAGTGGATGTTTGGCTAAGTGAAATGCTAATGATAGGATGAGTAAGATGAAGACAAAGAAATAACCAAAGGACTTAGCAATGTGGGGTCATCAATGGCCCTGAAAAGGAGTGTTGGTTGAGTGGTAGGGGTGAGATCAAACATTTGTTGACTAAATGAATTACCATATTAGTGAACTATTAATTTTTCTCCTAGACACCTAGATATGAAACAGACTTGTCTTTGAGCTCTCCCTTTTGCTTGCCCCAAGTCCAGCGTTTGCTTGGTCTTACTAATTCTACTTTCACAAACTCTCTCAAAACAGTTCCCTCCTCTGCAATCCCACAGCTCTGTCCTCCCCAGGTCAATGAAGAAAAGTTAGACCTTTTAAGAAATGATGCTAGAACAATGAATTATTCATGTTTTTTTTTTTTTTTTTTAAAAAAGGTACCTACCTTAAGATATATACAAGTTCTAAGTGCAAAACGTAAAACTTTTGGAAGAAATGTAGGAGAATGTAGGTCTTATGTCTATAACCTTTCGTTACTAAAGACTTCTTTGATGCAAAATTTAAAACCCATAAATAAAAAGATTTACTAATTTGGCTAAATCAAAGATGCCATTAACAAGTGAAAATAATAGCCTAAGAGAATATATTTGCAACACATAAAGACAATAAGTGGTAGTATCCAGAATTATAAATTTTATTTAATTTTCTTTAAGTAGACCTATAGAAAAAAAAGACATGAACAAGAAATTCACAAAAGAGGAATCAAAGGGGCCAATAAACCTTAATAAGATATTCAGTCTCACTAGTAATCAAAGAAATACAAATTAAAGTTACAAAAAGATACTAATCTCATATTTAAGAGATTGGTTAAAAAATTTAAGGTTTGACAATATCGAGTGTTAATAAGGATGTGAAGCATGGGAAATCCACATATACTGCTTGGTATGATCACCCTGGAAAGAATCTGACAATATCTAGCAAACCTAAAATTATGTATACTCCACCACCTAGCAACTCCACTCTAACATACCTAGTGTATCTAATATAATCCTAGTTAAGGTGTTGTACATGCACAAAGAGATATGTATAAGAATATTCTTATACACATTATTCATAATTAGAAAATGAAATAAGTTAGATGACTACCACCAAAAGAAAGTTTAAATTAGTATACTGCAGAATGTACTACTTACTATTCAGCAGTTTAAATGAATAAGTTAGAACCACATGTACATATATATAATCTCTAAGTCATTATTAAATGAAAATACAAGTTGCAGAAGGGTATAGACATTTTTATGTAAATATATCATTAATAAAAAATTTAATAATAACATGCAAAACAATATATATTGTTTATAGTTATAAAAGTATGGGTATTATATACTAATTCAGGATAGTTGTTACCACTGGGGAGGAAAGGGGGAAGGAAGGGAATAAGATTGAGAAAGGGTAGCATATTTCAATTATATACATAATTTTTTTTCTTAAGCTTAATGGTAGCAACATGGGTATTTATTGTTATTTTCTGTATTTCGGTATGCTTGAAATTAATACAAATCAATACATTGCTAAAGTACAAATGTCTTCAGCCTGGCATTCAAAATTGTCAAATATTATTCCAACCTCTTTTCTAGCCTCATCCTCCACTATTTCCAACAACAGTGTTTCTCGAGCCTTGGGCATTATGTACCTCTTTCAGTATTCTATGTATACCATCTCTATTATGCTTAACAAATATTTTCTTTTCATCATTTTTAACCTAATTAGCTTTGTACAGTCAATCGTAAATAGGAGAATCACGTTCGATAGTCCAGTTATATTTTTCAAATATGAATATAAATAAATACATAAGTAATAAAATATCTGTTCTAATGCCACCTAAAAACATCAGGTATCATACATACTTTGGGTTGTACCATCTTACATGGTTCTCAGATCTGGTGAGCAAGACTACTTGGGAGGCTTGTTAGAAATGGAATTGGACTATTTGCCATTCTCTAGACAAACTCTACATTTCCTTTTTCCAATACCTTTCTTCTTATTCCCTCTGCTTGAAGTACCCTTTCTTCTCCTTAAGCCAATAGAAATTAAGCCTAAATGTTCAGGCCCAAATTAAAAATGTCAAGCACTGTGACTTAGGTGAGATAGCCCTCTCATTCCAACACCCTTCCTTCCCCTATCAATTTATTTCTGTTTCTGTATAGAGGCTTATCACAGTCAATGTAATATACATGTATGTGTCTTATTCCCCCTCCTGAACTATAAATGCTACTTAAAGCAGAAGCCTTATAACTTGCTCAAAAGTAGAGATTATGTCTTGGTCATTTTATGTTTTCAGTATGATAGTTACTCAAATACTTGCTGAATTGAGTTCTTCTAAAATTGAATTAATTTAACAATTTTTGTGAACATTTTAGAAATCAAGTAGTTAAGGCTTTAGAACTACTTAATATAGCATTACAATTTAAACACTAGAATTAGACTACTGAGCTTAATTTTCATAATGAGAAAATTCATAACACACCCTACCTAAAAATAAATAATTTTAAGTTGTTTTCATTTTTAAATAGAAAAAAAATCACTGTTTTACTAAAAATGCCACATTCAATTCTTAAGAAGAAAAAGAAACTGCTTAACTTACAATCTTTCAAGAAAAATTAAATGATCAAGTTATTAATTGACGAATGAGGTCTTGATACTGCTTCAAAAAGCTATGAAGAACAATACTTTTATTAAAGCAAAGTTAACTGATGCTGGCAAAATTCTCAATATTTCCAAATGATATTTCAATACAGTTTCTCTCTGCCTTCATATTGCATATGACTCTAATGCACTGAACAATGATTTCTTAAGTATTTTTGCCAATGTAAAAAACCAGTGTAAAAATCTCAAAAACTGTCTGTTTTTAACCAGAAAATATCTATATGCAACTCATTTGTTCATCTTGTTTTTTCAACTTGGTAATAATTTGGTTTGTTTCTATTTCAAGAGTAGACTGCTTTACTGTTCTAAACAGACTTATTTTAACCTAGATGGAAAATAAATTAATAGAAATAGAAAAATGGAACTTTTTTGTGGAAACTGTTCATCAATATCAATCTATATTACAATATCATCTGGATTTGTATATTTTAGTACGGAATACTTCATAAAGACTGAGAATTGTCAAACTAAAATATACAAATATTTCTAATGTCAAGGAATAAAAAAAGGGGGAAAATGGAGAATACATATTTTGTTATGTTCACTTGGCCTTCCAGGTTAAAAAGAGAGAATGAAAAGACGACAACTGTGAGAAATGAAGAATAAGAAACAGTTCTCACATATCTCATTTTCTCCTCTCCTCATTCATTTTTCTGTCATGGTTCTGTTAAATTTCCTCTTTTACATGGCAGGCAAATAAACTAAACCTAGCTTACATGAAACTTTTCATTTAACTTTTTCATTTTATTTTTACAGTATAAAAATCAAATTTCAACCTACTATGTCCATTTTCCTGAAAAAAAAAAAATTAACTGTAAGGAAAGCAGTAATAAGGTACTATTATATCTGAGCTCAAACTAAAATTCCCAAAAGTGATTCTATTATTGGTTTTAATTACACATAAAATGGTAACCTATAGCTATTGATACTAATAAAGAGACCCATTCAGTTATGCTTACTTTCCAAATAAGTAATCTTTTTGACTTTCTAAAGTACTAAATATAGATAATCCTTGAGGCTATTCTATAAATGTTTTAGCAGTACTGTACTCAAGGACCAGAAAAATGCAGAAGTTTAAAGATAATGAGAAGAAGTTAAATAAACCTATTTCAAAGATCCTATAAGTAGAATAGATCAGATTAGACAAGCTTATTGGAAGGTTACAGCACAGCTCATTTGATAAAGCAGTTCTGAGATATCCAAAAATACCATTTCCCTTTAAAAAAAAAAAATCAAAGAAGCAGTAGTAGATGGACTAACAAGAAATAATGCACAATTTGGCTTGATCAAATACTTCATTAATTTTTTTCTACCCCCTAAGGTATTGCCCTTTTAAAATCCTCTTCAAATAAAATATAACCTAATTGCTTGCACATGTAACCTAATCCTTCTGGCAAAGGCATTTTTATTTCAACAGTGCCACCTAGTGGAGCAAGGACTCTCAACTGGTCACTAGCTGGTTTCATCAGCACCGAAGGCAAGAAATCTGCAAAGTATTATTTTCTGTTCACAATATTCCTAGTAATATTAACTTTTAAGGGGGAAATTTTAGAAAAGTATCAAAATTTACAGATTTTTGTATTTTCATAGGCCATCTCTAATAAAAACTGGTCATTTACGAATATTATTATAATATTTTAAATAAACGTACCTTAGTGATTTCTTCAGAAACTCGTTTGAAGTCCTGAACATTTCGACAGTAAAATCCTATTGTACAGCTAGGATCCATTTTTCGAAAGGACATCTTTTTAGGAGAAGGGCAGTGGAATGTCTGTAATTTGCAAAGTTCTTTAGAATTAATTTACTTTTATTTGATGGACAAGTACATACAAGAATATTACTTATTTAAAATTTGCCATCTAGCTTTTCTCAAAACTATAAACATGCTTTTCAAATGGTGTTTTAGTCTACCCAATGGAGATGGTCCTTCCTACTCTCCAAAGCTGTAAAACATGACAGTCAACACAGTATATAAATTAACCAAATCTCTGCCTTATTTGATATTAGTGGCATCCTGCAAAGGAAAGAGTGTCAAGGTGGTATGCATTTCTAACACTTGCAGAAGGCAAGAAAAATGTGGCACTGGAAAAGACAAGAATAAGCTAATATAAGGTTGAGAATCAAGTTAGCCATTTCTTAAAAAGTGTAAGTCTGTTCTGTTAGAATTTTTTTAATATTTGTAAACCTTTTAATAAGGATATCAAGATTTTTTAAACAAATACACAGATCCATGTAACTGTTCCATAGTGATATGAAAAGAGGTCAACTTGAGAGGTTTAGCAATTGACACAATTAATATATAATTGCATATTCTTCTAACCTATTCTTTTACTGTACTTTAAGTTCATGTTTATTCCCATACAGAACATAGGTGAAAACTGTTCTATTATGGTCTTTGCCCTCCTTACCAGTCATCCTTTCCCTTTAGTTCACTCTCCTCACATTGCCATAGATATAAATGGGCTGAGGAGGCAGATCTAGCATCTCTACCCTGGTACTGGGATGTGGCTATAAGTCTGTACCTTTAGAGAACACACAAATAGGAAAAGAGCAAAATATAAAGCTAATGATTCCAATTTTTTCTCACCACTACATTCTGGTACTTTGTTTTAAAGATTTTTGTTTTTTAATTGCTTGAATGCTTGGATATCTTGTCCCTAAAAATTACTGGTGCTACCAAGTCTGTGTGTGTGTGTGTGTGTGTGTGTGTGTGTATGTATGTGTAAAGATGTTTATGAATTAAAGGAGGGCCATAAAAATATATATTTGTTTATATTTGCATAAATACATTCTATAAGAATATACAAAAACTAACGAGCTTAAGGGAGAGGAAGAAAAGTAGGCAGATTGGAGACAGGTGTGGGAAACTCTTTGTAGTGTATTTTATATTTTTGAATCAAAGAACGAGCTCAATTAAGAAACAATCTAGGCTGAATTTGAACTCATAAATTAAAATTTCCCTACATTTGTAGCCTAAGACTTAAGGATTTTAACTTGAAATCATCTATGAAAATATAGGCTTTCATATTTGCTATGTTCCTGGTGAATCAATCAAAATCACTCTTTTCTCTCCTCCTACAACCAAATGATCCAATGAGTATCCCATGTTATCACCAGAAGATATATAAATGCCTATATTCGAGCTGATTTTTTTCCCTATGGATAATTCAATCGTATATATGATTCAAATCTAACATCAGGGAAGTAAATATAGACCAAACAAATGTGTTTTCAAACCTATGATTTCTACAAAATGCTTAGCTAACAATTATTTATATAATGAGATCCAACCTAGTTAAACTGAAACCAGAATACTACTCAACAAAAGTATTCTTAGTTGGACTTTTTCCAATATCGTTTCCTCTGTTTTATTTATAAGGAGATATTAAAAACAGATCTAGGAAGGCATAGAAGTCTAAGTAAGCTCACCAGTTAACAATATATAAAAGTATACTAGTATATAAAGCACAAACAGTTCTAGTTCACATTTACAAAACATTATTCTACATATATGGTATCTAAAAATAGTCATCTGCCTAACTCCTTCCAAAGCCAATAATAAGCAATGTTTATTGAGCTTTTACCTCTTGGGGATAAAGAAGAGGGGCCAAAAGTTTGTACAAGGTCCAAAAAAATATCTTTTAACTCATGTACAAGGCTGTCCTACATTGTACTAAAGCATGATTATAATTTTATGTAAGACCCAGAATCAGCTTAGTACTATTTCACAGTTTTGCTTCAATCATCATAGGTAGTAATGCAAACGCTAAATTGCTATTCATGGTTGTTTTGATATCTACAAAGAACTTTTTAAATTATTCACAAAAACGCAGATATAAATCTTTCAATATATTACTTATTCATTGCCTCGAGAAATAGTTATCAGGCACCTAGTAAACGACAGGCACTGTTCTAGGCTTATTATTTGGAATAATGGATTCTATTACCTAAATATACAAATAATGAAGCAAAAACTTTAAGGCGTAGCTATGCTATTTTGGTGATTTAGATAAAGCTTCCCTAGTTGATTAAAGAATACCTTTACTAAAAAGCACCTCCTACTAACTACAGTTCACATGTGTAATTCATAAAGGGTACATCTTTCACTGATGAATTCACTCATCCATCTATCTGATCACATCATATCATTCTAATAGCTTAATGACACTGTTCTCTGAATTTACTAGGACAGATTTAAATACTTACCACTGCATGAAACTTCAAAAACTTGAAGTTTGAAATTGGAGGCCCACAATTAGAACAGACTAACGTGTCTACTAATGTCTTTTCTTACCTTATTAACAGAATGTTAATATTAAGAATAGAATATTATCTAAATAACAGAATAGAGTTTGCAAGAGGTAAATTTGTAATTCTGAAAGTGTAGCATAAATAACATGAAGGAATAGTCTCTGGTTTAACTTATTAAACACACACACACACACACACACACACACACACACACACACAAATATATATATCTCTGCTAGTCCTCTCATCCCAACAGTTGAAACTCTGCCCTGTCCTAACCATCGACATTGACAGTGGGAACCCACAATTCAACATGCCCATAATTCTAAGGCCTATAAGAGTTCTTCTCATTCTCTTCTAATTTCAAGTTGTCTTTTCATGACTTTTCCTTTAAAGTTATATTGCATCTCTTAACTACATTCTCTACATGAAAATTATGGAATATGAGTTTACACATTATAATATGCCCTCGCACTAAACCATGAGCTCTATTTCTCAGTCTGAACCAGCATTGCCCAAGATCTAACTATGATTACTTACAATCACCTCCCAATGTAAAAATCTCAGTGAAGATAACTAAAGATGAGGAAGATTCCTTAAATGTCAGTACAGAAATCCAATAGTATATTCTAATATATTTTATAAGAAAATGTCACAAGAATTAAAAATTAATACAAATACATATAATCAAAGCTTTTGGAACTTCAGGTTTAAAAAGGACTCTAAAGTGCTTACAACAGTGTCTTACACACAGAATGAGCTCAATAAATGATAGTTTAAAAAGAAAAAAAATAACTTGATTGGGCTTGGTTTCAAAATTTTAGAAGCTCAACTCTACAAATATAGGAATTCCACACTGTAAGAAAAACAAAATATATAATCTAATAAATCTCTTCTTCAATCTCAAATACTCTGAATATCATACTAATTTCTTAAGTGTTCATAATCCTATTGGATTCAGGGTACTCACTTAAAACTAGTTATAGCAATTATTTACATAGAATTGAGTAAAAGATTTAGAATTTTAATTTCTCCATTATTGACCAAAAGAAATATTGATCAAAAAAAGTTGCTTTCAACAATAATTTAATAATTTAGGTATAAAGGAAGGATTTTGAATGTGCATATAATTTATTACAGCAATCAATTGCAAAATTTCAATAGCACATAAACACAGCCAATCTAGCCAGGCATGGATGTTTAGTAATATAGAATAGTTAAAATACCTCCACGTGGAGCATGTTAAGCTTAAAATATGATAGAAAGCAAAAAGAAAAATTATATTTCTGTACAAAATAGACAACCTGCTATAATTTTTATATTATACCCTCATAGGAAAACAAATGATGCAATTCTATAAATAACCTAAGATAAATCCCTGAATTAAGAAAAATTAAAAATTGTCAAGAGGAATTACCTGGACAGGTTGAGATACTCTAGCAGCATCTCAAAAATATAGCGTCTAAATCACCTTCTTGGAGTCCCAATGTATAAAAAATAAATTTCCTCTGTGCATTTAATTTAAGAAGCTACCTAATTTCACCAAAGTTTACTTTAAAAGTCTCTTAAAATCAATTCTCCTTTGCCATTCTCACTATCACCACCCCATATCAAGCTTTTATTGACACTCTCATGAAGTGTTGCAACAAATCTTTCTAAAAATGAACTTCAACCTTTCTAATACTGATTGTGTGGACATAACCAGGATATTCATTCACTTGGCATCTTTGTAGAGTCTCTCAGATGGCCTAAATAATCAACACAAACAATCTTTTAATTTGCCTATTTAAGATAGCAGTAGAACACTATGAAACAACTTTCTATCTGCATCTCAAGTATCTACTTTTTTAAGGAGTCTATTTGGCACATATACACTGGAAATGTAACAGACATAGGAAACAGTGTTATAAGACCACAATGCAGCAGAAAGAGAATGAGAATGTGGTTCACATAGCACAATTCTCTTGTGCCTCCCCCAATATCAATTAGTCAACCAGAAATATTTATTAGAGGCAAATATTTAGAGGCAAGATACCATAAAGAAAGAAAGTAGAAAATAAAGCTGATCCCTGACCTCAAGATGTTTGCACTTTAGTTGAGATAATAGTTTATAAAAGATGCTATAATGTTGTATAATGTATCTTTCTGAACCATATTCTAATCTTGCAGTTGAACTGTTTTTCATAATTTAACCCTTAAATACTATTAGGTACTACCATTAGCCAGCAAGCTATTATTAAAAAAAGTACTAAACCATATTTCCAATTTTTCTAGGCCTTGAGAATTAGCAATCCATGTCATTCAAGTGATTAAAGTTATTTTAAAAGTCTGTAAAAGCATCAACTGAGAAAAAAAGAACCAAAACAATCTAATAATTACATGTCTCACTTATGTACACACAAATTTTCTGAATTAAAATACTGGACCACAAAATGACTGATATAAAGGAAAAGAAGTTGTAAGAAAAAGCTAAAACAATATTAGAAATCTAAGTTCTTGAAAACTTCTTAACCAACGGCTAAGATTTTATTATAATACTCAAAGCAAAATAATGTAGCAGATAGTTTCCTTAAGTCAACTTGTAATTCTAAATCAACTCCATCATCTTTATTTTTCTTTTTTTACCCTATCTTTCTTTTTTTAAACATACCTAACATTTTTATTCTTTAGTACTCTTCCGCTGTATAGCTATAAAATTATTTAGAGGTTTGATCATTTATTCTGGTAGGGCTAGAGTATCTAACAAGCTAGAGACAAAGATAAATGGAGAAGAAAGTATATCATAAATTAAAATTCAGTTACAAATTATTTAACCTTTGACTATGGTGTGGGCTATGGTTTTATAAATCAGTAAAATATTATTAACCTGCAATTTTCATCCCATAAATGCACAGCTACCTAGCCCATCTCTAAATAGAGTTTGCTTCATATGGTAAGAAAACAGCTCTTAATCCATTGTACCTCAAGAGGGAAATCCTTTATGCTGACATCTACAAAAGACTGGCAGTAATGAGGATCCATGTAAATCAAACTGTCATCTACAAGGACAAAACAGAAGACAAGTAATTCAAAAAACACCTTATTATTACACTGCTTACAATCCAATTTCTATGTAGAATAGCTGAAAAAAATCTGGGAGTAACAGCTTGCCAGACTGATAATCATTGATTGAAACATAGGTTTGCACAGGACAAATTAACTTTTGCATAACCAAATATGCTTGTATAAGCAGAATTTTTATAAAGTGATAAGATTGTCATTTAATTTTTGGTGATAAAATTACTTTCACAAACACACAATTATATTCCACAGTTTGCACATGAAAAATGTATCGCACTACTTTATCCTGACAGGAAGAACATATTGCTTGTCATTTTATCAACTAGCACCACCAAACCTGGTAAAAAGTAAATATGTAAATAGCAACTGCCAGAATGTGAAAGCAATGTCTTCTGAAGTTTAGTGGAACCGATAAATTATACCTTGTTTATGCAATAACAGAAATTAAACATACATTTTATGGAATCCAATTATGCTGTGGACCAAATGACAAATGAGTGGCTATGGTAGGACTGATGAATTTATAAGGTACTCATTTTGCTCTGTTAATCATCCTGCTTCCAGATGATCCCATATTAACTTTCTGACTTTTAAAAGAAAACAATGAATATATTTTGCTAAAACACTAACCTTGAAATCCAGCAAAGTAATATGACTGTTTTGGTTTGCCACCAATAATTCCCACACAATATTCAAGGCTTAAAATACCCTGCCAAAAGAAATTAATTCAGATTTAGAGTCAAGAGACAAATGGAAATTATTCAAAACAGCCAAATTTGTATTACCGATATTAGTAATTCTCAAGTTTTTTACCAGCAGTTTTATTTTTATAACTTTTGCCCTCATGTTCTGAAATCCTTTTGCCTATCAAACTACTTTTCCTTTTCTTTAAGTCACTCAATATTAACATGGCTATAAATCAAATATTCTGATCAGCATGTCACTCAACAACATTAAACAACTATAATGTAATGTGCCAGACAGAGATAGGCAACATTACCACATAAAAGCAATAAAATTCCTGTCAAAGCCAAAATACTTGGCCTTGCAGTTGCTGGTACAGCCTTATTGTGATCACTGTAGTAGTACTTTCATCAGGCGTTTTTTTGTTTTGTTTTGTTTTGTTCTGTTTTGTTTTGTTTTGTTTTATGGTGACATGGGTTAACGAAATCCGGTTTCAGCTGTACATTTTAACAGTAAGGCATATATATATTTACACTGAGTGTTCACCTCCTATAGTTAGGTTCTTTCTGTCACCACATATTTGATCCCTTTTACCCCATCTACCTCTCCATTCCTGCCTCCCCCATCACCTCTGGTAACCACTAACTAGTCTATAGTCCATATCCATGAGTCTCTTTGTTTGTCCTGTTCGTTTGTTGCTTTTAGGTTTATAGCCCACATTCATCTGACTTTTTGAAATGCTAGAAATAGTTCTTTGGTCTTTTTAATGTATTTACTGAACCTTGAGTCTTAGAATCCCAAACTAAAAATCATTTTATAATCAATGGCATTTACTTGACAGCTTTTTTATGCTACGTAATTTAGAATAAATATAAAGACCAATGAAAACATTTTAATCCAAGGAAAATAACATTTACTATTGTATTTAATGCCAATTTATTTTACTTATCTTAAAGTATCAGGGATGCCTCAATAAATAATTTAATATGCCCTTTAGCATCTATTCTAAGCAGAACTCTAAGCTGGGCCAAATAACTCTATACTTTAAAAAAAAAAAAAGGCATGTCCAGGGGAGTTGATTAAAAACGTACCCAGTGGAATCAATTAATGTCTTTTCAATAGTTCCTGCATTAATGTTGGTATATATTACGTTAAAAAACACTAATAAAGTATATGTTATAAAACCCCCAAAGTATTTAACAACAGTTAAACTTCCCTTCTTGTAAATGAGAGGATGTTTTGAAATCTAGAAGATATAAAAATAAAGATACATAAACAAATTTTTTTTCCTTTAAAAATAATCAAACCATTGTGGGTTTTTTTTTTTAAGCTTAATTATTTGCTTAAAAGTAATATGTGGTTGTTGTAATTAAAACACACAGTAAAAATTTCCTAACATCTCAACACTCAGAGTTCATCATAATTAACATTTGGGGGAAAACCTTTTGACAACTGTCTATGTTACTTATATTTACATGTAGATTTAAAATACGATTTTATATATGTGGCATCATACAATGTATGCTGGTCTAAGCTTTGTCATTCATGTCATAAATATTATCTCCTATCAATAAATACAGATCTATATTATATTTAATGACTATAACATATTCTATTTTATGAAGGTAACAAAATATGTTTTAAAACCCCCATTATTGATATTTAAATTATTTTCAGGTTCTCACTGTTATCAATAACCCTCTAAAGAACAATCTTGTATATTTTCAGTCTTGTAGAAATACCAAGGGTTTTTTTGGAAAGGAGAACTGCAACTGAAAAAATTAAATAAAAGGCATATAAGGTTAAAATTTTAGAGCTTAAAAAATAAGTGAAGATGAAATTATATCCCCCCTCAACAAAATACTTCATAAAATAGTTATTTGTCACGAATGAATCTGTTGCTTTCCCTCTAAATAAAAATCTTTAACACAATTATATAGCGCCTTACTTTATTTATCTTGAGGTAATCTGATCAGCTGAAATACAATGTTTGTAAGGACATATGGAGAAGTGAAAGTTCTAAGCCCCTCATAACCGAGAAAAGAAAAAAATACATAGCAAGAATCGTTACTGATTCTCCTCAGAAGAAGAATGATTCCAAGTAATGGAAGAAAGACTTTGGTTCTTTACATCTGTATTTCCTTTGCAACAGACAACAGCAGATTTAGCAATAAACACTTAGAAGCAGATTAGGAACCAGAATGTTATTATATATGAGACTGTATCTTTGGAAACTTGAAATACTTCTTGGTTCCTAAAAAAGCTTCTTCACAGTTGACTAGAGGTAAGAATTTATTAAGCCGCATCCATGAAGCAATAAATAAGACTAAAGTTATCAGTCAAAAAGGAAAGTCCTGATTTGTCTTGCTGAAGAACAAGAACACGGTGGATTTTCCTCATTGTTTTCCTTTAAAAGCAAACAAACAAACAAACTCCTATGGTAAGGGCTGATAAAGCACCATACCAAAATTATTTCATCTCATAGAATGCAGCAGAAAAAGATACCATCTCTAAAATACTGTGGAATTAACTTGATTAAAAAATTTGAAAAATATAACTAAATGGTGATGAATTTTAGAGAGTATTATGTATAATGGTTTGGCAGGAAAAAAAATACAACTTCTGATGAAGAGAAAGCAGAGGAGGAGGGAGAGGGAGAGGGAGAGGGACGTGGAGGGGTGAGGTAGAAATGAAGATGGAGGAGGTAGAGAAAGGAGCAGAAGAGGGGGAAGGGGAAACAGAAAACTTGTTTTTCTCAGGGCTATTAGACTATTTTTTAACTTCTAAATGAATGCCTCTTTACATGCTCTCATTTTGGCTTTTGACCCAATCACCCCCTCTGACCAGGCATAACACCTAGCACATACTCTATTTCACTAAGCCGTTTTTACCTAATAATTGAAAAATCAAAAGTCACAACAGTCACTGCTCTCTTATTTTAGTGAACTACAGTATAAATTAGTAGAAGTTCAAAAAAAATGTTAATTTTAAAAAGTCCATATTTTAAGGAAAAATATGAAAAACATTGAAAATTCTAGTCTCTTACCAATTTATCTGAACTTGAATATATTACTTAACTTCTGTCTTTTCTATTTTGTAAAGACAATCCAGTTCCTAGCTATTGTGAGGACAAAATGAAATAAATCTGTATTGAAAGTGTTATACAATTATGAATTAACAAGTAAATTTGTTGACCAACTCCTAGATGCTAGGTACTTAGGATCACTTTAACAGCTAACCATGGTTTATTTCACAAGTCACACTCCACCGAAGAGCATTAGGTAGCCCTGCCTTCTGATAAATACTATCAATACCACCAAATAGGAAAGCCCTCAACCAGATATAACATGTCTCAAAGCCATCTGCAGCCCATTCCACTAGCAATGGGGTTTTGGCTAAAGGGGACAGTTCCAAGATTGCCTCAGTTTCTAATCTTCTCATGGTAGTAGAAAAGGCAGAAGGAATCCAGTTCAGATTTGCTTAGAACCTACTGAGACATGACAACATGCCAGAAACCTCAATGGATTCAATGGTTCATAACTTCTCGCATTCCACCAATAACTCTATTAAAGAACTCACATGTTAGAAATCAAAACCCCATTTCTACCTAGGATATTCATATGTTATCAATATATTATAGTATTGGTATTATTAGTAACAAGTGTGCCTACAAATTTTTAATAACTATTCGACAATGCCAATATACCAGCTAGAAGATTTCCATATACCATATATTTAAAACAACTGCTCTACATTTGTAGAATCAGCATAGTTTATCCTCAGGAGATAGTTTCCACCATATACATAGGGATCACATATGGGATAATGCTTCCTGTAGGGAACAAACTGTTATTGAACCATAAAAAAACAAATTTAGACTTTATTTAGATTACTATATCCCATAACACCTCATTCAAAAGAGAATTCCATTTCTGGCCTTGAAAAAAATGAGATATTTCATTTAAACTGTGAAAATAATATAAATACTATAATCTTAACCAGAAATTAAGTTAAAGTTAAAGTTTTGTGACAACTGAATTGAATGCCTTGGTACCCAAAACAAGATAACATAATCAGACAGGTTCTTTTGGGGGAAAAAAAATTGTGTGTCTGAAATAGAACATATTTTTAACTGGTTAAATTGAAAAAAACAAAGTTGGAACCTTCCCACACTATCTTCATCATTTCTCTCTATATAAATACTCATTCTAACTTATCAACCTTATAGTGGTACAGGAAACAAATTAAGAGATAACGCAGCAGTAACAGAAAAGTCTGTTTCAATAATTACTCAATATAGTTTAATGTGGGTTTTATGAATAAACAAAAGTATATAGTTTTAAAAATCACAAATAAGGATCATGGGAACTATAGACATATTACAGATAATAATTTCTGCTGCATCTGTGTTTTCTAGATCACCTACAAAGATTAAAAGGCTTTTCATTTTGTCACATAACATTGTATTCTTCAAATCACATCTGATCTGAAACTAAAATGTCTAATGTTAAACTTTAATCTACAACTATAAAGTCATCGCTACTAATTTAACAGAATAAAATATCACAAATCTTTTGTATTTTACATATAAGCTAGCATTGCCTTAAGAAACCCATTCCCTACCTTTACGAACTCTAAGTAGTCGGTGTTGGTTCTTTCTCCACCAAGTCTAACAGGAACTAGAATAATAACAGCTTTGTCATCTGTAATATCAGGAGCCATGGAAGCACACTGTTTGTCAATGACATCAGAACTGTAAACTGAAAAAACATAATGAATATATATTAAATTTTACAGAAATGATTTTCAGAAAGATTTTTACCCTGATTTTCCCCACACTGGCTAGTCATCTGACCACTGACGTTAATTACTATCAAGGTCTCAACAAGTTAAAAATACCTACCTGATCTATGTAGTCAATAGATACCTATTGAGTAGCTACTATATAGCACAGGGGCTTCAGCAGTAAACAAAATGGAGTAAAATCCCTGACCTCAGAGAACATACACTCTTATACGGAGAAATAGACAATAAATAAAATATAAGATGTATCGGATGGTGATAGGTGCCTCCAAGAAAAACAAAGGGAAAAAAGGTGCATAGGAAATGCTAAGAGGAGGCTATTTAAAATAAAGCAGTAGGCAAGGTTTTATGAGAAACTAACATTTAAATCAAGTCTTAAAGAAAGTAAGAATCAAGTGATGCAGACGCCTGGGAGAAGAGCATTTCAGAACATGGCACCAAGTGCAAATGCCTTACGGCAGAAGCATAGTAAGCATATTTCAGGAATGAGAGGTCGATGCCTCTGAACACAATTGAGCACGGGGTACAGCAGCAGAAAATGAGGTAAACATGAGGAGATCAAGTTATATATTGGGGCAGAATGAAAACAGGTTATGTGAACTCTTAAAGGCTTCATTGTAAAGACTTCAGTTTTTACTTTAAGTGAGATGGGAAGCCATGGAAGGTTTTTCTTTTTTCTTTTTTTTTAGGAAAGGCATGCCCTGATCTTACACTACTTTACTAGTCTGGTTCTTATATTGGTAACAGACTGTAGAGGCAAAGGCTGAAACACAGAGAAGAGCTAAAAGCATTACAGTTATCCAGTAAGAGATGATGGTGACTTGAACAAATACAGCAATTATGAAGACAGGGAATGGTCATAGGATCGGCATATGAAGGTAGTGAAAAGTGATTAGTTTGAAGAAAAACAAACTCCCTAATATATTAAATGTAAGATGTGAGAAGGGGAAAAAATCATTGGTAATCTGAAGGGTTTTGGTACAAGTAGAGTAAGAAAGCTGCCGTTTACAAAGACATAAAAAGACTGCAGGAAGGAGGTTTGGAATTTAATTTTAGACACGCTTTAAGTTTGAGATATCAATTAGGCGTGCAAGCAGAGAGGATGAGTAGGCAGTTATGGACATAATAGAAGCCTAGATTTGGGGAGAAGTCCAGGATGGACCTATAAATTTGGGAGCTGACAGCATACAGATGGTACTACAAAGCTCTGACACCGGGTGAATTCAAATGCATGTACACAGAAGAGATGAAGTCTAACGGCTAAATGTAAATACCAACAATTTTAAAGATCAAGATGAGGAAAAACCAGCAAAGGAGACTGTGAAGTGGTAGACAAGGAAAACTTGAAGTGGAGTGTCCTGGAAACTAAGTAAACAAAATGTTAGCACAAAGAGGAAGTGGTCGATTATGTCAAATGCTATTAACGGACTGTGATGTGAGGACTGAGGGGTGACCATTAGATTTAGCAAGATGAAATTATTGTTAAGAGCAGTTTTGGTAGAGTTATGGGTATTGGAGCCTAAGAGAAATAATTCAAGAGAAAATGGAAAGATTAAGCAGAAACAAAATTAGACAAAACTTTTTGTTTTGTTTAAAATAAAATAATTTTATTCAAAACTTACACCCGCACTCCCTGTCAGTTTAACGAAAATCTTCTGCTCTTCCAGTTAAATGATTAACAAATTCTATAACTTGTGCTCCAGTTCTCTCTTTTAAATGCCAAATTTAGACTATGAGCTATCAGATTCTCTGTAAACAAGCTTCCCCATCTCCCGTAATCAGTCTAAACCAAAGCTACACAAATGCCACCATAGTTCTTTGCATTTGTTTCAATTCTATCATCTCACCTTTTCCAAATACTCAGTAACGGCATTTTAGACCTTAATATTATAGACCTTAATATTCTCTCACTTTTCTGAGGCAGTGCACACATGACCGTATTCTATCTTTGAATTTTCTGAACTAATACACACTCCAATCAAATGAAGTTTCCCTTCAGAGGGGTCTATTTCCTCCAGAAACAAATATTGCCATAATATTTCCACGGGCATATACAACAATTTCTCCCTTAAGAAATGTTATCTTTGATCTTCATTCAATACACATTTGAGAACCTACTATTTGTTGACATGCTCTGTATTGGGGTGTGGGGGAAGTACACAAAAGCAAATAAGATCTTGATTCCAAATTGTTTGGCTGAAGCACTTTGGTGTTTTTCCTCCACTTCCAACATATGTAAGGGTTGTAAAAAAGTTCAACTCCATAAGAGAGGCTCACTATAGCTATGATTCCCAACCAAGGGATTCTGATACCTTTCCCTATCCTGCTACCTTAACAGTTGTTGATCTTTTGGGGAGAAACAAATCATCATAAGGTGATATTGCAAGTGAATTTACAAGTGCAACATTAAATAGAGGTGTTCCCAAAATGTTACAGAGCGCAGAAAAATTAATTCTGCCTGATGAGAGTTGGGAAAGAATTTACCAAAGGTGTTAACTTTAAGGGTACTCGTAAAGAATGAGCTGACAGTTAACAAGAGGCGTTTTAATAAGAAGGGGCATTCTAGACAGAGGCGATAATAAGTGCACAGGAATGAAAAAAGATGGTAACAGTTTGCCCAAGTAATGAGCCGAAGGTTGACAGCACTTTGGTGTTATCAATATAGAAGGTAGAGTTGGGAGGTGGTGTTGAAAATGTAGGTTGGGTCAAATTGTAAAGGGATTTATGGGCTTTATACGCTAAAATAACTTGAGACTAGAAACAATGAAAAGTCATAGGTTTTTAAATTAAGGAATGTAACCAGATTCCATTTTCCATTCATTTCCTCCTCTTCCTATTCTGTATTCTCTTTCTTTGTGATTGCATCTCTTCCCATGGTTTTACATATTTAGGACTCTGCACTATACACTAGGACTTTTGAAACTGCATTTCCAGTGATGCTTGTGTTAGTATGAGGTAACTTGTATTTTCTGCTGCCTGCGTATATACCTACGTAAATTTTCCCATCTAACTTTTTTAAAGTAGTCATTTTAAATATTGGAATTTTTTTTAGAAACTTACTACATTGCAACTAATAATTCATAGCATATTAAGAAATATTAATAAGTGCCTGCTATTATAGGGTGCTATGTAGAAACAAAAATGTCTAAGATGTGGTCTCTACCTCCATGATCATTTAGAATATAATTGGGATAAGCTAAATACATATGTGAAGTCTGACCAATAACAGATAAAATTAGAATTATATACATTCCTTACCTGTACAATCTTGTGCAACATAAATAGTTATTCCTTGCAACTCAGGGTGTCTTGCTTCTTCAACTGCTTTTCTAAGAAATAACAAGCATGATCCTTTAAAATCTTTACTAATATTTCTAATTGGTAACTAAAAATTAATTTAAGAGGAAAGAAAGCCATCATTTTCCTGACATTCCTATTTAACCTATAGTGTTTGGTTTCAAAACTAATATTTGAATAGTATCAGAAATCAGGTCAGTTTTTTCAAAATTGAAAAAATGTATTATTCTAAATTACTCAAAGAACTTTAAAACATAAGTTACAAAATATATTTTAAAACTACTTGGGTATAAAACTACAACCTCTGGTCCTCCCAACCCAAATTTTCTCTCAACTACTCTCCTGGCTATATGAAACATTTTCTAACCAATGGTACTACAATATGCTTATATTACTGACTAGTAGTTCATTACTGTTTGATTGTTCTGGTACAATTGAACTCATGAAAGTTTTTTTTTCTTTTCCTTAAACAATAACATGACTTTTCTTCTTTCATTAAAAAACCTTTGTGACCTGAACAAATTAATCTCCTAATTTCAAGTCTTAGAATTCTATAAGTAAAACTGCAAACTGAAATCTATTTCTAAGTAAGTATAACATTCTCAACAGTGCACATGATATGAAAAAACATGCACATAATATCTATAAAAGAAAATTATACAAATTGTGGAAATATAAGTATTTTTATTTAACTGGATCTTTATAATTTTTTTAAATTAATAGGCTTTACTATGAATGTTTGTATGTGTTAGTATAGAAGAAGAATTGGCAAACTATGGCCCACAGGCCAAATATAACCTGTAATCTGCTTTTGGTATAGCCTGCAAGCTAAGAATGGTTTTTACAGTTTTAAAGGGTTGTTTAAAAAAAAGAAAGAAAAGAAAAATGGGCAATAGAGCCCTTATAAGGCCTGGAAAGCCTAACTTACTTATTATCAGGCTCTTAACTGGAAAAGTTTTCTGATCTCTAGGAAATAGAACATAACATTTTTAAGAGTAGAACCTATGCTTTTATGATTATGCTTTTATAAATGTCATACCGAGCTGGACTTGATATTATTAACAATCTGCTTAATAACATTATGCAAATACTTTTTCAATAGTAAGCATCTGGCCTATAAAATATAAAAGGAATTTAATACAGTATGCTAAAAGGCTGTAATAATTTGAATTTACTACAATATACTATACTTGGATGACTCAGTTTATAATAATGGAACATACAACAAATAAGACAATTTTAAAAAACTTATGTAGTGTCCAAATAAATGGCACATAAAAAGATGAGGTATAGTGAAATTCGACTTTTGACTTTTTTCTTACTACTCTGAATGTCACAGATTCTTTACTTTTACTATGATATAATTATAATAGTAACAGTCTCATACATTTACAATTCACAAGAATCTGATGTGTGCAAAGAAATGCTGAAAACATCAATTTTAGCTCTTGACATTTCATTATGCTATCAGTACATTACAGCCCCTGGGTTATACTATTTAAAAAAAAAAACTGTAATGTTATGCATGTTCCAAGGTTGAAAGAGTTGTTAGTTTTTATAACATCGCATTAAGATAGTCTAATGAAAACCTGGTTAGAAAAAGACCTTGGATAGCTACACCTATGAGCAAAAGAAGAAAAATTTATCAGTAGATAAATGTAACTAGAATGGCAAATGTCTTGTTTTGTCCCTATTAGCAAATAAAATCTCCTTTATGAATATTCTCATACACTTAGATTTTAAAAGTTCCAATTATATATAAGCACTACAAAAATCAGTATCTCTAAGCCTGAGGGCCTCTGTCATAAAATGAAAGATTTTAAAACAGTTTTACCTTAAAATGTGAGCAACCACAGCTGGTCCATACCAATCTCCAGCTTTTTTCCCAGATTTCTTTCCATATTTTATTAGTTGATGTAAGCCAAAGACAGCCAAGGGGGAATCACCAAACCAAGAGATGATTTTCCTGTGATAAATTTCATTTTGCATTTCATGATCATCAGAATATCTCCCAATTGTTTCCTTCAGAGAAATTGTTGGGGTTTTGAGTTCTCTTTCCCCTGAAAGCGATGCTTCAAATGATGCAGTAAATTTTTTTACAGTGTGAGAAGTCCATGATTCAGAGTCTGAATTGTCAATGTTCAAAGCATCAGGCCAGGTCCAAGCTATAGTAGTTCCAAAGCAAGGTGTTCAGATCTTTTAAAGAGTTAGACTTTAACAATTCTACTAAAATAAATATGTAGCATTTAGACTCATATGGATTACTGAACTAAAATAGTAGACTCAGAAAGAGGCAAATTTATAGAGACAGAAAATAGATTGATTGCATATGGAGCAGGGGAGTATATTGGGAGTAAATACTAATGGGTATGAGGTTTCTTTGGGGATGATAAAAATGTCCTAAAATTAGATTATGGTGATGGTTACAGAACTCTGTAAATATATTAAAAGCCAATGAATTATTCACTTTAAATTAATGAATTTATGATATATAGATTATATCTCAACAAAGCTGCTTTAAAAAGTAAATAAAGGTATGAGCAGAGAAAATGTGCCAATAGATCAATATTTACTTTTGAGTGGTAATATGATTCTGGACTCTTCTGTAGTTCTTAAAATTTCTAAAATGGGACTACATTACATATAAACAAAAAAATCACCAAAGTGAAAGACAAAAAAAAAAAAGAGAGAGAGAGAGAGAAATAGTAAACTCAGGTACAAATGGTCAATTCTAGAATATGCTTTTCTTTCTTTTCTTTGACAGTGCTGAGACAGACTAAAGATTTTTGTATTCCATTACCTATATTGCTTATCAGACGTTTAGTCTGGACCACCCAAAAGTTATAATAAACATATGCACTAACATTCGGAGTATTCATGAGAGAATAACTTCTAAAAGTGGATTTTGTTGTTTATATGTTAAAAAAAAAAAAAAAAAAAAAAGTCTGACCATAGAAGTTTTAAATTTCTTTTCAAATAGTTTTTTCTCATATCCTTTCAGGATAACGTAATCATTGTTTAAAGAAAAATGGCAATTCTCTAGTCAATGAAAAGTTAAAAAATGAAGTCATTAAAGACCAAAGATCTCAAAAAAGTCAACTACTTCCACAAGTTCACTGTTTTTAATAAAAAGACAGACCCCAAACACGCGTGTAATTTTTTTTTATCTGAAAAATTATTCTTTTATTAGAGAATATGAAGATGAAGATAGTCCCCCAGGACAACGGCCCCTGAGGCAACTGAGTTTATTCTGCCGGGACTGACCAGCCAACGAGAGCGGTCAGTCCTTTCTGTGCTGTTCTCCTGATTTACCTCATCATCTTGCTGGGAACTTCAGACTGATTTTACTAATCAGATCCACTCCCTAGCTGCAAACCCCCACGCATTTTAATAAAATGAGTCAAAGATTTAGAGTCCCAGTCAGAGCTATGAAAACTGTTTCAATTCTTTTTCTTTGCATTATCCACACCATTTGTGAATAAACATACTCACAAGGTCTCATCAATAATCCTTATAAAAAGGTCACTAAATATTTGCCAGAGAAACACAAAAAATGGTAACCTTTAAAAAAAATAATATATAATAGCCTAAAATGGTAAAGTAAAATCTTTCCACAATGCACACATTATTTAAAAAATGGACTGATAAAAAATGGTAAGAAAGGCTGTGCATTTGAAAAAATAAAAAAATACATTAAGTTAGGCATCCATGACATTTTTGTGAGTCTAAAAGATTAAGTACGATGATCTTATTGAAAAGATCCTTAATTAATTGAACAGATTATAACCATATTTATAAAGATAAAAATAATTTTAAAGTATATATAGAGAAAAAAATAAAGAAACCAGTGTAAAAATCCTTAAGATTTAAAAATATTAACTATCTGCTCAAAGTCACTGCATTGACCTGACTAGGATTTACCAAACTGGAGATAATCCAGAGTGTTGAATCAAAAAGAAACAAATAATAACAAAAAACTCTACTGAAAATTGAACTTACTTAAGTCACAGTGGCAACCAAGAATAACAGGTGTGTTTAACCTGAATTGTGGAAAGGGGAATCACGAAAGCTTACGTGTAAGTCACACCTAGCCTAATTTAATAACGATGCAATATGCCAGTTTCAACTTTAGGAGACATTTAGAAGTCAAGAAATTAACCTCGGAGAATTTTATGCAGTTTGTAAGCTGAAGTTCAAATTAAATAAACAAAACCCCAAAATACAGAGATTTGATTTACCTCTACCAAGAAAGTGTAGTATGAGTCCTTGAGCCAAAAGCATCTGGCCAGTTCTTAATGTACAGCCCCAACCACAGTCTGTCGTCAAAGCTGAGCCTTCTATTGAAGGAAATTCTTCTCTGTAGGTCAGCCATATTCTTGAAATGAAATCTTTACGAAATTCTTCTACATTTCCCGCAATTACATGGTCTTCTATTGTACATCCTGATCTTGTATGTAACAGTTTATTTTCATCTACAAAATAAAAATATAAACTAGTCTAAACAAATGCCAAGAAATGTAAATAACGGTATTATATTTTCATTACTGTCCATAACATATAGAGTATATCACAATCTTTCTAATCCTTTTTTTTCTGTTTAAGTGACAGTAAATCTTATTCTGCCTCATTAGGCTGTTATGAAAATCAACTGAGAATGAATGCTGAAATGTTTTGTACATTCAAGCACTAATATAAGGTATTATCAATAATACTGTTGTTAATAATAATATCCTATATTCCAAATATAATCAACTCTTTTATGAGAGGATAATGTAAAAATATCTTTTCTTTTTGCCTCATTTAGCTCAGGATATAGATATTAGTGCTCTCTAAAATGAGATTTGCAAATAAAATACCATGATTGTCAATATGTAAAAATGTGTATAAACTAGTTCTAAAAATCAAATAAAATGTGCACACTGTAATTGTTGTCATGAATATTTATACTCAAATTATAAAATCAAAACTAACAAGCTAAAGAGTAAAACATAAAATTCCTAAATATAGTTATCCTTTTATATGGGAACATAATTTTTAAAAACTGTTGCTACCCATATATAGCACTTTTAAAGGCTTTCCAAACTGATTAACTCTTAATATAATTTCTATGTGAAAATTATGGTCACTGTATGCCCAATAATTTATAAAACACTACTGCTCAAAATGAACTAACATTCCTTGATTACTCCCAGAGGGAGGGTCTTAAAAACCTTTACAACCTCAGCAGGTACACAGTGCCTAGCACAAGTAAATCCTAATAAATGTTAGTTAGTTCAGGTGGGTGGGTAGTGGACAGATAAATCTGCATACAACTCTCATTTCCATGGAGTTTAATTTCCAATACCCTTTAAGAGGATGTCCAAGCAGTTTTATCATGCTTTTATTCCTCATCCTTCCTGTATTTATCCTTCAAGCCCATTCTGAGAAAAATAACAATCATCCAAACTTCATATCTATTCAGTAAAGCTAAGTTGCGGCATATAGTTTCAATGATAATAAAAATGCCATTCGCCCATTATCAATTAATTTTTCTCAGTCTTAGAGTCTGAAGTTAATTATAAATAAAAATGTCTGGAAATTGAACATGGCACTAAAAATATGCCCCAAATTTCCACTTTAGAGACATTTAAATTTGTTTAAAATTTGATACAACTGTGCATAACTCCAACACCTCATCTTGCAGCTGGCCAAATATATAGTTCCTAATTTCTTATTTAGCAGAAGTAATTAATTCCTTATCCTCTTAAGATCTACTTTTAATATTTACTCTAAGTATTATTGGAAAACTACTAGTATTAAAAGAACTTTGCTGTCCTGTTCATTTGCCATTATAATGCTAACCCTCCTATTCCATTATTTGACTGATTTCCTTTGTCACAATCTTTATAATATCTACAGTCATGTGTCACCTGATGGGGATACATCTTCAGAAATGCATCATTAGGTGATTTCTTAGTTGTGGAAACATCACAGAGTGCATTTACAAAAACCTAGATAATGTAGCTGACCACAAACCTAGGCTAAATGATATAGCCTATTACTCCTAGGCTATAAGCCTAGACAGCACGTCACTATACAAAACATGAGATTAAATCAAGCTCCAGAAAAAATGATACAATCAAGAGACAAGCAAACACAAGATATATGAGGTTGCTGCCAATGAACCATGGCATACTGTTTTACAGCAAGCTTTTTTTTTATAAGTAGAGTATACTGTAAAATAACAATAAAAAGTACAGTAAATATATACTGTACTGTTTTACAGCAAGCTTTTTTTTTATAAGTAGAGTATACTGTTTTACAGCAAGCTTTTTTTTTATAAGTAGAGTATACTCTAAAATAACAATAAAAAGTACAGTAAATATATAAATGGGTTATATGGTTATTTATCATCATTAACAAGAATTATGTATTGTATATATTATGTACTATATTTTTTATACAACTGGCAGCATAGTAGGTTTGCTTATACCAGCACTGCATTACAGCATCACAATGGCTACAGCATCACCACGCAATAAGAATTTTTCAGTTCCATTATAATCTTACGGGACCACTGTGTATAGGTGGTACGTTGTTGGTTGAAATATCACTAGAGGGGGCATGGCCATGTAATGTTTTTGATCTACATCTCCCTCCCCTCCAGATTTCAAGTACAGTAAGGAAAAGGACTATATTTATTTTCTGCACCTCTGAACCTTCAGCACCCAGCACAGAGTTCAGTCCATGGCAGATGTGCAAGAAACATTTGTTAAATGAATGTCAATAAATGGAACCAAAAGAGAAGTAGGGGTTTTTAAAAATTGTTTTGCTTTGCTTTTGTTTTTTATGACAGGAGAGACTTGAGAGCTTTATGAAGAATGGGACTGTCTGAAAGAATCACTACAAAGAATGAGAAAGAAAGCTGATAAAGGAAATAGAAGAGAACTGCTGGTTCACTAAGGGCTTAGTCAAGGCTGACTATCACAATCAGAAATCACAATTAAATAAGCTAATATGAAAAATAATCAGAAGTAAAACAAATTGCAAAACAAGGCCTCCAGGAGTACAGCTATTGTAACTGTCAGATATGAGATAAAACAAGTATGTGTATGTTTAAAAAAAATAGGACATTGAAAGATGGATAAATTACAGAAAAGAGACTATTAAAATTAACCAGGCACATATGAAAGAAAACCAAATGGAACTACTAGAAATGAAAAATACAATAACTAAAAACAGGAACTTGGTATAAGATTAAACAGAAAATTACATGCAGCTAAGGAGATAATTAAGAAACCAGAAGTAGGAACTAAAGAAATTACTCAGAACACAGCACAGAAAGACAAAACAGAAAATATGAAAAACCAAAGAATTTCAGATACATGTAGAAAAATCTAACAGAAAGATTTATCAGAGATAGAGAATTTAACAGACAGGGTATAAGAAGAATGGGAAACAACTATAATTAAAAGTGACTGGAAAATTTTCATATTAAGAAAGTTAAGAGTTCCAAATAGAATAAAATGGAATCTACACCAAAGATAAACAGCTGATCTTAAAAACAGAGAGAAGAAATAAAGATATGATAAATTCAAAATACTAGAGAAAATATTTGCATGTCCTAAAGTAAGCAAAAATTTATTAAAAAGAACAAAAAAGGCACTAACCATTTAAGGAGATTTAAAAAATCAATTAGACTATATTACGATTAAGAATTATGTTATTCAAAAGATAACATTAAGGAGGTAAAAAAGTAAAAGAAAGTATTTCCTACAGATATATCCAAAAAAAAAAAAAGGATTCCTATCCAGAATATATAAGGAAAACGTAGGAATCAATGAAAAAAGACAAATAACCTAATAGGAGACATATCCAAATCGAAAAATATTTATAAAAATATGCTCAATTTCATTAATTATCAGAGAAATGCAAATTAAAATAAAAAATAGCTCTAATAAAAAGGGAAAAATACCAAATGTTGGTGAGGTGAGAACAATTCATACACGCCTGGTAGGAATATAAATTGGCACAATTATTTTGTAAACTATTTAGTAGCATATACTGAGGCTGAACATATGTATACACTATGACCCAGCAATAACATTCCTAGGTATATGTATGTATGTATGTACACACACACACACACACACACACACACACACACACACACACACACTGAATGAAAATCCATACACGTTTGTTCACCAAAGCACCTATACTAGAATAATCACATCGGGCTCTTAAATAATTGCCAAAAATTGAAAACTATCCCATGCCTACCAAGAATGTCCAAATGCTCACCAAGAATGGCATATTCGCAAAATGCAATACTCATAGGAATACAAAAATATCCAGCACCCAACAACAAGGTATATAACACATGTCTAGCAATCAGTCAAGAATTACTAAGCATGCAAAGAGGCAGGAAAAGACAAGCCAAAATGAGAATACTCAATCAATCAAAACTGACTCGGAACTAACACAAATGCTAAAATTAATAAACAAGGACATAAAAGTTATTACATCTATGTTACATATGTTCAAAAAAATAAGTAGAGACAAGGAAGATTTAAAAAATGGAACCTCTAGACTTATAAACTACATTCCCTATGACAAAAAATACACTGCCATAAAATATGAGATTTATGGCAGATTAGACACTGCTGAGGAAAAGAATGAAAGATTGATGAACTTGAGGATATAGCAATAAGAACTATCCAAATTAAAACACAGAGAGGAAAAAGAATTAAAAAATAAAAAATAAAAGAGCCTCAGGGAGCTGTGGCACAATTTCATCCATGTTAAAATATGTGTAATTGGAGATTCAAAAGGAGAAAACAGAGAGGAAAACGGAAAAAATATTTGAAGACAATATGGCTAAAAAAAATTCAAATCTTGTGAAAACTATACACCAGGAGAAATAGACAAATCCAATTATAGTCAGAGATTTCAACATCACTCTCAAAATAATTGAAAGAAAAAGTAAGATAGAGCAAGGATAGAGAAGACTTGAACAGAATATCATCCAACTCGACCTCATAGTTCTCACAGAACACTCAGTAATACATATTCTTTTTAAGCACACAAAGACATTTACCAAGCTATCCCATATTTAGATGCTAAAATAAGTCTCAATATCTTCAGAGATTAAAGTCATAAAAGTAGTTTCTCCGACCACAATGGAATTAAATTAAACATCAATAATAGAACAAGATCTGAAAAATGTCCAAATTTTTGGAAATTAATACGCCTCTAAATAACTCATTTCTTCCTGCCTGCCTTCTTTTAGTAAATGGCAAGTCACATTTCAAAAAACTCCAAATTCTGGGATCGTATCTCCATAACATTTGGGCATAATCTTGTTAAGTTTTGGAATAACACAGATCCTGAAAACAGCAGAGATGGGGTATAGCACAAGGACCAAGAGCACACATAGTAAGACTCCTTGATATCTTATTTTCATGCTTTTCCTTATGTCCTACAGAGAGATCCCTAAAGTGAAGCTCCATCCCTGGCCTGCTTTAAGTCAGAAAAAGCTATTATTGTTCTGTAGCCTCTGTGTACCCTCTATACTCCTTAAAAACTTTTGTTTTCTTTTTTCCATGTACTAGTTTCATTCCTAGCTAGACTGATTATCTGTGGATGCTCTTCAACCCCCAAATTAGGAAAGAGAGCCTTATCTCTGTTAATTTACATTTAATTATTTTGGTCCCTAAAGAGAACTGGTATATTAGAGATAACCCCAAATTACAGTTTTTCCCTAATGGTCTCTGGGCCTATCGTGGACTGAATGATCTATAAGAAAATCTAGAAAACCTGGCCAGATAGGGACATGGTATCTATAGAAAAAATGGGGCTTACTTAAAACAAGATAAAATCCTTAATTGTTTCTCTCAGAGATAGCTCACAGATATCTTGTAAACATTTTTTATTTTTAATAATTTTGGTCTTTGCTCAAGATAAAACTAACCAGGAGGACCATTTGGGTTTATATACTATAAACCTTGACATAACAACATACAGCATGACACCTTACATTTGGGAAGGAAAAAATGTATAATATAAGAAGAGTTTGTAGCTCAGGAAAGTTAGCAAGATAAATTTAAAAGCTTGAGCGATCAGGACAGGTTTAGCACAGTTAAGCTAATTTTTTGCAAATCTGTCTTAATATTACTAGAAATTAAATAATAGGAAACAGATGATCAAGTTTAAGGATCTTATATTTATTTATCACTATGAATTAGTTCATTGTAGATGACTCAGAGGCTGGTAAAATAAAATCATTGTGATTTAAAGCTACCACTTTCTACATATTTAGATCTGTGACATATCAATGCCACTGCCTTCAAAAGAAAGGGAACTGAAACAACTGAGCAAAACTATCCATCAGATAAACACCACAGAGGATAATAGATGAGTGACTCTAAAGTAATTTGACTAAAAACTTGACCAGAAAAGAAACTACTGGCAAATTTCTACATAATAGAAAAAGAGATAACTATTAAATAGAGAATTCATGAAGGAATATGATACAGTTAGAACTAGATTGGAAATACCAATATAAACTCATGCCTTTCTAAGAAAAGAAGTGAAAATATATAAACATATATTTATCTGTTATGGTTCTGTGTGCTGAAATGACCTAGGGGCAACGTTCTTCCCACAATGTACCTTTGCACTTAGATCGTAGTTTCTAACACTGTTTTTCTGCTTAAAAAAAAAAAAAAAAAAAAAGTTTCATTGGGAAATGGCTGATTTCAAATATGAGGCTGAAAAGTACAAAGTTATGGAAGAAAGAAGTTTCCAGAAGTTAATTAGGTTCTATATAAAGACGTAGAAGCCAACCTTCAAGGGGGGACTTCCACTGGCCAAGACGAGACAGTCCGGGTATCAAGAGGAAATTATTGGTGCAGATCAACCAACATACATATAATGAGTCCATAATGACACACAAAAAGAGAAAAAGCTAGCATTAAAATATCTTAACTGAGGTGATGAGAATATTATATTTCAGTCGAGGATACAAAGAAAGTCTTGACAAAACTGAGTAATAGCCTTGGGACAAATATTATAAACTAGTAATTTACCAAAGTAATATCATAATTATAGGATTCACAAATCTTTACATATTATGGGTTTATACTCACAGAAGAGGAAATAATGAAGGAAATTAGCCCTTCATCATCAATGAATATTTTTTGTCATGTACACTAAGTTTTTAAAACTCCATTAACAAAAAAATATCGCTAATGTTATTCGTTCTATGCCGTATTCACCTTTGTTCTTCTGAATAAATATTCAATTCCCTTTTACCTTACCTTGTTTACTGTGACTCTTCTTAGTCAAATGTATATTTGAATCTCTTTTAAAATGCATATTTGATCTTATTTACTGTTCTTCCTGTTTTCAAAATTATAACTGACTCACTTAAATTTGTGTGTTTTTAAGTACAAAGGCTTCCCTCCTTGTGAATACATACCAAAACAATTTCTGGAAAAATGGAAGAGGATGGGGTTTAGAGTTATACTCATTAGAAAAGGGACTCCATAAAGTGGATGATATGAATAGAAATGTGATATTTTTCTGGCTAATGGTCAATTCCCCTAATTCTGCATGCAGATATTTTTAGTGAACGGTAAATTTCTTATTTCAAAAAAATCTGAGAATATAGTCTTATTTCCACGATAACAAAAGAACATACTATATACACTGTTTATAATGACAAAAAGCTAAAAGCAATCCAAATGTTTATCAATAGTAGAAAGAATAATTTGTGATAAATCATAGACTGGAATATTATGCAGCAATTAAAATAAACCAGAACTACACATAACATGGACAAATCTTAAAAACACAATTTTGAAAGTCATATGCAAGTCACAGAAGTAAAATATAGTTTTATTCCATTTTCAAAAAGGTCAAAAACAGGAAACACTAAATCATCAGGGACACTTTTGGATAGTACATTTGGAGGCAGGGGGTTGCATGGGGAAGACTACCATTGAATAGAAGCACACATATTAAAAATGATTCATAACTTATTTCTCTTGTTGAATGTAGTTTTCTTACTATTCTCAAAAGTGTACAGATAAGGTTTTTATCTTCTCTATATGTAAATAATTCATAATTTCAAAACTTTATAGGTTTAAAATAAAGTATTTAGTATTCAGTATTTATAATAAAGAAATAAAACAAAGGAAAAAAGTACTTCTTCCACTGAATTCTGTCATATCTCCTATCTTGGTATTGAGAGAGATACTTCCTACTGTATAGAGAGGTAGGTGAAGACAAAGCCAATATGCTAAGATTAGCAAAGTGGGAAGATAGATAGAACATGGGTCCTTGATGAAGTCGCAGAGCCGCCAAATAAACCAACCTAAGAGCCATCCCTCCCTCTGGACTTCTGTTTGTGTATAATACAACCCCTTATGGTTTAAGCTATTTTGAAATGGACTTTCTGCTTATTTGCATCCAATAGCATCCTTTCACATTTGGTCTCCTTCTAGAGTTTTATAAGAGTCTCTACTTCTTTTTCATCACAAAAAATCATAATAGGATTAATCGTTTTTGTAATTATTTAAGTCACTCATCTGCTGGACTGTAAGCTCCCTGAGAGTAAGCCTTACGTGTCATACTTTCAACAGTAACCCAAATGCCTGGCATTGGCTCTCAAACATTTGCAGCATAAATGAATAACTTTATTCATCAAATTGCCTACTAGTGAATAAGTTGTTTCTAATTTTTTTCCAATAAGCTCTAATAAACATCCGTATATACATGTTCTCCACACATATAAGAAAACTTCTCTAGGGTAAATACTGAAAGGTAGAGTGGCTGGATCCTAAGTTGTGTATATTTCCAATTCATCTAAGTACTCTTAAATTCGTTACAAAGAGGTTGTACTAATTCACCCTCCTATCATCAGTGTCTGAGATACTTTTTTTTTTCATATTCTTGCTACTAAGATACTATTAAACCTTTAAATTTTTGCAAATCTGATGACTAAGAAATAGTATCTCATTTTAATTCATACCCCCTTTATTAATAGGGTGAGCATTTTCTTATGTTTGGCCATTCAAGTTTCTACTTAAAAAATACCTGTTCATTTTCTTGTCTCATTTTCTGTTGGGTTGTTGCATGTTTTATATATTAATTTATAATTCTTTATTACTCTAGAGACTAATCTTTTATCTAAATATAACTGAAGAGATGATAGATGGATAGATAGATACTCATGTTCACATATACACAGATCTATATACCTACAAAGAGAGAGACAGTGAAAGAGACAGACAGGGAGACAGACAGAGAGAATGAGAGAGAGCATATGCAAATATCTTCTCTCTCTGACTTGCTTTTATACTTTGTGATGGTATCTTTAGTCATGTAGGTATTTTAAATCTTTATTTGGTCAAACTGATCAGTATTTTCCTGTATAGACTGTTTTTATGTTTTATATAAGTTCTTTTCTATGCCAATATCATAACCACTGTTTAAAATAATAATTTCGCTTTGGTGCATAACACAGAGCCACACTCAATAAATGTAGGTTAGCTGCTGTTAATTTTACTTATTTATCCTTACCACTCTAGTGAAACTGCTCTCTCAAAAGCCATCAGCGACTTCTCAATGACGAATCCTAGCCTCTACTCAGGCTATTTCCTGCTCAACCTTTTTTGAGGATTAGGCACTTTGTCCATCTCCTTCTTTCTGAAAATCTCTTTCTTTTGGTCTCTATGATAATATACTATTTTGAGGTCTGCCCTATATATTGCTTATTCCTTCTCAGTTTCATTCACTGATTCATCAGCATATCCTTAAAGATGGATATTCTCCACCTATACTTTCCATCAATGTGACCTTATCCATTGGCCTCAAATGTCATCTTTTTGAAAATAACTAACAAATCAATTTTAAACAGCCTACCTCATTCACACTGTTCATTTCTAAAAAGCCTACTTCAAACACTACGTGTCCTCCCCAAACCCATGCTTCCTCTAATATACCACATTTGGTTATTATTACCTATCATCTAAGATAGTAGTCTTTAAATCTTCTTTATCTCCTCTCTGCCTCTCATGACCCCAAATCCAATCATTTGCCAGATGCTGTTGCTACTTTAAAATTTCTTAAAGCCATCCTCCCCTTCCCAAACGCACTGCCCTACATCAGCATTACCATATATCTCACCTGCTAACTGGCTTCCAATCATTCATCTACATTGCTATCAGTTATTTTTCTAGGGCATATATTTAATTATGAATATCATGTGCTCCCCTGGGCAAGATCAATGTAGCCATCATGTCTTAATACATGATCACTGAATATAAATAAAATTTGGCATTTTGTTGCTCAATAATCTAGAACGATAATAATCATTGTAGTGAAGAAGCAAGCTGGACACCCCACCAACATCTCTCTTAAAAACTTAGAAAACTTGCTTGAACCAAAAATTCTGTGACACTCAGAAATCCAAAAGTAGCCCCAAGATTTCTGCTAATTCTCCACAGCTTAAGCTTTCACTGTTCTCCCTGCTTCTAGTTCCTGCAATGATATGAGCTGTCTTTTTCATTCCAGATGACAAATTCATCCCCTTTCCAAAAGAACTCCTCTTACAACAAGAATTTCATGAGTTTAAATGACTTTATGGAAGATCAGGGGATGTCGATAAGGAAACATTTCAATGGACATGCAGCTTACCACCTTCTTTCTGGCTCTCTCTACTTTCTTCTTCCCAATCCTCACACCATTCTCCTCCCCTACATCCCCCTACTCCAAGTCCAAAACAAAAGAGTCTTCTATTTGTCCCTTTCATAACTCCTATCTCATTTACTTTTCGTCCCCTGAGTTGAAAACTTCCAGTACTTACTACAAAGTTCAAAGCATTTCTTCCCCCGCCCCCCAAAAGATAATGTTATCCTTAAAAGGAATTCTAATAACTTTTACTTAAATTCTTTATATCATAAATAATAATACAGGAGGATAGGGGAGGTAGATGGAGTAAAAGGGGTCAAATAAATGGCGACAGAAGAAATCTAACTATGGGTGGTGAACACACAATGCTATATATATATATATGCCTTACTATTGAATTGTATACCTAAAACTTACTGGATTTCATTAACCAATGTCACCATAATAAAAATTTAAATACATACATACATACATAAATAAATTTTAGAATGCTTACATATACCAGACACAACACTAAACATCTATGAAATGAGTATCATCAATACTTAGGGAGACTAAATAACTCGTCTAAAGTAACAACTAATAAGCAAAAAGAACAAAAATTCAAACCCACATATATTTTACCCCAGACTCCATACTCTCCTCTGCCTGTAAACAAATGACATAACTCTTTAGCATAGTATTCAAGATGCTCCTTTGATCCTTTTCAGAATTCTCTCCCATGAAAACTACACTGGACATCTCTATTTCCTAAATATATCTCATTGCTATTGCTTTCATCATGCCATTCTATTTAACTAAAATGCTTCCCTTCTTTACCCATCAACTCTCTACTCATCCTTCAAGAGTTTTGATAGGACTAAATGAGTTAATATATTTAAATCACTTAAAATACCATCTGGCACATTATATCTACTCAATAAATGTTAGCTGTTATTACTAAAAACCATTTATAAGCCTATAGAAAATTGGTTGATAAATGACATACCAAAGTAGGTCAACGAAAATGAATAAAATACTCACACTTTCTCTCCTTCTTCCCTCCTCTCACTCTCACACACGTACACACACACAAAAATTAACACACTCACACACGCAACATCAAAGTTGTACAGTATAAAGAATGCCAGTATTAAAATAATAGATGAATGCATAAAGAAGATATGGAAAAGATGTAGTGGGTATGTGTGCACATGTGTCCGTGTGTGTATATACAGTGGAATATTACTCAGGTATAAAAGAGAAAGAAATTTTGCCATTTGCAACAACATGAATGGACCCAGAGGGATTTATGCTAAGTGAAATACATCAAAGAGAGAAAGACAAATACCATATGATTTCCCTTATATGTGCAATCTAAAAAATAAAAAATGAACAAATAAAACAAAACAGAAACAGATTCATAGATACAGAGAACAAACTAATGATTGCCAGAGGGGAGGTGGATGAAGAAACGGGTAAAAAGAGCGAAGGCAAATAAGAAATACAAACCTCCAGTTAGAAAATAAAAAGTCACAAGGATACAATACACGGCATAAGGAAAATCATCAATATTAGCAAAATAACTTTGTATGGTAACAGACAGTTACCAGACTTATGTGGTGATCACATCATAAGGAGTATAAATGTCAAATCACAATGTTGTACACCAAAAACTAATATAATATTTTATGTCAATTATATTTTAATTAAAAATGAATAAATAAATAAAATAAGACATAGTTTTAGTTTAAATTTCAGCTCTGTCATTTAACACCTGTGTGACTAGGGACAAATTATTTAACATTTTTCTAAGCTCCTACTTTCACGCTCATAAAACAAGGATACCTGAATCTATCTTCTAGGCTTGTTGTGAGGTTTAAAGACATTTCCCAAAGAGCTTAGCATGATGCCAACACACAGGAGGCACTCAATAAATGGCATAAATTATTACAAGAAATATATGATCGTTATTGAAAAGATGAACATATGTGGACATATGCTCATTTAACATTCAGAAACATCAAAGTTAATTATTTCAGAAACTGTAGCATCCTTAAGAATTGGAAAATTTATCATTTTTCATTTAACTACGATAATACTTTTAATTATTTAACATACACTTTAAAGTTATCATCAGAGAACCAGATAAAGAATATTAAGCTATCAATTAAAATATATTTTACTTAGCACTCACTTAGTCCAAAACTATGAGGGATATAACAAAAGATGATATGATCCTATCCCCAATAAGTTCACAAGAAACCCAAAGTATATAAATGGCAGTATATTATGTTATCTAAAATATAGGTTCTTAAAAGAAAGATGCCAAAACCTAGGCATAAAAAATAGAATGGTGGTTGTTAGGGGCAGAAGGGTAGAGAGGAATGGGAGTTACTGTTTATGGGTGCAGAGTTTCAGTTTCACAAGATGAAGAATTATGGAGATGAATGGTAGTGACGGTAGCATTAATGGTAGCATTAATTACTAATGGTAGTAATTAATACTACTAAATGTAAACTTAAAAATGATTAAGGTGGTAAATTTTATGTCGTGTGTATTTTACCACAATTTTTAAAAAATGAAAGTAAAAAAACAAACAAAATGTGCCAAAAGTAAATAATCTGGAAATCAAATAATGAAAAGTTATACAAATGTCTACGAAGATATTTAAATGCATTACAAATTTTGCACTTACCTTCACATTTAAAATGGTAACATTTTCCAAGCAATAATACAGGGGAATTTCTACTAAAATATGTCTTTGTTTTCAAAACCCAACCTAAATGAGAAAAGAGAAAAATTGTTTTGCAATAAAAGGATTACAGACTAAAGGTCTAGCAGTGTTTTCTTTTATTTAATTACAGATCATCAATTCTCAACTATGGAAGTGCATTTTTTGCAAGAATAGCAAAACATTTGGACAACGAACCGAAAAAAAGGGCCATTTATGCTACTTTCAAATATAATGAAATTTTATAATCATATTCTATCCACTTAGGGAACATGAGAGAGAAAACATTTCAATGTGAATTTATTTTCAAACAGGTCACAATGTTCTTATGGTATAAAATTCGAAAGGTACAAATTCTACTCCAGTTTCCCTGACAGCAACCTCTTTTCCTAGAAGCAACAAATATTACCAATTTCTTGTATTTCCTTCCATCTCAGATAATTAAAGGGTCTAAAGTATTTGAATACTCCAAAGAAATAATTCGAGTAAAAGATCCTATCGTATACTAGTAATTATGATAAAGGTTGATCTCTTAAATATCCCAGGAAATCTGTCATAACCCCACAGGGCTGACCAAATGAGGATCTCTGAAAGTGGTGTATAAAGCTTTCAGACATCCTCATCTCAGTTTTCTACCTCCCGATCCCCAATCCCTACATTTAGGTTTAGTTGCAAACTCTAATTCTTCCAATTTTCTACCTACCAAAACTATGTCTAAAAGTTAGTAAATACCATGTTGACCTTTTATAATGCCACTAATAGTTCTCAATTTCCTGAGAAAAGTGCTTGCCCATTATATTCCTGAATAGTCCCAAGTATATAAAATTCCTAACTGCTAATGGTAGGCTTAAAATCAGCCCCTAAAATCCATGAACATATATATAGAAAGAACCTGAAATTGGGACCCAGCAGGCTTAGAGTTGGTCTTAAATAGGCTATTTGCCATTTTATATTTAACCGAGTTGTTACAAATTGAGAGTCAGTAATTTTTTCAAAGTGGTCCCCTAAAGTACTTTAATACAAATAAACATGAAAGAAAAAACAAACAAAAAATATGTATTTATAATGAAGATGATGCAAGTATCTGAATTTGGTGATGAAAAAGAGAGTGGAAAGTCAAATACACTAATTAGGCTTTCATTAAACTTCACTTGGATTACTGCAATACTCTCCAAATGGTTTCTCTGCCATCAGCCTTTCCCCCACTCTAGCATATGCCACATATCACTGCCAAATTAATCTCCATGGTTCAGTTTTGATTAGATAACTCTTCTACTCAAAAGCCACCCACAGTGACTTATTACTTACCAGATTAAAACCTCTCCAGTACTAAACTTTCCACAATACGATACAAATTACCTTTAAAGCTATCTTTTCCACTACTTATCACCTATTCTCAAAGTGGGCTTTCAAATTTTATAAAAATCTCAAGTAATCAAGAGAGTGTAGTACTAGCATGAGAACAGATATCCAGGTAAATGAAACAGAATTGAGAGTTCAGAAATAAACCTCTATATCCACGGTTAATCGATTTTAGACAGGAGCATCAAGAACATTCAATAAAGAAAAAACAGTCATTTCAAAAAGTGGTGCTGGAACAATTAGATAGCCACATACAAAGAAGGAAGCTGGACCTCTCTCTCTCACACACAAACATGTAAAAATTAACTTGAAATGGATCAAAGACCTAAATATAAGTTCTAGCTACAACAATAAAACTCTTCAAAAGAAACATAGGTATAAGTTTTGGTGATCATGATTTAAGCAAGTTTCTTAACTATGACATCAAAAGTAAAAGCAACCAAAAAAAAAAAAAATAGGTAAACTAGATATCTTCAAAATTTAAAGTTTTATGCTTCAATGGACTCCATCAAAAAAGTGAAAAGACAACCCCAGAATGGGAGAAAATATTTGCAAATCATATATTTCTTAAGGGGTTTTTATCTAGAATATATAAAGAACTCTTATAACTTAAAAATAAAAAGACAACCCAATTAAAATGGACAAAGGATTTGAACAGACATTTCTCCAAAGAATATATGTAAATAACCAATAAGTACATGAAAGGATGTTTAACATCACTATTCATCAGAGAAATGCAAATCAGACTCAGTGAGATACTTCACACCCACTAGAATGGCTCTAAAAAAAAAAAGGGGTCAGTAACAAGTGTTGATAAGAATGTAAAGAAATTCAAAGCTTCAAACATATGGATGGGAATGTAAAATGGTGCAACCACTTTGGAAAACAGTTTGGCAGTTCCTCAAAAAAGTTAAACTTAGAGATAACAAGATCTAACAATTCTACTCCTTGGTATACATCCAACAGAAGTGAAAACGTATGTTCCACAAAAGCTTGTACACGATGTTTATAGCAGCACTTTTAGTATTAGCCAAAAAGTAGAAACAACCTAAACATCCATCAACTGATGAATGGGTAAAGAAAATGTGGTATAACCATATAATAAAATATTATTCAGCCATATAAGGGAATGAAATGCTGATATATACATGGTACAACATGAGTGAACTTTGAAAACATTATGTTAAGTGAAAGGAGTCAGACACAAAAGACCACAAGTTGTATGATTCTACTAATATGAAATGTCCAGAATAGGAAAATTCAGAGACAGAAAGTAGACTGTTGGTTGCCAGAGGCTAGAAGGAGATGGGAAGGAATAGGGAGTGGCTGCTACTGGGTACGGGGTTGCTTTTTGAGGTAACAAAAATGTTCCAGAATTAGATAGTGATAATAGTTGTACAACACTGTGAATATACTAAAACCCACTGATTGATACACTTAAAAATGGTACATTTTATAATATGTAATTATATCTAAAATTTTTTTTAAACTAATGTTCATAAATTTCAAAATGTAATGGCATGTTATTAACAAGTTGTAACTGTCTAAATAGCTGGCCAATACTTCCAATGAACCTAGTGTCAAATGTTAATTGTGTTTTACCTAAATTTGCAATATCAAGGAATTTTACTAAATTTCATCATTCCTATTTTATGGCTATGAACTTCTTCCTGTTAAAACCGGTTCTGCTCAGTATTTCTCCATTTCTGAAGGCTTCTTCATCTCCAATCAAATCAATGTCTGCAGGTACTTCAAGGATAAAGTTGTAGTTATTGGCTTGTGAACTTTATACTGTTTGCTTTGTGTGTTCGATCTATTTTGCTTGCTTCCTGGATCATACATGAGATTATCTGAAATTGAGTCTAAAAATGGAGATATTACCATCACCTGGATAAATTCTATCTGCATTGGAATTTTTTTTAAAAGAACCATATAGTTAGTTTGAGTTTCTAAGCAATGTTTATGATATCTGGGCTCTTTCTTCAGGGGATATCCTTATCTATATTCCTTACAGAAATATTTCATCCAATGAGAACCTTAAACAGTTGTCAGTGACTTAAAGAAGATGATACACATCTTCAAATATTTCTTTGTATTTAAACAACTTTTAAATCATGATACTTACTATATTTCATGTTGTTCCAAGCAGATATAAACTTAGTTTTTAGCTTGTCAACTTCTTCTGTTCCTGTGGCTTCCATATTCAAATTTTAAATAAAAAGCCATCACTCGATTGCATTCTTCTAAAGAGTTTAATCTTTTGTACTGACTAAAAAAAAATTAAAGAAAAACAACTAATAAGTACATATTACATGGTACAATACTTGCTAGTTATTTAAATGATTAAATAAAATTTGAACCGGAAATGAGCAAACCAATTTCTCATTTTACAGAGTAGAATACAATATATTCTATAAATGTTTCAATTACAAAAAACATTTCATTCCAAATATACAATAAAAACTATCACACAAAACCAAACAATCATCTCTCCCAAGTACGCATAATTAAAAATAATACAGCTTTTAGTGCATGTGAAACTATTCAAGATTTGTTTTATTTGTAATTAGAGAAGGTGACTTGAAATCTTATTAAAAATGACTATCTTCAAAATAGAGACTTTCACTCATACTGGTTAAGACTCTATTTTCATATAAGGCTGAATTGTATTGTTTTCTTTTTTAAATTAAGCAGTTTCCTACATTTCCTTCCTATCTTAATACTGCAGAATTATTTTAATAGAATAGCTTAAATTTACGACACAAAATGTTTCTTTAAATAAGAACAAATGTAGCTCATTAGTGTTTGTTTTATAAGTAACTTGAGGGAAAATCGAGATGTGTGCTATAATCTGAAAGAGGAACAAATTCTAACTGAAAATGCTTGAGCTTATTTATAGTAATTCAGAGAGTTTACTTTTCAAGAAAAGAAAGCTACACAGAACATAACCCTTTTAGGGTTATAAATATCTACTCAAAAGTAGTGATGCATTCATTTCTCTAACAACAGACATTCCATTTTTCAATATGTATTAAAAGCTAATAATTATACATTACAACTGAGGCAGGAGAAAGTCTCAATTAGAGGCTTAAAAGAATTTAAAAAGCCAATGTGACTGGAGGACAGAAAGTCCAAAAAAGTGGCATTAGATATGGCTAAAGGGCTAGATAGAGGCCAGAACACACAGGACCTTGAAGATCATACTAAGAACTTTCTTTATCCTAAAAACAACTGGTTTCAAACAGAAATATCAGAATCAACTTCTGTGGGTTTGTTTGACTCCAATAGAAGCAAAGAGAACAGACTGAGAAAGGACAAAGAGTACGTAGTAAGAGTTTACTACTATTGTACAAGACTAGGAGAGAAATGATAGTAGCTGAAACTGGAGCAGTGGAGATGGAAAAATAAGGACATATGAGGAAACAACAAAATTTCAGTAAGTCCTGGTGATAAAATGGATGTGGAAGGTGAGAAACAGGGATCTATCAAAGATACACCCAGGTTTCTGGTCTGTCAAACTAAATAGTTTGGGCCAAACATTGAAACAGAGAACATTAGGAGAAGGGAAGGTTAGAAGATCATGAATTGGATTTATATGGAGTATGAGATGCCTCTGAGAGATATGGTAAAGAATTGTTATTTATTTAATCATTTGATAAATTATTGCCAGGCACTATTCTAGGCAATGCAGATAAAGCTCAAAACAAAGGTAGTGAAATACAGCAGGTCCTCAAATGGCCATTTTGTTCAACAGTGTTTAGTTATAATGTTGATGAGATGCTGTAGGAACTTCACTTTTGTTTACATCAATTAGCCTATGTGAAAGCTAGTCTCATTATATGTCATTTTGCTTAAAGTTGCGGAAGCTATTGATATCATGAAGTGAGGATTTACTGTACTTGCTGTCATGGAATTTACATTCTAGATATACTCTAGAGAGGACAAATAGGCAATTAGATATATAGACCTAGAGCTCAAAGGTGAGTTCTAGGCTAGAGCTATTAATTTGAGGACTGCTGGCATACAACTGATAGAGCTACAAACATGTTCCTCCAGTTCTGTCTTGTTCATGTTTGCAGCCCCAGCCTTGAGGAAGATATTCAAGGCCCTTCATGAAATGATGTCTGCCCAGTCACTCAGCTTCCTGTTTTGCCAATCCCTCACATCTACCATATACTAAAGACATTTTTAATACCAATATTAAAGCATTCTAAACTGGACATGGTGTCTGATACCTCTGTGCCTTTGCATGTGCTATTCCCTCTATCAAAAATGCATTCCTGCTTACCCTCATTTTTTGACTACCTTATTAACATAAGTCCCTAAGATCTATCTTAAGTTTCGCCTCCTCTGATAAGACTGGTAAGATTTCTATCCTCTTCCGAACCTCAAACTAAGACAGATGCCCCTCCTCTTACCTGTCATAGGATCTTTCCTCTATTACAGCATTCATCACACTGGATTAAATTATTTGTTTCTTACCTATATCTTATATACTAGACTGTAAACTTTGTGAGTGTGCTTAATTTCTGCCTGGCATGTGATTGGTTCTCAAAATATGTTTATTAAAAGAAATCAGTGAACTGATAAATTAATGAAATATAGATATATCACTAGTAGTACTTTTTACCAGCTATAATTAAAACTTTAACTGGCAAGTAAAATAAAGAAAAAGAAAGAAAATTTTTCTTTCAGAAAACTGCATAATCGAACAAAATTTGTAAAAGCACGTAGGTAAAAGGCTTATAAAATGAGTGAATTACACATAAGACATGCACATGATGAGTTGTATATCAATTAAAAATATCTCCAAAGAGCCCATTAAAATGGGAAAACATCATGCACAATCTAAAACTTTATGTTTCATATGATACTGGCAGGGGGGCGGGAGAAGTAGGGAGGGTTAGAAAGAAATACACCAAAATGTTGACAATTTTTTCCCTAAATATAAAAGCATGTTTAGTTATTTTTATACCAGTATTGTCTACCTTTTCCAAGTCTTATAAAGACAAAACATGTATGTAATTTTTTGAATTTAAAAAGTTTACTTTTAAAAAGCCACCATGATAAACACGCAATAGAATATATAGATGTCAAATTAGAATGTACACCTGAATATTATATAATTGTATTAACCAATGTTACCCCAATAAATTTAGTTAAAAATATATATATATATATATGCATAGCAAACAGATATGCTTATTTACACTTATGTGAATAGGCTATATATTGCCTAATATGATGAACAGGGTGTTTAGAACATACAAATTGAAGAACAACAAAATAGGGTGACTTCTCATTCCACCCTTAAAGGTAATTTTTAAAGTAATTTTTAAGTGTTTAAACACTTTATGGCTTTATGGATTATAATTATCAAATTTAGAAATTGATGGAGAAGGAAACAAATTTGGTGATAAATCTATATATCGATAGTTTTTTTTCACCATGTGCATCATGGTTTATAAGTACACTTTTATGGCATAGGGATGTTGTTGAAATATAGCTTATAAGCATAGATAAATGCTTGTGTTTGGAGTTAGTTAACTCCAAAAACTGAAGCAACCTGGCTCTATCACTTAAAAACTAAGGCCTTGGGCATATTACTTAACCTCTTTTAGAGACTAGCTTTTTTGTTTTTGTTTTAATTTTTTAACCTTTTAATTTACAGTTTTTATCAATAGTCTTAATTTTTAAAGCTGTTTTAAGCTCACAGTAAAATTGATCAAGAAGTACAGAGTTCCCCTACATCCCTTTCTCCACACACACACATACAGCCTCAAAAAAATAAACAAGGCACCATGAATCTTCTAACTCCAAAATATTTAAAATAAGAGACTGTATGTGTACATATTTTCTTCCTAAATCAGAAAGAAGGTGAACCATAAGGAAAACTTTGGTTCAAACAGTTCCCAACACCAGCTAACAAGTGTACTCTGGACAGTCTTTAGCAAAAGTGTGAAAGTCAAGATGCTTTGAAGTGGGTGGAGAAAAAAAATGAAGACAAAGTGAGACATTTTGTACAGGGAAAGTCTGTATCTTAAATAATGACTCCTAAATAAATAACGAAGGTAAGATGCTGTGACAGATACAGATATTAATGAGACAAATATACTTGACTCTTCATTAAGAATACTTCTATTGCCATTGTTATATAGATGAGAACAACAAAATTATTATCATAAGGTCAAACTAGTTAAGCCGTTCCTAATTTAATAATTCAATATAGTTACTTTTTATATAAGTAAATTCCAATCTTTTATAGACAGAAACCTACTTTATTTCTATAACAAAAATTTAAATAGCTCTAAAAATCCTAACTTTAGAGCAGAGAGGAATTTGAAAGGGGATCACTTGAACCATGCTGGAAGGAATTATAAATTGAAACACTTTTAAAAAGAATGCCCAACAATTCCAACTGAAGAAAAGATTTGCCTTGCAGCATATTAAAACATATTATAAAACTATTATTAGCAATTATTATTATTATTATTATTATTAGCAAACGATAACAGTGAATAAAACATAATAGGGAATGCAGAAATAAATCCAAGTATATTTAAGAATTTAGTACTTGATATAAGATATATTTCACATCAGTGAGAAAAGATGGCTAATGTAATAATGCTAGAATACTAAGCTAGCCAGTTCAAAAAATAAAGCTATATCATACATTATAAAGTGTAGATGGATCAAAGAGCTAAATGCAAATGCAAACACATGGCACATGTGCACATACTACAAGGAAGAACTGATTAAAATTTTTTTAACAATATTGTAGAAAAGGCCTTTCTTAGCATACATTGCAAAACTAGAAATTCAAAGGAAAACGTGATTATGTAATAATGAAATTTCTGTACAGGAGGAAGAAAAAGAAAAAATTCTATCTAACAAAGGTGAGATACAATTCATTAACTAGGAAAAAAATTCAATACCTATTATACAAACAAAGTGTTACTGTTCCTAATATACAAAGAGTTCTTATAAATCAATAAGAAAATGAAAAACCCAAATGAAAAATTAGAGAGGTATTCTAAAAGAAAAAGGCCTATAAACATATGAAAATATTTTTAACCTTACCAGATCGAAGTAATGCACATTAAAGGAACGTCATTATTTTTTCATCGCCGCAGGAGATGAAATTGGTGAGCCTGAGGAAACAAGCATTTTACATAATTATTTCTCAAATAATAAACTCCTCGAGGTCAGAGAATGTGTCTTGTTCACCACCATATCCTCACACATTACACATCGCTGTGGTAATAGACACAACCACCTGCTGGTGACTAAATTATGAGATATGCATACTATGGTGACATAAATCTATACTTATCACCAGAAAAAGATATCTAAGGAACATCAAAATATGTGAGGCAGAACTCATAAAACTGTAAAAAGAAATGCATGAGTCCACTATCAGAAATAGATAGATCCGGCAGAAAGAAAATCAGTAAAGAAAACTACGAATCAATATGAACACAGATGCATAAATCCTCAATAGAATATTAGCAATTGAATTCAACAATGTATAAAAAGAATATACAATACAACCAAGTGGGATTTATCCAAGGTATACAAGGCTGGTTCAACATTCAAAAATTAATTAATGTAATCCATTATATCAACAAACTAAAGAAGAAAAATTACAAGATAATATCAATAGATGCAGAAAAGCATTTAACAAAATCCACCACCCTTTCATAACAAAAACTCTCAGCAAACTAGGAAGAGAAGGAAACTTTCTCAATTTGATAATGAACATTTTTTTAAAAACCTACAGCTAACATCATACTTGATGTTGCAAAATTAGAAGTTTTCCGGCTAAGCTCAGGAACAAGGCAAGGATGTTCCCACTGTTTTTCAATATTGTACACAATGTCCTCACTAATACAGTAAGACAAAGAGAGAATAGAAAAGAAAAGGCATATGGATCAGGAAAAAACAAAATCGTTTTGTATGAATTGTTAATGTACGAATTCAATCGCTTTCCTTTATGCTAGCAATGATCAAGTGGAAATTGCAATTAAAAACACACTAGCATTCACATTAGCACCCATCAAAAATGAAATACTTAGGTATAAATCAAACATAATGTGCTAAGATCTATATGAAGAAAACTGCAAAAGTCTAATGAGAGATCTCAGTTAAGAACTAAAATGAAGAGATATTCCATGTTCATGGATAGGAAGACTCAATATTGTCAAGACGTTGGTTCTTCACAATTTAATCTAAAGATTCAATACAATCTCAATAAAATCCCGGCTAGTTATTGTGTGGATACTGGCAAACTGATTCTAAAGTTTATATGCAGAAGTAAAAGACCCAGAATAGCCAAAGAACAAAGTTGGAAGACTGACACAAGCCAACCTCAAAGCTTATTATAATGTTACATTAACCACAACAAGGAGATATTAGCAAAAGACTAGGCAAACTGATCGATGGAACAGAATAGAGAGCACAGATATAGACCTAAATAAATACAGTCAACTAACTGGTCTTTAGCAGAGGAGCGAAGGCAAAAATTAAAGCCAAGATAGTCTTTTCAACAAATGATGCTGGAAAAATAGGACATTCACATGCCAAAAAAAAAAAAAAAAAAAAAAAAAGAATCTAGACACAGACCATATATCCTTTACAAAAATTAACTCTGGAAGAATTGTAGACATAAATGTGAAACACAAAATAATAGTCCTAGAATACCTAAATGACCTCGAGTATGGTAATGACTTTTTAGATACAACACCAAAGGCACTATCCCCGAAAGAAATAACTAGCAAACTAAATCTCATTAAAATTAAAAATTTCTGCTCTGAGAAAGACAATGGCAAGAGAATAAAAAGACTAGCCACGAAATGGGAGAAAATTTTTGCTAAAGATATGTTTCATAAAGAATTGTTATCCAAAATATATTTTAAAAAAAACATTTAAAACTCAAAAACAAGAAAATGAACAACCTGATTTAAAAATGAGCCAAAGACCTTAACAGACACCTCACCAAAGAAGATGACAAGTAAGCATATGAATATATGCTCCACATCATACTTTGTCAGGAAAACGGATGAAAACAACGAGATACCACTACATACTATTAGAATGGCCAAGTCCCAAACACTGACAATACCAAATGCTGGCAGTGTTGTAGATCAATAGCTACTCTCATTCATTGCCAGTAGAAATTCAAAATTGTGCAGGTACTTTGGAAGACAGTTTGGCAGGTTCTTACAGAACTAAACTTTTACCATATGATCCAGCAATTGCACTCTTGCTGTATGACATTCTGGAAAAGGCAAAACTATGGAAACAGTAAAATAATCAGTGATTGCCAGGGGAACGAGGGAGAAAGGGAGATGAAGATAAGTAGTAGGTGGTACATAAAAGATTTTTAGAACAGTGAAACTATTCTGTATGATACTATAATTATGGATACATGTCATTATACATTTATCCAAATCCATAGGATGCACATCACCGAGAGTGAACCCTAATGTAAACTCTGGACTTTGGATGATAATGATGTATCAATTGTAGGTTCATTGATTTTAACGAATGAACCATTTGTTGACAATAATGTTGATAGTGGAGAAAGTGATGTGTGTTGAGAGACAGAAGGTATATGGGAACTATGTATACTCTCTCTCTCTGAATTTTGCTGTAAACCTAAAAGTACTCTAAAATACAAAGTTTGTTAATTATTTTAAAAATAGTAGAGCTATCCAAGGATTAGAGTGAAACAAAAAGAGCAGCATGAATATGATCTATGTATCTATATGCATATGTATTTTGTATATATATTCATATGCCCACCCACCAACCCTCACACACACGCATCAAACAATGTCTAGAAGTCCATAATGTTAAAAATGGAATCTCTAAGAAATGAAATATCATTTTTACTTTCTTGTTTCATACTTTATTTAAATTGTTTACATTGAGCCTCTTTTAAAATAAAATTATTCAAAAATAAATTGCTCAAATAAAAATTTCACATACAAAATTACAAATGTGCCCAGGTTATATTAAACTCTAACAAAACAATTGAAATTGCTCAACTAAGAAATCTGCAAAAAAAGACATTCTATTACAAAACTGCTAAGCAGCCTAGCTTATAAGAAAAATGCTGAGACAAAGTGCTTTTTCCTTTTTAAGATAAACAACTTTATAATTGTGGTTCTTAAAGACATTGAATTCAGCTATTTAGTCATGTAGAAAACTTTAACTTCCTCAAAGTAATTTCCCCAAAGCTGCTTTGGCTGAATAAAATAACTTAATTCATAACTTTATTTCTTCTCAAAATAAATGTGGTGAGATTTAGAAAGAGGAAAAATAAATTAATACTTGAATCCATTCAGTCCATTAAAATATTTTCTTTATGTTTATCTGAGATAAGCCAAAGGAAGGCAAGACAAACAGTATGCTTAGCTTAACTACAAATGAACAAAAAAACACAAATGAAAAAACCACAATGACAAGTTGTCTTAGTATAAAATGTTAAATATCATCACCCACAAATTCTTTCCTAAAGCTCTAATTAAAAAAAAATTAAATTAAAAAAAATTAAAGTTCATTGTCTATCCAAGTATAAAGTGAAGAGATACCCATTCATTATCCAATATATTTCAATCTCGTACAGTACCTAAAATACTTGGTTTGACTGTGCCAGTGATCAAACTGATACGCCAGAATTCTTGTTAGTTTTATGTAATGTTGGAAAACCATCAAAATAATACTCATCACAATTCCCACTTTTAGAAGAGATTTATGGTTTAGTTCTTAAAATGTTAGAGAAATTAATAACTTTTCTCAAGTAAACTTTACTAATGCATATTCAGCAAATCTTACCATCTACCATTCATTTCTGCTATTCACATTGTGACAAATCCATTTTTAATTAACAGACAGAAGCATTAAAGAGAAAACTCTATTTTCTTTTATCTCAATAAACATAGATAAAGCTACCAGATGAGGTTTATTACTAAACTTTATTGTTAATGATGTGAAAAGCAACGTGAAGACTAAGCAGAGTCCTTTTGGAAGGCACAGCTACAACATCTGATATGAAAATCATCGATTGAGACCAGCTGTCAATTTTAGAGAGTCACTTTTCTAACCATTACCACACATTAAAACAGTTAATAAATTACAAACTGATAAATGTAAAGGGTACTCAAATCAATGTCCTTGAAGGGCGGAGGAAGGTAATCAGCCTCTCCCATATGGCAAGAGAGAGAATGTTTTATCCACAACATATTTAAAACCAAGTAAAAACTCCTGACAGAACTTTGGAGACCGATTCTACAAAATATATCTCAGTCACATAACCAAAAAATACACTGCAGACTTCCAGGATTTGTGTATGCTTGGGTATCTTCCCCAAATGGTATCCTGCAGCAAGAAGAAATATACTGATTTACAATTTTTGATGTGCTTTTAGGTATAGCATCAAATAAAATTAATTGTGAGGTCTTCTCTTAAGTTTTTCCTCTACTGCAACCTTTTCTACCTACTTGCATTTTTAGTAACAAATATCAATTCTTTGTCTGACCCTAAATGTCTCTCAATATGTTGGTCTGTCGTCTCTATTCTCTTATTTCATCTCCCCGTTTCAGTTCCTTATTTACAGAAACATCAATTATTATATCTATTTCTATTCCCTCCTTTTACCTATACTTGACAATCTTCTGTCTTCATGCAATGTACTTTGTGTTTGGTTTGTAAACCCAACAGGCTTATTAAAAAAAAAAGTGGTAAATATGAAAAAGAGAGCACTGGTAAATTTATTTAGATTGTCCCTTTCAGAACTAAGGGTTAGACAATGTAGATGGCAATAAGAGACAAAGACGAAAAGATTAAGAAAAGGTATAGCAACATGATAAGGGCAAGACACATATGTTCAGAGCCTGGCTTTTAAGAGAAATAAAAAGCTGACAGCAAAAATATAAGAAGGTAATTTTGCCTCAAGAATACATCTTATAAACATTGTTAAGATTCCTCAGGATCACATCCTCTAGTTAAAAACACTAAATCAATGCATAGCTACCTTATAATGATGACATAAATAAAATGTACTATTTATGTGTTCTCTTAAATCTAAAAAGTAAAAACATCTATAGAAGAAACTAAGTACTGAGCAGACATTCACATATGACTTATATATATCAAGTTTCTATAGGCAAAAATCTCCACTGTGCAACACTGAGTATTACATGCTCACAAACTGTAAAGTTGTCTTCATAACCAACCTAAATGGGATACAGAGAGTTTAAATGACCTCAATCATTTACTTGAAGACTACAAGAATTATTAATGATATCTGGGACATTTTAAGCATTTCTCGATCTTATCTCTAAGAATATAATATTTACTACAGTTTGATAAACAAATTTTAATTATGTCAGGATCTTAGCAACTTCTGATGAGTAACTCTGAATGTTTGCAGACTCTCTACTTTATTTTTTTAATTAATTTTATTAAATTTACTGGGTAACATTGGTTAATAAGATTATATGGGTTTCAAGTAAACAATTCTATAATACTCTATCCGTATATTGCATTGTGTGTTCACTACCCAAAGTCAAGTCTCCTTTCATCATCATATATTTGACCCTTTTTACCTACCCCACTCACCCTGATTTCCCTCTGGTAACCACCATACTGCTGTCTGTGTCAATGAGTTTTTGTTTATCTTGTTTGTTTATTTATTGCTTTCTGTTTTATAACCCACATGAGTGAAATCATATGGTTCTTGACTTTTCCCATCTGACTTAACAATTCTGTTTGCAATTGCAACAAAAAGATTAAAATACCTAGGAATAAACTTAATAAAGGATGTGAAGGACTTATATACTGAAAACTACATTACTAAAAGAAATTGAAGAAGACATAAAGAGATGGAAAGGTATTCCATGTTCATGGACTGGAAGAATCTAAGAATTAAAATGGCCATATTACCCTAAGTGATGTACAGATTTAATGCAATCGCCATCAAAATCCCAATGGCATTTTTTAAAGAAACAGAACAAAAAAAATCAGATTTGTATGGAACCACAAAAGATCTAGGTCAAATCATTTAATCAACAAACTTAAACTCTATAAGAATTAAAGGATGTCAGAATATCAGAATTGAAAGGGAACTTACAAAGCATCTGGTAACTAGTAAGCAGTAATATTAATAACAGTTTTTCACCATTTTCCCACACAATACACTCTAATCTACCAGTAATCGCTCCTCACCTACAGTACTTGGGATGGGGAGTAGTCGTCAAAGAAAATGTGTAAATTTGAAAAACTGAAAAAAGTATCACTCCATACCCAGGAATCTGATCTGCTCTCTGGTTCAGATACCATAATTACTGAGTTCAACCATTCATTTAGTAGTGAGATCTTTATGTACAACCTTGCATATTCACCCAGCCTCTGGGTGAACACTTCTAGAACAGGGAGCTAAATCAGTACTTAACAAGCTTTGTACTGAGCTGAAAATATAAGTTCAAAAGCCTGATAGTGTTTTAAACTATTTTTTTTCTACCAATATAACGGTCCTAGAGCAGCGGTCTCCAACATTTTTGGCATCAGAATCTAATGCCTGATGATCTGAAGTGGAGCTGAGGTGGTGATGCTAGTGCTGGGGAGCAGCTGCAAATACCAATGAAGCTTCACTTGGTCATTGGCCACTCACCTCCTGCTGTGCAGCCTAGTTGCTGACCAGCCACAGACCAGCACCAATCTATGGCATAGGGGCTGGGGACCCCTATTCTTGAGTATCCACATAACTACATGATACTGGCCAATTTAAAACAACAAGACTTGCTTGAAAGACATATGGAAGCAAAAGTCTGTGTCATTTAATTTCCATTAACTGGTTGGTCATCGGTATGCCCTTTGAAACTAATCCCTCTTCCATCTGATAGCCCATTACATATTTAAAGACACACCTCCTATTCCTCTCCTCCATTATCTCTTTTCCACATTAAATATTCTCAATTCCTTCAATTAGTCACAAGACTGTTATACAGGAGTGGCAACAGCAGCCTCAATCAAGGTACTGGTAAAGGATAAGAAATAAGAAGACATAAGCAACAAGCAGAGATAGTAGAACTAGCAACATCAGATAAATATACAAAATGTTTATAACCTCACATACAAAGATTTCAGGTGTAATGGATAATGATGCCATTAACAGAAACAGAGAGCCCAAGAGGAGGCTAACGAGACGATGAGGAATTCTGTTTGAGACACTGATTTTGAGGTTTGTAACAAGTAAACATGGAAAAGCTTTTTTCCAAGTCCCATTTAATTAATTACTCTAGCCAAGAAAAAGGTATGCCCATATTATTGAGACTAGTAATTACATGTCATTTAAACATAAAATATCACACTTATTTATTCAGTAAGTATTTGAGTGGTTACTTCTATAAGGTACTATGAGAGATACAATGAGCCATGAAACCAGTTCCTGTCCTCATTAACCTTATATTCTAATGAGCAAGATATTTATAGCTAATTAGAACTCAAGACCACATATGGTTGACTCATAATAGAAATGAAAAGTGTTATAATCAGTAAGAGAAAATATTTTCCACTTTCCAATGAGACTATTCACACATGAAAAATATCACAGGGTAACACAAAACAAAGTCACGACTGGCATTCTTCAAATACAAATATAAAAAGGACATATAAATAACATAAATCTTTCTATTCTGGGTGTAAATACAGGAAAACACTAGCCATATTTCTAAGGAATGAGTTAAAGTACCCTAAACAATTATGTCTATTGTTAAAGATTAATGCTTGAATTGTATCATCAGTCAAAAGAGCATTGTTTAAAATGTACACAAACACAATTGTTTTGGGTTACAAGTGGAATTGTTTGATGTCATTTTTCCCAACATTTCTCATTTTAAATAGTATATCAATTTGAACATAGAGCTACAAGTTTAAAACCTTACAAAAGTAAAAACTGTATATTCTCTATCTGATATAACTGTTCTTGAGTTCTCTATAACTATATATTATGATACAAATTATTATGTCTACTTTCGTAGTTTTACAGATAACTGATTTTATAGAGTCTATTAAAAAAGTTTAATAGGAACTTAACTATATTTTAAATCGATAACACAATCACTGAAAAAATTCAAATAATTTTGAATACTTACTTTGACTATACATCTTTAATGGGATATATTCTAAGGACATAAAATGGCTATACATATATATATTCACTTAAGAAATCTGTTATAACTATCAGTAAAGTAATTCCAAAAATATATTAGGGGAGTCAAAAGTTATACTTGCATTTTTGACTGCATAGGGGTAAGCACCCCTAACTCCTGCATTGTTCAAGGGTTAACTGTCTTGTCAATGCCCAAATCTTGGCTTCTAAGTACCATTTCCCACTAAAATGAACCAGTGCTCCGGAGCAAAATAGCTGATTCCAGGGCTTGAACAGGGAATATACAAAGTGAGCTTCAAATATCTCATTGTGCAAAAAGTTAAGAATGTGCCCAAACACCAATGTGGGCATATGCAAAGGCCACAGGAACCAGCGTGAAAGGACTAACCAAATTTGGGATAATTCAATCATCAATAAAAATAGTAACAGGTTATAACACAGGGGATAGATTTTTTTAAAAAAAAAAAGAATCCATCTACAGCCATGCCACCCTGAACGTTCCCGATCTTGTCTGATCTCAGAAGCTAAGCTGGTTTGGGCCTGATTAGTACTTGGAAGGGAGACCACCTAGGAATACCAGGTGCTGCAGGCATTAAAAATAAATAAATAAAAATAAAAAATGAATGAATGAATGAATGAATAAAAGAATCTTTGGATATATCATGATACTAAAATAAAGGAGAGAGGAGGAATAGCTCTTCTTTAAAGAAGAGGATAGCCAGCAAATGTGTACGAGGACTGAGAGAACTGGAAAACCACTATTTGGCAACCACCAATGCAATGATGATGCAGGCAAAGATCATCAATGGTTCTAAAAGCACGAAACAGAAAAATAAATTGTTGGAAAACAAAATACTCAATGATCTTAAAGTATCATCCCCACAAATTAATTAAGCACAAAAGGAAAAAGATACTTGTAGAATATATAAATCTGGCTAACCCAAGTGATCGATTTTAACATCACCAATAATGGGAGAAATGATCATTATGTTACTCCTGATGTGATGAAATGGAAAGTTTACAATATCCCCTATGTAATAGTCTTGAAAAAAACTATTTAACTGAAACTGTGAGGAAACAGACGAATTTATTTTGTGAGCCATTTTACAATACAATTGGCCTCAACTCTTTAAAAATGTCTGTCTTGAAAGACCAAAAAAAAAAGAAAGAAAGAATATTGTACCACTCTTTCAACTTTTTATAGGTCTGAAACTTTCAAATGAAAAAAAGGTGGGAAAAAGTGTGGAAATTAACTTTAGAGCAGCTGATCAGACTTGTAAAGTCTAACTACCTCTGCGCTCTATCCATAAGAGCTAAAAGCAAGTACAAAGTTCAGAAAGGTTTGGCTAAAAATAAAAATAATCTTAACAAATAATAAGTAATTAAAACCAATCTAACATTAATTTCCTATTATAGCAGTAAACTAAACATAATCACTGATAAGAATCTGTGAAAGATGTTGTGTGGTAACTTATATAGTAGTATGATTGCAAATAAACAAAGCCACCTTATATAATATTTTCTCCAACTCCAAATATGACTATGAAACAAATATTTTCTCCAGTTGAGCTCTATTAGCTATAAGGAACTCTAAATTTTAAATGTTGTCAAAAAAGTCCAGATGGCCTCGGACCCCATATCACGATGATGATGATGATGATAATAATAATAATAATAATAATAAAAAACAAACTCTGTACCAAGAGTTTTGTTATGTATATATATCATCTCATTTAATTCTCACAACTCTGTAAGACAGGTATTATTATTATCCTCATATTATAGATTTTTAAAAACAACAAAGGCTTAAAACAGCTTCTGCAAGGTCATACTACTAGTAAATAGCAAAACACACCTTGAATCCAGGTAGTCTGACTCCAAAGTCCATGTTCTTTGCTCTACACATGCTACTGCTTCACTATGAAATGTAAAATTTAAATAATAAACAAATTGTTTGATTCAATATTGCCAAAATTACACAAAGGAAATATTTCAAAGAAAAATCGAAAACATCTCCTTTTTTCTCTAATACACTTTTATATATACATATATACCAACTGAATGAAGTTAAAATTTAACTGCCAAATCCCAAGTGAAAATAAAGATGAAAATATAATTCTTACTCAGTTACCTATTCATATATATGGTTGAATGTTACCTATAAGTTCAAAACAAATACCCTATTCACTCAAGAAAAAAAATACTGTAAAAACTTGTTTCAGGTACACCACTCCTCAAATACACTTAATAAGTAAACAATGACATAAAAGAAAAAAATGAACAATTAAGAAATTAACCCTGAACACTGATGTCACAATAAAAAATATGTATTAACAAACAAAGCATGTCCCACCAAACCTGGTCATCTTGCAATGTTCTCTATTGCAGTGAACTATACCACAGTCCATCCAGTGACATTAAGCCAAAAACCTAGAGGTAGCAGATGGCACCTTCTTCTCCTTCATTCCTCATATCTAATCCATCATCCAGTGCCACCTCCTAAACACCTCTAAAATCCATTCACTTCTACTTATCTTCAATACCACTTTGTCCAAGCATATTATCACCTCTCCCAATCCCACACCCTTCTCCCCTCTGTAATCAGTTTTTCCTCTGTATTACACCAAGTACTTCTTCATAGCACTTACGACAGCTGCAACTCTGTTTCTTTGATGGAAACTGTTTTGTGCCTGCCTCCCCTCTTATGCAATATGTTCTATGAGGGCAGAAACTGTATTTACTGACTACCACATGACTGTGGCCTAAAAGAGTACCTAGTTAATAAATGCTAAATGACTGATTGTATATCAAGGATCACAAATTTATAAATAGCTTGCCTCCCTCCAAAAAAAAAAAAAAAAGTGGTTATAAGGCTCACTAACCATCATAAGAAGTACCTTATTTCATCATTTCTAGATCACATATTTTTACATTTTAACTCTGAAACTGAATACATCTTACAGTTAACAATCTTTAATTGTAAATTTCTTTTTCATAGCAGTTCATAAAATAATAACATCTTAAAATTTAAAAAAAAAAAACCCTCATGATTTGATAAAATAGGAAAATCTACAATACACCTAGTCCACTCAGTTCAAACATGGTAATCTAGCTTTCCTCCTCCTTTGGAAACCACCCTACTCCAAACATTCAATAATTACCAGAGCCTACTGGTTCTTTCACCAACAGCTATTAAATCCATTCCATTCTTCCATTCCCATTACAATAACACTAGATCATCTAATTCCTCATTGCCTCATAGCTGAGCTCTTGTTTCAAATTCAATCAACACTGTGCACCTACTACATGCAAGAAACTGAGCTACAAAGCAGTCCAGTTACCTGTCCTTCCTTCTAATCTCCCCTACAATCCAGAATTTTGTTCATTTTATGACGCAAACTGGAATTACTTTCTACCCAATTTCTACCTACTAAATCCCTACTTATACTTAAGTACTATGTCAAGTCTCATCTTCATCAAATCTTCCCTAATCTCTTTTAAACTTTAACATTCTAAAACACATAAAATCTAATGCATATTGGCTATATTTTCTGCTTCTTGTAGGCAAACTTTACATTTCATATATTCTGTTAGACCGCAAGCTCCCTAAGAGCAGGGCTCTTATCTGTTTTGTTCACTGTTATATCCCCAGCACCGAGAAGAATATCTGGTATATAACAGCTGCTCAGCAAGTATGTATTGAATTAATGCTCTTTATAAATTCTCAGGTAGAGAATAAACCTTTGCAGCTATGTAAGCCAATCTTCACAGTGGGGAAAGTCAAAAAGAACTGGCCTAAATAACTTGAATTCTTTGAGCTTCAGTTCCCTCATCTGCTAAATGTAAATAATGTTCAATAGCTCACTGAGTTGTTATAAGGATTAAATTCAATAATGCTTTAATAGTACAGACCTGAGGGCAAGCAGATGCTCTCAATAAATGTTTTGATTATTTTGTGTCTATAGTCAAATAGTAATAAGTATTTAATAAATGCCTACTTAACTGAATAAAATCTCAGGAAAAGTATAAAAAGTTTGAGTAACATCAAGCCTCATCAGTTATCCAATAAAGAATTCTATGAGTGAATTAATTCTGAAATATTTACATTTAGCCCCAAATACTAAGCATGGCTGAAACCATTCCTGATTAAATAGGAATAATCCTAATTTGACAGGGTTACAGGTATTAATATTTATATATTAGTGACACGCATAGATTATATTGGACTGCATAAAGAAAAACAATGATTTTACTACCAGAATTTTTATAAGGTAATCATTAGAATAGAAGAAAAGTTGCAAACTTTTGAGATACATGGCCCCGCAAAAGCCAGGAAGTACAAAAATCTCTCTCTACAAAACACCAGTTAATAGTATACAATGTTATTTTATCAGACCTATCAAAATATACAGAAATCCTTCATAAGCAATTACAACAAATAAATCTTTCGATATATTTGCATTCATTTTACAAAAAAAAAAAAAAGAACATTAGGTAAATGGTTTTTAAACTTTTTACTAAATAATTCCAAACATGGGCTACTTTTTAACTTTAAACAGTTCCCAAAATTTTACAGGGAATGAAGTGATAATTCAATACAGCATCAGATTATTGGACTAATTAGAAACTCTTTATTAGGGAAGAAGTTTTATTACTTTGTAAATTGAAACATACAGACTTTACCTTTCAAAGCTTTTCCAATCCCTCTAGGTACTTTCGATGACTAATAATCTAATTAAAAATCCCTTGCAGCCAAGGAGGAAAGAGTATTTCCTTGCCTATCTGCTACTGACAGAAAATCATTGCAAAATTCTACTGGCGACATAGGTTCCGAGTAGGAAGAGAAAAAAAAACCTAAATAAGTAATCCAGATACAAAGAGATGTAGGATGAGGTATTCTCCTCTAACTAAAGGTTAGCTGCGAACTCCCTATGGGAAAATAGTCGATATAAAATGAAAACGTAAGGCAAAGAAATCTCAAGAAACATAAACTCAATAAGCAGAGTCATGCTAAGTTGACCACTGACGTCTTTCCTATTCACTAGTTATGATAAGAGTGTATTCGAGCCTCCAACCTAAAAAGCCCTTTGACGTGGATGGAGGTGGCAGAGTTGAGAGTGAGCGAGAACGCAGTAAAGTGATTAAAGGATGTCTGAACGAGAAAGCCTTAAGAAATTCAGGTGAGTGTGTTAAGGTATGAAGCCATAAAAAGGCCCAACTAGAGGGAAGGAGATAGGAATGAGAATGCTGAGATCTCAGGGATCCGATTTTTTGGTTTGTTTGTTTGTTTGTTTTCCCTTCTTTTCTTCAATGGGGAGAAACTGGAAAGGAACAGATGTGATAGCTTAGGGGTCGCGCCTACAACATCTAAGAAAAGCCACAAGGAGAGGAGGAACAGAGGGGAAACAGTTGCTCACAGGAAGGATTATGGTTGCCCTGGAGCCCCCAGAAAGGGCAAGGAGTCCGAAGACAACACTAGAAAGGCGAGATGAGGGAGGAGCCAAACTCTCAGGGTCCAAACGGTTGGCCACAGGGTCTCCGATGATGGCAGCCTTCTCCCACCTTATACACCTCACCCTACCCCGCCGCCCACCGCCAAGAAACCCGGTCATTTGTGTACCACGTCACTAATTCCCAACCTTCTGCCGACTTCCCTAGCCTCAAGTCGATCCCTCACCGAAGCAGAACGCGAGAAGTGTAAAAATTGTGCAGGAGCCACCAACCGGGGAAATGTTCCAGCTCTAGCTCACGCCGCCACAAAAACAGCCCGCACACACGCAGACACTGCGACCTCAAGGCCGCCGCTGCCACAAGCACCTCGGGCTCCGCGGCCACCGTAAGAAGAAGAACGGCCTCTCCTTCAAACCCAATAGGTCAACCGCTTCCGGGACACTAAATCCTTTGGATTGGCGGCAGCGATCGCAGCTGCTTAGGGGCCCATTATTCTCCGCTGACTTCATCCATCCCTGTTTCCCCAGGCTCGCCACCCCTAACCCCCTAAGTCATCAATACGGCAAACGCAGAGCCAAGGGAAAGTATCCATCAGTAAGCGATGTCTCTAATAAACAAACCACATTATACCGGCCGTGAGTTCCTGTTGAACAATTGGACTTCCACTCCCAGCATGCCATGCAACACTACGACAAGTCTCTGTCGCAGAAACTACAAGATCCAGTCTGCAGTGCGACCCTCAGTCTTCGCTCAGTCTCCAACGTCTGCAGACCCCAAAAGCGATTTCAGAGGCCCCATTAAATCTCTTAGACTAGTGTAGACCTTCTTACCAAGCCACTTTGGTAAAAATTGCAGTATTCCTTCCTATCCTGTTGCGAAGGTACTCTAAATCAAGAGGTAATTGGGACTAAAGGTAAATACAGACCAAATATCAAGGAATGTGTGCACTCATTTTCCACTTTGAAATTATTTTCAAGGATTGAAAAGACAGTCTGCCAACGCTTTTTATGAAATGGAAATTTTTATCCTCGTTCATAAGGGATGTTGAGAGAAATACTAAATTATTGCAAAATGTAATCCTATGCCATTTTTCAGTACTATTGAAACGACCACCAGATATGCCCTTCTTTTTCACAGGAAATTGCAGTGAGAGCTAGAAGTAAAAATTAGCAGTCTGTATTACCTAACTATGAAACCACATGGGAAAGAAAATCTTTCAGAATGCACAGTTAAAAAAGTTCAAAATTAAACTTGAAAATATTTTTAAGTCTCTTAATGTATTTAATGGTTTGAATTTTTTTTTTTATTCTCACAAAAACAGGTAACTGGGAAATATATTTTCTATTATATGTTAGGGTAACCAAGTAACTAAGAACATAAAGGATATATTAGCAAGATCATGAACATAACATTTATTAGACTGAGCAAATGAAAAAACTGTTTTCTTGCCTAATTAGATAGCCTGTGGTTACATATTTTAAACCACAGAACTCTGTTTTGATTTCTTAGGACAAATAACATGCATCTAAGAAGCTATCTGGGTCCCTTTTTATTATATCCGTTAAACTTGGATTACAAGAATGAATATATTTTATTTTCGATATTGTGCACTATCAGGCCATGAGAAAAAATGCTTGTATTCTCCAAATAAACTACATGGTACTTAAACAAAATAAAATTGTATGTATACCACAGATATTGGTTTTCTATGGATTTACAGCAAAACAAATTTTAATTGGTTATAAAAACAGATTAGAATAGTTTCCATTTTTACAACCTCGCACAGAAGTCACAGAGAGGAAATTATATTCTATAACACTGACATGACATCAGCTACCATACAAACTGGTTTCCAACTCCAGTGTGCTAAATTATGCAACACTAGCAAGTAAATATTTAAAATCTATGATCATGGAAAACAATCTGCTGCTTTCCATACTCGTGCACCAACACAATATGAACACAATGAGAGAAAACATTTCCTTTGGAATGATTCAGAGGTAATGATAAACTATAATTAGGTTATCTGCTATTCATAGGTATTTGTAGTAAATAAATACATAATTGCATCCTCTTATTAGGGGTGTTATTAAGGAAGCTTTACAATATGCTAAATATTTGATACACATATTTCTAAAGCAGTTTCAGTGATCAATTGGGTAAATGAATGTGGAAAAGAGTTTAAAGAATGCATAATTTATGTAACAGAATTTAGATTTTTAAAAGAGTTTTGCAGCTGCAGTGCTTAGCGACGTTCTCTCTAAATGTGTCTGACTTTCCAGCTCGGTCAATAGCTAACCACAGAAGAGTTAAAATTGGACAAGATGTTCATTTCAGTTCAGCAAATGTACCATGAGTGCTTCTAGGGGCTAAGGCAATACAGTCTGTTTCTGAAGCACAGGTAATTTTGATAATTAAGAAAGGTTTAACAAGAAATGAAAAAATAAGAAACTTTATCAGAATGGAAAACAGAAAGAAAAATATGTGTAACATCAACTTTAATAATCACTTATGGATTTGGTTAATTGGAACTCTATCATAGCTCATATACCTTCTAAAAGTCAGGAGCAGAATCTTAAGCATGTGTCTCTCTTAGCTCTAAGCACAGTACTTTGTACAGAGTGACTGCCTCTTTATAATTATATGCGGGAGTTCACAGTGATGACTGAGTCCCTGAAACTCCCTTCTAATTCATACTATGCAGTTTTAGTATGTTATTATTTTTAAATTAATAATTTGAATTATATAATAAAATAGCTATTAAAACCAGAATATTTGATTAATCAGAACACTACACTCAAAAATCATGAAGGACAGCAATTTACTGTTATGTGTGTGTGTGTGTGCGTGTATGTATATATCTCTAAAAACATTTATCTTAAGTGTCAAGCCCATTCTAAAATATCACCATATCCCAGGCCTACACTTTGAAAGTGTACCCGTCATTCTAATAGCAGTGATTGTAACAGAGCTCCAGATTTTAGTTAATAAACTTTTAATGCTTGACTTCTACCAAGTATACTTTTTATTTCCCTCCCAAACCCAGTGAAAGATGAAGCTTCTGTTTAATAAACATTCCGTGAATGCCTGATCAAGAATATTATTCTGAGATAAATTGAATTCAGCCTTGATAAAGTGAATACCTTGTAGACTTCTAAAGGCTAAAAAATTATTTTAGGGAAAAATTGGTGAAACCTGCCTCACTTCCAAGTGACATTATTACTATCACCTCTCCTATACCTTCAACTTCTCTCCACTTCCCCTTAACCTCAGCCTACAAACATTCACAGAATTCCTTTTCCTTTCATAGCCACATTTCAGCAAGTGCTACAAAGTAAACATTAGTCTTGAAATGCAACACAGGATCTATTCACAGCTAATATTTATTAAACACTCATCACTGTGCTAAATCCTGAGAATGTAAAGAGAATTCAGATAAGAAACTTTTGGTCCCACAATATAGTGTGGTAGCCGTTATGAATAGAGAGATGGACAAGGTGTTAAGAGAACAGGGAGTGTCAGTTACTTTCAAATTAAAGGATCCTAAAGGAGGAAGTTCTGAGATAATTTAAATGATAAAAATAATTGTTAAGTAACTTCAGAAAAGGGAGATTCAAACAGTATAGGATAACCCATAAATTCATTACAGCTGGAACATGAGAGTGGGAAAGTTGTACAATAATAAGGTTAGAAAGACAGACTGAAGCTATTTCATAAAGAGGTGTTATATGCTATAATAAAAATCTGGGACTTTAACTTGGTTATAAAAGAAACCATTTAGGGAAGGACAATTAGATTGCATTTTAGGCTGCTAGTTGCAGTATTATGGAGAAATGGAAAGACCTGTTGAGTGATTGTCTTCATAATTCAAGTTTTTAAAAATGTGATATCTGAAATAAATAATGATAAGGAAAAAAATAGGTCAGAAATATTAGGATAATAGAATCAAGAGGAAGTATGAGAAAGAGAAGGAATTGAGGGAGACTCCCGGGTTTCTGTCTTTCAACTTTCTACATGTTGAGTTAGAAATGTTTCAGAGTTTTCAGATGGCTATGCCCAGGAGACAGTTACATTTGGAGCTTAAGAGGCAGATTTGAGCTGAGATACAGCTTTGGGAAACATCACCTTTAGATTACAGTTGAAACCATGGGCATGGATAAGATTGTGAACCAGGTGGATGGGAATCGGAACTAGTAACCAGTAAGCCAAAATGTGACAGAGATGAGATAGGGTGAAGAATGACATATACAAATGTCATAAAATTCTTTAAGGAACAGGATTTTTATGTAAAAGCAAAGGACTACTGATTTAGCCTTGAATAATGAGAAGAGAGCTGAACTTATCTCTGGATGCAATGTTCATGAATAAATGAGACCAAGCATAAATTCAAGAAAGTTACAGGGGGACAGAATCTTCAGAGAAGAGTCAGTTTGTATTAAGACCAAGAAGTGAAGCAAGAATTGTGAGGTGAATCAGGGTGCAGCATATTAGAATATCAGAGAACAAATGGAAATATTGTTAAGGGAGAAAAATAGTATCATATTGGGTCATGGGAAGGGAAGCACAGGTGAGAATGCAGAAAGAAAGATAATGGCAAAGGATGACAGGAATATGAAATAGTATTCACCAGCTTCAAGGTTTTAAAATGGAAATCATATATGAATCTGCAGTTCACCCTAACCTGTGTGTGTAGCTTTCACGCATCTTGGCAGCAAGAGTACAACTGACTTGCTTACGATACTCACAACCTTCTCTTATAATGGAACCTACTCTCCTCCTGAAAGCCAAGAGTTTTAGGGAAGGAACACTCTCCCAAGCCCTTTAGGGCATAAGTTCTGATTTGCCTAATATTTATACTCTAAATCAAACATTGTGGCCCATTCTCTTGGTTTAGCCATGAATATGTGACATAATTCCAGACAATGAGATGTGAGGGGAGATGTGCTGGGGAGCTTCTAGAAAAGCTTTTTTCCCTAACAAAAAACATGTGTGCTGTATCACCCATGTTCATAGCAGCACAATTACAATAGCTAAACGGTGGAAGCGCCCCAAGTGTTCATCAACAGATGAATGGATAAAGCAAAACATGGTATACAGACATAACAAAATATTATTCAGCCTTTAAAAAATAAGAAATTCTCACATAGGCTACAGCACGAATGAATTTTGAGGACATTATGCCAGGTAAAATAAGCCAATCACAAAAAGACAGACACTGTGTGATTCTACTTACATGAGAATCCAAAGCAGTCACATTCATAGAGACATAAAATAGAATAGTGGTTGCCAGGGGCTAGGAGAGGGAGGATGGGGAGTTATTATTTAATGGGTACAGAGTTTCGGTTTTAGGTAAAATGAGTTCTGGAGATAGATGGTGGTAATTATTACACTACAGTATGAATGTACTTAATGCTACTAACCGTACACATAAAATGGTTAAAACAGTAACTTTTACAGTAACTAACATTATGTGTATTTTATTACAATAAAAAAAATGGAGGAAAAAGCAGTGCCAAGACCATTCAATAGCAAAAGAGTAGTCTCTTCAACAAATAGTGGGACAACAGCACCTTATATGCAAAAGAATAAAGTTGGATTCCTACCTTATATTATATTTAAAAAAATTAACCCAAAACGGATCAAAGACAAAGTATAAAAGTTAAAATGATACAAAAAAGAAACAACTCTTTGAAGAAATCATACAAGTAAATCTTCATGACCTGGATTTGGCAATGGCTTCTCAGATATGACACCAAAGCATAAACAACAAAGAAAAAAATAGATAAATTGGACTTCATCAAAATTTAAAGCTTTCATGCATCAGAGGACACTGTCAAGAAAGTGAAAGGACAATCCACAGAATGGGAAAAATGTTTACAAATCATATATCTGATAAGGATCTATTATCCAGAATATATAAAGAACTTACAGATCGACAACAAAAAGACAAGAACCCAAGTAAAAGACGGGAAAAGGACTTGAATAGATACTTTTCCAGAAGATATATGTACAGATGGCCAGATGGCTAACAAGAACACAAAAAGATGTTTAACATCACTAATTATATTTTTATGATAAATAAAATATATTTTTTATGTTTAGACCTAAATATTTATACATTTAAGAGTAACATATAATGCTTAAAACTGCAAAATGTCTCTTAGATATTGTTAGGTATGTATTTTGTATAACAAACTATCCACCTCTTAGCTGTGTTAAAAAAACATTTATTATCTTACACTATTTACGGGTTAAGAATCTAGGCATGACTTAGCTGGGTCCTCTGCTTCCTGGTCTCTGACAAAGCTGCAACCAAGGTGTTGGCCATATCATCTGAAGGTACAATTGGGGAAGAATGTGCTTTCAAGTTAATTCAGTGGTTGTTGACAGGATTCAGTTCTTTCTAGGTTGAACTGAGAGCCTTAGTTCCCTGCCAGCTATTGGTCATAACCACTCTCATTTCTTTGCCACATGGGCCTCTCCGGCAATAGCAGCTTGTTTCATCAAAGCATGTGAGCCCAGAAAGTAATATAGAGAGTCTGCTAGCAAGAAAGAAGTTATAGTCTTAAAATCTAATCATGAAAGTGACATCTCATTACTTTTGCTGTATTATACTTATAAGAAGCAATCCACCAGGTCTAGTCCACACTCGGGGTACATACGAGGAGGTGAAAATCATTGAGGGCCATTTTACGAATATCTACCACAGTCACCATATACAATTGTTGTAAATATGAATTCATAAGTATTTTGGAACCACAAATTGAAATAGGAACAGAAGCAAGAAAGTGAATGCCTAGCTCTATTGTGAAATGATTCTTTGCTATGCAAGAATCTATTCCACTCATGATTTCTGGAAAAAAAAAAAAAAAGGATTTGACAAAAAGTCTTTTTTAGCCCAACATTTTGCCACTCAAATCTCCATACTCTGAAGCAGTGTTTATCTTTGATGTTGCCACCAGCAAAACTCAAACCATTACAGCATTTCAACATAGTTGCATATTGTAGAGCAAGAGTTGGGGAGAAGCATTTCCCTGGGGCCTGAGCAATGTTAGTCATGAGAACGGATGTTTAGGGTGAGGGTTCACAATAGGTTAGTGCTGGGAGCTAGGCAGAGAATGAGAAAGATGCTCTTGTGTTTTTAGTATGGTTTTTGTGGCTATATTATATGCCAGGGCCTCTAAGGCATGGGGACAGAAAACTGGCTCCTCTTGCTTGGAGATAGTGGCAGAACTAATGTGTTTAATGCAGAAAGCATTGAGAAAAAAAGTTATTCAAATGTCATCATCTAAAGGCAACACTTTGACCTTCATTTTTTGGTATCTTTTGTATTGTTTCATTTGTTTACAGTGTTGTGATTATTTTAGAAGCATAATATTTTATCCAGCTCTTTTCACTTACCACTAAAACATAAAATATGTTTTCACATTATTATTTATATCATAAACATTATTATTTAAAAACCTATACTCTTTGTCCTACCTCACACTTCTTTCCAGGGAAAGACAGCAAGTTAAATATTGCTCAAAAACATTACCTCTGTTAATCTAAATCTCAGCCTGGTCCAATTTCAGATTCTTCTAAATCTAAAAATAGCAAATCGCCTCACCCTACCTCCTTCCCCCCACCCCATCCACACGCAGGCACACAAGAAAGTGATAGAAAATTAACTATTTGGGGTGTTTGGAGACTAGGAATTCAGTGACCTTGGAGGAAGAGGAAAGAGTTATTAATACTGACAGTTTGTCACTTGAACCAAAAACAAGGTCTCAAACTTTGAATTGGAGAGAGATTCCAAAAAGGGCTGCTCACTTAATATTAAGTTGATCTTAATATTAAATCTTAATATCACAAAAACTGTACATTTAAAACATTTTTATAAAAATCTCAGGTTTATATATTTTAAAGTAAAAAGGCATCCAGAAAAGAACTTTTCTTGATGTTTATTCTTTTTGACTTCTCTACAGAAACACAAAAGCTGGAAGGGATTGTGTTTGTTAAGTCCCAATAATTCAGTGCAAACGTCAGCATAGTAAAAAAGATAGATAGTGTCTTAGAGAAACTATAAAAATAGTTTTGACTGCAGACTTCTTGAAAGGGTCTTGGAAATCCCAGAAGTCTCCAGACCACGCTTTGAGAGCTACGGCTTTACATTCTTAGTCATTTACATCTGAGTAAATACCCGATATATTCTAGTCTCAGCTCTCCATGCCCTTATTTTACAAACTGAGGGAAGTTCACTGATTTGCTTAGGATCGCATAGGTATAAGGGAGAGAAGTAGAATTTGCATCTAAAATTGTCTAAGTCCAAATCCCAGGCTCTCCTTCTGCTTTATATTCCTTGGACAATAATGCTTAAATGACTAAGCTCTTATTTTCTGATTTGCAAAATATAGTGCTTGAAGTATTTGTTGTACATCTCTTCTTAACTGGATGGTCAACAGTACATATGGACTCTTGATAATCTGTTTTCCTAGTTATAAAAGTAACAGAGGTAATCTTTTGAACAAGAAAACCCCAGATTGAGAGAGAGAGAGAGAGAGAGAGAGAGAGAGAGAGAGGGGAAGGGAGTCATGCAGGAAGGAAGGAAGGAAGGAAGGAAGGAAGGAAGGAAGGAAGGAAGGAAGGAAGGAAGGAAGAAAGGAAGGAAGGAAGCCAACCAAAGATAAATGTGTCTATCTTATTCCAGAATGTGGGTAGAAAAAAAAGAATGGGGATGTATTTAACAAATTCCCAGAATTTGAAATTTGGGCCTGCCCTCACTCAAGTCTGGAGTTATACTCCATGCATGCAGAGATTCTCAAATTGAGAAATTGATGTAAAATAGATCCAAGAACCCAAATTTCTTTCTCTCCCATACTCTCCACAGCTGAAACTATCTCTCCCCACATACATACCACTTACTCTGCATTAACATGACTTTACTATTTCGCTGTCTACATAACCTTGTTTTATGTGTATTTCTGTTCCAAGACACCTTATATATGTATTATTGATTTATTAACGTTGAACTTATGGTCAACAGCACTATAAGTCATGCCTTGAATGAAGCTTTTCTAACACAGGTATTTTCTCGGTAACGCATATCACAGCCTCTTGCACTTAGGAACACCAGACACAGCACTTTAAAACTAACTAGGGGCCATTTCAAACAACAAAATTGCTAACAAAAAACCCAAGAATATGAAAACTGAAAAATGTAACAATAAACAGACAGCGAAAGGGTCACATGTTTACCACATGAGAGCTGAAACAAGAAGACAGAGCACGGACTTGTTTGACCTCAGCTTGGAACATACACAAGGGACTCATATTTTTCACAGCTCTGTGCATGAGTATGTCCACCAATGACAGAGAAAGGGCCATGAGTATTGATTTTGGAGTCACAAACAAATTTTAGCAAGTAGATGAATTTGAAAGTATAGAATCCACAAATAATCCACAAATAATGGACTGCAATTGTAAAACTTTCCTGAAGAAACTCATCCTAAAGTCAGGCCATCACAAGATTCTTATTCTGTTTAATATGCAGTCACAATCCAGTTACAGACACAGGAGGAAATGATTTATCATGAGTGAGATAGCAAACACAAGTACTTAGAAACCCAATATCTGGAAATGTAATTATTTGATAGGGACTAAGAAATAAGAATGTCAAAGTAATACTGAAACAAAAGAAAGGGGAAAAAAATCATGATATTATTTTAAAAGACCAGATAGATTTGAAGAAGATCAGACAAAATTTCTAGAAATAAAAAATGCAGTATATTAAGTACAAACTCAATGGAAAAGTTAAACAGTGGACTAGACACTTGAAAAAAATGAGCTCACTTAGATAAATCAGAAAATAGATCAGAAAAAAATACCTTTCAAATCAGTGCAGAAATCAAAAATAGAAAATCACAAAGAAAGTGTAAACTAAGAATCATAATTTAGTAAGTGGTATCTTTTTGGTAATATTTTTGTGTATATCCTTTCATATACACTTACATTTATGCATAAGTGTATAGTTACAATATATTTTGTAGCAAACAATAAAATATTATAGCATAATTGTTTTGATTTGGTAATTTGTTTTGGACATTTTCCAGTTAACAACTATGCTACTACATTGTGACTTTGATGGCATTGTATTTTATTGAAACGTTATAATTTACTTAGATAGTCCCCTATATAAAGTAAGTTGTTTCTGAATTTTTATTTAATAAATATTGCTGTACTGCATATTTTTGTACATGCGTTTTTTACATAAATTTATTTATTTAAATTAGCTTCAAGTATACAGTACATTGGTTATACATCTATAATGTTCATAAAACAATCCCCCCAATTACTCCCTCCCTCCCCAGACCCTCCACTTAACCATCATATTAATGCTAATTGCATTCCCTCTGTCATGCTCCCCATATCCAACTATCAACTACTAATTTGTACTTCTTTAACCCTTCACCCCATTCTCCTGACCTCCCAACCCACCTTCCCTCTGTCCATCACAAAATTGTCCACTATTTTTGTGAATCCATTTTTGATTAGTTTATTCTTTTTGTTCCTTAGATTCTGCATATAAGTGAAATCATATGGTATTTATCTTTCTCTGTCTGACTTATTTCACTTAGGATAATAACCTCTAGGTCCATCCATGTCATTGCAAATGGTAGGATTTAATTTTTTTTAATGGTTGAGTAATATTCCATTGTATATATGAACCATAATTTCTTTATCCAATCATCTGTTGATGGGGATTCAGGTTACTTCCATATCTTGGCTATTGTAAATTGTGCTGCCATGAATATTGGCGTGCATAGATTTTTATGAATTATTGTTTTGATTTTCTTTGGATAAATACCCAAAGTGCAATTGCTGGGTCAAAAGGTATATCCATTTTTAATTTTTTGAGGAACCTCCATACAGTTTTCCATAGTGGCTGCACCAATTTTCAATCCTACCAAGAATGTATGAGGATTCCCTTTTCCCTGCTTCTTCGCCAACACTTGCTGCTTTTGTTTATTGATGATAGCCATTCTAAGAGATGTGAGGTGATATCTTATTGTGGTTTTAATTTGTATTTCTCTGATGATTAGTGACCTTGAGCATCTTTTCATATGTCCATTAGCCATCTGTGTTTCCTCTTTGGAGAAGTATCTGTTCAGGTCTTCTGCCCATTTTAAAATTGGATTGTTGGTTTTTTGTTGTTGAGTTGTATGTGCATAAATTTTTTCATCCATAATTGTTTGTTTTTCTAGAATAATTTCCTATAAGTGTTGTGCTTAAGGCATGCCTTCCATATTTTTAGATGCTTCATGCATTTTGCCATCTGACTCTCAGGAAAGCTTTACCCATTTACATTATCCAATACTATATAAGAATATCCGTTCCCTCACACCTTCTCCAATACTAGAATATTATTAGCATCAGTCTTCGTGGGTATAAAATATATCTCCTTGTTTTAATGATCATCTACTTAAGTATATTAGTCCTCCCGAATGCAATGTGGATGTTCCAAGACCCACAGTGGATACTTCAAACCCTGGGTAGTACTGAACCCTATATATGCTAAGTTTTTTCCTATGCATACATAGCTATGATAAAGTTTAATTTATAAAGTAAGCACAATAAGAGGCTAACAACAGTGACTAATACTAAATAGAACAGATATAACAATATATTCCATTAAAAGTTATGTGAATGTGATTTTTCTCAAAATATCCTTTTGTAGTCTACTCATCATTCTTATGATAATGTAAGATGATATAATGCCTACATGATGAGATAAAGTGAGGTGAATAACATATACATTGTGATGTTGTTTAGAATATTATAAAGATTACTTGAACACAAGTACTAAGATACTGAAACAGTTGATCTGCTAACTGAGATGGCTACTGAGTGGTTAGTGAACAGGTAGGACAAACACTGTACAAAGGGAAAATTCACATCTCAGGCAGGGCAGAGCAGGAAGTCAAGCAATTTCATCACACCGCTCAGAATGGTGGACATTTTCAAACTTATAAATTGTTTATTCTAGAATTTTCCATTTAATATTTTCAGACCACAGTTGACCTGGGGGAACTGAAACAGTGGAAAGTGAAACCGCAAAGGTCTGAGCATCTCTTTAGCTTACAAAGTTGTAAAAAGGGCTGGCTGACTCTAAAAGCACTCATAAATTGGCAACTTCAGTAAATTTACCAGGCTCAAGGCCTGACCTTCATCTAATCTTGTAAACTTGGAAATATAACTATCCATTAGAATGGTGATTAATTAATTTTAATGAGAAATTAAATTGTGAAGAAATATGTATGTTGAGCAAAGGAAGACAACTTTTTCATAATGTTTAAATAGGATGAGAAGGAAATAACCAGGGTGGCAGCTGAAGGCAGATGGAGGGTTGAGGGTGGCTTTTCTGAAGGCATTCATTGATTAAATCAATACATACATGCCCAACATCACTTATCAGTATACTACCATAAATTCCTATCATAAAAATCAGAAAGTTATGTTTATAAATTTAGCATAGAGATAACCATTTAATTTCAATTATACTGTTTTTTAGTGAAGGATTAGTGTTAGTTTTATTCAACCGATCTTTATGCTTTGCAAAAGGATTAAAACTTTACTTAGCTATGATAATCTTAACTTCATAAGAAATGTCATAATAGTCTTTGTAGACTTATATGAATGTTATTGTAACATTAGCTATCTCATTTTAAATAAAATCATCTGAAAAAATTCCAACATTGTTTTAAATCCACTGTTTTAAAACAGAGAATCATTACAATAAAAAGCTTTAATTAAAAGATTATAGAAAAAAAAGATTATGGATATGCTAATGAAATGCTACTTTCTATCAAATTCTTTACTATTGTGTGGATAGTACTGAATATCTCCTTTTCTGGTATTGAAAATGATAGACTGACTAGACCATCATCTATTTTTCTTACAGTTATTTTATTATGTCATGAACCCAAATACCTACAGATTAATATTCTTTTATTTCAGAATAATAGTAGTTACAATTTATTGGATACCTGTTGTGTGTCTCTAGTTTTTACATATATTATCTCATTTTATCCTTTTAGTAACTCTTCGAAGTTCTAGCTATCACATTCAGGCCTGAAGTGTCTAGCAGAAAGTAGTCTTTTTTTTTTTTTTTTTTTTTGGCACAGCTTTTTTATTGTGGTAAAATACATATAACATGAAATTCACCATTTTAACCATTTAAAAATGTATAGCTCAGTGGCATTTAGTAAATACACAATGTTGTGCAGCCATTGCCACTATTTAGTTCTTCATCATCCCCAAAAGAAACTTCATACCCTTAAGCAGTCATTCTCTTTTCACTCCTCCCCCTGGCTTCTGGAAGCCATTAATCTGCTTTCCATCCCTATGGATTTGCCAATTCTGGATATTTTATAGAAATGGACTCAAACAATATGTGGTCTTCTGTGTCTGGCTTCTTTCATGTAGCGTAATGTTTTAAAGGTTTGTCCATGTTGTAGTGTATATCAGTACTTCATTTTTTTCACAGCTGAAAAACATTCTATTGTATAAATGGATATATTACATTTTGTTTATCCACTTATCTCTTGAAGGACATTTTGATTCTTTCTACTTTTTGGATATGTGAATGATGCTGCAATGAACATTGGCATACAAGTATCTGTTTGCATTTCAGTTTTCAATTGTTTCTGGAAGTAGATTTGTTAGATTATATCTATGTTAAAGTTTTTCCAAAACTTTATTCACAGCAACTGCACCATTTTACTTTCTCACCAACAATGTATGAAGGTTCCAATTTCTTCACATCCTATCCAATGCTATTATTTTTCACTTTTGATCATAGTTGTGGGAGAGGGGCAACAGGGAGGGCAAGGTGTTCTGATTGTATTTTCTTAGATTCTGTATTTGTCTATCTGGCATCCATTCATCACAGGGAAAATATTATGTTAACTATATTTTCTTATTTTCTATATTCTTGGGGCCTTACAGACTACCTTTCCAAGAGATAGCTAATTCCTAAAGATAATAACAATTTGCCTACAGAGCATGCCTTTGATGTGCAAACCAGACAATCCTGAGTCTGTATCCTCAACCATCTCCTTTTCAAATCCTCACACACTGAGCTAATATTTCCCCCATTCCAATGCACCCCAAGGTCAGATATCTAGTAACTAGAGACCATTCCTATAGCCTGAAACCCACCAGAATTATTCAAATTAGTTGATCTTAAACTATTTACCCTACTCTGCTTTGCTTTTTTTTTTTTTATGATTAGTGATGTCGAACACCACTATTTTGCTGAAATGAAGGCAAGAAAATTAATTTTATGGAATAACCCTGTGTTATTGGTTGAATTGTGTCCTTCTCTCAAATCAGATATTGAAGTCCTAATCCCCATTACTTCCTTATGTAAACTTATTTGAAAATAGAGTTATTGCAGATATTATTATTTAAGATGAAGTCAGATAGGAGTAAGGTTGGCTATTAATCCAACATGACTGATATCCTTATTAAAAGGAAAAATTTGTACACAGAGACATGCACTCAGGGAGAATACCATGTTAAGATTGGAATGATGCTGTCACAGCTAAGGAACTACCAGGAAGTAGGAGAGAAGCCTGTAACAAGTCCCTTCCTAGTGCCTTCAGAGAAAGCATAGCTCTGGCTACGCCTTAATCATGAACTTCTTGGCTTCAGCACTGTGAGACAATAAAACTTCTGTTGTTTAAACCGCTCAATTTGTGGTGCTTTGTTATGGCAACCCTAGCAAGCTAATACAGCATGCAGTAATTTATAAATTATGCATATCTTCCTTTTATTAATAATCCAAATAGTGCTAGGCCATCAAAAAGATACACGAACATTTACAGTACTAATTAAACTTAATCATCTTTGACTTTTTGATGACGTTCTGTCATATAAAACTGTAAATTTAAATAAATTTCTCAATTTGTTGTGATAGAAGTATTTTTTGACAAGGTAGGAAGATAGAACATTTTAGTTTTAGCTCTTACATTTAGATCTTTGTTCCATTTTGAGTTCCTTTAGGTATATAACTAAGACTTCATTTTTTTACATGTGGATTTCCAGTTGTTCTAGCGCCATTTGTTGAAAAGACTATTCTATCCCCACTAAATTGTGTTGGCATCCTTGTTGAGAATCAATTGCCCATAATATGGGTGTATTTCTGGACTCTCAATTCTATTCTTTTGATATATATATCAATACTTATGCCAATATCATGTTGTCTTTGATTGCTACCACATATTTGCTGTAAGTTTTGAAATTGGGAAATATGAGTCCTCTAACTTTGTTCTCCTTTCTCAAGATTGTTTTAGCTATTCTGAGTCACCTGCATTTCCATAAGAATTTTAGGATTATCTTGTCAATTTCTGCAAAAAGTCAGCTAGAATTTTACAAGAATTGCATTGCCTCAGTAGTAACTCTATATCATGAGTAGTGTCATCTTAACGATATTTATCCCAATCCATGAACACAGATGTCTTCCCATTTATTTAAGTCTTCTCTAATTTTTTCAATGAAGTTTTATAATTTTGGGTGTATAAATCTTATACCTTTTTTGTTAAAATTATTCTTAAATATTTTAAATTTTTTTGATGTTATTGTAAATGAAACTGCTTTTTTTAATTTCAGTTTTGGATTGTTAATTACTAGTGCATAGAAATACAATTAATTACTATATGTCTATTTTATATTCTACCACCTTGAGTACATTTGTTTATTAATTTTAATAGTTTTTGTGAATTCCCTTGGATTAGGGTACCTGCAAATAGAGATAGTTTTACTTTTTCCATTCCAATTTGGATGCCTCTTATTTCTATATTGCCTAATTGCTTTGTACAATGTTGAATACAAGTGGCAAGAGTGGCATCCATATCTTGTTCCTGATTTTAAGAAGAAAACTTGCAGTTTTTCACCATTGAGCATGATGTTGGCTGTGAGTTTTTCATAGATGTCTGTTATTTTCACAAAGTTTCTTTCTATTCCTAGTTTGTTAAGTGTTTTTATTCTGAAATGGAATTAGAGTTTTTTCAAATGCATGCATAATGATCATGTTGTTTTTATCCTTTATTTTATTAATATGAATACATGCTGATTTAGTTTACCCATAATACTGACCTTATATAATTGAATAAACAAGATTCCTTGAAGAAATCTTCTACTACCATCTCTCCAATCCCTCCAATATTCACTCAGTCTCCAGACTTCTGTGGTTCTACCTCAAAAAAATCCTTAACCAAGCATTTCCTACCCACACTTATTGATCTCTAGCAAGGAAGTTCAAATTTCCTCTTTACCAACCCTCTCACTCCCACAACCTTTTATTCTCCATTTGAATAAAGATTAAAGACAAAACACAACTTCACTCTAGTCTTAGTTTTTCTCAAAGGCACACCTTCTCTTCTTCCTCAGGCCCCACTCCGCATGACCTTAGATCTAGGTCGGCCCACGGTAATTCTTCATCTCCCAGGCCACAGAGATTGATTCAGGCACGAGGATGTGAAAAATTGTTCCTAACATTCATATGGAAATGCAGAGAACCAAAAATAGCCAAAAATCTTGAAAAAGAACAAAATTAGAGGATTTATCCCTTCCAATTTCAAAATTTACTATAAATCTACATCGACTAAGATTACATGTTATTGGCATAAAGTTAAACATATAGATCAACAGAACGGAATTGAAAATCCGGAAAAAGTGCTTACATTCATAATCCATTGATTTTCCAACAAAGATACTAAGACTATTCAATAGAGAAAGGACAGTCTTTTCAACAAGTGGTACTGGAACAATTGGAATACTAAATGAAAAGTAATAAATGTAGACCTATACCCCATCCATACAGAAATACCAACTCAAAATAGAGATCATAGACCTAAATGTACAAACTTAAACAATGAATCTGTTGGAAGAAAACAAAAATAAATATTTGTGACTGTAAGTTAGGCAAAAATTTCTTAGATACAACGCCAACAGCATAAGTGATTTTTTAAAATTGCAAAATTTAATTTTATCAAAATTTAAAATATTGTGCTTCAAAATTTTTTCATTTTTGTTAAGTGGAAAAGCAAGCATATGATATGGCTGATAAAGGACTTTTCTCCAGAATATAAGAAAAAACATAACTCAACAATTAAAAAACAAGCCAATTTTAAATGGGAAAGGGATTTGAACAGAAATTTTTTCCAAAGGAGAAAGATGTTTAACATGATTAGCCTCAGGGAAATAAAAATCAAAACCACAAAGATACCATTTCACACCCACCAGTATGGTTTTAATCTAAAAGACAGGCAATAACAAATGTTGATAAGCTTGTGGAAAAGCAGAACTCTTTATGTATTCCTGCTGGGGATATACAATGATGAAGCTGCCTTGGAAAACAATCAGTTTCTCTAAAAATTAAATGTAAAGTTACCACATAACCCATGATGCCACTCCTAGGTGTACATCCAAGAGAATGAGAATATACACCTACATGAAAAACTTGGTTGCAAATGTCTATACTGGAATTATTCATATTAGCCAAAAAGTGGAAACAGTTCAAATGTCCATCAAATTAGAAAAAATATTTAAAAATTTCATTAAAACATCATGAAAAAGAACAAAGTACTGATATATGCTACAACATAGATGAACCTTGAAAACATTATGCTGAAAACATTAAACATTTTATGAAAGAAGCCAGACACAAAAGGCTACATAATGTATGGTTTTATTTCTAAGAAATGTCCAGAATAGGCAAACCTATAGAGACAGAAACTAAATTAGTGGTTGCTAGTTTCTGGAGGGAAGAGACTATGACAAATGACTACTAATGGATAAGGAATTTCTTTCTGGTCTGATAAAATATATTCTGGAATTAGATAGTGGCGATGGTTGTGACTGTACTCAAAAATATTGAACTGTACACTTCAAAAGAGTGAATTTAATAATATGTGAATTACATCTCAATTTAAAAAAATGAATACAAGTAAAGAAACAGATTTGGTGATAAAAGAGAAAATGTGTTCTCTTTGAATATTTTAACACCTTAATATATTCCTCCAGGATATCTCAGTAGATACTCCAAGCAGGCATTGAAATTACTTCACTACGGTTCTGGAGAAGACCAAATGTCATGTGAGTTTTGAAACCATGGAAAATGTGAGATCATGTAGAAACAGTACAGCAGTTCAGCAAAACAGCTTCTAAGTATAGTATATCAAGCCCTCTAAGTATCCTTTCAGCCTGATCCCTCATCACTCTGTCTCAATTTTTTTTTCTTAGCAATACTGAATTACATTCATTTATTAAACAAAGATGTATTTGGTGTCCAATATGAGGAATAAAAGAGTGAACAAAGCAAACATAGACTCTGACTTCAAGGAGCTTGCAATCTAAAAAGTAAACAATTAATTATATTTTAGTGTGTTTGGTGCTGTGACTAGGAGAACAAGCTAATATATTATCTCCTTCCTTCATCAGCCTGCGCTAAGTGCCAATCCATTGTGGTCTAACAGCATCCATTACATATGTTAGTTATCTCACCTCATTATTTATACTCAAATTGATCTATATTTGCATTTTTATATTAACTAACTGTAACTTTCTCAAATTTGCCCTAAAATCTCTATAAATTATAGCAGTGTTGATAATATAATATGAAATCCATAGATTTTGGTATCTGGTTATAGTCAAGAGTATAGACTCTGTAGCCAAATTACTTGAGTCTGAATCCAAGCTCTGACACTTATTAGCTGCTTGAGTTTGAGGCAAGGTATCTAATTTCTCTATGCTCAGTTTCCTCATCTGTAAACTATGAATAACAGTAGCACCGACCTTACAGGTTTGTTTTGACAATTATAAAGTTAATATAAGTAAAGTCCGTGGACCAATGCTGGACATATATTCTCTGCTTTTATTATGTTTACTAAGCATCATATACCCTGTCATCAGCCTTCCTCGTATAATAACGAAATTGGCTAAATTTCAAAGAATAACTCAAACATGGGTATCTGTGTTTCAAGTTATAACTTATATTAAAGATATCTTCCTTTATACAAAGTATAGCATGGAGATTGGTCAGATTAAATTTATCCAGAAAGTTGATTACAGTATTACATATGGAAGTGTATTTGGCTTCTATAGAAACCTAATGAATTAAACAGATTTCAATGAACTACCAGTAGATGGCTCTCTTAATTTGCTATTTTATTTTCAGTTTAGATTTGTACATTTATGAGTCAAGTCACCATTTAAAAACCCTGGTAATGGTAAAAATGGCTCTCCAAGAATTACTTAATTCATTTGTCTACCTTCTGGTAGAATTTACAATACAGAGTTGTAAATTCATTTTCAGAGGTTAGTGGAGAGTTGTGGGAGGTGGGGGGTAGGGGAATGTTAGTTTTTGTTTGTTTTTTAATTAACAAAATATAAAGGAATACTTTTGGAAGTGTTTTAGCTGGAGCTTAGAATTTTGATTATTTTTATCTGTCATAATAGATGGATGAACATAATTTATTTCTTAAAATTTCCTTGGAAAGTGAACTTTCTTGCTATCTCATTTCTTCCTTATAACTTTAGACCTGGCTAATTCTCCCCCTCTGCTCTTCTCTACATTACAAAGCTAGAGTAATGACTTATAAAAATCTATCTTTTCTTTAATATATCAATTAGTTTTCAGAATCGTTATATCACCATAGCATTTTACCTTTATTTTATTATGCTGTGATTTTTTGGCATTTGTTAATTTTACCATTAGTTCCTCAAATGTTTGGAGACTTAATCTACTCTTTATTCTCCAAGATATTTGTTGTAGACAGATATGTCCAGACATTCACCAGTTAAACATTATAACTTATACCACTGTTTCTGCAAAGTTCTCAAATTTATTTCCTCAGATTATGTTTCTAAACTCCTAAATATACCTGCACGCAACAGTTCCATTCTACACTAGGCTGGTCCAGAGAGGAAGCCCAGTCTCTTCACTGCTTTCACACACACACACACACACACACACACACACACACACACACACACACAAAACCCACTTGTACTCAAGCACCTGATGAAGATCTACAGAGTCCTGAGAGGGGTCACAGGGCGAGGTGCTTGGTCTTTCCTTAGTTGAAACTGTCTTATAATTTCACTTCATATTTCTTCGTCTTTACTTCTCTCAATCTCTTTCCTATATATCCAAAAGGAAAAATTAGGTCAACCCTCTTCTTCACAGAACAGATCTGACAAAGTCCTTTTTTAAGTTTCTCAGACTCCTTAGCTGATCCCATGGGTAGCTCTCAAGTTGAAATGGCCCTTCACATGTGTCTTGAATCAAAACAAGAAGCTAGGCCTTGGTATCCCTCATTGATCAGTCTTTGGATGCAAGACGCTCCCAGAGAGGAGGCAAAGCGTTTGTCTAAGGGCAATTCCGAAAGAGAGACTCAGCTTTGAGCCATCAGTGGTCAACACCGATGGGGGGCTGGTGGGGGGTCGGGGAACCAGTGATTCCATCCTAAAGGTAGCTTCTAGATGATGAACCACAGAATCAACCTCAGAGTCCATCTTCAGAAGATGAAGATGAGGCCAGAACAACAAAAAGTAAGTCTAGAAAGAAATGAAGAGATATAACATTATTATTTGAGTCCCTCAGCTCAGCTCTATCTCTGGAATTTCTGATTACTTGAGCCATAGATTCTACTTTCTGCTTAGGCTATTTGAAATTGAGTCTCTGTTACTTACAACTCAAAGACCCTGATTAATAATATCTCATGTTTGGAGAAAGCAATAATCACTATTTTCTTCTTTTAGCACTTATCTGAATGTTATAATTTATTTACACATCAGGTAGCTTTAGGTTGACATTTAAAGTGGATTTGGTGGAATGCTCCTTCTTTCTTAAAATACACTTTTTGCCCTCTCTGTGATTCTGAGCTCTATGTTTATTCTTGGTTTATAGATTTGTTCACTGCATATTTGGTCCCAGGCTCTGTGCTGGACTTTGGGAATACAGCAATGCAAATAATAGAAAGGCCTATACCCAGGGAGTGTGTATTCATAAGAAGGAAGACAGATTATAAATGAATAACAACAAATGCAATGTGTATTGCAAAAGGTAAATATGAGAGCGTATAGTAGGTAAGGATAACTTAAATTGTGAGATTAGGAAAATTGTCCCCGAGAAAGTGACATTTCTACAGTGAACTGAAGAAAGAAGTTAGCTCCCGGAAGCCCACAGTAAACATTATATTGTGTTTCATTGGCCTAACATAATTGGTATGGTCAGAGGAGTAGGTGAATTCGCTATTAAATAGGAATTCACTAAGCAGCTATGCTAACCAGAACCCACTTCTGGAACTGAAGTTGAGGTTAATCTCACTCAAATTACATGGTTAAGGATGGGAGAGAAGTTTTCTCAAAAAGGAGATTTTTTTAGTACAGCTACCAGGAATAAGCAGATATGGGTGCTGGGCAGCGAGCACCAGCACCTCATCATAGGGAGCAAGACTTGGTTCAGGGAACTAGCTAGAAGACCCTTGCAATAAGTAATTCAAGTGAGAGATGAGAATGACTTGGTTAAGGAGAGGCCAGAGAAGGCTGAAAAAATGGATAGGACTTGATCATTAACTGGCTAAGAAGGCAAAAAGCAGGGAAACTAGTCAAAGGTGACTCCAAGATTAAAGTTTTTTCTTGCCAAGGCTGTGACATAACCTAGATGTCTAAAGAATGTACTGGCAGTATGTCCATTAAGAAAAGATTTCTCTCTCTTACCTTAAGGTTCCTTTTTGGTGTTTCTAACTAACCTTGTAAATGTCTCCTTTATCCTTTAGAGGTCTCTCTTGTCCCTCTGGACTCTCATATGCTTCTTTTTGTAATGTATTGCTTGTCTGAATCATATTCACTAATCAAATGTTAAGGCTACTTCTCCCTTAGCTTCTTTATACAATATATTTGGCAAGCATCTGACTCTTAATACTAATCACTGGTGAATGTGTTAAAGTTTGAAATGATTTCAAAGTAGTTTATTTAAGTATCAAAAAAAAAAATAGTATACACGGAATTGTAGACACAAATTGGGATGGCTGCTCAGCTGATGATTCTCCTGTGACTGTCTGATAAGAGATTCCAGATTCCTGGTCACAAAGGTAGGTGCACGATCCAGATGAAGTCGGTATAAGTTCCTCACTCCCCTAATGACAGTGATTCATCTAAGGGATGGGCTCATTATACATCATCCACACAAGATATGGAAAGAAACAGGAACAAGATACACAGAGATCTTGAAATCTGGTAGCATTTATACCCCTGGATCCTGCTGTCCCTGGAACCAGATAAACTTCTAACCTTCCTGTAATTTGGTCATGTGCTCTACAAAAGCAGGGATCCCAAGTGCCTAGCACATCATAGGTGCTCCAAAACTAATACTTGAGATAGAAACTTCATTTTGGACCAAGATAGAGTGGCAGGGGTCACATTTACCCTCCCTTCTGAAACAATTAAAAAAGCAGACAAATTATATTTAAAAATGGGTTTTAGACATTGGACATCAGACAGTACAGAAGAGTGTGATTCCTGAGAGAGAAAACAAACAAAGTAAGTCCTATTACTATCCCCATTATACTCTCCAGAGGGACTTTCATTATTGTGTTGCAAAGAGGGGAACCTAGGTAGAGCCTCATTATTCTTTTTGAGTTGAGAAGATGGAGCTTGGGTCATGAGAGGACAAGGCAGCTAGAGTTCACTGGGCAGCATACCAGATTTCTGCACAGAGAGAATGCTCCAAAGATCTGCAGAGGGTTCCCTTTTATTGTTTAACTGAATATTGATCAGGGTATGTAAAACAGGAACAATCTGAGGTGGGAATTGTAAAAATCAAGCATATCTTAGAGCATATCTGTGTTCCAATTTGGGCGATAAGTACATCTTTACAATTTACAATGAACAAAAGCTCTAATAGTTTTAAAAAATTCTTAAATGAATGTAAGTAAATAAATTCTCTCTCTTTTTTTTTAAAGCTAGTTGTAGTTGGGTTTCTATTGCTTGCAACCAAGAATCTTAAGCAACACACCTTACAGTTCCACTTCCCAAAATTTATCTTCAGGGTTAACAAAAGGAGTCCAAAGATTTTGGTTATAATAAGGTCTATCGTTTAATGTTTATAAATGTCGAAAATCAGAAACAAATCAAAAAAAAGATTTTCTATATAAATTTTGGTAAATTCATCTAATAAAATACTATGTAGTAACTAACATGACATCTTAGTTTCTTAATACAGAAATATGTTTATGATATATTGATGAATTTGAAAAGCAGGTTATAAAACAGAATATATAACTTCTTATTATACATTTGTATATATGTATATACAATGTAGAAGGATATAGCTTAAAATTTTAATAGTTCTTATCTCTGACTGGTGGAGTTTCAGGTAGTTTTGATTCTTTGGGGTTTTTATATATTTATTTATTTTGTCTGCATTTTCTGATTATTTTACAACGAATTTGCTTCAGTTTTTGTGTGTGTGTGTGCCTGGCTCCTTAGTTGATCTCTGAGTTTCTGCTTTTGATCTAAAGTTCACCCCGGATTTCCAGTTTATTTACAAAGCAGAAGAGATAGACACACTTTTAGTCGAATAATTAAAGCCTTTCCTATTCAGATTACAGATTCTTCCTCTTTCCCCAAATCATCTTTCAGAGCTCTAATCATTGTGGTTTTACAACATAACAACTATATTCACTGTACACATGCTACAGGAGCTATAAAAATCATTAAGTAGATAGTTATTCTTTCACTAATACCCTCAAGAAGAGATGTTGTATAGTCAAAGGTATATGTTCAATAAAATGAAGCCAGAGAGGTTTTAAACTTTTACCAAAACCCACTGAAGAAGTTCAGTTATTAAAGCTTAGAAATGTTTGCCAGTTCCTGGATGATCTAATGCTTCTGTAATATTGAAAAATGACCTCTGGTCCTAAGGGGAAGCGCATTAGACTTAACTATTCAATGTCCCAGATTTTTAAGAAAAGACCTAATTTCTTTCTTTTGTTTTTCCATAACAAAGGTCATTCCTTTATTGGATTTTAACTTTTATGTCTCTAGATTTCCCTGAAATTAATTCATGCATTTGAATAAAAGATCTTTTGCTAGATTACAAGTCTCAATTTTTAATTTAGAAAAACGATCACTAAAGCATCAGGGTTAGAACAATTAATCCTCAGGTAATGTAATGTGTCATTGGTGACCCGAGGAGGATCAGGGAGAGATATGAATGTTGTGAATATTCAAAATCTAATCTGGGACTCACACTTTAGTAACCACAAGAAACTACCTCCTTGAATTTCTAGACAATTTATACCACAATTCATTCTGACTTTGTAGTTTAATTCCAGAAATAAAGATAACTAGCAATGTAAAAGCTCAGTCAATATTTCGTTGCTTTCCATATTCTTATCTCTTAAATAGAATTTTAAAAAAATTATCAGCATTGCTGGGTTGTTTCGAGGATTAAATTAAATATTGAATATAAAAGTGATTTAAAAAGCCTTGCTTGTTTGTTATTGATAAGGGGTCCTTTGTTAACATCTTACTATGAAAGTTAAAAAATAAAAAACAGAAAAGTTGAGCTGCTCTGGTTAAAGAGGATTTAAAGGACAGAGCCCTTCATACAGAGTTGGCATGTTACCCTTGCTTCTTTCCATATTTATTAGAGAAAAATTAGAACACAAAAAAAGAAAAAATAAAAGTTATTAATGATTTTACCACGTAGAGAATTGTTCATGGACTGCATTTTCCAGACACTAAAAAATATTTTGAAACAAACTGGACCAGGTGACTGGTTGAGCAGAATGAAATCTCTTCCCATCATTCCCCGGGGGCTGGAATAAGTGGGATTCCGGGCCAAGGGTCAAAGTGAGGAAGGCAGATTTCATCCTCAAATCCAGGAGGCAATGAAATACATGGCCAGAAAGATGTGATAAAGGCCAGTAGCTTCTGGCTAATGAATCTGATTGAGAAGCCAAACTGAAATAAACCTAGAGACCTCTGACTCATAGCTAGAAACAGAACTAGAGTTCCCTTAGCTTGTTTTTATTTTCCAGCTTCTATAAATTTCTGGTTCAATCAGACTGATATAAAGAGTCAGAGTCAGCAACATAATTAAACTAAGAATGAGGTCATTTCATTAAACTTATAAAATTGCATTCTAAATTTTTGATTAAAGGTTTTAACAGCTATAAAAATGTTATTGTGAATATACTTTGAATTATAAGAGTAAAAGAAATGATTTTTTGTACATTCATTTAACTTAATAGAATGATTTTTAAGTTTCTGCAAATATGGTAATTATAAATTATGTATAATTACTGTATATATTTTATTCTAAAGAATATTATAAGTGACTAAAGTTGAAATAAATGCTCTAAAGTTAAAAAAAAAAAAAGAGTAAGAATTAGGATGAATATTTCCCAATACCCCCGCCCCTCCTACTTTCTTAAAGCTCCAGGGCAAGACAAGGAATTTAACTTGAAAGAAATATGCTGAGGCCTAAATAAATAAAGTTCTTCTATACCAGTTGTTTAAAAATATTACCATTATTTGATCTATTTTTCCCTCTCTTTACCAAATCTATAAAGAGCTATTAAAATATTAAAACCAGATATGATTCTGATTGTTAGGTCAAAACATTTGTTTAGGAACTTTCAATCTACTCATACTAAGTTCAAAATCTTTCAGAAACATTTGATTCTATTCCATATTCTTCATTATCTTCCTGCATATGTTTAGCCATTCTTTACTTGAGGAAGTCCTTCCTGACCCATCCAGACTGAGCTAAATACCCTTATATGTGCTCTAAGCTTTTATCACTCCTAATTACCGCCTTGTATTGACATCTGTCTTTTAGGCTGGCCCGTAAGCTTCTGAATAGAAATCCTTCATAAACCCCAGATGGGATTGAGTTCCCTTATTACAGCATCCATAATTTCCTATGGTTTTCCATTATTACACTTTGTGTATGATTATTTTTGTAACTGAGATGGTAATTAGCACTCTCCAGTACTACATAACAAGTATGGCTGAAGCTTTCCCTTCCACACCACTATCACTTTCCTCGTGTGTTTCCTTTATTTTCAAAAGATTATTTGAAAAAATTAGAATCTCGTGTTTCTTGCTTTTTTATTGAAACAGTATCTTTGTGAAGAGATTTAAAAGTCAAATAATACTTTATAATAAAATAAATACTTATAATAAAAAAAGCAGTACACTTCTCCTCGACCCCCAATTCTTGCTTTTTGAAGAGAAACATTTTTCCCCCATTATATTAGTTGAATATTCCTCTAGTACTTGCCTCAATTTCCCCAAATGACATCCTTGTAATGCTATTATTTCAAGATTGCTCAGTTTCATATCTTTCGGCTCCTTATTATGTGCAATGAAGATTAAGTTCTCTTACACCACTGCCTACCCCATACCCCATCACAGACACATTCATATACATTCTTTTCCTCCTTCATTTCTCCCTCTATGATTACATTATTAATACCTTTTGATTAACTCAGCATGATCATGCAGTATACTGTGATTACACTTCCTTTGTTGTACAATGTTTTTTTTTTTTTTCTGGAATTAATAATTTTCTTTACCGTTTATTAGTTTTCTATATAACCAATTCATTCCCAAACATTCTTCCAGGATTATAAATTTCCTCTCATAATGTTCAAATACATCTGGTTGTTTTTTTATTTTGATCATTTTGTGGCAACTTCCTTGGGGAATCCCTCTGCACCCCTGCTCCAACACGAACACGTTTTTCTCTAGAAATGTGCAGGTATCTCTCTGGGATGGCCATGTTGCTCACCCTGGAGATTCCTTTCTCTTCTCTGTCTTGGATCTCCTATTTTCTGGATTCTATATCTTTCTTCTTATTTTGCTTTCTTGCTTTGTGGAGCACAAACTCCAGTAATTTCTGAGAAAAGGTAAATGTTAAGTACAATCTTTAAGAACATAAACATCTGAAAATGTCTTTATTTTATCCTTACCCTTGAATGAAAGTTTGGCTGAATATAGATTTCTAGGTTGAAGCCATTTTCCTTGAATTTCTGAAGACATGACTCCATTGTCTTCTTGCATAGAGCATTCCTGGTAGAGTCAGTTTGTTCCTAATTCCAGCTCTTTGCTTGTGGGCTCTTTTTTTTTCCTCTCTGGAAATGTTTAGGAACTTCTTTTTGTCCTAGTAAATAAAACTTCCCATGTGGTACCTTCGGTGGGTCTTTCTAAATCTATTGTGCTAGCATTTAATGGGCTTTCATACTCTGGAAAGTCATTAGAAAATGTTCTTGAATTACTAGTTTGATAATCTCCCTCTCTGTTTTCTCTGTTTCTGAAATTTTATTATTTAGATGCTGAACTGCCTTTAATTTTCTTATGTTTTCTATTTTCTATGTCTTTTACATTTTCATTTTTATTTTATTTTATTTTTTTGTTCTACTTTCTCAGAGATTTCCTCCAATTTTATCTTCTAATTCCTGAGCTTTTAGGAATTTCACGGCATGAATCAGCCTGTTATTATAGTCAATCCCTGACTATGATGGTTTGACTTATGACTTTTTTGACTTGACAATGGTGCGAAAGCGATACACTTTTAGCAGAACTCATACTTCAAATTTCGAATTTCTGTCTTCTCCTGGGCTAGCAATATGTGGTATGATACTCCCTCTTGGGATGCTGGGCAGCAGCAGCAGCAAGACGATTTTGCCCAACTGTAGGATAATGTAGGTGTTCTGAGCACATTTAAAGCAGGCTAGGTTAAGCTATGATGTTCAGTAAGTTAGTTGTATTCTACACATTTTCAACTTACAATGGATTTATTCTCAAACTACCATGTAACCCCATCGTAGGTTGAGAAATATCTTCATCTTTTCTCTCTGCAAGTTTAGATCTGAGCTTTCTCTACACTAGCATATTAGTTTTCATTTACTCATCTGCTTCCATGCTTCAAATTTTGTTATGTTGCTTTTTCTCCCATTCTCTTGGTCCTTCTTGGTTTTTGTCTTTTTTGGGTCACTTTAGTGGGATTTCAGGAGGAACCTCTGGTGAATGCTTGTGTTCAATTCATCACATATAATCAAGATTTTTGATTATTTCCTGCTATAAGAGCCATATTTCTCAAGGCTACATGACTACCTCTGAGTTACAGGAAAAAGATCAAGTACAAGAGATTAGAGAAAAGAAGAAGTACAAATATTAACATATCAAGGTAACATTTCCAACAGTGCTGAAGCCAGCTCATACTGGCTCACAAAAATAAAGTTTTGCTTTCAGGAATTTTGTGAATCGGTCATTAAATAATCATTATATAAAGTTAAATAAATTTACAATGTCTAATATAACTTACGACTTACAATAAAATAAATTATGTTAAAAACAAAAATAATAAATACTCAAACTCATCATTTTCTCATTATTTTATTGAAATATAACAATGGGCAATATATCTCTTTTTGAGTCTGTTTTCAGTGAAATCCTATTAGTAGTTTAAAAGTGATCATAATGGGAGTATTTATACCACAGAAATAAAAAAAAAGCTACAAATAACAGATTGATATTGTTCTTTTCATTGTCTAGACTTAAGAAAGTGATGGAGAAAAATATTAATAATGCAAATTAAACTTAAAGTGTATTGTGCCTGTAGTAGTTACAGTGTAAATAGTACAAACAATTGAGGATACATTTTTATAACATTTGAAAACTATTATCTCAGTCAGTCAAGAAATCACTCAGTCACTGACAAAAAAGTGAAGTTATGACTTTCTTCTTTTTTTGTTTCACTTTCATCTTACTCTTTAACTTAAATGAAAATAACAACCAACATTCACATTGGAACCACACACATTTGTCGATTATAACCATAGATTGGCCACAGTTACAAGAAGTCTATAAAAAATCAACATCATTCTGTGAGAATCAATTGGTTATAATGATTTTACAATAAAGTATATGTTATTATTTATTAATTATGTGCTACATATTCTTTATATCAGTAAATTTAATACACACACATACTTTTTTGACTTATTTTTTGGAGAGCTAGTTCTTAAACATTTATCACTATGTATAACTTTTCCTATACTGTAAATTCCACGAGGGCAGTAACTGTTTTTGTTTGATTCCTCAAGTCTCACACAGTTTCTATTACCTAGTAGGTACTCCATAAACACTTACTAAATGAGTGAGTGAAAGCACAGGGACCTTGCCTTATTCATTTTTATGTCCGAGAATTAGCACAGTGCCTGACACAGACTGTCTCAAAAAAAAAAATAAGTTTGCCAACCTGAGTTGAACTTGAGTCAAATTCTCCTAATTCTGAAAACTATCTCATGATAAGCGAACACAACAAGAAAAAAAATGGACTATTTTTTCAGGCACAAGGCTTGTTTTCCTGGTTGCTTTGTAAGTTAAGTCACTTGCTACCGAAAGTCCGGAGTGAAAGCCAGATCTCCTGATTCCTAAAACAGTGCCTTATTCATTAGATTCCCTATTTCTCAGGGATGCCAGTATTTTCTGACGTTAATTTTGAATAGAAAAGCTGGTTTCTTGCTTTGTGGCTATAAGATTTTTACTTAAGATAAGTGACAATAAACAGGAAGCATCACGTAATATCTATCATTTAATGAGCCCACACAATATTTGTCATAAAACCATGCTTCAAATTCAGTAGCTTGGCTCTTTCAACAATGTTACAAAGTAGGAAATATCCTTACATTACAAATGAAGGCACAAGATTTAGAGAGGTTTATGAACTTGTCTAAAGTTCACAGCTGCTAGGTAGCAATACTAAAATTCCAAATAGTTCTTACTTAAGACAAATCCTTATGTATTTTAATTGGACAATTTTTCTTAAACATCAGCTGTTCACACACCATTGTTCATGTACTACTTTCAGGATTTGGCTGTATCTGCAATTTATATTATCATTTACTTCATAATTGTTTTGGATTTTTATTATTATTATTATTTAGCCTGATCTGAAACAATAATACCCATGAAATGTTGGGTTGGTATGTTATCTTCTTCTAATACATATTAAAATGAATATAAAGCTATTAAAATAAAAAAAAAATTGCCTACTTGCCAACTAAAATAACCTTAGGTACTCTCAGAGATACAGGTACTTTCCAAGGCAAACACTACTTGCAATGATGTAGATTTAACTTGTACAGGGGGTAGCAGCAAGAGTGACAGTCATATTATTTTATTTGCATTCCATCTCCACCCTGAAATAAAAGGAAATAAGTCAATCTGCTTTACTGGGAGGGAGCCTGACTAATACTTCCTGAGCAAATTCCAACTGCATAAAACAAGGTTTACAAAACCTTCTTCCAGGGTTACTGAAGCCTTCCAAGGAAAGATTTGGAATTAAGCTTGGTGAAGATTACTAAATGTCACCAGTGTTAGACGATTGAAGGTTTTTGCAGCAAGAACAGAATTCAAGAAAAATAAAATCAAATTGTTGGAAAGCACCTATAGTGAGAGCCACGCAGGTTTCAAAAATCTAAGAAAAGCTTCCTGGCATTTGTGCTGCCCCAGCTGGAGTTGATAGAATTGTTTCTATTCTTTCCTGTAAGTATGTTGGAGGAGGAAGTAGTTGGATTGTCTTTCTTGGCTTTTGAGTGGGAGGTATAATACAGCATTGTCAGATATAATGGCAAAAAAAGGGGAGGTTGGAATTTGTTATGAACTGCTGAAAAACTAAATTCATATCTCTGTGGCAGAACATAGATTTGGTGAAGTAAATAATTTGGAATGTTATCCGATGCATTTTAAAGGAAAAAATAAATAAATAAAAAGACCATCAGAAATCATAACAGCCAAGACCACAGTGATAAACAGCATAGATTTTTTTTTTTTTAGAGCTTGTGAAATATAAATGTTTACATTTGGTTCAGTGTTAATAAATCTTCTTTATGATACCTACAAGCTCCTCCACAATACGGTTTCTATCACTTATTCAGTCCTCTCTTTACCTCAAACATATTTGGGTCCTATACCCTGTACCAAACTGAGCCCAGGCCCAAGGTCATTGGCATAAGGATTTCACTTAATCTAAACTTTAAGTAAACCAGAACTTACAAATCTTAGTACTGCTGACCTTTTAATTCTTAAAAAGAAAAAATCCCCTGTAGAATTTAGAGCTAGGAAGAACACTGTTTTTCTTAAGGGAACAGAACATTTCACAATAATAAGACCTTCGTGGTTGAGTGTGTGTTTTCATTTTGCCCTGACTGACTGTGTGCCTAGCAACCTAAATGACAAATTAAATGACTTCACTTCCAGTTGCTGTAGAATCATAACAAAAGAATGAGATATCATTTTTCCTCCCTTTCTCGGAGAGTGTGGGCCTGGGAGAGGGGAAGGAGCCAGGACTACTTGTGTTCTGTTTGCTAAGGTTTAGGCTTCCTTCACTTAGTCAAGAGAATGTTAACTTTGAAATCTAGGTTCCTGAAGACTTGTTGTTAGGTTGGCCTAAAAGGGGACAGCTTCCAGTTTTAAGAGAAGGGCTGGAGCAGAGATGGGTTATCCAGAGTAGGCAGAGGGACTAGCCTTGGGGCTCTGCTTCCTCCCAGTGGCCTGGAAGTCATAGAAATTTTGATAGGCAGTGGCTTTGTGTGACCTGAGGACTGAGCACCACGCCGTAACCTTTCTTCTGTAGTAAAGGTCCCAGTTTCTAAATCCAGCCAAGAGAAATTAGATACTATCTTCAACATAGGAAACCTGCCTTTAAGTAGACTATTTCGATTTGGACACTGTAGTTTCAGCTGCAAATCAACGGATTGAGGACTCTCTACACACCTCTTGCCCACATCAATTTGCCTAAATTATGTAAACCTTAAGGTTTTTATGAAGAATGAGATAGGGCCCTAGTAAAATAACTACGATCAAATTATCAACCCTGATAGGTGAGATACCAAAGGATTTCATTTAATCAAGAAAAATAATGAAATATAATATTTCCTACACATTAAGTTTTATTAGTTATCTATTGCTGTGTAACAATAGTTTTTTTGGGGTCACGAATCTGGACATGGCTTAGCCTAGTCCTCTGCTTTGGGGCCTCTCATAAGGCTGCAATCAGGTGTCAGTCAGGGCTGGGCTCTCATTTAAGGTTCAACTGGAGAAGCATCTTCTTCCAAGTTCACATCATTTTTGTCAGCTTTTAGTTCTTTGCAGGCTGTTGGACTGAGGGCTTCAGCACTTCCCACTGTTGAGTGGAGGGGGTCCTCATTTCCTTGCCACATGGACTTTTCTTTATTGTGACTTTCTTCATCAAAGCCATCAAGTAAAAGACTCTGCAAGATAAAAGTTACAACCTTACATCGTAATGTATAGGAGCTGATACAAGAAAAGCTCTCTGCCCTCCACCAATTTGCCCAGCAGGTCACAAATTTGTAAAGGTATTTCCCCTCCACTCTCCACCAAGGACAAAAGTTAATACTAGAGACAACTCTAGACTCTTATTAGCCCATAGAGGCACCAGAGGAATCTACATAAAGAACATTACTACCTCTTACTTCCATTAGTTCCCTCATATGTTTGCCTTCCTTCAATTTGCCTCCCTTGAAATTCAAAGCCTTTTGTCTTGTTGTGTCTCCAAAAATGTATTGTTCTCTTTTTCAGATGCTATATAAGCCCAAGTTCTAACCACCCCCTTGGACTTAATTGTCTCTGAGTGCTCCCATGTATATGCATGATGCACTCGTTAATAAATTTTTGCTTGATTTTCTCTCATTAACCTGTGTTTTGTCAGTCTAATTGATAGAGCCTCAGCTAATGAACTGAAGATGGGTAGAGTGAGAAAAGAATTTCTTTCCTCCCCTACATTGCTCAGCAAAGACTTTGGAATGGATGAGTCATTATTCCCACTTTTCAAATGAGGAAAGTGGCACAGGAGAAGTAACTTATCAAAAGTAACACAGTTAGTATGTAGTAGAGCCGGGATTTGTAAACAGGTCTGTATAATCTTAAACCTGTGCCCTTAGCGCCTGTATTACTTTACTTTCCTCATTTAAAGAAATAATCATAATAACAATCGATTGCCGCCTTCTCAAAAGATAGTATTTTCCCAGAGTATGATTATAGTTTTCCTCAGCCAGTTAGCAAAATAATACATTCAAAATGGTTTCTTAAAAAATATTATGACATTGTGGAGGCTCATCCTTGCTGTCATCTCACTTCATTTTATGCTTCTCTGTTTTTCCTCTGGGGACTGTCTCTGGCACTTCTTTTTGAAGCATATTCTGGATCAAGGAAGTCTTTCTAGTGCCCCTCAACTGCCTCCGCCTACCCACAAAGCTGGCCTTGTGTCCAAAACACATCAACTTCTCTGCCTCCAAGGAGTTAGTCTTCTCTGGCCACAAAATGTAATAACTATTTTCCTTTCCCTTACTTCCCACACTAGTTTCTCTTTAGCCTGCATAAGTGACCTTTCCCACCCTGAATATTCAAATTACAATGTATTTTAGAGAAAACCCTCTACCCTTCTGAAAATTTTCTTTCCTTGTGGCAGACCTCTGACTGTTATATTCACATTTTACTATAGATAGTTATCACTGTTTGAGGTCTCACAGCTAACTCCATTGACTCAAAACAACACATTAAAGCCAAGATCTGGCCTACAAAACATTTCCTCAGTGTGAAACAAAGACAATCACACTGAGGCCTTTGACCCAGGCTGCACGAGCCCATGGAAGTTAATTGTTTGGTGATTTCCTATATTTGAGGAACAAACGCTTCCTTTTCCAACAATAGACTCACTAAAGCTAAAGCTTCAGTCAATGCAATGAAATTAGGGACTTGAAGGGCAGCCTGTATTCAGATAACGCTGAGTAGTAATTTAGGCTATGAGGTTTGCAGGATCACAGAAGGAACTATAGGCCCTCCCAGTGTGAGGATTCTTGATTATAGTTCTGAATATTTTTGGAGGAGCTGTGGCCCTCCTATCAATGACTCCTTGATTTTATTGCACCCTGTGGAGTTCAGAGACTTTTTCTTACAAAGGAGAAAAAGATGAGTGTGGATAGTATGCAAGCGTAAGCTACCAAGGGTATCAAACTCATAAGCATAGAATAAAAGTGTCTTCATGAATTGAATTTGGACTAACCAGTTTTTCTTCTGTCTTTTCCTGACAAAGATGCTCTCCTTGACCAAACTTCAGTCAGACTCCTATGACCCTTCTTTTCAAATAGGCCATGACCTTGGGCTTCAGTATCTGTCTTTGCTGGCCCATATTGCCCAGTTTTAGCAAGAATACTGCTAAGTCAGTATAGAGAGAATCCCCCACCCTTGATATCTGGTCAAATTCCTTATCTGCCACCATCTCCCAGGCAACACCTGATCACCCTGGCCTACATTCAACAAGAATCTTATTAGCTCAGTTTAGCAAAAATTATCCTACTCCCTTAGTAATTTTCCATTCACCTTCTGACGATACCACTCACCTCAAGCCCCCAACCCCATCCCATCTTGCTCCTTGCTTATAAATTCCCACTTTTCTTTATAGTCCAAATTGAGCCCAGTTCTATACAGAGGTCACTCTTCCCCTATTACAATGTTCCTAAATAAAATGTTTTTACCACTTTACTGTCCAGCTCTGGTTTTTCTTTGACACTGCCTTGTAGTAATTCTATGTTGTAGTCAAACTTAATTATTCTCTACTTCTCAGAACATTGCTTGCTTTTCACAGTTTCCTGCCTCTACATCTGCCTAGGAATGTCCTTTGTTGACATAAGAAATGTCCAAACCTGTAGAGAATTTTTATGATTTTATTTGAGCCAAACTGACCATTTCCAGGAAGCAAAATCTGTATGGATTAAGAAAATGCTCCAGAGAGTGGTAGCTTTACAGCTTATTTTATGCTTTAGAATCAAGGGAGGAGATGTAGGGAGGGGTACATGAAAGCCATTGGTGGTAGATGAAGGGTGGGAGAAAGCAGAGCAGGGAAATCTCTGGGATTGGATAAAAAATAAAACAGAGAGCATACTTTTTTTTTTTTACACTGGCGGGTACAGATTTCTAATTAACATTTATGGTACATACAGATGGTATTTTGAGAACAAGATAACAATGAGGGGGTTCTGTGGATATGTCCTGAGAGGTCTGGAAAAGAAGATCACTCTGACATTTTGAAAGTATGTTATGCCAAAAGACAATAGACAAGATCACTTACGGTAAAGACTGACCTTTGTCACGGAAGCTATAAGCCTAGGATGTGACTACACTCCATGACCTCCTTTTAGTTCGGAATTTTCATGTTCAGATCATCCTATGTGATTACGTTCGGTTCCTGAGTTTGTAAGGCCCACCATTCAGGCCTTCCCTGAGCTTGTCAGGTTTAGCGTGTGACTCCTTTTTTGTACACACCTGGTTGAATATTAGTCATTCTTTAAGATCAAGCTTACATCATTTACTAGCCAAGTCCCTTTCTCTCCATTCCTAAAAGCATTCTCACAACTCGGACCCTAAAATTTCTTGGCTGAATGGCTGCCGACCACCTACATTCTCCAGGTCTCTAGTGTTAAACCAGTTAAAATCCATCTTCCACCCACCAGCCAGAGCAATTTATTTAAAACACAAATTTGATTGTCTTATTCCTTATGAACTTTATAAATATTTCCATCAACTAGCTACAGGGTAGCTCACTAACATGAAATACAAAGGTTATTATTGAGCTTCTTCCTGCCTATTTCTTCGGCATTTCATCATTTACAACTTCTTTCCTGCTAGTTATCCCTGTAGCATGAGGACACATCTAATACGCATTCTCTGCCCTTCTTCACTACCAAATAATTACTTTTATTTCCTTGTTTTTCTTTTTCTTTTTTTTAAATTTATTTATTTTAACTAGTTTCAAGTATACAGTACATTGGTTAGACAACTATATAGTTTGTAAAATGATTCCCCCAGTTGCTCCATCACTCCCCTGATCCTCCACCTAGCCAACGTATTCACTCTAATTGCATTCCCTATGCCGTGCTCCCCATTCCCATGTCTATCTATCAGCTACTAATTTGTAGTCTTTAACCCTTCACCCCATTCTCTCAGCTCCCCAAATGCCCCTCTCCTTTGTCCATCACAAAAATGTCCATTATATTTGTGAGTCTGTTTTTGATTAGTTTGTTCTTTTTATTCCTTAGATTTCACATATAAGTGAAATAATATAGTGTTTATCTTTCTCTGTATGACTTAAATACCTTCTAGGTCTATCAAAGCAAAATATTTTTCCATCCTCTTCCTTTTAGTCTGTGTATGTCTTAATTTTAAGTGAGTCTCTTATAGGCAACATGTAGGGGTCTTGTTTTCCTTTCCATTCATCCACTCTTTTAGTAGGATGAATTCTTTTCCATTTGAGGTACTTAGGAATGTAGTTATTACCATTCTTTATTCCTGTTTCTGATACATGTTTTTTCTTCTTAAAGAAATCTCTCCAACATTTTCTGTAATATTAGCTTGGTGGTGATAAATTCCTTCAGCTTATTTTTGTCTAGAAAGTTTTTTATCTGTCCTTCAACTCTAAATGATAGCTTTGCTGGATAAATTATTTTTGGTTGTAGATCCTGGACCTTCATTTTGTTGAATACTTTTGCCAAGCTCTTCTGTCCTGCATAGTTTCTTTTGAGAAATCAGCTGCCAGTATTAAAGGTTTTCTCTTTTAAGTAACTATCTGTTTTTTTCTTGTTGCTTTTAATATTCTTTCTTTGCATTTAATCTTTGGCATTTTAATTATGATGTGTCTTGCTGTGGGCCTCTTTGGATCCCTGATTTTTGGAATTATCTGAGCTTCCTGGGGTTTTATGTCCATTTCCTTCACCAAGTTAGTGAAGATTTCCAGCATTATTTCTTCAAACAGCTATTCAACATCTTGATTTTCTTCAGTTACAGCAATCAGATGGATATTTGGACCCTTAATAGTATCCCATGTGCTCCTTAAATTATTTTGATAGTCACGGCATCTTATCTTTTGCCGTTCTGATTGAGTATCTTTGGCTTTTCCATCCTCTAGATAGGGTATTTGATCCTTTTCTTTATTCATTCTGTTTATTCCTTTGTTTATTTCATTTAATGTACTTCTCATCTCAGATAATGTATTCTTCATTTCAGACTGATTCTCTTTTATAATTTCCATTTCCAATTTTTATGTTTTTTATCTCTTTGTTGAAGTTCTCACTGAATTTAACCAAAAGTTCATTGAGCATCTTTATAACCAGTGTTTTGAACTCTGCGTCTGTTAGATTACTTGACTTCATCATATCTGGATCTCTGTTCTCTTCTCTGATACGGTTTCTGCTTCTTTGTCTTCCCATTTTGCCTGCCTTTCTGTTTCTGTTTCTATATACTAAACAAAGCTCTTAAGTCTCCCGGCCTTATTAGTGTGATTTGTGAAGTAAGTGTCCAGTGGCACAGTCCTGAGAGGGGTTCAGCTGCAGGCCAAATTTAGCCCAAGCTTCTGCCTCTCTGGAGCCACCTGTTAAGATTCAGCAAGCAATCCACAGATGCAGTGCTTATAGTTGCCTCAAAAGGCCACACAAGAAACCGAGGCCAGCTGCCACCAGTGTGAGTCTAGATACTACTTAGCAAGGAGTTCCTGACTCACTGAGAATATACCTGAATGTGACTTAGATGGGGCCCCGAGTTGGAGGAGACAGGGTTTCAGGGAATCCTCTGGGCAGAGTGACCTCTATTATCCAGTTTGATGATGTCACAGTTATAGCAGAGCTGTGTCCGAGCACTGGGAGCAGGGAGGGCTCCACAGGGAACAATGGTACCACAGGCACTCCTGTACCAAACAAATCTCACCTCTGCCCTTACTCAGATAATGTCTCCCTGTAAGTTCCTGGTGCCCACTGCGCGCAGCTGAATCGGCACTGGTGCTCAGAGCAAGCAGGTCCATCACCTAGAAAATCCGCTTGCGACCGCGGCCCCTTTAAGAGGTGTCTGCCACTGCTGGATCCTCCTCCGTCTCACTCAGCCGCTGGGGACTGGGCCGCCCCACGTCCTCGCCCCGTCCTACCTTCTCCCGTTGCAGGGTGCTTTCTTGGATTTCTCCCTAGTTGTATGGTTTGTTCATCAAGATCCTAGGCGATTTTTCCTTGCCGCTGTTCCTTGTTTCCATTGCAACTTTGATTTGGTCAGCAGAGGGATGGACAGAGCCTCTGTCATCTACGCCATTTTGGTTGCCCCCACTACTAAATAATTACTTTTTTATATCTTTGCTAGCTGACCTCTAAAAAGTTTTTTCTAACTGCATCTCCTCAAATATATAGGAATATTATATACAATATGTACATTTAGGATAATATATATTCTTAAACGTACATACTATAAGAATGCTCTCTATATACATCTGTACATAATACCCTATACATGCATAACCACTTCTGCATTTACTGTATTGTTTTACATTAACTTTTCTCTGTCTCCAATGAGACGATAACATTCTAAGGGCATGGGCCAGGTCTCCTCAGCATCTAACCTACTATATAGTACATTGTAATCTTAATAAAAGGTATATTAAATGAAGAAATAAAAGGAATACTAGAAGTTCCCTTATTTATTTTTTGAACTGTCTTCATAAAAAAATTAAAAAAAAAAAAAAAAAAAAAAGCTTAGAGCTAGCCCTTTCTCTTTTTCTCTCTCCTCAGTTCAAAATGCTTATATCTCTTAATAGCCAGCATTCTCTTAGATCTGCAGTTGGGCTCAATGCATTCAAGCCTCAGCACAATTTTTGTAGTTTTAGCCTTTTTGCAGAAAATTGGCTTAGTCTGCCCACCAGAGCCACTCCTTGTCATAGCACTGCTCTCTTTGCATATACAGAGAAACCTTGCCCTTCACTTTGTCACTTTGTATCACTATGTGGGGTTGGCGCCTGCCACATTTCTTACACGTCCAGCTAGTTTAAACAGAAAGGAATTTATTAAAAGACATTAAGTGCACAGACTCTCCTGGAAGGTGAGAGAACCAGACTTGGAGGACCGAGCTCCCCAAGTCCTGGTGGATTTTAGGAACTTCACCATGTTTACAAGAGGGAGAGAAGATATGCATGGAAAGAAAGAGCTAGAAATTCCCTTATTTTAAAAGTACTTTTCTCCACATAAATATTTCAATACCTGGGTGTTATTTGGGTTTTCAAGCTCCTCTTTTTAACTGCCAACTCTCAAAGAGAGAAGCCATCAGTTGTGTGCACTTCGGTGTAAATTATTTCAAGCTGCTGAATACCTGGCTCAGATCTGTAGAAGTTAAGAGGTTAACTGGAGGAGAGTAGTACACTTTTGTTAATCTTATTGGTTGTCCAAGACTTTTGATGATTTCTCTACCTTGTTAAGTACAAGCCTAACTTCACTTTCTCAACCTCTCTTGGAGTTAAGCTCCTCCAATCAGATACATTTGCACCAAACTTTGAAATGGAGACTAGAGAGGCAAAGAAACAGGCAAGACCCAGTTTAGCAAGAGTGAAGCAGGTACATTTGGACTTCCAGAGAACAGTAGCGGAGGTTCTATTGGGAAGGCCCATGCTCCACATTAGAATCAGTGGTAGAGGCTGTGATGTTTCTCTGGTGGAGTTCTGCCATGTCATTTGGGCATTGATCCTCCAAGCCTGGCTTTCTCACCTTCCAGGAGAATCTGTGTACTTAATGTCTTTTAATAAGTTCCTTTTCTGTTTAAACTAGCTAGAATATGTCCCTACATGCCCTATCAAATACTTTTGACTAATAGAAGTAGGGTAGAAGAAGGGAATACCAATCTTGTGCTTTGGGGAAGACAAACCAGAATAAAGGAGGGGGACTTTGGCCAGAGGAATAGCAATATAAAGATTGAATCCTTGGAGTAGCTGGGGTGAAGAAGGTAAATAAGAATCACGAAACTATGCTTACTTGATTAATTTTGCGTATGATCCTGGTAGGAGCCATTACGCATCTAAACATAATTTCTTATTTATCTTTAGTGAGCAAGGTATATGCTGAGAAATATTGACATCACAATTGGTTTAAAAAGCTGCAGACTTTAGATTCTCCAATCTGCTCAAGCTTGCTGGCCCAGAGAACCCCTGACTCTTCTAATGCAGATCTGTCTCTCTGAATTGGTATGGCTCTTTCCTACATAACTCCTGCCCCTCTTTCCATGAGGAAAAAGAGGAAGAGAGGGATAGGAGGGAAGAGAAACAGCCGCAGAAGCCAAGTACAGAGAAAAGAAAGAAAAAAGAAGGGAAAATAGTGTGTGGAGAAAAGAAAATGTTGGGGAGAGGAAATACGCAAATGTCCATTTGGAAGAGAAACTTTCTACTTTTTCTCTTAACCTCCTTTTCTCTTCTGGGCTTTCTTCTCTTTCTAAGATATTCAGTAATAAGGATTTTTCACATTTGAAAAGTCTTCCAGACCATATTTCTTTGCAAATATTAAGGCTCTTCTATAAATGCTAACTTAGATGTAGACCATCCTAATAAATGTGGGATTTTTTTGAAAGTATATTTATTTATCTAACAAATATTTATTGAGACCCTTTATGTGCCAGGGACTAAGCTCAGGAACAGTGCTGAATAAGATAGATAAAGGCCTTTGGGAACTTTCATTAGCATTGAGCTCATCTATACTCTCATGTTTCATAATCTATTAAAATAAATGTCCTCTCTTGAAATCAAAGCAGTGGTAAAATGGCAGATTAAAGTGTCTATCCCAAGGTTACATACAGGTAGGTGCTTAGTATAATTGCTTTGTAATGATAAAGTGATGATACTATTAAAACTCTGAGTATAGGCAGGGTAATTTCTTAAACTTTATAAGGCAATGGAAAAAATAAATTTTTATCAAGAATATTAGAAGGAGCTATAAATCAATCACTTGGGACCTTCTAGTTAGACAAATAGATGTACTTAACCTGTGAGTATGCTATTAGTGTTATTGAAGATACTTCTCTCTCACTCCTGGTGTTTCTTCCATTTGACAGGAGCCCATTAGTGTATATATTAGTACAGTGCTTCTGATCTTCTGCTAACTCTGTGCACGTTCTACCCTGGAGGTGATGTTTGAAAAAAGAAATTGGACATGAACAATTCAGTTTCTTCCTCTTGAGATAGAGCTGAAGAGAGTGAGTGTGTATTTATCCCTCTGCTCATCTAGGGACAGGCATTGTACATCCTGGGGGCGAAAGAGGGGTTCCCAGTTGTAGCACTGCCTACAACTGGGTAGGTATATCTGAATAATTCTGGACTCAGTATTAGGAAACCCACTTAATTAGACTTCGGCTTTCCAAATTAACCTTTATTCATAATCAAGGTGATTTATTTTGGCTTCTACTACCTTACTCTTATGTCTCATTTTCCCATCAATGGAGAAATCAGGTGGGGAAAAGAGGCCAGTTATTGGCCCTTCAGATTAAGTAAAGATTGTCCCAACAATTACATAAAGAAAAATGTAAAACAGTGGAAAATGCCCCAGCTCGGACATCAGAATTTTGAATCTTGACTCTGTGATATTGGGGAAGCCACCTAGTCTCAGAGAATCTAATTTTTTCTTTGGTACTCTGAAAATTCTGGGTCTGGTATTGTTGCAAAGATGGAAGATAACATATGTAAAGTACTAAGCACAATGCTTAGTACTTTAATAAACAGTAACTGTCAGTAATAGTAGTAGTACTGGTGGTGGTGGTGATTTGGGGTACCCACTCTGGGATAGTTACAAATATATTTCTGCTTGTACGAAAACTTCTCTTTAAAGAGATAATACTAAACATTTTTATTTTAAAAAATGTTTTTTACTAATTAAGAAAATATGTGGCTCATTTTAAAACATTTTATGTTTTAAAATACTTTGGTCATTCACTAATTTCTTTGGAATTCAGGAGAGACAATAAGTGAATGATTATTTCCAGTCTATTAATCTCCTTTGATCATTGTAGAGAAAAACTTTGCTAGTAATAAGGTCTTCCTTTAAGTCAAGCATGATAAGAGGAGTGCTGGGAAAGAACAAATCAGGCATCTTACTTTTGTAGACTATTTGTGTCTCCTCATTTTTAAAGTTAATGTTCCATGTGTGGAATTGTCTGTGAGTCAACATAAGATATTTGCTATTTTTCCCCTCATAAGCATCTTCCTGAGCATAATTTTATCATCCTCGCACATCTCTGCTGATTTCAATTCATCATTGGCAAAGGTGTGGACTGTTTTGTGGCTGGATAACAGATTTATGAAAAGAATCCAGATATGTTTCTATTATTTTTCTGATGCATGCTTTTCAAGGTTCATTGGGTTTAGAGATTTTCATGTTTAGCTCAAATAAATGAAAACTTCTATGTCAATTTGTGACCTATAACTCTACTGAAAAATAACATAAATTGATTTAATTTAGATTATGCTATTTATTACATTTTTTTTGCTGTCCTGAAAGTTCATATTTAAAATATTCTCTCTGTAAACTGACTGTTTAGATATAAAGCAGGTAAGTCCTTCTGTCTGTTAGCACTTTCACGGTTTATATCCCTCTTAAACAAAATGTACCTATCAGAAACAACACAAATAAAACTAGAATTAAAGAAACAGAAACAAAATGATTCTTTTTTGCTCACAAGTGGGAAAGTATTTTTTGTTGTTGTTTTTGTCTTTTGTGTGTTTTTGCAAAGCAGTAATGAGCAATTTCTAGACTATAAGACTGCCACGCTTTAGCATTCTGTTATGGAAGGTTCATATGAGGAGCCAGCCAACACAGAGATGGCGTTCTTTTGCACTAGAGCACTCACCCACAATGGAAGCCATGAGAATACACCAAATGCATCAAATAAATGACCGAAAACAAATGTCTGGTCAATCCAGACAACTGAGGATATTTTAGTAACTGAATTCAGTTTGATTTCTGACATTAGTATAATAAAATCCAGTGATTTTTCCTTTCCCTTAAGCAATATTGCCCAAATGAATGCTCTCGTGTTGGTTCTCAGGGAATCAGGTTTCCAGACTGCTTTGTCTCTAGCATCTTCCCCAAGTTCCCTGCTATGGAGAATGACGTATTTGCTGAACCCATTTAGCTAATGTTACTAATTAGAACTCTTTTAGTGGCAAACATCAAAAACAACTCAAAACAGCTTAGGCAAAAATGTGAATTTATTGGCTTTTGTTAGAATTAGATCCCTTTAGGCATGGCTGTATCCAAATTCTCAAACCAATGCTATTCAACACAAATATAATGAAAGCCACAAGTGTGGACCACATATGTAATTTGAAATAGTCTATTAGCCATGTAAAGAGGAAAACCAGGTGAAATTAGTTTTTCTAAAGTATTTTACTTAGTCCAATATATTCCAAATATCATTCCAACATGAAATCAATAAGAAAATATTATTGAGAAATTTTACACTTCTTAAATTCATACTAAACCTTTGAAATCAGTGTGATTTTACAATTATAGCACATCTCATTTTAGGCTAGCTACATTTCAACTGCTTACTTGCCATGTGTGGCTACAGACTTATCATCTTGGACAGTGCAGGTTAAAACAATGCATCAGCAAGGTGTATCATGCTGCTGCTCCTCCTTGCTTTCCTATATAGTGGCATCAGCATACAGCCTCATCTGACTAACTCCTATGTGCCAGCCACTGTGCTAAGCACTTTATATACATTATCTATTTAGTCCTCATACAACTCTATGAAGATACTACCTCTTGTGTTATTACAATTCCAATTTTACAGATAAAGAAACTGAACTTTAGTAAAATTTTAAAACACTTTCCAAGATGATAGCATAAGAATGTCTCAGTCAAGTTCTTGAATGCTATCTTATAAAGTCCTCCAGTAAATGTGATGTCTTAAAATATGTAAGGAGAGTCAGCGTATGGCTATGCCATACTACAGAAAGAAAAAGGATGCTGCAGAGCAAAGCTTTAAAAATGGCTGGGATCTGCTCAACCAACGTAATACATAGTAGTTGATTTTCTTATATGGGAATTTGTATGAGAGCCAAATCCACTCACTTGATCATGCCAATAGGGTTGCAGATAGAGTTCAGGTTTCTCTAGTGCTGTTAATACACTCGGCATTATTTATTGTGGCAAAGACAAATAAGAAATAAAGAGAAGGGAGAGGATAGAAGGATAGGAAACAAGAGGTGGGATAACAGGTAGTTATTAAATAGATTCAAAATAACACGATTCATAATTATTTAAAAAAGCAAAAATAGCTAATATTTATTGAACACTTACTATGTGTCAAGTCCTTGAATTGTTTAATTTTATCTTCCCAATGATCTATAAAATAGATGCCATTATTACTCTCATTTAGGTTCTCTGATATTAGTAAATAATGGATAAACCATCTTATTAGAAATCTCCAGCTTGCTCATCATTTTCCTTGAAAATTTCTTTCACAATGCTCCTGAATAATTTTTATTGTTCCTTTTTCTTCGAAAGCTTTTCTTCCTTGGCTTCTATAACACACTTCCTCATTCTCCTTCTACTTCCATTGCCCTTTCTTCCTATTCTCTTCCTTAGGAGTCCTTTCCTACTTTTCTTTTTTAAAATTTGATTTCTGCCCTCAGCCTTTTCTTCTTTCTCTCAGTTGACAAATTTTCCCTGTTCTCATACTTCACATAATATCTGCTTTCATACTTTGAATTTCTACATAAATGCTGATGATTCCAAATTTCGCCTACTGAATGGACGTTTCTGCCTGAATGTCCTACTTACGTTGTGAACTCCTTTTGTGCAAAACTAAATTCTTTACTTCCTCTCTAAATCTCTTCTTTTTGTGTGCTCTTACTCAGTAAATGTTATTCACCATCATCTATCCAGGTGTTTAAGTCAGAAACCTGGGTATCATCTCTGGTGCCATCCTGTCCATCACCTCCTATAGCCAATTCATAGCTGAGTCAACTCTACCTCCCAATACCTCTCATACTGGTTCACCTCTCTTAATTTTCACCACCACTACCTTGTTCAGGTCCTTTCCTTTTCTTAGTATAATAGAAAGTGCTAGTCGTCCCCCATAGAATTTATTATCCCTTTGTTTATAGTGATAAGCTCCTGATTTTTAACTGGGCACATGGCTCAATGAAGAAAAACTACATTTCCTAGCTATCCTTGCAACTACTCCTATGTCTCAGTTTGGCTAATGTGACATGAGCAGAAGTGATGTGGAACTTCCAGATCATAAACTTAAAGGGAAACGTATCCCCTTCTCCATTTTCCTCTCTCAGGCTGCAATGCATATGTGGTAGTGGTGAACTATCTTGGAACATGCAGCTGAGGGCTATAGCTGAGAGTCCATGGCCTGGAACTACTCTACCAGCCCTGGATTGCTTATGCTCATACTAAATGAGGAATAAAATTTTAGCTTGTGCATACCCGTGTTATTTGAGTTTCTGTTTCAATAACCTGATCTACAGATTAATATCGTTAGATTAAAGCAACAGCCTTTCGATTGGTCTTCCTGCTCCTACTTTTAACTTCTCTTCAATGTTTTCTTCACTAACGTCAGAGTAATCATTTAAGAACTCACATTTGATCAGATTGTTCCCTGCCATCCTCCACTTTCCCATGTTATTTCTTTCAGTGTGTACCTTATAGTCCATATCCTGCATACCGAACGCTTCATTAAACTGGCCTCTGCTTTATCCCTCAAATTTTAGTTCTTATCATTCCCGACCTTGTATGCCAAGCTCAAATCATATAGAACCTCTTGCAGTTTCACAGAGTAAGCCAGGCTCTTGTACCTCAGCGCATCTGTACACGCTGTTTACTCTGCCTGGAATGCCCAGTCCTTACCTGCACTAGCTCCTCTGCCTCACTGGTTTCTGTTTGCTTTTTAGGATTCAGATCACTTTCTCTTGAAACTTTTCCTTGCCCACTCAAGAATTGGTTATAGTCCCCTCTTAAGTATTTTGTATATACTTTTATCAAAAAATTACTTATTTACTTGTCTACATCTGTCCTTACCTCTCTCCTATCAACTCCCTGGAAAGCAAGGATCATTTTCTCATTAATAGTGTATTGCCATGCCTTACCACAGACCCTGGCACACATTAGCACTCGAAAGATATTTATTCAGTGAATGAATAAATCGATAAATGAATGGATATCATGGAGTCATGAAAAACGTATTTGAATGAAATACAGAGATCTGAGTTTTGTACCTGATTCTGCCATTTCCTGGATGTTTTTAGTTGAAATCATTTTTCTCCATTTCAATTGAGCCACATAAGCTCTCGGGTTCTTTCTAGGTCTATGCTTTGAAAATATGTTATATAAGGATAAGTAACAGTATGCAAACTTATAGAGCTGACAACTTTAAAGGGGCTGGCTAGGTAATTCTTGTATTAAAACATGTATTCTGAAAAAAAAAAAGGTCAAATAAAAGTGAACTTTTAAGCAATATTTAAACTATTTTTATAGAACCAATTCTTTCATAAAATTGTTCAGAAATATCTATTAGAATTTCTGTTTGAGAAGTAAAGAATGTGAAATTCAGTGATATTAAGTTAAAGGGTTCCTGGGCTCAATTCCAGTTCAGACGCCATTTAAAAGCTGGTGTGGTTATCTGTGCTTCTGACTGACTGGCTGTAAATCAAAGGTTCTCATGATCCTCTCTGTGGGTTTGATTAATTTGTTAGAATGGCTCACAGAACTCAGGAAGACCCATTTACTCACTAGATTACAAAGAATATTAAAGAGTACAAATCAATAGCCAAATGAAAAGATACATAGGGCAAGGTCTGGAACAAAAGAGTGTTTGTCTTGTGGAGCTTAGGGCCTGGTATGATGGCAAGTAGAAGTGTTCTAGTTTTCCAGTACAGAAACTCTAATTCCCTCTTCTTTTGGATTATTATGAAGGCTTCGTTACATAGACATGATTGATTAACTCATTGGCCATTGGTGATTGATTCAACCTCTGTTCCTTCTCCCTTTCCTATAAATCAGGGAGTGGGACTGGGAATTCCAGTCCTCTATTTATAGTTGGTTCCCCTAGAAGCCAGCCCCAATTCTTAGGTGCTTTGCAAAAGTCTCCATCATTAACATAAATCTCGTTGTGGTAGAAAGGTCTTACAATAAATAATAAGACACCCATTTCACCTTTATGACTCTAAAGCATTTTTAGGAGGTGATGACAAGAAACAAAATATAACAAAAGATGCTCTCGTTACTCTTATCACTGAGGAAATTCCAAAGGTTTGGGGAGCTCTGAGTCAGGAACAGTGGATAAAGACAACATATCTGAGAAATATATTTTAGTCATTTGAATAACCAAACATACATATTTCTTATAAATCACAATGTCACATTAGGTAACTTTTTATAGCTGGCAGCAGAAACAGAAGCAGAATCAGAGTCTGATTTAGAATTGTCTTGATGGTGTCGAGGAAAGGGAAATTTCCCTCCCCTCCCACCCTTCTTTATTTTTCATGGCTGAACTAACCATAATATTAACAGGAGAAAAAAAATTTGATACATACTCATAGAAGAGTCATAAATGGTGCTCAGAGAAATAATGAACCAGAACAACGTTTTATAATTTTTAGACAAAGAAACTATAAATTTTTGAAGAATTGACAGGACAGAAAAAAAGCGTTCATTAGAAAGGAATCTAAGCAAGGTTTGGGTATTCATTAGTAAGAAATTAAGTAAATTAAGAAAGAGGCAATAAGATTTGTTTATATAGGCTCCTCAGCCTTGGATCTCTTAGCTCTAGGGATAAGGCTGTCTCTCTTAACCCTCCTGAAACAGGGTGTGTGGGGGGGTACCTTTTACAGAAGAGATTTATTTTATGCATTCAAGGAGACAAGGTACGGTCTAGGCGCCCTCTGGCACTGGCTGCTTGTCAAGTAATTTTATTTCAAAGTAATCAATATACTATCGTGGGATATTTGGAGGTGATCTGTCTTGGGCCCGAACGATAGAATCCCACACATTACAGAACAAGCATGTGATATTATAAAGTTAAACCCAGAAAGAAAGCAGTGAACTTTAAAACAAATTGCAGATACATTAAAACAGCAAATAGCAAAGCGAAAGTGTAAGATAACATTCTATTTTAGAATTATGTAATAATGGGGTTTGGCAGCGTTCTAAAGGGGTAATTATCTACTTTTTTAAGCAAGGCTACATCTAGTAGTCCCCAAACAGAGCAAGTTATGTAGTTCTCTAAAAACATTTTAAAAAAGAATATTCTATAGCTTATTCATACTTGTGCCAATACCATATGACACTGATAACAGAGAATTTTTATTTAATTATCACCTAGTTTCATCATCTTTATTTTATAGCTTAAAAAAAAAAAAAGAGGCCCAGAAACATTGTGATTTGCTGAAAGTTGTATAGTAATATTGTGGCAGAGCCAGAACTAAAATCTGTTCTTCTGATTTCCAGTTCCCTGCTCCAATTGTATCAAGAGGGATCGTGACTATCAGGACCTTCCTCATTTCACTCTCTCTGTCTCTTGATAAGTATTCAATATGGGTTCTGACTCCCTAGCCAAGGCCTTATCTTTTAGTTCATGGACTAAACCAGTTTTAGTAATGGCCCTATATACCTGAGATTGCTATCCTTTCCCAGTTGTAGTAGGCAGAATTTTAAGATGGCCTGCCAAATTTCTCCCCCTGGTGTATATGTTTTGTGTCATCCCTCCCCAACTGCGTAGGGGGGATCTGTGCATAAGGAGATATAATCATTCTCTTCATAGGTTACATTATGTGAAAAATATATAATGGTTGTCCCTTTGGTCATATAGTGATAGGAAATGGATATACCAACATTACATGATTATGGTTAGTGAGAAAATGGAATGCTCCCTGAAAGTACTTCCTTAATTTCCCTTATTTCCACCCTCTCATGGTTGCAGACGAAAGGTACCTCTTTCTCTCAAGGTTATCAAAAGTGTTTCTCTCATATTTCCAATTTTTCTCTCTCCTCTTAGTCCTTCCCTAAACTTCCAAAAATGTGGGGTATCCTACCAGACAGAACCTTTCTATGACTCCAATGCTTTTGAATTTTGGTGCTTTTTCTTTCATCCTCTGTGTCAGATCTGTTTGCGCCAGATCTACTCTCCTGTTCCTAAAGAACACTAACCTCAACTGTGTCCAGATCCAGAATCAATAATCCCCAGCAGGTCTCAGATCCTAGCCCACTAAAATCAAATAAGAAAGTCACAATAGGGCACCACTGACATTGGATGGGTTCCAAGCTGGCCCTTGACCTAGCATTTCCTCTACTTGCTTTATTTCCTTAACCTCTGGCTGCTTAGATCTTTTATAGTCTGGCTACATGATAGAGTCATTCTGTGAGCTTTCAACTCTCTTTCTTCTCTAATCAGCAGGTTGTCATCTCTCTCTAGCATACTAGCTTAGGCCTTTTTTCCTTTTCTTTTTTTCACCTTAGAAAGAATGATGTAATGAATCCCAACGTGTACATCACCCAGTTTCAACAATTATCAGCATAAGCCTGGCATTGAATTATTATTGTTTTGTGTGTGACAAAAACACATATCATTAGATTTACCATCTTAACCAATTTTAAGTGTAAACTTCAATACTGTTAAGTATATTCCACATTGTCGTGCAACAGATCTCTGGAACTTTTTCATCTTTTAAAATTGAAACTCTATACCCACTAAACATTAATCACGTTGGATTATTTTTAAAGCAAATCCTAGACCTTATGTCATTTAATTCATAAATAGCTCAATATGTATCTTCAAGGAATAAAGCCCCCCACCCCATACAACCACAAACCCTTATCATACCCAAATCAAGATTTCAATAGGATGACACATTCAAAATAAGATAATTTTAGGAGGGTTTATTTAAAGGTTGTGAGTATAGGGGAACTGCAAGGTATAGGGCAGTAACCTAGGCTAAGTGGCTAAGGTGGTACTACCTCCAGGCCCGTTAGGGAGAAAGTGGTTACCGGAACCTGGAAGGAGAATCAGGAGAATTGGCTGCTCTGTGAGAAGCGATGTCCTTTGGTCAAGAAACACAGCAGGCAAGAGATGGCATTGCAGGGAGGGAAGCAGGAGAATAATACTCTGACATTACTTTCTTCCCTCCTTCAATTCTCTTGCAGTATTTCTCACTGGCCATGTCCATTTAATAGCTAAAAGGCATGGGAACCCTGCAGTTACAGTTCATATAGGTCAGCTTTCTGGAGCAGAAAGCAAGGTGGAGAATGTATTGGAGGAATAAATGGATGATATGCAGAAAATAATAATTCTTAATATTACTTAATACCCAGTCACTGACTTGAATTTTCTGACTGTCTCAAAATGCCTTTTATTTTACAGTTGGTTTGTTTTCTTTGGACCCCCCCCCCCAAATTCCATACATTGTATTTGATTTGATATGTGTGATGGTTAATTTTATGTGTCAATTTGACCGAGCCACAGAGAGCCCAGATGTTTGATCAAATATAATTTTGAGTGTTCCAGTGAGGGTGTTTTTGGATGAGTTTAATATTTAAATTAATAGACTAAGTAAAGCAGATTACCCTCCCTAATATGGGTAGACCTCATCCAATCAGTGGGAGGTCTGAATAAAACAAAAAGGCTGACCTTCCCCTGAACAAGAGAGAATTCTTCCTGTCTAATGGGCTTCAAGCTGAGACATCACTTTTTTTCCTACCTTTAGACAATTCAAAGTGAAATATTGGCTCTTCCTGGATCTTGAACCTGCTGGCCTTCAGAGTAGATCTACATTCTCAGCTCTCCTGGCTATCCAGCTTGCCAGCTGCAGTTTTTGGGACTTAGCCTCCATATTTGCTTGAGCCAATTCCTTGTAATAAATCTGTTGTATTGATTCTGTTTCTCTCGAGAATCTTGACTAATATAGTATGTCTTAAGTCCATTTTATTCTCTTTTTTATGATAGCTTTATGAGATATGATAAAATAAGTTTATATTTAGTCTTTGTCCCTGATTCCTGACAAAGATCTTCCAAAAGTCTTAGAAGTTCCTGAGTGATAGAGGTGATAGGAGCATCTTTTGTTATTTGTAAAAACCTTTCAACCATGTCTGAGTTTATGCAAATGAGGTGACTCTTGGTGGGTCTCTAGGTAGTTTCAGGATGGGGGTTGGTTCCCAGAGAAACCAACAAAGTGATTAGAGGTTTGAAACTTTCAGCCCTACCTACAGACTTCTGTTGAGAGGAGGGGCTGGAGATTGGGATCAATCACCAATGGCCAATGATTTAGTCCATCATTTCTATATAATGGAACCTCCATAAAACCCCCTAGATCAGCGGTTCCCAACCCCTGGGCTGCAGACTGGTACTAGTCTCCATGGTCTGTTAGGAACTGGGCTGCACAGCAGGAGGTGAGCGGCAGGCAAGAGGTGAAGCTTCATCTGCATTTGCAGCCACTCTGAAGTGCTAGCATCACCACCTCTGCTCCGCCTCAGATCATCAGGCATTAGATTCTCATATGATCACTGGTCCCTGGTGTCAGAAAATGTTGGGGACTGCTGCCCTAGGTGATGGGGTTTGGAAAGCTTTCAAGTTGGTGGACATATGCATATGTTGGAAGATTGGTGCACCACATCTCCACGGGAAAGAAACTCTTGTGCTGGGACTTTTCTGCACTTCATCTAAGTACCTTTTCATTTTGCTGTTCAATTCCATCCTTTATAATGAACTAGCGATAGTAAGTAAGGTGTCTTCCTGAGTTCTGCGAGCCACTCTAACAAATTATTGAATCTGAGAATGGGGTCATAGGAACACACTGAATTTATAGCTGGTTGGTCAGAAGTATAGGTCGCAGCCTACGACTTGCAACTGGAGTCTTAGGCGGGGGCAGTTTTGTGTGATTGAACCCTGAACTTGTGGGGCCTGTGCTAACTACAAGTAGTTAGTATCGGAAATGAATTTAATTATAGGTTACCCAGTTGGTGTCCAGAAAGTTAGAGCATTAGTTGGTGTGGGGAAAAAACTACACATTTGGTGTCAGAGTGTTGTGAACAAAAATAGTTCATGATAATGATTCACAAACCATATAACTCGCCCATTTAAAGTGTATAATTCACATCTTTTAGTATATTCACAATTGTGCAACCATCACAATTTTAGAATGTTTTCATCACCTCCTATACCCATTAGCAGTCATTTTCCATTCTCCCTCTCAGTCCCTGAAAACCACTCATCTACTTTCTGTTTCTGTGAATGTCTATTCTGGACATTTCATGTAAATGGAATCACATGACTTATGGCCTTTGGTATCTGGCTCCTTTTGCTTAGCATGTTTTCAAGGTCTCCCCATGTTGTAGCATGTATCAGTACTTTCTTTTTATTGTCAAATAATGTTCCATTGTATGGCTATACCATATTTTATCCATTTATCAGGTGATGGGCATTTAGATTTTTCAGTTTTTTGGCTATTATGAATAGCGTTCCTATAAATATCCATGTATAAGCTTTTGTGTGAACATGTCTTCATTTCTTTTAGGTATGCATCTGGGACTGGAATTGTTGGGTCATAGGGTAACTATGTCTAAACTTTTGAGGACCTGCCAGACTCTTTTCCACACTGGCTGTACCACTTTACATTCTCATCAGCAGTATACAGGGGTTCCAACTTCTCTACTTCATCACTTATTAATATGTCATTTTAATTCTGGTCATCCTAGTGGGCGTGACGTGGTACCTCACTATGGTTTTGATTTGCATTTCCCCCATGGCTAATAATGTTGAATATCTTTTCATAGGTGTGTTGGTCATTTGCACATCTTTGCAGAAATGTCTAAATTGTTTGCCCATTTAAAAATTGAATTCTCTTTTTACTATTGACTTATAAAAGTGGTTTATATATTCTCGATACAAGTTTCTATTCAGATAAATGATTTACAAAATTTTTCTCCTGTCCTTATTCTTTGGTTTATATTTTTACTTTCTTGATGGTGGTGTCTCCTGAAACACACGAGTTTTTAATTTTGATATGGGGCAACTTACTTTTTGTTGCTTGTGCTTTTATTCTAACTTTAACCTTAAAAAACAATTCCTTTCCATTTATTTCGTTGAAGGAGCTAGGTCATATATTCTACAGAATTTCCCACATTCTCATTTTATTAATTATAGAGTGTTAATGTATTTCATCCTTTTTATTTTCTATAAACTGATAATTAGATCTAGAGGCTTGATCAAATTTGGGTTCAAATTTTTAGCAGGAATATTTCAAAGGTGGTACGGTATATAACCTAAACATCTCTTTACATCACATGAGAAACACAGTAACTAGTTGACTTATTTGTAATGCTAAGTTTGATCAATGGGTTCCATTCTCATTAGGTTGAACCAATCACATAAAATTCCCAACAGGATCTTATTAATGGTTTCATTAACTATAATCTTTGGATATGTGCTGTCCTATAGAACTTTCTATGAGGATGAAAATGTTCTATCTGTACACGGCCCAATATGGTAGCTTATATTCACATGTGGTTATAGAACTGAAAAATAAATTTTAAACTGTATTTAATTTAAACAGTCACATATGGTATTACTGAATTGGATAGTACAGGTCTAGATTATTTCACCAAAGCCTGTAGCATTTCTGCATTCGTTAGCTAGAATTCTTGTAAAAGAATTTTCCCTCATCAAATATGGCCACCATGAAATACAACTCATTCAGAAAAAAACATATTATGGGTCAGTTTTCTAAGTGGGCACTGAGCCTGCATTACAGGATAGGCTATTTTGATTGGAGTAGCCCAGCCTTTACAGAAGGAAGGCCCAGCTCTGTAAAGGAGCAGAACCATGAGGGGGTAAATATACTTTATTCTGGTAGAATTGTAATTGTGGTCTCTGAATTACTTTTGCAGGGGGTGGAGGGTGGGTTCTGTAATAGATTCTATTGGTGTCCCATATTTCTTCCTCACAGCTCATCTCTGACTTTAGCTACAGCTATGGTGGCCTTATGTACATGATGGCTTCCTACCTTAAGTACCTACTATGTCTCTCAGCTTTTTGCAGCATGGAGTATGAGGATAGTTAGTATCCCCAGGGTCAGCCTACAACCAATGAGTTTAGAAATTACTAGCTAAATATTCAACCTCAGAGGGACAATTCTGAGGTGCATACTCCAGAGGGTTGCGGGCAGGATTGAGCTTCATTACCCATAGTGATAATGCCTCAATGATGCACCCTTTACTGACTTACTCTCTGTTCTATTCTCTCTACTCCCTCATTCTAGCTTTGTAGGATCACTCCATAATAAACTACCTGCTTCCAAGTCCTTGTCTCAAGCTCTGCTTTTGAGGAAACGTAAAAAAGGCAAGATCTCAACATATTTTAGTCCATGGCATTTATTCATTCAAAAACATTCACTAAGTGATGATAATGGATCAGGCAGTGTATGAGATGCTGGGAATACAATGGTTAACAAGAGATTAAGTCTAAAGGGTTATCCAGATTAATAGGCAATAACTAAATAGTATCATAAGCAATATAACAGAATAAACATGGATGGTATTAGTTGTGAAGTGTGGGCAGGTTTAGGATCCCTGAGTTGTCCTTTGCAAAAAAATCGCATTTTCTAAGTATTAAGAAAGAGTGAACGATAGAGGACAAGGCAGACAAAAGCATCTCTAGCTTGGACTTTGTGCCTAACTCCAAGATTTCAGTTTGGGATTGAGGTAAACCCGACCGCCATGCCTCAGTCCTCCTTTCCTCTGGGCCACGCTCATCTGGCTTTCCGAGAGTCTTCTAGTGAAGGGAGCCCCATGTCAATCTTATTGCATGCTTAAAAGCTCAACCTTGATAAAAGGAACCACTCCCTAACCCCCAAATAATCCACAAAGAGAACCCATTCTGCCTCCGAAGCCACACTGTATCCCTCAGGACACAAAAACTTTGTCTCTTTGTAGTGTGCCCTTAGTATCTTGAGTTTGTCACAACGACAACCCTTCTTAGTGCTACATTAAAGTGGGAAAGTTGAACTCGATAAAGGTTAGAATGTGAACCAAATATGACCCCCTCTTGTTTTTCCCCTAAGTCTTCTGCTTGATGGACTTTAGAATGCTGGGTACATCTAATGGCAAAACCGTCCTGAGGCTTTCTTACCTAAAACTCACTATTTTGAGGCTACTCTGCTAAATTGGTCCTGGCCCTTAGTAAGTAGTTTCTTTGCCAGTATCTTCCCATCGGTGGGAGACTCGGGTCCTGAATCCCAGTCAACGGCTGGGCCATTGATGCTCTAGAGTTCTAACCAGTCTTTCTACCAAGTTTTAACAAGGTTAGACATCGAGTTAAACTCCATCTAGTTTTCACCATCTTGTATCAAATGAACATCTTGGTGGTAACCTAGTCCTCTACTGATGCTGAGAATTGATGCTATCTGGAACTTAAATGTAGCATCCTGAATTTTTTCTGTTAGTACTTAACATACTTTTTACTTGCTTACCTTTTCAACCAGACTCTAAACTATTTGAAGCCACAAATAGTGTTTATTACTCTTATACCACCAGGGCACAGTAGTATTGGTTGACTAAATGAAGGCCTGTATCAGGTAAAATTTTTTCAGTTGCTAATGACAGAAAACCCAACTCAAATTAGATTAAGCAAAATCCACAAACCACGAGGCCCACACCAAGACACATTATAATTAAAATGCCAAAGGTTAAATACAAAGAGAATCTTAAAAGCAGCAAGAGAAAAGCAGTTAGTTACCCATAATGGAGCACAAATAAGACTGGCAGTTGATTTCTCAAAAGAAACTTTATAGGACAGAAGGGCTTGGCACAAAATATTCAAAATGATGAAACCCAGGATCTATAACCAAGAATACTTTATCTGGCAAAGCTAGTATTTGGAGTTGAAGGACAAAGAGCTTCCCAGACAAAAATAAGGTAAAGGAATTTATCAGCACCAACTCAGTATTACAGAAAATGTTGGAGAGATTTCTTTTAGAAGCAAGAACATGTATCAAAAAACATGAATAAAGCATGGTAATAACTACATTCCTGTTAACAAGTACCTCAAATGGAAAAGAATTAAGTGCTCCAACCAAAAGATAAAGTGGTTGAATCAATAAGAAAACAAGACCCCTACATATGCTGCCTATAAGAGGCTCACTTCAGATTAAAAGACACACACAGACTAAAAGGAAGGGGATGAAAAAGATATTGCCTTGATGAACCTAGAGGGTATTGTGCTCAATGAAATAAGTGAGATAGACAAATATCGCGTGATTTCACGTACATGTGTAATCTAAAGAAAATAAACAACAACAACAGAAATAAACTCATAGATACAGAGAATGTTTTGAAGGCTACTAGATGAGGTTGTACCCCAGTGGGACATGGATATTTGCCCACACTGGACTTGCCTGTGACTGCCAGCTCCTCCTTAGAGGTGGGGGCTACTATTCTTTCTTGGAGTATTCCCCATATTCCCCAGACTCGGTGTACCCTGATTACAATTTTGTCCTGCAAGTCCTCTTCCTGCTCTAACTGTTCCCAGCAAGCTGCACAGTGCATGCAATGTCCTTCCAGAGACTTTGGCAACTAGTGAGTCATGTATACAAAGAACTATTGAAAACAGAATGTGGTCAGTTCTCTAATAGAGTAGTTAAAAGATGTTTGGAGAGCACAGATAAAGGCCTACGACATACGGCTGGAAGCTTGAGAGTAGACAACTGATTCCAGGATTATCAAGTACCCAGGACAAGCTTAAGTGTAGGATGAATAATGAGAATAACAGTGAAAATAATAACAGCAGCTAGTACATATAGTACTTACCATATGCCAGGCCCTGTTCTAAGAACTTTACATAAATTAACTCAATGAATCCTCACTATACTATTTCAAGTAGGTACAATTATTTCCATTTTAGAGTTGAGGTTAAGTAATTTGCCCAAGGTCACACAGTTAAGTGTCAGAATAGGATTAGGTTCCCATCACAGAGGATTTTAAAGGCCAGGATACAGAGTCAGCCTTGATTTAATCTAGTTGAGTAGCTGTTTCATCTTTCCCAATGGAATCAAACTTCCTGAGGGCAGGACTGAGTCTAGTTATCCTTTGTATATGCTAGAACACCCAGGTGAGCTCTACACTTAGGTGGAAGCTATTTTAAATAGACTTATCTTTACTGGAATGAGCACTATTATATCAAATTCACAAATGAAGTCTTCCATAGTGGTTGGAGCACTAGACAGGAAGTTATGGATCTGACTAATTGAGGCTTTCACCTCTGACTCAGTGTGTGACTCTGGGCACATAATCTAATGGCTGCATGCTACAGATTTTCCAACTGTAAAAGAAAGGAAAACAAGCATCCAATGTACTTCACAAGGACAAAGCAAGAAAATAAATGAATATATACTAAAATTTTCCAATACTTAACAGGAAAGGTACTACAAGAGAACAAGATATTTTCCTTATTTTCACTGTAACTTCAGTAATCAGCAAATGTGCATTAAGAGCGAAATAATCTACACGCTATGGGACTACAACATAATAAAACATGATTTCTGCTAGTCCCTATTTAATAAGGAAGATCTGTTTAAGTGGTAAACACTGAGATTATTTAATAGAATATCAAAATGGTAAAGTACATTACAGCTCATCTCGTTCAACATAATATAAATGGAAAATGAGATTCAAAAGGGGGATGTAAAAGACTCAGGGAGAGTATTACTAACGCAGAAACACTTGCCCTCAATTAAAAGGCCTGCACTCTGCTCTAGGGTTCGAAAGTCAGTTGAAGAGGTTACCATCTGTGCGGCCTGGGCTGGTCGCTTGGCTTCTCTGAACCAAATTCCTTCTCTCTGAAAATAGTGATAACGACTTACTTCAAAGAGCTGTTGTGAATTTTAAGCAAGATCATGCGTGTGAAATTTTAATCTAGTGCCCGAATAAGCACAAGTCAACTGTTATCACTGTTATTTCTGTATGAGAAAGGTATTTTCTGGCTTTTTCTTTAAAAAACAAAAACATTCCTTCTCTGGTCAGACCCCATTCACATGGTGGAAACAGAACAGAAAGTGCTTTCAGCTGCTTGTAGATGGGCGCTGCAGAAACACGAACCAAGCCATTCTGAGCGGCAAAGCCCATCTTCCATTTCCTTCCCTTCCTTTTCGGGAAAGCCCCCCCCCCCCGCCCCTCCCCCGCGTAGGGTTATCTTATTTTCCAGCTTCGCTAGGTCGCTTGTCCTTCTCAGGCGTCCTGCCGGTGGTGCGGACCCCGCGGCATCAAAGCGGCCGGGGATGGCGTCTCGGTCCCTCCACACCCCATTCTTCCCCTAGGCTCCCGTCCGCCGTAACGGCGTCCCGAAGCCGGTGCTTCTGCGGAGACTGACGCGCTGGGGGAGGAGCGGTTTCTTGTTGCGCGCCTCTCAGGAGCATTACGGCAGGGCTCGTTCCCGGCTCCGGCCGCCAGCCCCTGCCTCCCGAGTCCGGAGCTGGGACTGGCAGAGGCCGCGAGGGAGGGAGCGCGAGCGAGGAGGCACGCTCCCGCCGGCCCGCGCCCAGACCGCTGCGGCCGCCTCCTCAGCAGCCATGGCCGAGCGCCGCGCCTTTGCCCAGAAGATCAGCAGGTAAATCCCGGGCGTGGGGCGCGCCGCCGCAACCGGAGCGAGAGCCGGGGGGGTCCTCCCGGGTCGGGCCTAGGAGGCGGGTGGGTGTGGCGACGCGGACGCCGGGATCCCGCGGCCTGGCCCGCGGCTGGGCGGAGGGGTTCGCGGGTGTTGCGGTCGCCGCCGCCGAGGCCTCGCGCCACCCTCCCACCCCGGCCCTCAGCCCGCGCCAGCAGCCAAGCCTCGCTGGGGTCCTGGAGATCCCGGGCGCCCACCTCCGCCGGGTCCTCGGCCGCGCGGGCCTGCATTTTCGCGGCTGCTCATTGAAGGACGGGTGGGGGAGCTCACTGGCCGGCTGATCTGCGCTTCCTAAATTCTTTGTGTCCCCACCCCCGGCGCCGGGGGAATCGCGGCGCTTCGCCCCCTCCCTCTCCCCGCCCACTCTTGGTTTGCCCCCGGGAAGGTGCGGGGGTCCGCCCTCCTCTCCACCCCAACAAAAGGAGCGGCGCGCGGCGGGCTCCTGGCGGGTGGGAGGCCGCCCCTTCTACACGCCTCTTTCCCTTCCTGAGAAATGACAGGAACCCACTTTGCACCCCGGGGCACAATTCAAAGTGGGCTCGTGCGCTCAGAATTTCAAACGTGTGGCCAAAATTAAAAGTTGAGAGCTTGTGCTCTGCACCTTCCGTGTGCAGCTACGGACTGTTTGAAGAATTTCAGGTTGACGCTTAATGTTAATACCATGTGAATTTCAGTGTGCGCCGCCTGTGTTTCTCAGCACTAGAGGAAGATGGATGATAGGCAGTGTTCTTTACACACTGGCCCTTTGACTCCTATTTTAAGAGTCTGGAAGTAACGAAGCGATCAAGGTTAAAGTTTCCCAACCTTTTATCTATTTGTGGTGGGTTGGTTGCCACCTTTCTACCCCTCACAACTAAAATTGAATTACAGTGGAGGAGTCTAATATTTCTTTGTGAAACATACTAATGTATAAGACACTACACTTTTGAGTTTCAATAAGGCCATATATCTGAATTATGATGTCCTAGTAAAAGAAAGGAATATTCAAATGTATTTTTGACAATTATATATCTGTGGCTCTGGATCTTTTTAGTTTGCTAATGTATTTAAAGATTTTTGGACCTACCAAACACCAAACAAGTCCTGTCTTAACTTCCCGAACTTCCATAGTGTTACTCTGTTTTGGCTCGTTTTTAATTTAAAGCCAACATCACTTTAGTTTAAGCTTCCTGCTTAATTTTTTTTTTTTTTTTTTTTTTTTTTTTTTTTTTTACTTTCGAGCTTTAAAACACATTTCATTTTCTCCTTGAGAGGCAAAATAAGTGATTAAGACCATGGCTCTAGTGTCAGACTGTGACGTGAATTCAGATCCTTACTGTTATTTTCTAACTTGATACCTTGGCCAAATTGTTTAAGCTCTCTTTAAGTTTTAGTTTCTTCATCCGAAAAATGAGTATAATGATACTACTTCACTGATAGACTTGTGAACATTAAATGGCATACTTTTTGTAAAGTGTTCAACATAGTTCATGACCTATACTAGCTATCCTAGGGAGTCATGATACTTAATGGGAAATTATCATTATTTTTTTTGTAAAACAACTGGGTCTTGTTTCTGAAGGCAGTGCCTTTTTAATTTTTTTTTTAAAGATATATTACTTGACACACATGCTTAATATTAATTTCCTTTTAATGGAACCAAAAGTTCACCTCTGAGAACATTGTGCTGACCAAGAAAGTACACATTAGGGAGTTAGATACAAAATACGTACAATGTCTGTTTTCTGTTTATGGAGTTTGTCCTTAGATGGGACAAGACAAAACACACATATACACACAATGATAATCAGTTTTGCAAAACAACACAAAATTCAAACTAATATAGCCTTGTAGAGATGCATTTATTGGACAAATACTTAGGAGGTAGATATCGCACTGATTGGTGATTGATATGGAAGGTGAGGAAGACTGAAGAGTCTGGGATGACATCCAGGTTTCTGACTTGGGCAACCAGGTGGATGATGGAGGCAATCATTGAGGTAAGAGAGTACAGAAGAAAAGGGGTTTAAGGGTGGGAAATGAGGTGGAATAGAGATGATGATTTAGTTTCGGACATGTTGATTTTGAAGTGCTCATGGAGCATCAAAGAGAAATGTCCATCTGGTTGTTGGTGTAGGTTTAAGGTACAGAAGAGAGACTGGGCTGGAGGGCTAGATTTGGGAGTCATCAATAGGTTGATTATAATTGAAGCCAGAGGAGTAGATGAGATAGTCTCCGAGAAATGTGCACACTTAATTTGGAGGGAAGACCAAGGACAGAACTGCTATAGATGATGAATTATTGTCTGCTTATTGTGAATGAAAGATACTTCCTCCTTGTTGCCGAATATAGCTGAATAATACTTCTGAATAAATTCTTGTTCTGTTCTTAGTTTCCTACTAGAGGAAGTATAGTATAAACTCTGGAGACACAATGCCTAGGTTTGACATCCTAGCACTGAGTAAACTTGGACAAGTTACATCACTTCTCTTCTGCCTTATTTTCCCTATCTATAAAATAGGGGTAATAGTAGATGCTACTTTATAGAGTTGTTGTAAGAATTAAATACATTAATACCTATAAAGTGCTTAGAATGGTGCTTTTTTTCATAGTAAGTGCCCAGTAAATATCAATTACTTTTTATTATTAATATTTTTTGTTACTACAGTATTTATAATGTGGCTTAGGACCTTTTCTTGGAAGTGATAATCCTTTTCATGATTTTCAAATTTCATACGAAATTTGTTGCTCTGTGAAAAGCCTGTTGCTATTTGAAACCTTATAATTGTCAGAAACCTTTACTTTACAAAGAATTATACTGATTTCTCTTCCGGCTCAGTTATTTCCTAACCCTTTGCATTTAGTGCTTTTATTTTTTGAAGCTGCGATTTGGTGATTTCTCCAAGCTCTTTATTTTGTATCACCGATCGTAGAAAAGCAGCATGTACATTTTGTCTCTATCACTGATCGTAGAAAAGCAGCATGTACATTTTGTCCATGGAGGTGCTGCTTCTTATCTTCTTACTTTTTGAGGACAAGGCATATGCATTGTTAACCTTTATAATCACTCCCAGCTTTTAATAGGTACAATATATGGAATGTTGACTGTAAATTAATGATCTAGGATTTCGTTTGGATTATTTTGTCCTGTCACTTGATATTCAGCAGTAATGATGAACATTTGTGTATACTTAAAATACTTTTCATTGTACTCTTATCTTCATAACTCAGGGAGGTAGAAGGACATAGTAAAAAAGAATATAGGCTACAGGGGACATTGCACGAGTTGAAATTCTGCCTTTACCACATAATGGCTATATAATTCTGGGCACCTGATTTAACCTCTCTGTCTTGGTTTCCTCATCAGTAAAATGGGAATAAAAGCCTCCACGGGGTTAATGTGAGGATTAAATGAGTTAATGCATTGATAACATTTAGAACTGTGCCTGAAACATAACCATTAAAAATTAATGTTAGCTGCTGCTATTATTCCTATATTATGTACTATTCCCATAATCTAAATGAGGAATTGAGGCCTACAGAACATGAGGTTATTTATCAGAATTGGGACTCAAATCCTACTCCTCTGATTTCAGATACTATACTCTTTTTATGTGACTGTATTTTCTTTCTGCAAAATATTTTGTGGAGTAGCTCCACATTTTCTAACTGCCTCTGTTAGCATCTCGAGAGTTACCCTTGCCTTCTTAATCTTTCCTTCATTAATTTGATATCATTTTTCTGCCCAAGAAGCAGAGTTTTATGAAAGGCTTTCATCAGACCTTTATTTCTGAGGAAAATCTTACATGACTAGGGTTTCCTGGATATAAGCTTATTTATATCCTCAATTGTTTTTAGTCTTGAACCTGTTCATAACTCTTGCTCCAGTCTTTCAGTTCATTGAATCTACTTTGTTCGATTCATTATCTCACTCCTGATCAAAGTAAATCTTTTCCAGTTAGTACCAACTACTTCAATGCTGCCTGTTTCATCACTGTGGACACATACACTTCTCTGACCTTTTGTTCGACTCACCTCACTAACTCTTAGTGCTGAGTATCTAACCTGTTTCTTACTCCAGAGTTGTGTTAGAAGGAGACTAGACCAGGCCAGAGTTGATCTTTTATTAATTAATGTTTTCTCATTTGAAGTGAGGTTTACACCAAATCATTTATTTATTATCTTTGTTTCCTTACCCCATCTTTTACTGAAGAGTTCAAGACCATCTAGCATGAATTCTTCATTTTAACCTCGGCATACTTCTGCCCCAATATGTCATCTAACCATCTTTCTCGTGAGCCTGAAAGGTGTCTTATCCCTAAAGCTTACCTATTTTATTATGCTTTGAATCCCCTACCTTACCACCTCCCTCAGAACCTTGATCTCACAATTTTCCCTTTCTTTACTAGTATCTTCAATCTATTCCTTTTTATGGATGTTTCCCTTATACCATAAGACTTACTGTGCCTTCTCATCATAAAACAAAGAACCATTGAGTCTTCTGGCATTTCTAGATGGAAACCAATCATTCCTTTTTCTTTTCTAGTCATATTTGTCACTTGTATGTGGTATAGTCACAACTACTTTCTTCCTTTTCTCGTAAATCCTTGGGCCGTATGGCTGTGCTTACCATGGTATTTTATATGTGCTTGAATTATAGAATTCACAAGGATTGAGAACCTTTGACTTTTTTCTTTTCTTCACTGATTTCATGAACTACTTCTTGTTTGTTTTTCAAAAAATTTCTTGTGCTTGTTGTCCCCAACTCTCCTTTCCCCTTATTTTATACTTCTTTTCAGAGCTCTCTGATAGCTGGTCCTAGGTCTTTTTAGCTTCAGTGCTTAGCACACAGTCTGTATAAATGAGACACATAGCGTTTGAATGAATGCCACCCTGCCACCATGGAGCATTTTTCATTACCTCTCTTCTAGATGACAACAACAGGGTCATAGCTGATCTAATCTCTCCTGATTCAAATGTACTACAAATGAAATCTCCCTAAAACAGAGCTTTTATTATGGCATTCTTCTGTTCAAGAATATACAGAGGCTTTCTTCGGTGTTAAATCCAAACTCCTGTTTGCATTTTCAAGTCATTTGTCATCCGGTCCCTCTCTTGTTGATTTATTCTCTAGCTTGCATTTTGGACCTGTCAGTCTGTGTTTTCACTGTACCCCAACAAATGTTCTGCTCATTTGCGTCTCTGTAACTCTTCTGTTTTTTCTTTTTGGTATATCCTTCCTTCTCCATATCTTACCCTTTTCTTGAGGCTATTCTAATCCATTATCCTTACTTTTGGCATAACCATTTCCTTGCCTTTTTTTTTTTTTTTTAACCACCTGCGAATGCATTTTTAAGCAGTATATTTTTTTCTGTTTTTGAATTCACCTGAATATAATCATGCTATATATGTTTGTACGCTTTTCTGACTTATTTGCTCAAAGTTATATTTGTATCTATGAGATTCATTCATGATGTTATGAGTAGTTGAAGTTCATTCATTTTCATTGTTTTGTATTATTTCATTGTGTAAATATACAGTAGATGGACATTTGGGTTGTTTCCAGTTTTTGACTATTAGAAACAATGTTCCTATGAACATTCCTATACATGTATCCTGGTTACATGTGTGCCTTAGTTTCTCTAGGGTATACCCAGGTGGGGAATTACTGGGTCATAGGTATTTTTTTGCTCATCACAGCAGTTTTATTTATCATCAAGTTTATTAGGTAATGCCAAGCTGTTGTCTAAAATAGTTGCAGAAATTTACACTCCCACAACAATATTGCTTTACATAGTTGTATCACTTGGTATTGCCAAGTTTTTGCCAATCTGATGGATGCATGATGCTTACTTATTATAAGTTTTAATTTGTATTTATTTACTTGATTACCGATGAGATTGAGCTCTGTTTTGCATGTCTTTTGACCACTTGAATAGTCTTTTGTGAATTACCTATACACGTCTTTTGCTGTTCTCTCCCTCCCCCCCACCTGTGGATTCTTTTTCTTATGGATTTGTGTGAGTACTTTATATACATTCACTGTATTAGTCATTTATTGATTGTATGTGTTGTAAATATCTTTCCTTATGCTGTTTAGTTTTTAATCTTTTTATAGAATCTTTTCAAAACTAAATTCTCAGTTTTAATGCAATTTATCAGTCTTTTTTTTTTTTAATATTCTTTTGGAGTCTTGTATAAGAAATATTTTATTACCCAGAGGTCACTAATATATTCATCTGTATTATCATAAACTTTGTAGTTACCTCTTTTGCATTTAGGCTTATATTCTACCTGGACTTGATATGGGTATGGTGTGAAATTTAAATATTTTTCAGAATGGATTATCCTTTTTCCATCGATTGCCCTGTCACATCTCTACTAGATTGTGTGTCTTTATTTGTGGGTCTGGTACTGGGCTCTCTGTTTTGTTCCATTGGTCTCTTTATATATCTTTTCATCCATTATAAATGATCTTAATTCCAATAAGTCTTGGAATTTGGTAGAATAACTCTTCTCATCTTTTTAAAAGAGCCCTGGCTTCTCTTAGCCCTTTAAAGTTACATGTATATTCTAGAAACCCCCTTAAATCCTACTAGAATTAGGGATTGTATTGAACCTATATATCAACTTTGGGGAAAAATGACATCCTTATAATATTAAGTTTCCAATCTGTGATCATGATGTCTCTTCTCCATTTATTTAGTTCTGCTTTATGGTGTACAATGAAATTTTAAATTTTCTCCATAATGTTCTTACATATCTTTTGTTAGATTTATTCATAGGTTTATAATGATTTTGTATCTAGCCATATACCTTGCTAAACCCTTGTTAATTCTAAAAATGTATCTGTCTTTGGATTTATTTGTATTTTCTTTGTAGGCAGCCATATCATCTAGCAATCATGAATTTTTATTTCTTCCTTTTCAGACCTTATAACTGATTTATTTTTTTGTCTTGCTCTGTAGGTTATTACTTTGCAGTACTGTACAGATTATAATTTCTATTCAACATTTATTACTATTGAGCATCCTCATTTTGTTTATGAGTTCAAAGGGAAAGCTTTCTGTGTTTTACTTAATATTAAGCCTCATGGTTACTGTAGGTTTTTTAGTTTGGGTTCTCTAGAAAACAAGAGACTGAGACACAGATTAAGAGTTGAGGGTTTATCTGGGAAGGAATAATCCCAGGGCCTCAAAAGAGAAAAGGAAAGTGAGGTGGAGAAGGAAGGGAAACAATATAAGGAGTTGTCTTATCTTGTTGGACACTACTTCCCAAAGAGCTGGAGTGAGGTCGTTGGCAGGTGTGCTTGCTGGGCTACATAGAATATCTTTTTATGGATGAGCAGTTCCTTAGATCAGTAGATGGGAGTCTGAAAGAAGAAATTTATCTTACCTGCTTTTGTCCTGCATCCTCTTTTCCATTAGTCAATTCAGTCTTCTCAGAGTTAACTCCGCTTCACTTCTGGGTTGCATCATTTGGATCCCTTTAGCAACCATTCTAGGTGTCTCACTAGTTTTCAATGACTTTATACAGAGGAGACTTTGGTTGCAAGCAAAAGAAACTCAAATCAGATTAATTTGCATACAAAAAGTATTGACTCACAAAACTGAAGTACATCTGGTTCTGAGATACAGATGAAGTCAGCAGGCCTCTTCATGTCTTGGATTTCCCGCTGAATGGTTACAATGAGAGTAGGCAGCTTGAAGCTCAAATCCTGCCAGTTTAGTTCTGGTAGAAAAGATCCAGCAACTCAATTATTGGTCTGGCTTGAGACACGTATCCTTCCTTGAGCCAATTACTGTATCTAGGGATATAGAGGACTCTGGCTAGTCTTGGGTCACATGCCATTCTGTATGGCTTGGAGGAGAGATAGGATGGTGTCAGCCTTGCCCAACTCAAGGAATGAGTTCCTTACCAAAAACAAAGTGTTTCTAACCAAAAGGAGGGTAAGAGTGGTCACACCAAAACAACTAATGGTCTTAAAAATTAGACATTTTAAGTTGTTCAGCATCATTATAATTTAAATACAGTCATTATAATTTAATGACTGTATTTTAAGTTGTTCAGCATCATTATAATTTAAATAATTTAAATAGAGTCAGCTGTGGTACCTACTAAAATTTAAATGTAACTTGTGAAATACAAAAATACAAAGACAACCAGGATTACCTGATACCAGCTATGGATTTGGTCCCTTAACTTTATTAGCTCTGATCTTAATGTCTGCTCATAGCCCTTCCAAGGAGTAGTAGGTTTTTTTTTTTTTTTTTTGCTTTCCCATGCTTCTTTTTGCATCTGCACTCCTGCACCATCACGAGATCTTTCTGATTTGTCCTGTGACACCAGAAAATGGAACTTCTTCACCTATATCAGCCATTTAATGATTTTCATAAACTTTGCTAAAGATACAGGGATTGTGGTAAGGCATCTCAGGGTGTAAAACTTAGTGACTTCCACTTAATCTCTCTTCTTTTCTTGTTATCATCATTCTTACTGACTAATAAGTAATGTCTTCCCCTTATCTTCACAGAGTAGTTAGTTCCAACCATGCTCTGGCTCTTAAAAACAAAAAACAACAAAAAAACTTTATTGAGGAATAATTTACAGACCATAAAATTAATTTAAGTGACCATTCAATGATTTTTAGTAAATTTATAGAGTTATGAAAGTATCACCCACAATCCAGTTTGAGAGCATTTCTGTCACCCCTCCCCACAATCCCTTGTGACAGTTTATAGTCACTCCTTATTTCTATCCCCAGCTCCAGGTAACCACTAATATACTTTCTATCTCTTTCTCTCTAGATTTACCTTTCCTGAACATTTCATATAATTAGGGTCATACAATATGTAGTCTTTTGCGTTTGGCTTTATTCACTTAGCATGATGTTTTTGTGATTTATCCATGTTGTAGCATGTATCAGTACTTTATTTTTTTTGTGTGGCTGAATAATATTCTATTTGTGTATATACCACATTTTGTTTAGCCACTCGCTGACAAACATTTAGGTTGTTTCTACCTTTTGGCTGTTGTGAATAGTGCTGCTATGAATAGTCATGTACAGCTTTTGTTTGAACACCTGTTTTTAATTCTCGTGGGTATATTCTTAGGAGTGGAGCTGCTAGGTCATCTGTTGGTAATTTTATGTTTAATTTTTTGAGGAACTGCCAAACTGTTCTACAGCAACTATACCATTTTAAATTCCTACCAGCAATGTACAAGGGTTTGAATTTCTCCACATTCTCGCTAATACTTGTTAATGTCCTCTTTTTGATTAGAGAGAATCTAAATGAGTGTGAAGTTGGCATGTCATTGTGGTTTTAATTTGCATTTCCCTAATGATTAGTGATGTTCTTGTGTTTTTTGGCCATTTACATATCTTTAGTGAAATACCTATTCAAACAATTTGCTCATTTTTAAATTGGATTATTTATCTGGTTTTTGAGTTGTAAGAGTTCTTTATATGTTCTGGATACAAGTCTTTTATTAGATGTATGATTTACAAATATTTTTTCCCGTCTGGTTTTTTTCCTTCATTTTCTTAATGATGAATTTTGAAGTACATTTTTAATTTTGATGAAGCCCAATTTATCAATTTTTTTTCTTTTATGGATCATGTTTTTGGTGTATCTAAGACTGCTTATCATGGTCGAGATTTCCTTCTCTGTTTTCTTCTATAAACTTTTATAGTTTCAGCTCTTATATTTAGATTTCTGATCCATTTTGCATTAATTTTTGCACATGGTGTGAAACGAGGGTCTAAATTTATTTTTTGCATGAGAATGTTTAGTTGTATACTCTGAAATGACTGTCTTTGTCTCACTGATTTGCCTTGGTACATTTGTCAAAAATCAGTTAACCATAAATGTAGTTTATTTCTTGACACTGGTTTCATTGATCTGTATGTCTGTTCTTACACTCCAGTACCACAATGTTCTGATTACTGTTATTCTGTAGTAAAATATGAAATCTGAAGTGTAAGTCTTCAAATGTTAATTTTTTTTCAAAATTATTTTGCCCATTTTGTCTGGATTTTTTGCATTTTTATAAACATTTTAGGATCAATATCAATATAAATTTTGCCAATTTCTGTAAAAATATTTTTGAGATTTTGATAGGAATTATGTTGTGTCTGTAGTTTGGGGAGAACTGCCATCTGAAAAATCTACGAACACAGACTGTCGTCTCCTTATTTTAGACCTTAGTTGATTTTTCTCAACAGAATTAAAATTTCCAGTGTGTAAGTCTTACACTTGTTTTGTTAAATTTATTTCTAAGTATTTTATAGTTTTTGATATTATCATGAATGGGTAATAAAATTATTATTAAAATTATTTTTGGTTCATTGCTAGTGTATAGAAATGCAATTGATTCTTGAATGTTGAACATGTGTTCTCTGAATGTATTCTTGCTGAATTCATTTGTTAATTCTAGTAGTCTTTTTTAGAGATTCTTTAGGATTTTCTGCATACAGGATCTTGTTGTCTATGAGTAAAGATAGTTTTATTTCTTCCTTTCCAATCTGAATGTTTCAAATTTCTTTTCTTACTTTCCTTCCTTCCTTTTCCTATTGTACTGGCTAGAACCTGCAGTACAATGTCGAATAGAAGTGGTGGAGCAGACATCATTGCTTTCTTCCCATTTTAAGGAGGACTTTCAGCATTAAGTATGCTGTTGCTTGTAGACAGATATTGTAGGAAAGGGAAGGAGGGGACAAAGATTTGAGAAGTATTTGAGTTAGAATGAACAGGATTTAGCAATTAACCGTATACACTTTATACCAGGATATAATTTGTATGTTTGTAAGAAGATTCTGGCTTTATTTTTATGAAATAGGGTTGAATTGAAAGTAAATTTATTTCTTTTAGAAGGATTAACTTTTTACAGTATAGATTCTTCTCAGTTTTCTTTGTAGTTGCCAATTTCAGATGTGTTAATTTTTTTAAATGCTAATTTTTTAAATTCTTTTTTTCTCTATAGTTATAATTTAATATGTTCCATGAATTAGAAAGCAATATTATCACCATGTTTTAGTTGAAAAAATTAAGGTATAGTGAAATACTGTAGATCAGAGTGACGAAAATATCTAAGTCTCTTTAATACAGTGATTTCTAAATCTTTAACTTAAATGTTATCCCAAAATAGTGTCACATGGGATACATGAGTCATCTGATATCTTCTTTCTATCCTCCCCCCAAAAGAGCTATGTCTTAAATGTTAAGGGCTATTTCTGTTCTTTGGTTTTACAAATCAACCTTTTTATGTTTGTATCTTCTTGGGCCTTTAGTGGTTACTGGTCCACTCTGGACTTAAATTCCTAAAGAATTTAACACCGTAATTTATGAGTGACACAAAGGCAGTGACTCAGATGGGAGTTTCATTTAGCCATCTATGAAAGGTAGGAAATAGATCATAACAGTGGCGGTAGTCATTATAGTGTTCCTATTAATATGTTAGTATATACACTAGACATTTTTACTGGGTATATGTGACTGACCTCATAGGCTGGGTTGTGAAGAATAGAGAAATTATTAATATGAACTATTGCTAGAATCATTTACCTTTGGAAACTGGCTTTCATGGAAAGAGGCCTTAGGAGCTTTATGGGTCTGAATTCAAACCCTGACTCTGCCTTTCATAAGCTTAGGAAAATTATTTTTGAAGTTTATTTAAAAGTATCTGTTTTTCTGATTATAAAATAATAGATGGCGCTATAGAAAATTTGGAAATACGAAAGAGAAAATAAAAATCACTCAATTTATTTTTCCTATTTTAGTTCAATATTCATGCATTGGCATGAGAAAAGGAAGAGAAAGGAAGAGGAATCTAATTTTTGGGGGGCATTTGAGTGCTACATTTTCAAGGGATCTTGATGTAGTTCCTTCATAATTTTTGATTTAGACAAATATCTACCCTCTTGGAGCTTACATTCCAATAGTGATCTTTGCAAACACTAGAATTGGCCTTAATGTCTACCAATAGAGACTGGCTTAATGTATTCTAGTTGATCTATGTCATGGACTCTAAAGCCAAGAAAAAGAAAGAGAGCAATGGTTAAGAGTATGGGCTCTTAAGTTCATATCTTGGTGTTATTCCTTATTGGTTATATGACTTTAACCCCTTGAAACTTCAATAAATATCCTCATATGTGCCTACTTCATAGAGTTTTTCTGAAGATCAAATGAATGAGGTGTAACAAATGTAACATTTTGCAAAATGTCTGGCACATTTTAAGTAATGATAAATATTGCTAGAGTAATTTTTATTTTTTGTACTGATATGGAAAGATTTCTAAGATACATTGTTAAGTATGTAATGTAAATTACATATCAAGAAAATGTTATTGTGTGATGTCATATGTGGACAGTAAAAAATAAGGATTTCTTACATATATGCTGCTGTATACACATTTCTTTTCTTGAAGAATACCTAAGAAAATATTAAGTGGTTACATTTGGGGAATAGGACTAGGGATTTGAGGTGTTAGATGTCTTTTGTTTTTACCTTTTTGTGAAGTTTGAATTTTTTAATGCATGCACATATTTCTTTTGTTTATTTTTTATAGATATCTTCTTTTCTCAAGTTGTTTTCTTTGTCTTTTCTCCATATTAAAAAAATCTATTTCCTCTGCTTCTAGTAGTAACTTCATCCATATAATCACAGAGCTTGAAAATAGTTCTGGAGCCAGCCCTTTGCAGATATGTTAAAGACATATTAGAGACTACTTTGAGATAAGTAAACATGTTATATATCTTGTTTAAAAATTGTTTTAAAAAAGTTCCAGTAGTAGTTTTTTACCTTAGCAGTTAACACATGGCATAGTGATAATGTCAGCTAGGCTCTTAGAGAAAAGGTTATACATTTAGAAATCTTCTGTGAATTCAGAGTTTACCCCCCAGCAAACATTTACTTATTTGACAGTAATCGATTAAAAAAAGGCATACTTTATAGTCCTTTTCCAATCTGTTAGAAACCAATAATACTTATAGATTAATTTACTCTACAAAGCATTTGGGAAGTTCATATACTAGGGAGTCTCTAAATTCATTTCTATTACTTATCTTTTTTTTTTTCTCCACTCTTATACTTTCCTCTCCTTCTCCCTCCTTCTCTCTTTCCCACCTTCCTTTTTGGAAGGTCACATCAGTTGTTTCATTGTATCATTCTTATGGAACTTTTTTAGGGGGAGTAACTATGAGTATCTCTTTATTCCCATTTTGCCACTTCCATTTTGTAAACATTTTTAAAGCACCGGGTATGTGGTGGGCACTCTGCTAGAAGGTGCCAAAGTAAATAAGATGAAGACTAGTCTTTTAATTGCTTAGTTCCTTGCAAGGACATAGGTGAATAGATTTCATAACAGTTTGATAAATGCCATGGGTAAGGTATTGTTCAGTTATCACAATGAGATAGTTCTTGATAGAAAAGGGCCCTCAGGCAGAGTTAAAGAATATACATTTTCTTTAATGGCAGAAATTAACCTGCTTTGAGATATTTATACAAAATAAGAGGCAGCATAGCACTCTAGTCAGAAGTGTAGTTTCCTGTCCTCCCTAATTCCTCAAGGAGGTTGTAAAGGTGCCAGGCCTGAGAAGCCAAATTCTTAATACATTCTATATCTTTTTTTCCCACAAATTTTGTATTTGTGGATCGCATCACTACTATTCCAGAAAAGCCGACTTTATAATTTATATGCTTCTTTTAAAGAGAATGTTTATAAACTGGGCTTTCCTACTGTTGAAATCAAACTACGTCACCAAGGCCAGGTTCTTATTCCACCATAGAAAGCAGTCAGGCTAGTCTGTAGCCTGTCTGAACTAGCCTCCCAGAAACTCCATTTCTTTGAAATCACAAAGTAGTGTCTAACCTGAGTGGAACCGAACAGAAATAATCAGGCAGGGCTTTATGCAGTCTATAATACCTCCTTTTTTTTCTGTAATGAAAAAATTTTTTTATTTTAATTTTATTTTTTTAAATGTTTTAAAAATTTGTTTCAAATATACAGTACATTGGCTAGACATCTATATAATTAGTAAATGATCCCCCCAATTGCACCCTCTCTCCAAGTCTATGTGTTAATGCTGATTGCATTCCCTATGCTGTGCTCCTCACCCCCATGACCATCCATCAGCTACTAATTTGTACTTCTTTAACCCTTCATCCCTTTCTCCCAGCCCTTCAAACCCTCCTCCCCTCTGTTCATCACCAAATTGTCCACTATATTTGTGAGTCTGTTTTTTATTGGTTTGTTCCTTTTATTCCTTAAATTCCACATATAAGTGAAATCATATAGTGTTTCTCTTTCTCTCTTTGACTTAAACACCTTCTAGGTCCATCAAAGCAATATCTTTTTCCATCTTTTTCCTTTTCATATGTAGGGGTCTAGTTCCTTATTTTTTCAGCCACTCTATCTTTTGGTTGGAGCACTTAATTCTTTTCCATTTGAGGTATTGATAGGAATGTAGTTGTTACCATTCTTTATTCCTGTTTTTGATACATTGTGTTTCCTCTTAAAGAAGTCCCTCCAATATTTCCTGTAATTCTGGCTTGGTGGTGATAAATTCCTTTAGCTTATTTTTTCTGGGAAGCCCTTTATCTGTCCATCAACACTAAATCATACCTTTGCTGGATAAATTATTCTTGGTTGTGTGTCCTGGGTCTTCATCCTGTTGAATATTTTTTGCCAAGCCCTTCTGTACTGCATAGTTTCTTTGGAGAAATCAGATACCAGTCGTATGGGTGTTCCCTTATATGTAATTATTTTTTTCTCTTGCTGCTTTTAATATTCTTTCTTTGTATTTAAACTTTGGCATTTTAATTATAATGCATCTTGCTGTGGGCCTCTTTGGATCCCTGATTTTTGGAATTCTCTGAGCTTCCTGGGGTATTATGTACATTTCCTTCACTAGGTTAAGTAAGTTTTCCACCATTATTTCTTCAAACGGCTGTTCGACATCTTGATTTTCTTCACTTACATGCATCAGAAGAATATTTGGACCCTTAATAGTGTCTCATATCCTCCTTAAATTATTTTTATAGTCATGGCATCTTTTTTTTTGCCATTCTGATTTAGTGTCCTGATTGGCTGTCCTGTCCTCTAGATAGGGCATGTGATCCTCTTCTTTATTTACTGTTTATTCCATTGAATATACTTCTCATCTCAGATAATGTGTTTTTTATTTCATACTGGTTCCTTTTTATAATTTCTACTTCCATTTTTATGTTTTTTTAATCTCTTTGTTGAAGTTCTCACTGAATTTATCTACACTTTCCAAAAGTTCATTGAGCGTCTTTATAACCAGTGTTTTGAACTCTGCGCCTGTTAGATTACTTGACTTCATTATATCTGGATCTCTGTTCTTTTCTGTCATATGGTTTCTGCTTCTTTGTCTTCCCATTTTGGCTGCCTTTCTGTTTCTCTTTCTTTGTACGAAGCAAAGCTCTTAAGTCTCCCGGTCTTATTAGTGTGGATTTGTGAAGTAAGTGTCCAGTTGCACAGTCCTGAGAGGGGTTCAGCTGCAGGCCAAATTTAGCCCAAGCCTCTGCCTCTCTGGGGCTACCTGTTAAGATTCAGCAAGCAATCCACAGATGCTGTGCTTATAGTTGCCTCAAAAGGCCACACAAGAAACCGAGGTCAGCTGCCTCCAACAGTGTGAGTCTCAGGAAGGGAGCACCTGACTCTCTGAGGATGCACCTGGATGTGGCTTGGGTGGGGCCATGAGTTGGGAGAGGTGGAGTTTCAGGGAATCTTCGGGGCAGAGTGACCTCTGTTACCCAGTTTGATGACATCACAGCTATGGCGGTCCTGTGTCTGGTGCACTGGTATGGAGGAGGGCTCAACAGGGAACAATGGACACTGCGGGCACTTCTGTATGAAACAAGTCTCACCTCTGCCCTCACTCTGACAATGTCTCCCTGTAAGTCCCTGGGCACAGCTGAATCGTCACTGTTGCTCAGAGTGAGCAGGTCCGTCACTGCACAAATCAGCTTGTGGACACGGCCCCTTTAAGAAGCATCTGTATGATCAAAACACTTAACAAAATCAGTATGGAAGGAAAGTACCTTAACATAATACAGGCCATATATGACAAGCCCTAAGCCAGCATTATACTTAATGGTGAAAAACTAAAAACCTTCCCTCTAAGATCAGGAACAAGGCAAGAATGTCTACTATTGCCACTGTTATTCAATATAACGTCAGAGGTCCTAGTGAGTGTAATCAGGCAAGAGAAAAATATAAAAGACATCCAAATAGGAAGCGAAGAAGTTAAACTGTCACTATTTGCTGATGACATGATTCTCTATATAGAAAACCCTAAAGACTCCACAAGAACACTATTAGAAACAATAAGCAAAGACAGTAAAGTGTCTGGATACAAAATCAACATTCAAAAATCCATAGTGTTCCTATACTCTAATAACAAAGTGTCAGAAGAAGAAGTGGAAAAAAATAATTCCTTTTTCAATTGCAACAACAAAAAATAAAATGCCTAGGAATAAATCTAACAAAACATGTGAAGGGCCTATATGATGAAAACTATAAGACCTTATTAAAAGAAATCGAAGAAGATACTAAGAAATGGAAGGATATTCTGTGTTCTTGGATTGAAAAAATCAACATAGTGAAAATGACCTTATTACCTAAAGCATTATACAGATTTAATGCAATCCCCATCAAAAGCTCATCAGCATTTTTTAAAGAAATGGAACAAAAAATCATCAGATTTGTATGGAATCACAAAAGACCCTGAATTGTCAAAGCCATCCTGAGAAGAAAGAATGAGGCTGGAGGCATCACTCTGTTCGACTTCAAATTACACTACAAAGTGACAGTAATCAAAACAGCATTGTATCGGCAGAAAAATAGACACATGGACCAGTGGAACAGAATCGAGAGTCCAGAAATAAACCCATATTTATATGGGCAAAAATAATGTTTGACAAAAATGTGAAAAATATACAGTGGAGAAAGGGAAGCCTCTTCAATAGTAGTTCTGGCAAAATTGGAAAGCCATCTGCAAAAGAATGAAGCTAGACTGTTGTCTATCACCACACACCAAAATTAACTCAAAATGGATTAAATACCTGAATATCCTTAATCCATTTTATTGTTTCAATAAAATGCATATAAGAAAACATAGGAACTAAACTCAAGGACCTTGGGCTTAAAGAGGATTTTATGAATTTGGCCTTAAAGGCAAGGGAAGTAAAAGCAAAAATAAATGAATGGGACTACATCAAACTAAAAAGCTTCTTTCTGCTAAGCAAAAGAAACCATCAACAAGGTAAAGAGACAACCATCTACATGGGAAAATATATTTGCAAGCGACATCTCCGATAAGGGCCTAATATTCAAAATATACAAAGAACTCATATGACCTGTCATATGATCCAGCAATCCTTCTACTGGGTATTTACCCCAAGACTTGAAAACTCATATCCGAAAAGATATTTGCACACTGATGTTCATAGCAGCATTATGCACAGTGGCCAGGACATGGAAACAACCAAAGTGTCCTATGATAGATGATTGGCTAAAGAAGCTGTGGTACATATATACGATGGAATATTAGCCATAAGAAGAGATGAAATACTGCCATTTGCAACAACATGGATGGACCTGGAAATAATCATATTAAGCAAAATAATCCAGACAGAAAAAGTTGAAATGATATCACATATGTGGGCTATGAACCTAAAGGCAGGACAAACATAGACTCACGGACATGGACAATGGACTAGTGGTTACCAGAATAGATGGGGGAGGGAGGAAGGGGAAAAAAATGTTAAAAAAAAAATTGTGTGTACTATGAAAAAAATAATAAACGAGCATTAAAAAAAAAAAAAAAAAAGAGGCGTCTGCCACTGCTGCATCCTCCATCTCACTGAGCTACTCAGGACCCGGCAGCCCTGTGTCCTCATCCCGCCCTACCTCCTGCCATTGCAAGGTGCTTTCTTGGATTTCTCCGTAGTTGTATGGCTTGTTCATCTAGATCCAAGGCGATTTTTCCTTGCTACTGCACCTTGTTTCCGTCACAACTTTGATTGGTCACCAGAGGGACGAACAGAGCCTCTATCATCTATGCCATTTTTTTCTCTCTGTGATATGCCTCTTGCAGAATATTTACCTTATCTGTACTTTGTATTTAATTTGCTAGTTTTCCCTGTTAAGGTAGAATAATAATAATTGAATCGTTCAGGCTAAATTACAGACATCATTTGCATCTCTAAAAGGACGTTTCTCTGCATTACTATATTACTTTTTTCATATATTAAAAAACAAGAACAGTAATTCTTAATTATGTAATGCTTTGCCTTTGTTCAAATTTCTCATCCCCAAAAATGTTTTTTATAGCTGGTTTGTTCGAACCAAACTCCAAGAACTGCTCATTGCATTTAGTTGTAAGACTTTCTTTCCCTTTTAAATAGCCTTTGTTCTTTAGTCTTAAGTCTTTTTTTAAACTAAAGCTTAGCTCACATGCTCATGCTCAAACTCTCTCTTTCTCCTTCCCTTCTCTCCCTCTCCCTCTCCCCTTTATCCTCTCCCTCCCTCTCCCCCACCCTTTCTTCCTCTTTCATTGACTTGTTGCAGAGACTTGCCCTATAGAACGACCTGCTTTCTGGTTTTAGTTTGATTGTTTCCTTTGGTCTTAACTTGTTGCACTGTTCTGTGTGTTTTCTGTAAACTGGATGTTAGATATGCAGGTTTGATTCAATTCAGGTTAAACATTTTAGCACAAATATTTAATAGTTGATAGTAGTGTTGCATTACTTTATTCTTTTATTTTGTTTCTCTTTATCTTTAATACCAATGGTAGAACTCTGATTCAAACCGTCAATCACCAGTCTTCCCCTTGGGTAGTCACAGCACTGGAGTATCAGCTGCTTTTGTCCTTTTTCTTTATGGGATTTTTAGCTAGCCCTTTTTTGCCTTGTCTTTGATATACTTACCCTTATCTGGTATATTCCATGCTATATTCCCTTATCCTTCACTCCTTCCCTGACTTCTATCTTAGACATAAATACTGCCAGTTTCAAGAGATCTCATTCTCTTTATTTGACACGACATATATATTGCAGCTGTGTGTGTGTGTGTGTGTGTGTGTGTGTGTGTGTGTGTGTGTGTGACCTCGTCGAAGTAGCTCAGCAAAACACTTTCTATTTTAGTCTCAATTCTCCTCACTCACTTTTACTCAGGTTTTGCTTCTGGCCCCATGAAGAATGACTAGAGATAAGAGAGGCCCAGATTGGCCTGTCATCCTTGAGTCATACTGAAAATCATGGTTTGATGGGGCATCTGAAAGTGGGAAGAGGCTAGAGGAAAGGTTAAATGCAACATAATTTTCCCTCAGGATGTGGGTCTTTTATTGGTTATTTCCAACATCCTATGGTGAATGACCTTAGCAAGAGTGCTTTATTTTGTGAAAACTCTAATGCATGTTGACACAGTGAGGGAGCTGGTGGAAACGGAAAGAGTCGATAAGGAGAGAAGTAGGTCAAATATTGGATCATGTTCTTTTGGGAGGAGTAAAAGATATTCTCTTATTATAATTTAGGACTTAAGTAATTATGAGATTTTTGACCTACTCTTCTTTGATATAAATAACTTATTAGAAGTAAAAAAGACTTCCTTATATTGCTTTACTATATGAGCTATCACTAGGTGTAGGAAATTGTTTTTGGAAAAAGTAATCTATGATAAAGGATTTTAACTGTTATCAGAAACTATATTCATCACATTTCTTATCTTGTATACTTGGGACTGTAGTGTGGTTAAGAGATACTGTTTTTTTTTTATTTGGGAAAATTTCCTTACTACCATTTAATAAAATCTTTTCATGTAGAGGACCTCAGTGTAAACACATCCTTTGTCTGGATTGCATATTTTTTTTTGATGATATAGCTCAGTTTGGAAATGGTTCTTAATTTTGATTATTGCCAATTTTCTTTTTCGGGGGAAATTATGTCATGTAGAAATAAGACAAATATTTGTAACATGAGAAATATCTTTTGTATGTCTTTTATTAAACTAGAGATTATCTCTTTTTGAGGTAATCATATTTCATTTAAAATTTCACTTTTTAACATCTTAAATTAGGGTATATCTTCCAATTAATTGATGATGTGATGTGAATTAGCAAGGTTTTTCTTTCTTAGCTGTACATGATGGAATAGCACCTCTTAATAATTAGTGACATCATGAATTTGATGAAATACAGCAGTTTACAATTCAGATTATTCATGGTTTAGCCTCAAACAGTGAAGTAGTGCTCAGGATGGTAGATCAAGTTGAGTACCACTGGGGAAGATAGACATAGAATATTTGTTCTTTGCCTCTCTTTTTAAAGACTTACATATTCTCATCTCAGTCTTGGCAAAAGGATCAGGAGATTTTAAGGCCTTTAAATGAAACATAATAATGAATGCTCATAATATGTAGGTTTCATTAAAAGGCCTGACTGGAGTCCTAAACTGAAATGAAAATTGCTATCTTTTCACATCTAGAAGCTTTACAGAATTTGCTCTTTGCCCTCTCTGCAATCTATTTTGCCTTTTCTAGAATATCACAAAGTTGAAGTCATACAGTATGTAGCCTTTTAAGATTGGCTTCTTGCACTTAGCAGTATTCTTTTAAGGTTCTTCTATGTCTTTTTATGGCTTGATAGCACATTACTTTTTATTGCTGAATAATATTCCATTGTATGGATGTACCACGGTTTGTTTATCCATCTACCTATTGAAGGACATTTTGGTTGCTTCCAAATTTTGGCAATACGAATAATGAATTAGTCTTTTAGAAAACACAAATATGATCTAAAGTACTTTAAGTTACCCATAAAAAAGAGTCGAGCTAATTCAGTATATTGAGCCTAAAAGAATGATAACTCCTTTACCTTTGTGTCAACAATTTCTGATTGAGTAGTCTGCTCAGAATGATGCCCAGTAGATGTGTGTGGAATGATTGAATGTGAAAAAAAGCAAAGAGGAACAGAAGAGAAGAAGGCAGGGAACATTATATAAAAAATCTGGATAATTTTTAGAAAATGAGATTGCTTAGAAATTCAGCTAGAAATTCTAATGGGGACCAAGATGTTCAGTGCTCTAATTCACACATCAGCTTGACGACACTTCAGAACAAAAGTATCATTAAATTGGCCCAGAAACCAGGTCATGAGGCCTGTTTCACTTTATGTGCAATGGAATGATAGGAAGAAAGTAGGGTTTATGTTTTGGAAAAGAGTGAAAGAACAGAAGGTAAGTATTATAAAATAGGAATGTAGCCAGTTGATTAGCATAGGGTTGAGGTTAGATAGCGATAGTGGTCTTTATTTTATATTCTCGAGTTTTATTTTCTTCTTAATAAAAATATTACTAACATGAAGAAGTTGTTTACTTACCGGATTTAGGATTCACTGAATATTTTAGTTTATACTTTTGTGGAATTTAAGGAATATAGAGATTAATGAGCTATAAAGTCATTTGAATATCTAAAATATTTTTATTTTAGAACTGCTAGTTAAGTAAGTTTATAATACTCATAGGCCCCCAAGGGTCAACAACCAGCTTGAAATTATGGAACTTCTGAACATTCCTGATTTAAATAAAGACTTAACTGCCAGATTGTGTTATAGTAATGCCCTGGTGGTTTATTTCATTTGCCAATAAGTTTGGTAATATTATATATTTCATAGGTCTAAACATTCACTTACATTTTGGGTGCTGTTTGCTACATATTTTTGGTAAAACAAAACAAATGAAACCATTGCCTCTGTTTATATAGAATATATATGAAAAGATGTGGAAAAAATAACTAGGAAGGAGGAAAAGGCAAGTTAAGTTATGATAAATGCTCTAAGGGTTTTAAAGAAGGGTGATATTATTTTTAGTTGTGAAGAGCCAAGAAGTTTGTATGGAGGTCTTGGTATTTGAATTTTACCCTTAAAACTAATTAAGAGTTGAATTTGTGGTTATGGAAGAAAAAAAGCATTCTAAGAAGCAATTTATGTTCAATGACAAGAATTTGGGAAGGAATATTTAAGGCTAGAAAGGTGATTATGGTCAGATTATGGACAGACATTAATGCTAGAGTATAAGGACATTTTTTATTACGTGAAAACAGAGTAGTTTTGTGGAGCATGAATGAAGAGTTAGGTAAAAAGAGGAGTTTTTTTCCTTCCTAACTCTTATATGTTGATTTGTTTATAAAGTATTTTAAAATTAAATTTATATCTTTAAAAGATGTACACTTTAATATATACATCTTCTTATAACTTCCAGCTCTATCGTAAGCCAAAGTATATTCCCTGAAATGCCACACACACACACACACACACCCCTTATGTAAGTTGGCTGTCACTCTTGTATCCTACATCAGCCTTATAAAGATATTCTGTAATTATAAGCAGTATTTACTGATACCTTATAAATTTATAGCCTTATTTATATGCTGAAGTTTGATGTTCTTGAAATGATTCTTTCACATACTTAACCTTCCTCCCATTTTAAACCTAGGTTGTTTTCTTTTTAAAAATAATATATTTGCTTTCTTTGTTATAGAACTGTGGCTGCTGAAGTTAGGAAGCAGATCTCTGGACAATACAGTGGTTCTCCCCAGCTGCTCAAAAACCTCAACATTGTTGGCAATATATCTCATCATACCACAGTAAGTAGCATATTTAAAATATGGTATGCTACTGGTTTATTACTGACTAGGCCATGAAAAAAATGGTGGAAAGATAAGAGCCAGTAGATTGAGTTACCCTCCCCCACCTCCATAATCTTACTTGTTGTTACCTCACTCTTTCCTGAAATTTGAGTTGAAGGAGAGTGTTAGGAGTTGTTATGGAAATGTTGATTTCTTAGTCAATTCTGAAACTTTATATTCAGGATTTAATCAACTCTATAATTTTAACTTTTTGTGGCATTGACGTGTTGAGGAAATTGGGCTAGTTGTCAGAGAATTTCTTGCCTTTTGGATTTTATGTTTGCTTCCTTATAATCTTATTTTTCTGTCCTTTGTACTTCCTGTAACTGATTCTGCTTCAACTTTTTTGAAATTTCTTCCTTGTAGCCTTGTTTTTTATCTTCTGTATTTCCTGTAACTGATTAGATCCTGGTTCAACTTTTTTTAAAAAAGTTTTATTGAGAATTTAATTCACATACCGTACAAGTCACTCATTTAATTTACAATCATTGGATTTAATATATTCACAGATATGTGCAGTCATTGCCTCAGTCAATTTGGAGTATTTTCATCACCTCAAAAAGAAACTCTTTAATTAGCACCCTGTTATTCCCTCCCCCTAGGCCAAAACAACCACTATTTGAATAACAGAAGTTTTTATGGCACACTGAAAAGGACTGAGAAATCTTAACATTAAACATGTCAGCTAAAATTCCACCACAGTGGTTGCTGAAGTGAGATAAGTTCTTATACTGCCTATGACAGATTCTGTACTGCTTCACTATTGCTTTTCTTTGTCATCTTCTTATCCTAATTACTCTCCAATTACTCACTCTCTCATAAAATCATGTTGCAGTCTTCTTCCTTGGGTCAGTAAATATAGGATCTTTCTTTGGAGTCTTGCAAAGTGATTTATAGTTGTAAGCAGCTCATCACTCCATCGTAAGACTAACCTAGGCAGCTGTCTTCCATGGACATCAGAGAGAATGGACACAGTTTGTAGCAAAAATAAATTTGTTTCCTTGATCCAGGTCTAGCTAACAGTATACCTAGAAAGCCAGTGACCTGGGAAAATTTGGAAAACAGATAATTTATTCTCTATATGATTTAGTTTTTTTAAGAGAATGTCATAGTTTCCTCTCTTACCCTAACACTCTTGGTCATATTTGGAGGAAAGATTAATTTTGAATTAGACATATGTAAGGACTCCCAGCCTTCGTCATTATTTTCATTGAGTGTTCATTTGCGATACTTTGAATCCTGAAAGGTATACTGCCCCAAAGATAATACCTAAGTGGAGAAGCACTGACTTAAAACATTTTTTTAAAAAGTTCACTTAAAAAATGTTTTGTGTCTATCTGCCTGTCTGTCATCTTGTAGTAAAATATATTAACATAAAATTTACCATTTTATTCATTCCTGAATGTGTAAAATCCAGTGGCATTAAGTATATTCAGTGTTATGTAACCATCACCACTATCCATTTCTAGAACTTTTTTATTGTCTCAAACTGAATCTCGATACCCATTAAACAATACCTCCTTATGTCACCCTCTCCTCAATCCCTGATAACCTCTGTTCTCTTTTCTGTCTCTATGAATTTTTCTGTTCTATGTACCTCATATAAGTAGAATTGATTAATATTTGTCTTTTTATGTCCAGCTTATTTCACTCAGCATATCGTCTTCATAGTTTATCTATGTTGTAACGTGTTAGAATTTTATTCCTTTTTAAGCCTGAATAACATGTCATTGTGTATGTGTACTACATTTTGCTTATCTGTTCATCTGCTGATGGACATTGGATTGTTTCCGTCTTTTGGCTGTTGGTAATAATTCTGCTATGAACATGAGTGTACAAAATCTGAGTCTCTATTTCAGTTTTGGGGGGTTATACCTAGAAGCGGAATTGGTGAATTATATGGTAACTCTATTTTTTTTTTTTTTGGAACTACCAAACTGTTTTGCACAGTAGCTACGCCATTTTACATTCCCACCAGGAATGCACAAGGCTTCTGATTTCACCATATCCTCTCTTATACTTGTTTTCCATTTTTAAAAAATGATAGCCATTATAATGGGTATGGAGTAGTATCTCATGTTTTTGATTTGCAATCCTTCATCTCACAAGTTTTGTTATGTTGTATTTTCATTTAGTTTGATGTATTTTTTAAATTTCACTTTTCAGACTTTTGTGACTCATGGATTATTTGGAAGTGTATTGTTTCACATCCAAGTGTTTGGAGATTTTCCTGTTATCTTTCTGTTCCTACCTTCTAGTTTGATTACTTTATTGTTAGAGAACACACTGTATGATGTCAGTTCTTTAAATTTGTTGAGGTTTGTTTTATGGGTCAGGATATGGTCTAGCTTGGTACATGCTTTTTTTGGCCTTACTTTGAAGAGTGTTTATTCTATTGTCATTGAGTGGACTGTTCTATAAATGTCAGTTAGCTCCTGCTGGTTAATGGTGCTTTTGAGTTTTACGGTATTCTTGTTGATTCTATCTGATCATCTTTCAGTTGTTGAGATGTCTTGACATCTCCAACTGTAATTGTAGATATGTCTGTTTCTCCTTTTAGTTCTATTGATTTTTGCTTAATTTATAGCTCCATTGTTTAGTACATATATACATAAGATTGCTATTTTTTCCTGGTGAATCACACCTGTTATCAGGTAATGTCCTCTTTATATAGTACTTTTCTTTGCTCCAAATTAATATAATATAACCACTTCTGGTTTCTTTTGATTAATGTATGTATATCTTTTTTTATCCTTTTATTTTCAACCTCTTTATACTATCTTATTTGAAGTGAGTTTTTTGTATACCAAATGTGTAGGTCATGTTTTTAAATTTATTTTGCTAATCTTTTTTTTTTTTGGAGAAAACTATATTGTTTATAATATTATCGTTCTGCTAAGGCTTTAATCTGCCATTTTCATTTTTGTTTGTTGTATGTTTTTTTGTTTTTCTGTTTTCTTTTTCTTGCCTTCCTGTGAGTTACCTGACCAATTTTTAGAATTTCATTTTGATTTATTTATACTGTTATTGAGTGCATACTTTTATATAGCCTTTTTAGTGGTTGCTTAAGTCATTATATATATATATATATATAGCCATATCACATGACTGATATCAACATTTTACCATTTGAATGAAGTGTAGAAATCTTATGTATCTTTTTGTAGCTTTACCCTCAAGGTATTACATTATAGACATCCTCTGACACTGTCCCAGCAGTAAGTGGAAGGGGTGCCTTATTACTGCTGCATGGGAGTAGATGTCCACATTCTGTATGTGGGCTCCAGTGACACTGGGAGTGGGGGACTCATTACCTCCTAGTAGGTATGAGAATGTAAGGTCCCCACTCTAACTTTTCTGACACCACAATGGTGGGAGTGTTGGGATGACTTGCTATTTGGCTTGGTGAGCGTGAAGTCTAGTTCCCTCTTGGCCTTTGCTTGTGTAGATGTGACCAGGACTACAGTTTTTCATGTAGTACCTAGCTGGAATAGAGCAATTAGTCTAAAAGTTTCTGTTGCACTAGGCTGCCTGTTTCTTGGTCTTTTTAGCTGTGGAGAACAGGCTTTTTTGTTTGTTTCTTTCTTTTTTTCTTTTTTTCTGTGTTCTTTGGTGTTTTTGAGTGGTGGACTTCTCTAGTTCCAAGTCTGGAGTAAGTAAGGAGAAGAGAAATTTTAGGTAATTCACTTTTGTGCCATTCCTTGGGTCCCAAAGCCCCTGCTTATCTGCCCTTTTCTCTACCTCTTTAGGAATCTTCTTATGTTTATTTTATAATACCTCAGGTTTCTGGTTGTAATTAGTGGGAAGAATAGGGAAAAGTATGTCTACTCCATAATCCCATAATCCCTTAAGTAGAAGTGCCCCCTAGTGACTTTTGATGTTGAGCACTTTTTCACATGCTAACTGGCCATTCATTCCGCCCTCCCCCCCATATAGCTATCCAGTTGTTCCAGCAATAACAGTTGAGAAAGATTTCCTTTTCTCTATTGAATTGCCTCTTTTCCTCTATTAAGAACATTATGATAGTGTATTATGTACTTGATGGAATAGGTAAGATAGAATGCTTATAAGAGGAAAACCCATTAATTTTAAAGCTTAAAGATCTAGTTTTAAGTTTTGCTCTATTATTTTGTGGCTCTTTTATTTTCAGAAGTTGTTTAATTCTTTGAGCACAAGTAAATGCCTTTATTTGTAGAATTAAACTAGCAATCATCTCTAACAGAGGTTAGAGGAGATTTAAAGAGAGAACACAATGATAAATGGTAATAGCTGCTCTCTGTTGAGTGTTTATGATGTGCTGGTCATTCATCATTTTTACTTAATATCTTTAAAATGTTGCTCTACCTCTTACTAGTTGTTCAGTCCAAAGAAGCATAGACTGAAGCACCTTCTTTTTTAGTAACACATACCCACAAAGAGGCAGGTCTCAGTGTTTTTACCCAGTTGGACATCTTGAGAAATAGTATGTTTTTATTTTTATTGGTCCACATCTGCACATTTGTTATATAATCCTTCATAGTTTTGCCTGAATATTTTTTTTTCTTGAATTAGACATGTCTAATTCAAGATATCTTACTAAAAAGTATGTTTTTAGCTTGGCTAAGGAATGCCATGAATATTTTATTATTACTAATAGGTATTTTTAATAGGGTCTGTGTACTAGTTTGCATTGGCTGCTGTAAAAAATTAGCACAAACTGGGTGGCTTAAAACAAAAGAAATTTATTTTTTCACAGTGCTAAAGTCAACAAGTGTAAAATCAATCTCAATGGGATGAAATCAGGGCTTTGGCGAGGTCATACACTCTTTGGAGGCTCTAGTAGAGAATTAGTTCTTTGCCTCTTCCAGATTCTGGTGTCTGCTTGTAACTGCATCACTTCTGTCTTTACTGTATCTTCATATGGCTTTCTCCACTTTGTGGCCCAAATGTCTTTCTGTCTCCATATAAGGACATATATGATTGCATTTAGGATCCACACAGATAATTCTGTATTTTAAGATTCTGAATCATATCTTCAAGCATTCTTTTATTTTATATCTTAATTTTTTTTTTCTTGCCATGAAAGGCGCGTGGATTGGGATGTAGAAATCTTTTGGAGGGCCATTTTTCAGCCTCCCACACAGTCTGGTAACATATTTTTACTAGGGTAATCAATAATAACAACAAATAAAATAAAGGTATTGTTTAGAAACTTAACAGTGACAATTCCAAAGATATGAAAAAGGAAAAGAACTCCTTCACTGAATATTTTGTCATTGTAAAGTATTATAAAACTGTTAACTTTACTGTCTTTATACGAGAGTAAAGTCCAAGTAGGATTAAAGAGTGTGACCCAGAGCATAAAGGCCTGTTAGAATGTCAACACCTTTGGTTTCTTTAGTACACCTGGCTGAACATCTGTTGAAATTTTAGAAATAACTAGGTTAAGACATATATTTAAAACAATAATAAATTTTCTTTGCATAAAGATTAAGAATTTTTACATCCACCTCTCCCTTTCTGTTCATTTCTAACACTTACTTTACTTTATAAAGGTGCCCCTTACAGAAGCAGTGGATCCAGTGGATTTGGAAGATTACCTCATTAGTCACCCTTTAGCTGTGGATTCTGGGCCTTTAAGGGATTTGATTGAATTCCCTCCAGATGATATTGAAGTTGTTTATAGTCCTAGGGACTGCAGAACACTTGTTTCGGCTGTACCTGAAGAAAGGTAAGGAGACATTTACCTGTTTTTGGCTTCAGTGTAACTATAGGAAGGCTACTTTCCATTATTTTATTTAGGTTTTATTTCCTGTGATGATGTTTCCTGTTGTATGGACAAGAACTGTAGCAACCAAATTCACAAACATCAGCTAATGCTTTTCTGTCCAAATTAAAACTATATTTTCTCTTTTAAAATAGTGAAATGGATCCACATGTTAGAGATTGTATAAGGAGTTATACAGAAGACTGGGCAATTGTGATCAGAAAGTAAGTTTTATTTTAATAATAACATTTAGAAATGCTGAGTAGTATCTATAAATAGGTTAATGTAGATTAATAATTATGAGACCTGAAAATTTAAACATGTAGCTGAAGAAACAGAATAACCTTTGCCTATAAATGTCTTCTCCTTAGGAGTTCTACAATTACTTTTACTTATTTTTCTTATAAAAATAATAGGCTGTGGGGATAGTAGTTCTATAATACCATATATTATTAATAACTAATGATATATAATGATAAAGACTTGTAGTCTAATTTAAGAAATCATGGATATTGATGAGTAATTTTTATTATTCAAAAAGAATCCATTTTTTGAAACTTGAATAGTTAAATTTAATAGCCAGTTTTCCATATCCAGTTGTTTGAAAGGTCTCTGCTGTTTTTTAACTATTTACAGGTTCTTGACCTGTACATCCAATCAGGTAAATATTTGTAAAAAATAATGTTTTCTTCTACCACAATTTTTTTTTAATGGACAGTTTTGGGATGTAACATGAGATTCAGATATAAAAGAAAACTTTTTCTTTCTAATTTATGTAATAAAGAAAGGGTCTTCATAATGAAACTTTTCCTTATTCTATTTTTCTAAAGGAAATATTAATGACGGAAGTTGTGGAGGATTCTGTTATGACATAGTTTTGAGAAATCTGTGCTAAATTGTACTAGTCACAGTGGCATATCATTGCTTATTGTTTTGTGCTTATGACTGCTGTCTTATTTCACTGGGTTTAATATTCTGCTAAGCATCACTCTTGGGAATACTGCTGACATGCTTTTTAGTTTTAGTGTGACCTAATAAAAGCACAGTCTGCTACTCTTTATAAAGAAGAGCTGTTTTTATGAGCTTACAATTTCGATAAGTATTTCAAATAGCCAGATTTTAGACATTCCCGAAGAAAACTTTTCCTCTGTCAGATAACTCACATGTCTTTACCTCTATGCATGTATGTTGGAAACTTATAATCATAAATCTAATAAGAGATTAGTTGTAAAATACAGTAACTTCATAATCGCAAAATCTGCTACTTAATTCCAATCATGGGGTTATTGACCTTGATTTATGCAAGAGGGCAAGGTAGTTAACATTTATGGGTATTTACTATGTGCTAACCACCTTAATGGACATTTTACACTCTTCTCCTTTAAGGTTTCAACAAATAAGGTAGCTCAGGCTCAGAGCAGTTAAGTAAATTCTTCGAGGTCCCACAACTAAAAAGTGGGATAGCTAGATTAGAACCTAGGGACATCAGATTTCTGTTATACTAGGTATTATATTTTATCTGTGGTGGTAAATGAAAAACAAAAATGTTATTTTTGGAAGACTAGAAGTTTTAAAGTATCCCTGAAAGATAGAAGAGAAGTGTGATTGGAACATACGAGAAAACCACAATACAGAATAATCTAAGGAGAAGATATAGGGTATAGCTTCAATAGTGCTTTAAGCTCAGAAGCAGTGAATACAGGCAGTGGAAAGGATACCTGGGGTAACTATTTGATATTTGGTTACTCTGAAACCCCCTTTACCATGTGTGCATAGTATGTGTGCATAATGGTGGCAACAGAGGTATTTGCCTTTTTTGTTAAAGAACAGTAATTATGGGGCCCTGAGCTAATAGCATTGTATACTAGTGCCCAGGAAGGGCATCTCATGGAAGAAGAAGGAACCCTTATACCCAGAAAAAACGATACTGCAGACTGCCTGGCTGCATGGTTTGCTTCTTCTCCACAACTATTGAATATTGGCTGGGTTGAGCAGATACAGTATATTTCCAGACAAATATGGGGATACAAATTTAAAAATGAGCACAGAACTCAGAATTGCCAACTATTTGTTGAAAACCATTGCACTTGAAAAAGCATTTCAAACTACAAATAAAAGAATTAGCAATTAGAAAATAGTTAATAGAACACAGGTCAAGACCCATAAGGATATAAGTAATACCCGTAAAGAGATTTGAAAGGGTATAGTGATAATATAAATATCAACTAAGTTATCTTTGGAAATAAAAATTTCTTCAGGGGAAAAATATTAAAAATGTAGCCGATGGGCATGATTGAAGAGTAGAATAGTAAGCTGTAAGATGAAGCTACAGATTCTTCCATAATTTAGCACCAAAGGAGAAAAGGACAGAAAGTACTTCATTTAGTCATTCAACAAATATTTATTGAGTATCTATTATGTGCTAGGCACTGTATTAAACAATGATAATATAGTAATCAACAAAACTCACTCCTTGCCATCATGGAGCTTATATTATAGTTGGAGATGAAGGTAACAGCCGATAAACCAACACAGATAAATATATACTAAGTATGGTGGAGTAAGTCTTGTGGAGAAAAAAAGTAGGGCGAAGGGTATAGGGAGAACCAAGAAGAGGGGTTAAATTTTCTATTTTATATAAGCAATCAGTAGAGGCCTTACTGATAATATTAACTTGAGCAAAGACCTGATAGAAGTAAGGGACTAAGCCCTTTAATATCTAGGGGAAGAGTGTATCAGATAGAGAGAAGAACTGTATATGCAAAGACTCTATATTGGAAGCATGCTAGGAACGTTCAAGAACTAGCAAAGAACGTCAGTGTGGCTGGAACAGAATGAGTGAGTGTGAGAATGCCAAGCTCAAAGGTCATAGAAATGGTAGTGGATGTGGGGCTGGATGGATAATTATGTAGAGCCTTATCATAGCACCAGACCAGAGGACAGAATGATAATATAGAAAAGAGTATTGATCATGAATCATGTGATTCTTCTCAGCTTTTTAAAAATTTTGTGATTTTATGTGAATATCACATAGCTTTTATTTTAAGATCTTTCACAATAAGGCATAATATATGAATGATTTATATGAAATGTGATTTTTTACTATTTCATAAGTTGACAGATAGCAGGGACCATATCATCCTTTTGTAATCATAATTGTTTTTGCTCCAAAAAAATCCCCCCCCCCTTTCACTATATGAGATGTGGAACAGTAATTGCTCTTTGATATTAGTATCTATTGTTCTTGGATATTGGATTGTTAGGTAAGGTTACATTAATTTAAGAGTTCTCCTTAACTAAATATATAAATTGTATAACAATGTATGTTAAGTAATAACGTATATAGTGATATAAATCCTGCCATTTATCATTTTAAAAGTCTGCAGGTTTAGATTGTTTAAGATTTTTATACATAATGGGATAAAGCAAAAATATTTTGCCTTTTTGAAATTTTAAGATTTTTATATATGCTATATTTATCTTTTTTGCCTTTTTAATATTTGTATTATTATGGATGCATTATATGTTTTCTACTCTCATTTTGTTCTATAACCTGGCTTCCCATTCTTTCTTTTTAAAGACCAATTGTCTGAATTGAAACTACAATCTTAAATTATATACACATGGTTATGAAAAGAAGACTACGTTTTACTTTTGGAAATTCATAACCTGCTCTCTAGTTGAATTAAAGGAACTTTGAATGGAAGTTTTCGTAAACCTCTGGTTAAATGTTTAACACACTAAAAACTGCTGGAATGTATCTTTTGTTATGTAAAGAAATAATGCAGAGAACAGTTGGCTTATATAATGATAAAGTGAAAAATTTTTAAAAATTGATATTTCTTTAACTGTTTTATTTTGAATAGATATCATAAACTGGGAACAGGATTTAATCCCAATACATTAGATAAACAGAAAGAAAGGCAAAAAGGTTTGCCAAAACAGGTCTTTGAATCTGACGAAGCTCCAGATGGCAGCAGCTACCAGGATGAGCAAGTAATACTTTTATTTTTAAATGACTATAAGAAGTTATTTTAAAATAGTTTGTTTTATTCATTGATTAATATATTTATTTTTAATATTTTGCTTGACAGGATGACCTTAAAAGACGTTCAATGTCAATAGATGATACTCCAAGGGGTAGCTGGGCCTGCAGTATTTTTGACTTGAAAAATTCACTTCCGGATGCTCTGCTTCCTAATTTACTTGATCGAACTCCAAATGAAGAAATAGACCGTCAGAATGATGATCAAAGGAAATCAAACCGTCACAAGGAACTTTTTGCTTTGCATCCATCACCAGATGAGGTATAGATATTTGAATATAAAAAAGCAAATAATTATTAAATAGATATTTTGAGAGTATGAACTGTATATAGTATTACAGTAATGTAGGGAGTAAAATGACTGATTTTTGTAAACGAAATATATTGTATTCTAATAAATTTATTCTTAATAACTTCTGTGACTTGAGCACATTTATTATCTAATAATTTGAGAATAACTAAGTCATTCTTTTTGTGTTCAATTGCGAAGACTAAAAGTATTAGATTAATAAACTAAGTTCTTAAAAAATTGTAAAAAGTCGAAATATGTTAAGCATTTTCATTTTGGATTTGCTTGTCGATTTGTAGGAAGAACCAATAGAACGACTTAGTGTTCCTGATGTGCCCAAAGAACATTTTGGTCAAAGACTTCTTGTAAAATGTTTATCACTCAAGTGAGTATTTTGTTTACTGTATCCTTTTATTTACTGTGGCCTTTTGAGAAACATTGCTCTTCTAGAGCTGAGCTTTAGAGCATTTTTGGTCCATAGGTAGAGATGACTCTGCCACAGCTATATAGTCTTATAACTTGAAAAAATATTCACTGAAATAATACCTTTCTCTAGTATTATCAGACACTGTTCTTGGCTTGGGGAATATAAAGACAAAGTATCTTTTTCCTTAAAGAGTTATTCATTTGTTACATGGTAGGCTTTGTTTTTTTTTGTTTTTGTTTTTTTGTTTTTTTTTTTTTAATTTTGAAGTATATATTTTTTTCCTTGTTTAAAAAAGTTAAATGACTTCTGACCTAAAATCAATGAAGTAATGTAGCTTACATTTATATTCTGCTTCACAAAGTGCTTTTTTTCTTAATTTGTTTCATGTTGTCTTCAGAATAATTTTATAAGGTATATATTATTTTCTTCATTTTACAAATGAGGGAACCAGGCTTAAAAGCATTAGCAGAAGTTAACTGGCATGCTCATTACTGTGTAACTGAAAAACAAACTCTCTGCTCTTTCATTCTATCATGTTAATATTATTAGTTAGTTCAATATTAGTTCTTACAGGAAAAATAGTTTCAATTCATAGAGATTTCTAAAAGAAGCAATTCATAGGAACAGACCACTTCAGTCTATAGATAACCTGGGATGTTTCCTTCCTTTGAAAGTTAAGCCTTTATATGTTTAATTAGATTTATCTAGAAACTTGTTATGTTTAGTGCATGTATCTTTTGAATATCTGGACACCTGACATAAACTTTTTTTTTTAACAGCTTTATTGTGATATAATTTATATGTCATAAGTTCACCCTTTTAAAGTGTACAAGTCAGTGGTTTTTAGTATATTCTCAGAGTTGTGCAACTATCACTACTATCTAATTCCAGAACATATTCATCACCCTGGAAAGAAACTCCATACCTAGTAGTATTCCTCTCAGGCTTCCATAACAAAATACCATATACTGGGTGGCTTAAACAACAGAAATTTATTTCTCACAGTTCTGGAGACTGGAAGTTGAAGATCACGGTGCTGGTAGGATTGGTTTCTGGTGAGGCCTCTCTTCCTGGCTTGCACATGTCAACCTTCCTGCTGTGTTCCACATGGCCTTTCGTTTGTTCCTACATAGAGAGAGAGAAGTCTCTGGTGGCTCTTCCTTTTCTATAAAAACACCACTCCTGTTGCTTTAGGGCCTTGCCCTAAAGAGGCAATATAACTAAATATAGTTATATTGAGAAGACTTCAACATATGAATTTGAGGAGGTGGGGAGCCACAGTTTAGTTTATAACAATACCAATTAGCAGTCACTCCCTAGTCTAAGTCCCTGGGAACCACTAATTTGCTTTGTTTCTATGAGTTTGCCTATTCTTTATAATTCATATAAATGGAATCATACAACGTGGCCCGTAGTGTCTGGCTTCTTTCACATAGCACAGTGTTTTCAGGATTTATCTATGTCGTAGCATATATCAGTACTTCATTCCTTATGTGACTAAAAAATATTTCAATGTGTATATACCACATTTTGTTGGTAAACATTTGGGCTATTGCCACTTTTTAAAAAAATAACAGCTTTATTGAGATATAAGTTACCTATTATGGAGTTTACCTAGGGTGTGCCCAGTATATAGTTCACCCAGTATATAATTTGGTGGGTTTTAGTATATTCACATATTTGTGCAATACCATCACAATATTGAGATAATTTATTTGGGGAATGAAAATATCTCTCCACTTATATATTTTATATTTATTTTTAAACTACTTTATCCTTTTCTTCCTAAAGGTTTGAGATTGAAATTGAACCCATTTTTGCAAGTTTAGCTTTATATGATGTCAAGGAAAAGAAAAAGGTAAGGTTATATAATTTAAACATAGTCATTTGTCACAATCATAAGTTTTAAAAATTGTTTTATAAAATAAATAAGTAATGATTTTTTTGAGAATTATTAAACATGGATCTTTTAAAAGGAAAATAGAAATTTAAGTTATTAAAACTTGTTAAATATTTTCTTACTTTGGAATAGTTTAGTTGATATATAGTTTTTATTCCATTTAAAGAGTTCCAAATGCCAGTAGCAGAGGCAACTTTCTTTTAATTTTAGAAATGGAAAATATAAGAAAAGCATTTTATGCAATATATAAAAGATGAGAATGATGATGACAGTGAATTTCTGTTGACATTATTTTTGAATTCTCACTAGATACAAAGTCATTTATGTATAGTTTAAAAATATTTCCTCTTAAATACTGATCTTAGTTTTACCATCATACTTTACAAAACGCTATCTCATACAGTATTTCTTAATTTAAAGTTCGAAGCCGAAAATGTAGTAGAAACTTGTAGTGCCTTCAGTGACTTCTACTGTCAACATATTATAGTGTTCTGCAATGGAACTCTGCTCTAGCAACTTATATTTGCTAAATCAAAACTACTGAGATATTATTCATAATAATTTCTTTGTATACTTTATTAGAGCTGATATTTCTTATCAAAAGAGTTTGAGTTATACTTTTTTAGAATATGTTTATTGTATTACATTTCCCAAATAGTTTGTACGTTTCTTTTGCTTTGATTTAGACATGTAAAGATTGGTTAGTGAAATATATGATAAATTATATGTTATAGAATAATATTTTACTATCTATAATATTTTAAGATTGAGTATGTATGATTTTTGTGAGCTTTTATAAAATGTGCAGATTTAAAAATTTAATATATGATTGTATTTTTTAGATTTCAGAAAACTTTTATTTCGACCTTAATTCTGAGCAGATGAAAGGATTGTTGCGTCCCCATGTACCGCCTGCTGCAATTACCACCCTGGCAAGATCAGCTATTTTTTCTATCACTTATCCTTCCCAAGATGTTTTTCTTGTAATAAAGGTAAGAATAGTGTTAAATATATTTGTTTATTCATGTTTATTCAAGTAGTCTGTATACTTTTCTTCCTGTTAATATTGCAAGCTTTTCAAGGGCAAAGATTTTACCTTTACTTATTTTTTCATCTTAATGTTTCTTAACACAATGTTGGACATACACTGTAGGGGCTACCAAAGTTTTTCTTGAGTAGGCAGTTATATTAGTCTGGGTTCTCCATAGAAACAAACCAATAGGATGGGGACATACACACATACATGCACCAGGGAGAGAAAGACAGAGAGAGAGGGAGAGGCTCGTGTGATTATGGAGGCTGACAAGTACGGCAGGCTGTCAGGCTGGAAATTCAAGTAAGAGTTGATGTTGAAGTTTTGAATTTGAATTCCACAGGGCAGCATACTGGCAATTCAGGCAAGGTTTCTATGCTATAGTCTTGAGAATTTTTCTCTGAGAAACCTCACACCCTGGGTGAACTGCATAATAGGTGAATTATATCTCAATAAAGCTGTTATTTTTTTAAAGAGTCTTTGCTTTTACAACGTTCAACTAATTGGATGAGACCCACCACATTATAGAAGGTAATCTGCTATACTTAGAGTCTACTGATTTAATGTTAATCACTTCTAAACAATACCTTCACAGCAACATCTAGTCTGGTGTTTGATCAAACAACTGGGCATTGTAGCCAAACTAAATCGACTTATAAGATTAACCATCACAACTAAATTGACATAAAATTATAGGAGCTATACTAATTTTATCACTTATTTCCTAAATGATATGTATGCTAAAATCTAAATCACTGAGGTTATGGAGCATTATGATTTGACTGTCAGGCAATTAGAAATTAGGATCACAAATTTTAAAATTTGCATATTACTAAACTACTTAGCTTTAGGGTGCCTTAAAGAATAATTTATCTTCAATTGACCTTGATTTGAGAGTAGCCTAAAATATATTCCTTGATCATCTTTATTTATATATAAAATTATCATAAAAATATAATGAGTTTTATAATAAGGTTATAAGGGGAGTCATGAAATGAATCCTGTTTATAGGAATAATGTCCTAATTTGTGGACATGTTCTTATGAATTCAGGTTAAAATAAATCTTAGTTACAGTGAATAATCCTATTTTATAAAATAGAACACATTTGAAGGAATGAGTTGGAAAAGTAGAGGTAATGGTTGAAATATTAGCTGCTTAAAATTGAGATTATTTAGTGACAAGATTTGGTTGTCATCATGGAAGTGAATGGCTTAGATAGGATTAAAAATAAGAAATATTGAATGTAAATTTTCAGTGTAAGTAAATAGATAAATCACTGTACATTTGTATGATGGAGTACTATGGCACTTAAAACCACAATTTGAAGAATTTTTAATGACATCGAAACTTGTGATAAAATGCGTAGTGAAATATATACACACACACCTGCACACACATAAATGTATATATATACATAGAAAAAGACTGTTTTGTACTAAAAGAAAAAAAAGTTAAATGTTTAAATTTTAAAGGAAACGTATTTAAAGAAATGTATACGTTTTCTTTAATTACTTCTGGTCCATTAAGATGTTTTTGTTTTTGAGAGAAAAGTTCCCTTGATCTGTGTATCACTTAATTATTCCTGGACAAGAACAAAATCCCAGTGGCATACAGACAATAAATAAACATTTATTTGGTTTATGCATCTGAATTTTCTGCTGGTCAGCCTATCTAAGCTATGTATTCTTTTAGGTGGTTATGTTCCTTCAAGTGTCTGTAGGTTGCTTTGTTGTTAGTTGATTTAACTGCAGTTGTTCTTTTCTGTATGTCTCTTGTTTTCTAGAAGGCTGGCCTGGCATATTCTCATCATGATTTTAGATGTGCCAAAGAACAGACCCATTTGCACAGGCACTTTTCAAGCCTTTGGTTACATCGCGCCAGCTCACATTTTGTTGGTCCAAAAAGGTCACATGACAGAACACAAAGTCAAGGAGTTGAGATGTATAGTTGGCTTCTTTTTTGGGAGGAATTGCAATGTTATATAACAATGAGAAGGGTAAAGGAAGGGTGAAGAATTGGGGCTTTTAGTGCAATGTATCACTGTCTGCGGTATTGGGATTCTCACTCAGCCAAGATTATTAATTCCTTGCCTATTTTGGTGCCCTGTTTATTAGCATAATTAGTCTCTGATAAGTATGTGAAGAGATAATATTATTATATATGGGGTATTGTTTATGTAAGCCTGCTGTTTTAGAGAACAAAAACACAAAGAACATGGAAAGAAACCCACAAATAGATAAAGAAAACCTTGGGTTACAATAAGGTAATGATAATAAAGTGGGCTTAAAATTATTTAATTAAAATCTTTATTGAAGTGTGACATAATTATAGAAAGTACACAAAAGTCATAAAATAGTTTGATGAATTATCCCCAAATGAGTACACTTATTATGTAATTACCACTTGCCCAGGTTAAGAAACAAAACTTTACCAGAATGCCAGAAGCTGCCCTGTGCCCTATCCCATTCGCTGCTCCCTTTTCCACAATCTTTGCCTGTTTTTGAACACTGTGTTAATGTATGCAACAGTATTTATATTTTTTGTTTTGCTTTTTTCACTCTACATTACATGATTGTGTGATTACTCTGCTCTATGTAGTAGTTTAAAAATTCATTTACATTACTTTATAGTATTTCATTATATGAATTTATCGTAATTTGTCCATTTTACTGGTGATAGATATTTTAGTTCATTTCATTTTCTGACTTATCAGTAATTCTGAGAACATTTGCATTTTATGGTGATAGACATGTATTCATAGTTTAGTATATTCTTAGCAGTAGAATTGCTAACTCATGGGATATTTGTATGAATAAGAGTTTCATTTATTCACATTTGGTATTTATCGGTTTCTTTTTAATTGAGATATAAAATACATACAGTGAGATCTATATAGTACACAAATCTGAATTAAACAACTTGGTGAATTCTTACACATGTATTTTTCATCTACGTAGTCACTTCTGAGCTCAAGTCACACCGTATTTCAATCACCTCATCACCCTGAAGGGTTCCTTTACTTCTGTTTCTAGCTGCTACTCCCTCTCTTCGTCCAGGTGATTGGTACTCCAGTGCCTATTACCATCTATTATCATCATTTAGTTTTTCCTAGTCTTGAATTTCATATGAATGGGTTGTAAAATATGTAATCTTTTGTGCCTATCTTCTTCCACTCAGTATGTCTGTGAGAGTCATCCTTATTGTTATGTACAGCTCTAGTTTGTTCTTTTATTTTTATTGTCATGTTGTAATGTACTCCATTATATGACTGCAACACAGTTTACTCATTCTGCTTAGATGAACAGATGGACCTTGATAGACTTGAGGGTTATTTTTTTTTTTTTTAGTGTACCTCTAATTTTCAATTGGTTATTATGAATAAAGCTTCTCTGAACATTCTTTAACAAGTCTTTTGGTACACATGTATAGTCATTTGTGTTTGATATTGCTGGGTAATAGAGTAGATGAATGTCTAGTAAAATACATCAGAACAGGTTCCCAGAGTGAGTCAACCATTTTACACTCTTACCAACACTGGTATTTGTCATTCTTCTTAATTCTAGCCATTCTGGTATTTACTGTGGTTTTAATTTGCATTTCCCCTGACTAATAATTATTTGACCATCTTTATATGCTTATTAGTCATTGGATATTCTTTTTTGAGAAATGGCTCTTGAAATCATTTATCCACATTTTTATGGGGCTGTTTTGGCTGCTTTTTCTTGTTAATTATTGAATATTAATATATTCTAGATGCTAGTTTGTTGTTGGTTCTTTTTATTCCTCACTTTTTTTTTTTTTTGCCACTCTGTGTTTGCTTTCTCCCAGAATCTTATTCTTTGATAAACCAAAGTTCATAGTTCACACATTATCTAATTTATTAACCTTTCATTTATGGCTCTGGTATTTTGGGTTCACTATGTGAAAGTTTTGCCTCTCTCAAAGTCAAGAACATAATTCTATTAAGTGATCTCTTGTAAGATTGTTTTACTATTCACATATAGGTCTGTTATCTGTATGAAATTGGGCTTTGCATTTGGCTTGAGATAGAGATGAAGATTAATTGTCTTCCCCCCTCCCAATATGGATAACCAAATGACACAGAACTATTTATTGAAAAGACCGCTTTTTTTTCCTACTGTGTTTGCAAAGTCTGTTTTGTCATAATTCAAGTGTTCACATTTTTGAGGTTCTTTTTCTGGAGTCTTTGTTGTTATTGCCCCATTGGTCTATTTGTCTTTTCCTGGCACCAGTACTATACTGTTTTAATTATTGCAACTTTGTAACAAAAAGCATATTTTCCTCCCAACTTTATTCTTCAAGATTGGCTTGGCTATTCTTGACCCTTTACATTTTTGTATAAATTTTTGCTTGTCAGTCTCTCTCCAATAGAGGCATACTTTCTTTCTCTCAAGAATGAAGTTCCTGAAATGCATTAAATATACAGACAATTTTGAGAAAGTTGATATCTTTAAACTATTGAGTTTTCTAGTTATTGAACATGGTATTCTCTCCATGTTGTTAGGTCTTTTCCTCTTCTATCTTCCCGATAATTTGATATTTTTGATTCTATTATAAATGATATCATTAAATTTTTAAAATTTTAAATTATATACAGAATTTAATTTTATTAATCACTTATATAGAAATTTGGTTATCTGTTTTTGTAAACTTTTATTTATGCTTAGTAACATGCACAAAGTGTACACCTTCATTAATTTTTACATACTTAACTCAGTTATGTAACTAACATCCAGATCAAGATATAGAACATTACCCAACAGCTTTCTCTGTGCCCTCCTACTATACTGACATTATCACCATAGATTCATTTAGGCTCTTTTAAAACTTTGTATAAAAGGAATCATAGTATATGTTCTTGTGTCTGGCATTCTAAAGAATTATGACTGTAAGATTCATATAGAAGTAGTTTTCCCGTATAATATTTTGTTATATGAATATATCAGAGTTTTTTTGTTCATTCTAATTGTTGGTGGACATTGGGGTTATTTCTAGCTTTGGCTATCATAAGTAATGCTACTTTAATCATTCTTGCATGCAATTTTTGGTGCAAGTATGTTTTCATTTCTATTTAGTATATAGATAGGTATTGAATTACTAGATCATATTATAGCTTCAGTTTTAGTAGAAATACCAGTTTTCCAACATGGTGAATCCAGAATTCACTCCTCTTAGGAGGCCTTAAGAATTTCAATTGTTCCGCTTCCTCTCTCAACACTTAATATCATCAGATTTTATTGTATTTTGCAATTTAATTTAATTTTATTATGCATTTTATTTTCTGGTACATCTGCAGGGTTGTATCAGTTTGGTTTTAATTTGCAGTTTTCTGATGACTAAGAATATTGACTGATATGGCCATTTGTATATTTTGTGAAGTGATTTTCCAAATAGTTCATTTTTAACTTATTTGTAAGTGATTTATAGTATAATATACATAATATACATAAATTTTAAGTGTGCATAGAATACATAAGTTTTAGGTAGAAAAAATATACACCTGTGTAATATCCATTTCATTGGATTATTTTTATTTATCTTATTATTTTGTATGAGTCCTTTATATATCTTTCATTCACTAATTTGAAGTACCAAGTTTATTATGTGCTAAATTTCTATATATGCTTGATTTGGTTTCTAGACTTTCATTCTATTTTATTTACATTTCTTTTTTAGAAAACATTAAACATTATATAGGGGTCCAGTGAGACAATTTGGAGAAAAATGATAAATAGAAACTATTTTATTGACCACTAAAGAATATTATTTGGTGAATTGTCTTTTTTAATTGTAATTTTGTACTTTGATATTATATTAAATGGAGGTGAACTTACAACTTGCTGCTTTTATTTCTATTTTAAATCGTAAAATACACATAACAAAATTTATCATCTTAATCATTTTTATGTGTACAGTTTAGTATTAAGTATGAGCATGTTGTTGTGTAACCAAGCAGAAATTTTCTTCTTCACATACAACTTATTTTCTCTTCTTTCCACCTTCTGTCAGCCAATGTTCTGCTCTCTGTTTGTATGAATTCGACTACTCTAGATACCTTGTATGAATAGGATCATATAGTAGTTGTCTTTTTTGTGATTGTCTTATTTTTCTTAGCACAATGTTTTTAATTCTCCACTCCCCTTTTTGAGACTGAAAAATATTTCAGTGTGTGTGTGTGTGTGTGTGTGTGTGTGTGTGTACACCATGTGTTGTTTATCTACTCTTATTTCAGTGGACCATTTGGGTTGCTTCCATCTTTTGGCTCTTGCGAATAATGCTGCTTTGAACATGGTGTACAAATATCTGTTTGTGTCCCTGCTTTCAATTCTATTGGATATATACCCAGAAATAGATTTCATGAATTGTATGGTAATTCTATTTTTAATTTCTGAGGAACCTTGTACTGTTTTCCATAGCAGAGTACCATTTTACATTTCACTAATAGTACACAAAAGTGCTATTTTTTTATGTCCTTGTCATTTGTTATTATTTTTATTGTAGCTATCCTGATGGATATAAGGTGCTATCTTACTGTGGATGCGATTTGCATTTTCCTAGTGATTCCTTATGTTGAGCATCTTTTCATATGCTTGTTAGCCATTTGTATATCTTCCTTGGAGAAATAAATGTCTGTTCAAGTTCTTTGCCCATTTAAAAATCAGATTGCTGTTGTTTTGTTGTTGAGTTATAGGATTTCTTTTTCTATTCTGAATGTTAACTTCTTGTTATATAAATGATTTCTCTCAATGATCTCTTTATATATATATATATCTTTATGCCAGGACCATACTGTTCTGTACCTTGATTTGTATTGTTTTGAAATCCATAGGTATGAGCCTTCTAACTATTTTCCTTTTTCAGAAGAAGTTTGTTTTGACTATTCAAAGTTCTTTGAGATTCGATATGAATTTTAGGATGAATTTATTGCTGCAAAAAAAATGATTTTGATAGAGATTATATTAAATCTATAGATTTCTTTGGGTGTGATTGACATCTTAACTATATTATGCCTTCCAATCCGTGAATATGGGATGTCTTTCCATTTCTTGGTATTTTCTTTAATTTTTTTTCACCACCATTTTACAGTTTTTAGAATACAAATTTTCACCTTCTTAGTTAATTCTGTAGTATTTTATTCTTTTTTGATATTATAAATGGAATTAATTTCTTAATTTCTTTTTTAAATTTCTCATTGTTAGTATGTAAAAATGCAACTGATTTTTGTGTTCTTTGTATCCTGTAACTTTGCTGAATTCATTTATTAGTTCTAAAGGTTTTTTTTTTTGGTGTATGGAATGTTAGGGTTTTCTATATAAAAGATCATGTCTGTGAACAAAGATATTTTTACTTCTTTCTTTCCAATTTGAATGTATTTCTTTTTCTTGCATAATTTCTCTGGCTGAGGCTTCCAATACTGTGTTGAATAGAATTAGCAAAAGTGGTCATCCTTACCTTGTTCCTGATCTTAGAAGAAAAACTTTTAGACTTTCGTCATTGAATATGATGTTTGCTGTGGGCTTTTCATATATGGCTTTTATTCATGCGCAGGTAGTTTCCTTCTATTCCTAGTTTGTTGAGTGTTTCTGTCCAGTGCCTTTTCTGTATTATTTGAGATGATTATGTTTTTTTCCTGTCATTTTTTAATGTGGTGTGTATTACATTGATTAATTTTATATTTTGAACAGTCCTTGCATTCCAGTCTGATTGCTTTTTTTTTTTAAGCTTAAGTAACCCTTACCTTTTTGTCTTTGACAGCTAGAAAAAGTCCTACAGCAAGGAGACATTGGAGAATGTGCAGAACCATATATGATTTTTAAAGAAGCAGATGCCACCAAGGTAAGATATTGTACCTCTCATTTTCCTCTCTTTCGTATTCATTAGCAGTCACTCCCCATTCCCCCCAAATCCCCAAACCCAACCCTGAATAACCTTTAGTTTCCCAAATTACAATTTGGGAAAATACTATACAAAGCGTATTGAAAAATTTTACTACTAATTCACTTTTTCTATTGGCTTACTCACTGTCTTACATTCTTCTTTATTTTCTTGTCACCTAGCCTGTGTCATGTACTGTGCTGTTCTTTAAATTCTCCCTCACTCCCAAAGTAATTAATTAAAAAACTTTTTTCCTGGCGAGTAGTTAATTCAACTTAATTCCTAAATAATTAAATTTTTCCTGTTTTTACAAAATAGTGATATTGATGGAATTTTTCTTAGCCAAACAGAAGTATTTTAGGCTTCTAACTACAGGTAATTAAGGGAAATGGTAAACATAGGAAATATAATTTGTGTTTTGCCATGAAATGACCAATTTCTAGACTCTGGATAAATTTATAAAGCAAAAATAATTGATCAACAGTAGGTACCAAATTCTAGGTACCCTGAGTTAGCTACAAGAATAACAGGTGATCTTGGATCTTAGATCTGTCATTAGAGTATACCTCACCAACATTCTGTATGAGAAGAGTATGTGAGATTTTGGTGTAGGTTTTTACTTTTGGACCACTGATTGGCCACTTCTTAGCGTTTGTTTCAGGAATAGCCTAAAACTTGAGCCAGCCTCAAGATGTCTTCCAGATAGGCATATACTGTTTGGACCATTCGTTTTTTTCAGGGTTTAGTTCTTTTGTAATACTTTTTTTCTTTCTTTTATTTCAACTCTGGGCTTATTATTGGTCTATTTTTGCCTTCTACTTGCACCTCATGATTGTCATAAGTTATGGATTATTTCAAAGTGGCTTAACTGCTTCATCTTTTTTTAGAATATTAAAATTCAGCAAGTCATAACCTAGAATATTTTGTAATCTGCAGTTGCTGACTAGAACATGGTTATGTTTTCTTTCATAAAGTAGTACTTGCAGTACATAACATGTTTGACATTTGTTCTCCTTTTCTCCAAAGATGAGGTAATCACAAAAATTTCAAAAACTTACTCTATGCATACATTCGTAGAACATGTTGAGGTTGTCCAGTGGTTAAGATGATACACTGTTGATTGATCCCTGAAAGGATCAAGTTATTTTTCAATCTTTGCTGAGAACTGAAAATTCTTAACCCATTGATTATAAAATAGTCTTTAATTCATTTTTTTTTAGCATAATCATATACTGTATAAAGTTTTATTTTGCAGAATAAGGAAAAATTGGAGAAGCTGAAAAGTCAAGCCGATCAGTTTTGCCAAAGACTTGGGAAATATCGCATGCCTTTTGCTTGGACTGCGATCCATTTGATGAATATCGTTAGCAGCGCTGGGAGTTTGGAAAGAGATTCTACAGAGGTAGAAATAAGCACTGGAGGTAAGACTGTTTTATGTAAAATATTTCTAACTGTAATTTTTTCTGTTTTCTTACATGGACTTGTTTTATTTGTAGATTTTGCAATGTAATGAGGCATAAAAGGGTCTTTGCCTTTTTTTCTTTAACAACTTTATTGAGATGTACCATTCACATATGATACCATTCACCCATTTAAAGCATATAATTCCAGTGTTTTTTGGTATAGTCACAGGGTTCTGTAACCATCACCATTAGCAATCACTTTCCCTTCTCCCCAAATCCCCAAACCCAACCCTAAACAATTTCTAATCTACATAGTGTGTATGGATTTGCCTGTGCCAGTAATTTCATATCAGTAGAATTATACAATATGTAGTGTTTTGTAATTAGCTTCTTTCTTTTAGCATGTTTTAAAGGTTTGTCCATGTTGTAGTGTGTATCAGTATTTTATATCTTTTTATTGCCAAATAATAGTCCATTGTATTAATATATCACATTTTATTTTTTCATTCATCAGTTGATGGGTATTTGAGTTGTTTTAACTCTGGTCTTTATGAATAATGCTGCAATGAACATTCATGTACAAACTTTCGTGTGGACATATGTATTCATTTCTCTTATAGCAAGCTACAAGAGAAATTACTGAGTCATATGATACTCCTATGTTAAACCTTTTGAAGAATTATCAGATTGTTTTCCAATGTGGCTGCACCATTTAAAAATTCCACTAACATTGAATGAAGGTTCCCATTTTTCAATATATTTGCCAACACTTTTGTTGTCTGTTCTTAGATTATAGCCATCCTAGTATAGGTGAAGTGATATCTTCTTGTGGTTTTAATTTCCCTTTTCCTGATAGCTAATGGTGTTGAGTATTGTTTTGTGTTCATTGGCGGTTTTTATATCTTCTTTGGAGAACTGCGTAGTTATATCCTTTGCCCATTTTTTAACGGCTTTTTTGTTTGTTTTATTACTTAGTTCTTAAGTGACTTTTTTTGTGTTCTTATCATTGAATTAGAGTCCTTTATTCTGGATACAAACCCCTTATCTAGTAAAGGATTTGCAAATGTTTTTCCTAATTTGTAGGTCGTATTTTTTATCCTTGATGGTATTATTTGCAGCACGTAAGTTTTGAATTTCGATGAAGTTTGTTTTATATGATCTTTCCTTTGTTGATTGTGCTTTTGGTGTCATATCTAAGAAAGTGTTACTTAACCCAAGATTAAGAAGATTTACTTGTACAGTTTTGTCTAAGAGTTTTATAATTATAGCTCTTATATTTAGGAGTAATCCATTTTGAGTTAATTTTTGTACATGGTGAGAAGTAAGGGTCTAACTTCATTCTTTTTATGAAGATATCTAGTTGTTCCAACACCATTTGTTGAGAAGACTATTTTTTCTCTTATCGAATGGTCTGGCATTCTTGTTGAAAATCAGTTGACTGAAGGTGTACAGGTTTATTTCTGGACTCTCAGTTCTATACCATTGATTTTTATGTCTGTGTTATGCTACTATTATACTGTCTTTATTATTTTAGCTTTGCAATAAATTTTGAAATGGGAAAAGTGAGTCTTCCAACATATTTTTTATCCTTTTTCAAGATTATGACTATTTTGGGTCCCTTATATTTTCTTATGAAGTTTAAGATCAGTTGTCAGTTTGTGCATAAAGGCAACTGGAATTTTAATAGGAATTACATTGAATCTGTAGATCAGTTTTTGAAGTCTTCTTAACAATATTAAGTCTTGCAACCCTTGAACAAGGAATTTTTTTTTCGTTTATTTAGATCTTAAAATTTTTTTCATTGTTTTATAGTTTTCAGTGTACAAGTCTTACCCTTCTCTTGTTCAATATATACCCAAGTGTTTCATTGGTTTATGATGCTATTTTAAATGGAATTGTTAATTTCATTTGCAAAATGTTCATTTCTAGTGTACAGAAATGCAATTGACTCTTAAATATTCATCTTGTACTTTGAAACTCTTTAAACATGATTATTAATTCCATTTTTTTTAAATTTTCTGGATTCTTTAGGATTTTCTATATACAAAATCATGTCATGTGCAAATAAAAATAGGTGTACTTTTACTTTTGCAGTCTAAATGTTTTTTATCTCTTTTTCTTTTCTAATTATGTTGACTGGAATCTCCTGTACAATATTAAATAGAAGTGACAAGAGTAGATATCCTTGTCTTGTTCTTGACCTTAGGGGGAATGTATTCAATCTTTCTTTCACCATCAAGTCTGTTGTTTGCCGTAGGTTTTTCATGGATACAGTTTAGTAGGGTGAGGAAGTTTCCTTCTATTCCTAACTATTTTAGTGTTTTATCATGAAAGTTTATTGACTTTTGTCAAATGTGTTTTCAAACTCAAGTATCAAGACTGTGGGACTAAAATAGGACTAAAATTTCCATTGTGTTGACTGTTTCCTAGTAAATACACAGTTCCTCTGTAGCTCCTCTTCATAGTTCATCTTTGGTTATATGCATAATCTCTGTGTGGTAGAGACTTATTTTACATTGGAGAAGTTTTTAAAAGAGAACCAGAAATTTTTAAGTGTAGCACTTCCTTACTGATCATTCCAGAAGCGAAATTCTTCTACTGTGATCAATGTGCTCAGTAGATTTTGTCCTGTGTTTAGAAAACTGTTTTAAAACAAATGTTAAATATTATGAAAATTAATATCTTACTTTTTTTCTTTGATAGAACGTAAAGGGTCTTGGTCAGAGAGGAGGAATTCTAGTATTGTTGGTAGACGATCACTTGAAAGGACAACAAGTGGAGATGATGCTTGTAACTTGACCAGCTTTCGACCTGCTACGCTCACTGTGACGAATTTTTTTAAGCAGGTATTGTTCTGTCATGAAGGAATTCTTGGGGACTATTTGTACGTGAATTTCTTTTGGTTTCAGAAAAGTCATAATTGTACATGCTCATGTAGTACATGTACATGTAATAATTAATTATGATTTCAAGAAATTTGAAAAAACTAAGAATAAAAATAGAACAAATAAAAATTAAAAATAAACAATAAGGTTTACAACCATTTTATCTTTAAACAACATTAGGTAATAATGCCTCAAAATCAATCTCCACTTCTATATCCTATTTTTTAATTGTAATACTTTAATTTTTTCTAAGCATTGATGATTTGCTTAGAGAGATTCTGTGGTTACACCTGTCCTCCCCATGCAAGCTTTTTTTTACATCACCTATCACATCCATGGTATATGGAGTAGAACTTCGAGGTCCTAATAGTGCATTTCTATGCTAAAATGCCATTTTTGTTTTTATAGGTGAGTTTATACGTCTATGAAGTTCTTAAAGATATTTTATTCTTTGCAAGTATGTTGCCTACACTTCAAATCATGAATCAAATCAGTATTTTTCAAATGCTGGTTATAATCCATTAATGGTAATGGAAATTTAGTAGATAACAACCTGCTTGAAAAAAAAAAAAAGCAGTAGAATAGAAATATAATAGTGCATTACACATAGTGAGGTTAAATATTGCTTCAGTAAGCTCCCCCCCCCCTTTTGTGTGTGTGTATGCATGTGTATATGTGCATACTGGATTTTGATGTAAAATAAATTTTATACTGCAAATCATCTGGACAAGCCTTTGTACAGATGACCAGAACCATATAAGAAGGAGATAAAATTTATATTAATGCGACAAACTGAAAAAAGATATTATGTATGTATTTTAGATAAGATTAAAGAAAAATACTAAGTATTGTTTCAAAATTCTGTTTTTAAAGATGTTACTGTATATAAGAAGAGGATATTCTGGCTTACTGACACCTTATAACTTCAAAAAGCAAGATTTTAGAACAGGATGTGCCATGAGTTGACAGATAGCAATCTATTTGAAGCCCCTTTCATAGTTACATATCAATAGCATTTATAGGCAGCTTCTCTGAGAGACTCAATTGGAAAATAAGGCAGGTAAGAAGTGTCAGAAATGGTAAGAGTCTTTTTCATTCTGGACAGTAATAGAAGAAAGAATCTAGAAGAGGACACAGTGTTACTTAGATGAGGTGATAGGCCAAGTATAGCTATGGGAACAAGGCAGTAGATTTACCTGCTAAATTGATAAAACCTTGCAGCTATGACATTTCTCTTTTTTTGTACTTCTTCAGCTGCTATATCACTTTTGCCACTATTTCCACAGCTCTTTTTTTATTTCTTCAGCTGCTTTATCATTGAACTGGTATTATAAACTTAAATCAGGAAGTCATCCATCCTTCTACCCACCTGTATTTATTCAACAAATATATTTTGAGCATTCACCATGTACTGGAGGCTAGAAACTGGCACAGAGTAATTGTGAAATCTTAAAAGTGAGTGATTGCTGGAGACACGGAGCAATGGAAAGCAGTTACTGTTGATTTTGTAAAGTTCCATATTTTTTTAGCAGCATATACAATTTTTATAAGTATTTTTAAATAGGGTATTATACATAAGGCAAATGCAAATTAAGTAAAAAGCAGAGATTATAGTTTTAGAATTTAAGGCACATGTTTCTTATAAATAAGATACAGAAGGCAATTTGTTTTTTTAATTAATGAGAGATTACTATCCATGCTTGTAATATACTAATCATTGTTTATGTACGAATTCGAAATGTCATGCTAAAATTATTAGAAATACACGAAGATTTAAAAACAAAATCAAACCCACATATTATTTTAAGGACATTTGTTCTATTTGTTAAAAGGATTATAAGTTACCGAGTGTTCTAGGATTATGCAGCAGTAAACACGTAGTGTGGAGAAGGGGTGTCAGCTATGCTCATTCATATGTTTGGAAGTTAGGTGGTGTCAGCTGATGTAGTTTGACTTCTGAGAAGACCGAAATGACTCAGACCTCATCCTCTAGCAGGCTAACTTGGTCATGTTCTCAAAGTAGTGGCCGAAGTTCAAGAGAGAGAACAAGCTCACTTTTGTGCAGATGTTTTTTAGGTTTCTCCTACCATGTTTGCTTATTGGCTAAACCAAGTCACATGGTCAAGGTTGGGGAGGGAATTATGCCCCACCTAACAAACGGCATAGAAACAGACAGGGAGCCAAGAATGGAGACCAATAATATAATCAATTTAGCAGGTTAAGTAGACAGAAATAATTAAGTCTAGAGATAATCTGAATATATTATATGTAAGGACCATTTAAAGATCTATATTAATTCTGTACTCAATAGGAGAGAATATACTGTTTTAGCAACTGATGGAACATTTATAATAATCATATATTAGGTCACTGAAAAAAATCCTCATAAAGTCAAATTCTCTAACCATAAATCAAACCTAAAACCTATTTATAAAAGTATTAACAAAAATCTCCAACCACTTAGAAGTTAAAAATCACTTTTCTAGATAATAGAGTAAAGGAAGATCAGTTTTGTACTCCTTTAGAATACAGCAGTGAGCCAAAGGGATATGGCTCAGGGTGAGCTCATGGTAATAAAGTAGCCTTAAATATATCCACTACCAAGTAAGATAAAAAGATAATATATGAACTATGCATTAAAAACAGTAAGATATCAAATGCAGGAGGTTTGGATTAATAAAATCTAAAAACTGACTCGAATAAAAGAATAAAATCAATCTCTACATTTTTAATTGTAAAAAGAAAATGCTACATTATTAAAAGTATTAATTGAAAATTTTATATTAATTAGATATAGTGTGGTTTTGTCTCTTTTCCCATTGATTGAAGTCTTTTCAGAGTTTTCTTTCTGGTCTTAGTATCAGGATCATTGTCCTTTTCTTTAAGAGTAGTTTTTTGTTGTCATATCTTTTCTTTTTCAAATTGAGTCAATGCTGTATATTTTGCATTTAAGAAATTCAGTAATATAAAGTTGAAAAGACAAATATAAATTCAATAATAACAAATTTATAATAAGGCTGCCATACACACACACACATTTTGTATTGTGTTTATAGTCTTTCTTTTCATCAACTTGTGTTGATTTTCTATATTTTGGAGGGTCCTATAATAATTTATAGACATAAATTATAGGCTATAAGTAAATATATAAAATTTAAAAAATAGTATAATAAAATTCAAAAGCATAAAAGGAAGTAGGTCAGCATGTTTATTTTTAATCATGATTATATTTTACTTTTCATTCTGACTAAATTGAAGAAAGAAGAGCAATATAATTCATTTCAATCTATTATATTTGTTTGTTTTAGCAAATTATTTTTTTTGTTTTTAAAATCAGGAAGGAGACCGCTTAAGTGATGAAGATCTGTACAAATTCCTTGCTGATATGAGAAGGCCATCTTCTGTTTTACGGAGACTAAGACCAATTACAGGTATCTTAAAATTTTGAGTAGAAAAGACTATAACTGTTATCACTGATATATTGTATTGTTCGTAATTGTGTATTCTTTTTTTTCTCTTATCTGGCACATGTCTTTCTGTGCTCAGTGCTGATCAGTCTTCTCATTATTCTACTCTTATGTGGTCTAACAGTTGGGACGCAGGATTTGAGTACTGAAATGAGAATGATGAATAATATTGTGGCTTAAAATTATTTTCTAGAGGAAAGAAAAGAAGTTCATGGAATGGTAAATATTCAGAAATAGATTCATATTGTGATCAAAGCAAACCTTTCTAGAGTAAAACTGTTTTGAAGACTACCAAGTTTAAATTAAATATTTAATCTTGGAAATGTTGGCTTGTTCCTGTGCTAGATTCTTCTGTTTTCTTCTTTCCTTTTGCTTCTTCCTTCCTTTTCATTCATTATTTCATTCATTCATTCATTCATTTAGTATTTTACATGTATTTATGTCTTTCTCAGTAATTTATAAGTTTGGGACTTGATAAAATGAAGTAATTTAGCGGTCTGAGATGATAGTAATTTTAGTTTCTTCTCACACATCTTGCAAAAATAGGGTCTAAACCTTCCAAAAATATTTTTAACGTGAAGTTTTTATTTATCATGTTTACATTGTTTTTATAATATGTCTTTATATGCAGCTCAGCTGAAGATAGACATTTCTCCGGCACCTGAAAATCCCCATTATTGCCTAACCCCAGAGCTACTTCAAGTGAAGCTTTACCCTGACAGTAGAGTTAGACCTACCAGAGAAATTTTGGAGTTTCCTGCCAGGGATGTCTATGTTCCAAACACTACATACAGGTAATACACTTTAATTTTGGGGAATTCTGAAATAAGATACTATTTTTTATAATATTAAAGTAGAACTAGAATGCAACTTTCCAAAAATATTTTGGAGCTTTGTCACATATTCCATTTCTTACTACATGATTTTATTACTGGTGCTCTATTAAGCTTTTACTCTGTGCTAGCTATAATGTTAATTACATTACATGCATTATTTTTCTTGGTCCTCATAGCTGGAAGTAGGTGTTACCTTTTTAAAAGTGAATAAACTGAGGGATAGAGAATTTAAGTATACTTGAGTGTGGTGGATCTAGCACTGAATCATGGACTATTAGGTTAAAATATTTGAACTCCTAGTTACTATATTTCCTCAAATATTCTTATTAGCAGAATTTAGCATTACACATTAATCAAGTTTATGTGCCTACACTGTATTTGAACAATTAATCAATAATATTTGGTGAGTATATACTACTAGGAGAATACTTGACATGAGGTTGTTGGATAGGCTTTTCAGGCTGAACACTGCATAACTCCAGGGTACCATTTACGTGCATTTTTTATGAATGATGCTCCCTTTTTCTGTGAATGCGGAGACTGTGACTTGACATAACTGTCGGGATATCTAACAAGGCAGCTCAGACATAAGATTCTAACCCAGAATTCCTTGTCTTTGTATATTTCACCACCAATATTTCCGATCTAGGTGGTGACTTAGACTAGAGTTTTAAAGGTGGAAAAGGTGAGAAATATTGGATTTGGGATACATTTTGAAAGTAGAACCCACAAAACTTGTTGGAGGAGTAAATGTGAGGAGTAAGAAAAGAAGAGAAGTCATTTTGATTCCCCAAATTTTGGCCTCAGGAACTTTATATTAGTTTCAGGTGTATAGCATGATTCACTATTGTGAAATGATAACCACAATAAGTCTAATTAACATCCATAACCATACATAGTTACAGAATTTTTCTTTCTTGTTTGAGAACTTTTAAGATCTGTTATTTTAACAACTTTCAAATACGCAATACAGTCACCATGCTGTACAATAACTGTAGTCGCCATTCTGTACATTGCATCGTCATCACGTACTTCTTTTATAACTGGAAGTTTGTTCCTTTTGATTTCTTTCACCTGTTTCACCCACTCCTCATCCCCCAGATTCTTTTTCAATTTTCAATAACTATTGACTGTTATAGAAGATGAAGATGTAACTCTTGTATCCTCCTTCCAAATAATATGTATATATGTGCATAAATCCAGAAAAAAATACATATACTTATTATCTCTTCCACATATAGTCATATCCTAGTTTTTCATTAAATTGATGTTATTTTTTTTACATGTTCATGATTATTAGATAACTTTTTACACTTGAGCCTCCTAGATTACTATGATTTTATTCTCATTTTTTTCATATAGCTTTTTATTTTTTGTGGAGTAGTAACATTATTTAGTTTCCCTATTTTTCTGTGTGTCATTACTAAAATTCTCTGTAATGCTTTTTGCAATACAGTAAAATACATCAGCTAATCAATCATTTCCATTCTTGCTACTTTCTTAATTTTCCTTGCAACTAAATTAGAAGTTATAAAGCAGAGATTTTCCAGGCTCACTTGGCTTACTGTACATTTGTTATCTTGGAGCCTATTTACCATTTTCCTGAATTTTTTTTTTTTTTTTGCGTTTCTTCTACAGTGGAGTCCTTATTTCATATATATTTTTCTTTCTTGGATTATTCATTTCTCTGAGAGCTATCAGTATCTTCCTGAAATAGGGCATATGGGGGTAAATTTTTTGAGACCTTTTGCATCTGACAATATCTTTATTTTATCCTTACTCCAGAATTGTTAATTTTGCTGAGTACAGAGTTCTAAGTTGTAAATCATTTTGTCATAATTTTAAAACCATAACACAATTGTCTTTTTGTTTTAAGTGATGCTTTTTAGTACTCCAATATAATTCTGATTGCTAATACTTTGTTTATGTCATATTTTTCCTTTGAAGGCTTATTTGGGTTGTTTTCTGAGCTTTAATGTGATATAATAATTATGATATATATTTATTATAGTGCTTTATAGTATTGAATTGTTTTCATTTAAATTATTTTATTCAGTGTCAAGAATCATATAATTATGGAATCCTGGTAGTATTACTTATTTATCTCCATTTATAGGTAAGAGAAATAAGGCTGAAATTAAAAAAACTTATTTGGACTTAAACCCAGGTCTTCTTATTTTATTTTCTATGTTCATCATTTGGGATGATAGCACAACAGCATTCATAATTATATATAATGTGAAAAAAATATTCAGTGCTAGATAATTGGTTACTACATTTTTATTGGAGCAGCTAGAACATCTTTTTTTTTTTACCTTATTATTTGCCTCAAAATGTACAGCATTATTTATCCACATTTAATAATTTTTTAATATCTTAAAATTGACCTAGGTGTTAATGCTTGATAGATATGATATCCTAGAGTATTATGTCTATGAAGTGATAGAAACTAGGGCCAACATAGGAAATCTAGACATGTTACAGGATTTGAATGGGAGTTGGGTAGAAAGCTTATACCAAGTGAAAAGACATCTTACTAATTAAGATACATCTTTTTTTCTCTTGGAGGAGATGGAAAAGTTAATACACCAAAAGATTTAAGTGGATTTTATAAATTATAAGTTAGTATGGTTTTACTAAATGAATTTATGGAAATTTTATCAATATGTATTAGTAACTCTTTAAGATAACTTCTTTATTTTAGTTTTTATGTTTGAATACTTTGTCATTTGAAGTGTTTAGCACTGGTAAGGATAATTGGTAGGGATATTTGTCCAAAAACTAATTATTTTCTATTCTGGGTATAAACTTTCAAGTATGAGAATAAATTCTTAGCATATAAGATTGAGAATGATCTTGAGAGGTCTTTTGATATATCTCAGTGTCTTTAGTTTGAACTGTAAACACTGTGTTATAGAGTTGGTTGGAGCAAACATTTGACTGACTGACTTGAGAAAACCATAGGAAAAAGAAGTATATTCTGAAAGTGACAGATTTCTTATTAATACTCTTTGCTTCTAATTTTTATGATTATTATCAAACAATTAAGAAAGAGATGTCTAAAAGGATATATATGTAAAATACATATTTTTCAGTTTAATTTTTTTATTTTTATATTTAAAAATATGCTTTTAAAGATATTGAGATTTATCCAAGATGTTTTTTAAAAAAAAATTATTGTGAAGCTAAACATACTATTAGAGATTTTCACATTTAAGTAAACATTTTCCCTGCTCCCCGCCCCCCCACCCCCCAACGCACATGTGATTGTTCACTTATTCTTCTATATTGCTAACCCAAGAGGGACCTGGTCTTTTCAAATCCTCTATAGAGATAAATGAGATATATGGTAGTTTCTAGCAATTAGGAATTGAACAACAAATTTTTTATTTTGCCAAACAAGTGGAGATTATTTACATCAAATGCTTGCTCTATTGAGGAAATACTTGTGCTAAGAATGAATGTAGTGGTTCAGAACGGGTAACCATCACTGTGACAAACAAAATGAGAGGATGCGGTTCTTTTTGATCTGAACCTTTGTTAGCAGTTAGGAATATGACCCATATATCTCTTAATAATCCTTAGTAAATTTATTATCTGTGAATTAATATGAGTAGTATAGTTTTAAATTCTTTATAATAGAAAATTACAAACATACAAAATAGAACAGTACATTTATACATAGTCATAGTACATAGTCATTCTTGTTTCATCTATTACCTTTCCCAGTGTTTTTTCTGTAGTGCTTTAAAACAAAACCTAGTCATTATATCATTTTACCTGAATATCCTTTTGTATGTATTTCTAACAGATAAGGACTTTTAGAAAATTAGCCACAATAACATCCAAGGTGTTTTATGAACACTTTGCAATTTTACCTTGTATCCATTTTCTCTTGAGTAGTTTAATAAGCTTATTATATTTTGATTCTTTTTTTTATCCTTAAAATTTGTTTGTAGGAACAGTTTGGCTAGTCAAAGTATATATATACTATTTATATTATGACACAAGAGCCATGTACTTCATGTTTCTTAAACTAGGTTATTACACAATGGTAGGTCTTGCTTAAGGTTCGGAGTTTTTAATACTTCTGTGCCATGGTACCCTTTGGCAGTCTTGTGAATCCTATGATTCTCTTTTTTGGAATCATGTTTTAAAATGCATAAAATAAAACACATAAGATAACAAAGGAAATCAATTACATTGAATTACAGTTATCAAAATATTAAAGTTGTGATATATATTTATTAATTGACTAAATAACAAGATCTAGCTGTGGGTCTAAAAGCTAAGTGGTGATAAGCATGAGCAGTATTTTGAGATATCTGCAATAGTTGTAAAAATATGAAATATGTGTAATATCTATTAACAACAAAGTCTCATGTATTGTATTGCTGAAACCAGTGTGATTAGTTCAAAACTTAAGGAAGTACAAGTTTCAATAAAAATTAAGTATTTTTTTCCCATTTAGGTTTACGGTGCCATGCTTTAGAGTGTATTAGTCTTTCTGTTTATTTTTAGTTTTCATAAATTTCTTGAGCTATTGCCACTTACTCTGCTTTTTGGTTTCGGTCTAGATATACCACTCTGGTTTTTATTCTGTCCAGTTGGTCCGAGTTAATTTTAACTACAAAAATTCTTGAAGTTGAGAGCTGTTACCTAACGTTTACCAAAGCCACCCAGAAGTTTTCAGTTAGGTGCTGCATTTGAACGTGGTAGACTGTTATCTCAGTCTCTGAGAGAAGGAGTGAAATTTCAGAAACAGTACCAGACTGTGAGGAGAGCAATTTTGTTCTCCTATCCTGAAATGAGAGTGTTTTCAGTTGGGAAGCAGTTATATGTACAAAAATGTTAAAAATATTAATAGGCCTGCCTAAATCTGATTATCCTTTCTAAAATGGATATTATGAAACATTTTACAGATGAAACATATTAGAGTATAACAGATATTTTTAGATTTGGTCATTGGTAAAATATCGCATTTAAGAATGTTTTAAATTAAAAAGTATAATTTTTAATAACTTCTCTATAATTTTAAAAATAATTTTTATTTGGAATTAAAAACATAAACACATAGATCTTTTTTAAAGTAAGAAAATAATCAAAATTTTCTTACCAATTTTTGAATTAGTAGGGGACTTTATTTTAAAGATTGCAAATACAAATGGTTTCCTTTTTTTTTTTTTTTAATCTAAAATACAGTTTAATGGGAAGGCTGACAGAACAGGGAAAACACTAAGATTACTACCAATAATGTTCAATCAATAGATTTTCATTTTGCTTATTGGTAGAAACCAGGAAGCAAATAAAAAATTTCAACACCAAGCATATAAATAACCATCACTAATGGGGGGAAAATTGCATACTTGGGAAATAAAAATTTGGTACCAAAACTGGTTTCCTAATTGCTTCCAATGGGTCATTATAACAAAATCTAAATTTAAAGATATAAACAGAGCCACATATTGGGTACTGATTCATGCATAGCATAATAAACGGCTTACTTTCTTACAGTAACAAATGAGTACTATAGACTTAAGTGTCAGCCTTTTATTTTTGGGTTATACTCACTCCAAAAGAAGCTTTGGAGCTACAAAACAATCACTGAATATAAACCTTTTAGTTAGGGATTTAACTGGTAGTTGGAGTACAAAATTTTTTGAATGGTCAAATGGTATTGAGTGTTTAAAAATAATGGATGCTTTCCACTTTACAAATGAGTACTTGTACATCATTCATGGATTTTTATGATATGAATTTTTAGATTGTAAACCTCCTATTTATTTTTATTTTGCTTACTTTATTTTTTATCTTGTTTAATTTGTCATCAAAATATTATAATAATTTTCATTGAGTTAACTTTTAAACCACACGTTTTATAGTATACATTAATCATTGAAATCTCAACATTTTAGACTGTACATCTGACACCTTCACGTCTTACAACCTCCAAATAACTGATATTTAAAATTTAATAAGAAAGTAGAGTGACAATTGATAAGAATGATTTTCTTCATAGCTTGGTCATAGCATTTACCATCTATAAATGCTATGAACAAAGCACATAGTACTTGATCAAAATTGTTTTTGATAATTATGTAATTAGAAGCCATCAAATTGTGGTAAGTATACTTAAGAATAGACATGTAACTGTAAATCATATAATTCAAATAAAGACACTGTAATAAATGTAATTACTGACAAGTAGGTAATTATTTTTAAATAAGTTCTATGAAGGCCAGGACTGTTCCTCATTCATTGTTGCATTCCTAATGCCCAATCCATGATAGGTTTTCAATAAATATATTTAACAAGTGAATTAATAAATGAATGGTCAACTTACCATCAAGATTCTCAAAACCATATTTGTAGTTTTCTCAAGTTTCATTGAAGTCTTGTGATCCATCTATTCGGTACTGAATTTATGTCCATGAATTACTTGAGTATAATGAACGAAAGGCTGTATTTTTAGTAGATTCATGCTGACAGATATAACAAAATACTGTTATTTGGTTTCATTTTAATTGATGGCTATGTAAGGTAGTTATTAATGTTGCTATGGTAATGACATTTTTTTTATTTATTATCGTCCCAAGAAGTTAAGTGAAGGGCAACTAATGAATTTGTCTTAATAAACTTATTGAAAATAATCTTTTCAGATTATTTTATAGAAAAAGATGGAGAATATTGAATAAATTCATGGATAAATACATGAAAAAGCAAGAAAAATATAAGTACTAGATCTATATAACTGTTCATGTTATATATATTTCATTATATATTCAGAACAAACATAACAGGATTAGTCTTACTAATAGGCAGTGAGTGAGTAACCTGAATTAACTGCTGTCCATTTTCTTTGTAGGCTAATTTTACCTGGTTTAACATCACAGTAAACATTAAAAATTTGAGAGTTGCTGGGTCTAATGGAATAGATGCCACTTGTTTGTTTGCCTTTGTTATAAATGGTGGTACAATCAACAGGAATGTCTAGAATGAACAAAATATTACATAAGATATAGTAATAAGGTTGATATCTTTAGAGCTTGAGATTTTACTTGACATTTTATGGAATTATGGTGAATGTGGCCTTCAACCCTTTTCAGTAATATATTACTGAAAAAGTACTTTATGCTAAAGCATTTTTTATTAGATGGCATATTGTGTAAATAATATCAAAATAGTTATTACCAAACTGATTTCTTTTTGAAAAAAGTGACAAAATGAGAATTTTAAGCCTTTTTTTTTTTTTTTTTTTTTTGGCTAGGTATAGGAAGAATATAAAAATATCACATATGAGATACCAAAATAATGTTTGGTTCATAGAAGATAGTCACAGATATATGTGGAAAGAATGAACATACATGGAGGAAACTAATAGAGACCTTTTTTCTGTATGAATTACATAAAGAATAAATGTTTTTAAACTATATCATTTTGTTGAGAATAGAGACTTTTTTCCTTTATCAGGCAAATTTTAAGGCAAACAGGGAAGTAGAAAAAAATATCGAAGAGAATACCATAATCTTTCCATTCATATTCAACAATTGTAACGTTTTGCCATATTTGCTTTATAAACATACATATACACAAGTACGTATTTTGCTGTGCTTTTTGAAAGCAATTTGCAAGCATCGTGACCCTTAACCTCTTATATATTTCAGCATGCATCTCTTAAACATGAGACTATTTTCCTACATGACTGCAAAACCATTATTACATCTAAGAAAACTAATAAGAATTCTGTGTTATCTAATACCAAGTCTATATTCATATATCCCTGATTATCTTAAGTATGTGTTTTTTATAGAGTTTTTTTTTTTTTTTTTAAACCCACCAGAATCCAATTTAGGTCGGCATATTGTATTTGGTGGATTTGTCTCTACTTTCTTTTATCTAGAACAGGCCCTGAAAATAGGGATTTTTTAAACGGAAATGTCAAAGGTAGAAAAAGAATTTGATAATAGTTTCAAGAAGGAAACCAAATTACCTTACCATCATGTTCTACATTGTTTGTTTCAATTTAAGTGAAGAGAGGGAGTACTTCTTGGTGCTCTTGATTGAGAAGAAAGAATTTTCTGTGGATTCTTGAATACCAATTTTTCTTAACTGATAAAATAATATATGCCTGCTTTTAAAAAGTGATATTGGCTATACAATTAGGGGAATGGGTGGTGATATTAAAAGTACAACTTGTACACATCTTTTAGTTCAAATGTGTTATTGTTTTTGATGTTAAATGGGATAAACAATGCTATACAGATTGTACAAGATGTTCTGTTCTCAAAATATGTAATCAGGTACATTATTTAATGAGTTTAAAAAAAAAAGAGAGAGCAAGGCAAAACTTTTTGTTTTTCTTCTTCATTAGTAAAAGTATTTGTATATTTTTATTTACTTGTCTTCTTTATTTCTTTTAACAGAAATGTGTATGTGGTCTATATTGAATACATAGAAAAAGTATATAGGGGTAAACAAAAGACATAATTCCTTGCACTTACTAAGGTCCAAGAGAGCAAAACTCATACAACTTAGATTCTAGCAAAATTTCCCTACTTATGCCATCTTAACATGAGATTAGATAATATTCACTGAGAAAATATTACAGTATGTACCGAAATGCATTGATTGTTTCTAATTACCAAAAACAGCTAATATATCATACTTTATAGTGTTTACTATTACTGGGTAGTATTCTAAGTTCTTTAAAAAATATTAATTTTTTAATCTTTATACAACCCAATATTATCTTCACTTGACAGACAAGAAAATAGAGGTACAGAAAAGCTAAGCAGTTTGACCAAGAATCACACAGCTGAAGAACAGCAGAGCCAGGATTTTGATTCATAACCATACTCCTAATCATTACGTCCTAAATGCTTTATATATTCTTTTAATTCTCATAACCCTATTAAGTACTATATATGTAGCTACCTCAACTTACTGATGAGGAGACTGAGGTATGGCAAGGTTAAGTAAGTAACTTGTCCAAGGCTGGACAGCTAGAACTGACTGTTGGACCCAAACCAAGTCCGATTCCAGAGCCCACACTCTTAACAATTCTATATTAATTTGTCAAAATAAGGAATTTTTAAAGGATTTATTATTTTCTCAAAAAGTTCTTCATATGAACACTCAAAAAAAATAATCACTTATAAGTTAATTGAAGTATTTAGTATTTTTTCTTTTAACACTAAGTTACAAGCAGCACAATGGAACATTTATTTTTAAACATACTACTACTTTTTTGGTTTTGTTAAATTTACATTATCAAAATCATTACCATCATTGCTATGATTATGATTATTCTTGTTATTAGAAACTGTGTACCTGATACAGTTTAATCCCACCAAATATAATTAATCTACAATGTAAACAACAGGCTAGGTGAGAGAGGTACCTATTTATTATAAAACTGTCAGAATCTAAACATTCCAATATACAGTTCTACAGTTCAAAAACTTTAGAAATACTATTAAAAAGTCATTCAAGGGGGTTCCAAAAATAAGACTCGGAGAAAATGGTAAAAAAAAAAAAAAAAAGCCAAGAATTACAAAACAAATATTAGTAGCAATTTTCACTAAACAAACATATAATTATGTTTCAGTAATTTCATGACTCATATTTTAGTAGGTTATTTTTGCTAATTATCTAAAAAGGTTTTTTTACCAACTAGTTTGATTTCTATATTTTTGTTTTTATTATGTTATTTTTCTAAATTGTTTTCCCTATACCTTTTATTATGATTAAAAGAGCCTGTTCACAAACATAAAATACTATTACTATAAAATTATATACATGTAATAAAATATGTGAAAATTTTGAATGATGAATTTCTGAACTGGAAGAAGCCTTAGATCATCTTCAAGTTTAAACGAAGAAACCAAAACTCTAAAAAGTTAAGTGACTTTAAGATCACATAGTTATTTAGTAGGAAAAACTAATACCCAGTAAGTGAACTTCACAACAGATCCTTCACAACAGACTGGGCCCTGGAAAATGCCATTTATGCTAATGTCAAAACCTAATACTAATAACACAAGATATTACATACCACTCTGCTCTTCTCAGATTATCAATAAGAAAAGCTAACAGCCAATAAACTGCAAACCTAGCACACTTTTAACTGTTATTGTTAGACTAACAGACAATGAAATATCGAACATATTGAAAGCAAGCACATAATCCTGCCAATTTGTTATCTCTACAGATATGTTTACATGTCAAAAATTACCAAGAAAGCAGTCTTGTTCAAATTATATGCTATGTCTTTATGGCAGGTCTGAGAAACAGAAAGATCTATAATTGAGACTTATTAATTTAAAACCTGCCTGTGCTACTAGATACAATATATATTCTATTCATATAAATAGGTCATATTAAAATATTTCAGCAAAGTCTCTGCCTTCGGTCTTGATATTTTCTAACCAATTTGTGTATAAATATTTTAATATGATAAGTTTATAAATGTTAACTTTCAAATTATGATTTCTCTTATCAGAGTATCCTTTGTTGTGCCATTTACATCCCTACCAGGAGTAAATGAGAGTTCCTCTTTTCTCATGAATTTTTACCAGTGCTTTGAATGAGTAAAACAAAAAATATCAATAAATATAATAGGCAAATATATCTAGTTTATTTTGTTGGCCATCTATTTTGCCCTCTTTGTGAAATACCTGAGTATTATGAAAGTACCCCCTCAGTAAACTCCTTCCTCATTTTTTGTTAGTCTATTTCTGACTAATTTAGGAATTATTTACATATTTTAGATACTTTTTGTCATATCTGTAACAGTGTTTTTCCAATTTGTTGTTTTGTCTTCTATCGCTTGCTCTATAGAGGCTTTTAAATTTATCTTTTAGGATTTTTGTAGCTCATGCTCAGAAATGTCTCCTTCAATAATAAAATATGGTCTTTTTTAGGGCTTTTCTAATACTTTTATGGTTTTATTTTTATTATTTAAACCTATGATTGATCTGCAATTTATTTTGAGGAGGGGCTAAAATATGAATTTAGTTTTCCACCAAATGGCTAGTTGGCTATCTCAGCACTTCTCATTAATCTACCTGCACTCTGCCGATTTGAAATTCCTATGAAGGAGTATTATAAATACAAGGTAGAGACTTGCTAGAGTTTTATGGGACTTTATTAGTGGAGGTAATAGTCAAATGGAAAAGAACCTGGATTCAGTTGCATGCCTTTAGCTTTCAGAGACAAGTTGAATTTAAAATTGTATTGCTTATATTGGAAAGCAAGCATGGTTTATAGATAATGATCAATTAATTCCCATTTAATCCAGAGTCCAAACTCCCAGAAATGTTAAGTAACTAAATATTTTGTACCATTAATTTATTCCTCCATTCAATATGAGGCTCTGTTTTAGGCATTGAGAATATAACAGTTAACTAGATAGATAAAGTCCTTACTCTCAAGGAGTCTGGGCTCTGTTAAAGGAGATATAAACAATGCATAAATGAACAAGAGTTTAGAATTATCCTTAGAAGATTTTTTAAGGGTTGCAAATGAAATAGCAAAGTGATGTGATGGTGCGGGGAGGTAAAGATAAGGCTTTCTGAGACTTGAAGGATGGGAAGAGGACAGTCATGTTCATGTCCACAAAGTGAGGACAGTAGTAATCCCAATGCAGAGATTCTCAGGGGTGGGGAAAAGCATGACAGGTTTTGCTTTTCTTTGTATTTTTCATGCCTATTCTACTTACAAATTTCTCATTGAAATTTGTGGTTTGATTCTTTAGTCTCAAGTCCTCTTGTGAGTTCTGCTGACATTCTATGTTCATAACATTTATCATGCTGCATTACAGTTATTTACTTGTCTGATTCTCCCTCTAGACCATGAGTTCTATGAAATCAAGGACTTCAAGTCTTTTATTGCTCTATTCTCAGTATCTGGCACACTGCATACTCAGTAAATGTTTGTTACAAAGAGGAATTATAAACATAGTTAAGGCCCATCTATTTTTATATGCTGTTCTCTCCCACCATTTCAGGAACTTTACATTCTTGTCCTAGTATATGCAAACCTTGTCTCAAGTAGATTCTTTTCATTAGGGTTTACTCAAATCTTTTCTATCTTAAAAAACTCATAGATCTTCGTATTGTCTCCAACAGTTGCATTATCTTTCCTCCCTTCACATACTTTTCAGAATTTCACTTGTTTCATTTTGTTACCTCTTACTTGCTCTTGAACCTACTTTATTTGTTTTCAGCCTGAAATTATAAGTGAATTTTATGTTGCTAAATCCAAAAGTTTTCAATTCTTTTGGCCTCTGATTAGCATTTGACACTTAATTCTGTAATTTGCATATTTTCTTCCCTTGGCTTTCATGTCACTGTATTCTCATGGTTTTCCTTCTGCTTCTCTGTGGGTGCCTTCTCAGTCGTCTTTGCAGGCTCATTGTCCCCTGGCTGACCACAGAATCTTGGTGTTCCTTAAGACTACATTCTTGGATTAACACACACGAATAATTAAGTGACATTCTAATTCTCTCCTAGTTGATGTCCTTGAGTATCATTCTCAGCATGGGAAAAATAATATATAGATGCAAAATTGAAAACTTTAATAAGAACGTTATAGTTTTGAATTTGAAATAGCAATATGAACTCAGGGTGTATTTTACATTAAAAGCATTTTCCCTTAACTTTTTCTATTTAAATGGCCTAGAAACAATGCCTAACCCACAATGAGAGCCCAGACTGTAGCTTGGGAAAACACTTCTCATTCAAAGAACCACAGCTCCTTGGAGAAATAGCTGATTCCAGTTGGGGTGTATTTTATTGCTGTCTATTTGAATGATTAGTCTGAAGAGCAAGTAAAACATTTTATGTGAAAATACTTAATATAGTGGCTAGCAAATATGAACATTCAGTATTTGTTCATCTCTCTCTTTTGTGGCATGTAGTGATACAGTGTTTCTAGATATATATTCACTGTCATGCATACTATTGCCTTCACAGAAATCTTCTCTACATATACCCTCAGAGTCTCAATTTTGCCAATCGTCAGGGTTCTGCTAGAAATATAACAGTGAAAGTCCAGTTTATGTATGGAGAGGATCCAAGTAATGCTATGCCGGTAAGAAATATTCTTTTCTTATTCTTCATATATGGTTCCAATAGACATTTTTTGGGAGGGTATCACGTGATTGGCAGCCCTAAACTAGAAATTAATGTGATCCTGTAAACCACATTTCTAACTGCATTACAGATAGTAATAAATTTACTTAAATTCTTTTATTTATTGAGAATTTGGTATATGTCGGGCACTCCCAGAGATACAAAGATGAATAAGACTTGTAATCTAGAGGATATAAGACAAATGCATGAAAATCTAAAATGGCAACTTTCAAAAGAGGGTCAGAGCAGAATTACCTAGGGTACTCTAACAAAGCCACGGATACTTTTTCTCTTCCTTGATGTCTGTGATTCTGATTCTCCTCCTTTAGAATGAAAAGCCAGGCGAGGGAAGTGAAAAGTAATGGGCTGTGGTATAGTTTAAAAATAGCCCCACCTGATTCTAATATGTATGATTCTCCAAGTCTTTGCTGAGAAACTCTGGCAATAGTTCTCAACATTGGCTGCATGTTAATTACACTCTCCTAGGGAGCTTTTAAAACTACCAATGCCCAGACTAAATCTCATTCCAATTAAATTATTATCTCTGGGCATGGGAATCAGGCAGGTGTCAGTGGTTTGACATCTTCCCAAAGGATTACATTTTCATAGCCAATATTGAAAAGCAAGGTATGTGCTAATTATTAAAAGATTGGTATAGGGTTTCAAAGACATAGATGTTCAGTGGTAGGTGAGAATGCGTTAACAGAGGTTAAAATGTTTTGGCAGTAGGTCTAGATGGTGCAGAAATGAAACCAATTCAAGTTGGAGAATGGCCTTCAAAGGGGTCCAGTGGTGAGTCGCCAGTGAACCAGAGCAGTGGAAGATAAGTCAGCAGTACTAGATTGAGGCCAGACTGGGGAGATTGTTGACTGCCCAAATTGTGATTTAGGACTCATGGGACATTAATAAATGCAAGTTCCATGAAAACAGATTTTCGGATCAACTTGAAGTTAGTAACATGGAATAGGAGCACAACTGTCACTGTAGATGTTCAACCTAGTAGAATGAAAATGAGCTAAGAATAGATATATTGTTAACAGAATTATTTTAGCTTTCTGTATCAGTCATTTGAGGCGAGTTCTGATTTTCTGCTTACTAGGAAAGCTATATATCTCCCCTTATTGCCTCAATTTCATCAGCATTTATAAATCTTGACAGCAGCAAGCGCAAATTATTCATCTTTGTATTCTTCTATGGCAGCTATTTCAGTTCCGTGCAAAAAATAAACATTGAATAAATATTTGTTGAAGAAATGTAGAATTTATTTTTAAAGTTTGAATTAGCATTTCATGCTCTACTAGCTCTTCATTTCTGCTAAAAGAATGAATGTATTATAGTCGATGAAAAGATACTGGATTGTGAAAATAGATGCTTTATTATCCTATATGTAAATTGCAATATGAATTTGAGTTTAATGACAAATGTAGACTATGTAAAATAATCTGTTTTATTGTTTGCCTAACAAGCTCTTCCTTGTTTTAGCATCTGTATGGCCTCCTCTACAGAGCCCCAGCTGCATCCAGCCACATTGACAGTTAGACTACTCCCTCTTTTAATGCTACCGTAGCATCTTATCACTTCTTTTATGGCCTTATCACTTTATGATTATATGTTTATTTCTTCATCTTGTCCACTAGACTGTGAGCTCCTTGAGGGCAGGGACCGTGTCTTACTCATATTTATATCTCGATGCCTATTGTAGTGCTTGGTATATAATGGCATATAATTGATGCTCAGTCTGTGTTGACAGATGATTAAAAATACATGTCAAATGGTCAAAGAAAGAACTTTCTACTTTATATCATTTGTTATGAAAATAAATTACTTTATGAAAAATGATAGCTTCTCAGAGGGTAAAAGGTACTGCATGTCTTTATTTGTGTATTATTAGTCATATGAAAATATAATGCTTTTAGGCTTATGTGAGGGGCTGGTTTGAAAGAGTGTATAAACTTGGATAGATTTTACTTATTTTTTTTTTAAATAAGGACTATTTAAATGAGTCCTAAGAGAATTTTTTGATCACATAATGTCGATATGATAAAAATCATAAACTTCATGATTCTTGCACTGGAACGTAGTAAGGTTTTCTTAGCAAATTGATGAAATTAGAGTTACCTAGGATCATAATTGTTAAGCTTTGACATCCCCTTAAAATAAAAGGACCTGATTGAGATGTTGCAAAAAGAAACAAAGTACCTGTTAATGTGTTCTTTTTATTTTGGAATGGTCCAATTAATCCCTTTGTATAGGAAATAAGTGTTGAATTTTACCAATTGTGTTAATGGGACTGTGATAACATGCCCACATACTTATTCATGCATACGTAGAGATGGCTGGCCAGATGTGAGTTTTATCTATGGCTAGATAATATTGCAAGCCTAACTGTCTCACATAGGAATCATAGCTATGACCTTGACATCATTAAGCCATTGATCTAATCTGCTGCCCTAATTAACCACAGCTTTTGTTAGAATTCAAGAGGCAGATATGTAAGATTGAATTATTTTTTTCTCCAAAAATAATATAATATTTTTTTTAACGTGGTGGATTTCTTTAAAAAACACATATGTAAGAATATATAGAATGTCTTCCTTCATTGCAGAGTAGCTTGCAGGGAGTACTTGAAGCAAAGGATATATATTTTGACCTAAAATAGGATTTTTAAATATCACTTATAAATAATATATATTTGACTTTCAGAATGACTGCCGTTTTTGTGGAGAACCCACCAATTTGTATAGTAGATATATGCCACAATTCTAGGGCCATATTTCTTATATAAATTCCAAATGATGTGCTACATCCAGATTTTAAAATGAATTCTTCACCTTCTTTTAAAAAAAGAGAAAGTAATGTACCTTATTGCCCAAGAAATATAAATATAATGGATAGAAACTTTTTGAATGTTTGAATGTCAGATGGGTCTATAGTTGAAAAGAAATTCAGAATTAAGCAATTGAACTGATTAATGAACGTCAGTAGGCACATTGTTCTTCATTGGGCTGATTTTGCCCATTGTTCTCAAACAGTTATTAAATCAGACAATTCTTACATAGATATGAAACATTCAGCATTTATTACAACAAAGTTTCAACATGCTGTTATTTGTTACAGGTAATCTTTGGTAAATCTAGCTGTTCAGAATTTTCAAAGGAAGCCTATACAGCCGTAGTATATCATAACAGGTACTGAATTCAAATATTTCTTTCAAAGTTACTCACTCCTCAGTGGCCATTGTTAGCACTCACCTTAGTGTGTTTACCGAATGCCTTGCTGCACTGATTGTGCAAAATCAAGACAGGTGACATCAGAGTTATAATTTTAAATCTGGAGATCCACATTTTTCATAGACATCTCAAATGTAAGACTTTAGACACAAAACATCTTTTCTATCAAATTCTGATTCTTTCTTTTTTTATTATAGTGTTATTAGTTATCATTGTGGCTTCTGGTCCTTTCGATCTTTCCCTATTACATTCCCCTAACACTTTGTAGTTTTACTTAAGCTTGAACCCCTTAGTTAAATTGGTGTTATTCTAAACATCCAGTAATCCTTTCACTTAGTGCCTTTCCATGTTACTTCTTTGGGAAATTGTTAACTTTAGATAACCTTTAATTCTTTTTTAATTTAATGCTGTTGGAGGAAAATCACAGAATTGTACCAGTCACAAATTGATATTATTTTATTCTGTGATGGGGCTACAGTAATTCATTTTATTTTATTTTTATCTCGATTTTGGCCCCACCATTCTTTGGTAATCTTTTTGTCATCACATTTTTTACCCTTTCTCTCATTTGGCAGTAGTTATTTTAAGCCTTTCTCCCCCTTCCTCTAGCTCCTTACTTCTGTTTGCTCTGCTTTTAGCTATCCTGCTTTATTAAGCTAGTGGAGACCATCCAACCTGAGATCCATCAGCTTCTCTACTCTTCACCTCAAATTATCTTTGTACTGATCTGCCTTTCCTTCTGTTTCAAAGATAGTAATGGCCCTTACCCTGCCCACTGTCAAATCTTTTCACCTCTGCTGTCAGTCTTATCCAGCTTCTTCCAGAATATGACTCCATCAGTTATCCCTTCTCTTGCATCATCAGTTTCCTGTTTCATTGGCTCCATCTCTTATTGTCAAAAAGAAGCTTAACTTTTCTATTCTTAAAGAAACAAAAGTCTTTTTGCAGCGCTGTTGTGTAGTGTGGTTTTTCCTTGTCTTCCTTAAAACTTTCTTCTTTCTCACCTTTATTTATGGCCTTCTCTCAATTTCCTTCTATTTCTTTGAACACTTGTTTTCCTTCTATCGTAATTATTCTAATTTTTCTTTTTCTTTTAAGTATAGACATTGCACACAAAACACAGGTTTTGTTTTTAACCCTCTTGTTCTATAATATTCTCTTCCTAAATAATCTTATATGTATTTCTCAGAGTTACATTCAATGAAAATGCTACAACTTTTATTTTTATGTGGATTATTCACAACTCTTACTTTCAGTCATAACCTTTCTGAGGTACAGACATGTATTTTTAGTAGCCCGTTGGGCATATTCATTTGGGTTCCCTGCTGCCTCCTCAGTTTCTGCATATTTATCCCTGGCCTTCTTCCAGACCCTGTCTCTGTCTCACTGTTTATTTTAATTAATGGAACCACCATTTCTCCAGTTACTCTGACTCAAAATTTAAGACATCCCTTCCCGCCTTCTTTTTTTCTCTAATATCCAGTTATCTTTTAGATCTCGATGATTTTCTGTTTGCCTCATTACTAAATGTATTCTGTGCTGTCCTGTTTTGGGTCCTTTATTGGATCTTTTTTTCTATTACAATCCCTCTATTTATTGAACTTTTACTCATTCTTTAAGGCCTATATTATATAGTGCCTCTTAAATACAATTCCCTCATCTAAATCTTGAAATAATCAGTTCAACTCTGTTCTTTTAAGTACTTACTCTATATGCTCTATACCAGAGGTTGGCAGACTTTTTCCACAAAGGGACAAATAGTATATATTTTAGGTCTTGTGGGCCATAAGATTTCCATTGTATATACTTAGCTCTGTTTTTGTAATATAAAAGCAGCCATAAACAAGTAAAGTTGCAAATGAATAGGCATGGCTATCTTCTAATAAAATTTTATTTGTGGACTCTGAAATTTGAATTTCATTTACTATTTCAAGCGAAATGTTGGTCTTGATTTTTTTTCAATCATTTAAAAATATAAAGACCATTTTTAATTTTTGAGCTATACAAAGCCAAGCAGTAGACTAGATTTGGCCTGTGGGCTATAGTTTGCCAACCTCTGCTTTATAGCATAGCAATTGTTATATATGTGTCTTATTTATTTTTCTACTAGATTATATATTTTTGAGAGTAATTATTTTTTGTGTTCCCCTTTAAAACCACCACAAAAGTGCTTAGCCTAAAGGTAGGCAATTCAGTTGTTGATGAATAACTGGTAGATTTTTACTTTTTTGTAACAGTCTTCACACAATGTGATTTGAGGAAAGAAATGAACTAAAACACTCAATACCAGTAAAGATATTAATAAAGAAGATAGTAATTTCTAAAAAAATATCTCGGTTTGTGGCTAAGTCTTTATTTTTGTTGCTCTCAGCATTAGTAGAATTTAAATAACAGTACCATCTAACATTGCTAGTAAATTCAACTTTCTCATAATTCAGTGGTGACTAGTGAGATCAGTAATATGATGTATAGCATCTTTTATTCACCAAATTTGTCAAATTCTCAGATAGCCAGCATTAACTATCTTCTTTGTGGATATTAAAAGCCTCATTTCACTTAACATTTCTGTGGCCAAATCTACACCCATTAGCATTTTCGAGGCTTATTTGAGATGGAAGAAAATTTGACCAATTAGCATCAGAGGAAAAAACCCTAATAGGTGGGCCAGCCTTCACTTTAAAGGTAGTTAGAGCTGTATGGTTTGAATGCATTTTCATTGACTATAACTCTGAGAGATACTAGTTGAATATGGAAGGTTGGGATGCTAAGGTCCTAACCCTTTTAAGTTTATAGTATGAATAGCAGCCATACTTTCCTATAAAAATATTCTTGGGGCCATCCTTAATGAATATTGAGATGAAAATGCCATTAGTTTGATTAAATATGATATCTATTATATTCTTATAAGTGGCTAGGAGTACTTCTAAACTGTGGGACAGGTGTAATCTGTGGGTGTTCCCTGGTGTTTTTCTTTTCTTTGAGCTGTTAGTCAACACACTAATTAATGTTTTGGTAGCATTATTTATCTCTTTAGCAAGAGGACAATTGATATAAAACATTTCATAAAGAGCCCAACTTTATACTAAGTTGTCTAAAGACACCTTTTTTCTTTTTTACAAAAGGATAATTCAAATTAGTCTTAATTTTAAGCTGTAGTCCTATAATAGTAAAACGTTTTTCTCTGGTATGGTTTTAAAGTATACACTTATAAAAATTCATATTATTTTTTCTATGTAATGTGTATTAGAATTGGTTTATAATATATAGAAGGCATTGCCCTAGTCTCTTCTTTCATACAGTTTCCACTCTAATGAAGACCTCAGCATCAAGGTGGTGATTATAAATGCATTTTCAAATAGCAGGCTTACTCAGCCCATTAATAAAAATGGGGTGAGAAATTTCAGAAACAGAGGCAGCTCCCTCGTCTTGAAGTAGGAATTAGTTACTTAGGGTTTGAGAATAAAGAAAATATTTAGGCCAGAAGAAAAATTAAGCATGAATCCTGAAATTAATTAAAAAGTTACTCAAATATACAAATGCAGTAGTTATTTATTTTGAACAATTTCCTGACTATTGATCTGTTTTTTGTTTTGTTTTGTTTTGTTTTGTTTGTAAGGTCTCCTGATTTCCATGAAGAAATCAAAGTTAAACTCCCTGCTACTTTAACTGACCATCATCACTTGCTTTTTACTTTTTATCATGTTAGTTGTCAACAAAAGCAAAATACTCCTCTTGAAACTCCTGTGGGATATACAGTAAGTACATTTTTATTAAATATTTAGCTCTTTGATCTTAAAAATAATTATAATATTTAAGATATAGTTGGTATAATAGTTTTTATCTGATTTCCCACATTGGTTAGGAGTCAAGAAAATGCCCATTAATGTATTGATTAACTAGCGTGTATAAACAGATGTTTTTCCTGATTATTGTGTGTTTACCCAACAGTACGGTATAAATATAGTAGTTTTAAGGGTTCTTCAGAAGAGATAGTTTGAAAGTAAATTGATTAAAAGAGACCCTTGGCAATTAAATACATATATTATTACTTTAATTAAAGGCAATTAAAACCCTTGAGTATTTTTTGAAGATCTTTATGATTGAATTGCAAAGGTGAAGGACGTCATAATGTGCTATCACATTTTTGTCAGAAAAATCATGCCTTACCCAAAAGAGAAAATTCAACCTTTGATTCATTTTCTGTCTTCTTGCAGTTTGTGACATCAGTTTGCTAAATGTAAGAAATTAAATTTCTGGTCATACTTTTTAACTTTGCTTTCAAAATTCACATCCTTATTTACTTTGACACTATTACCCCACTTTAAAATGATATACCTTGTGGCTACCAACTTTCTACTACCAACCTCCCCTTGGCTAATAAGGACCTCCTATAGATTTAAATATTGCATAGTTAGCTAGTCATAATAATGTTTTGAGGACCATCCTTAACAAAATATTGTAGGGGGAACTTCATAATTAGATAATTAAATCCCTTTGGGGATGTGTGATAAATATGCCTCATATCAAGTTTTTAAAATAAATTTCCCAAGTAATCATTTATGTAACAAACGTATTTAAATGAAAATTGTTTCCTTTTTGTTTAAAAGTGGATACCAATGCTTCAGAATGGACGATTAAAGACTGGGCAGTTTTGCCTACCGGTCTCATTGGAAAAACCACCACAGGCTTACTCTGTACTGTCTCCTGAGGTCGGTATCTCTCTTGTTGATATTTTCAAGACTGGATGAAATGGGTTTTTCATTACAGAGATGTTTTTCTCAAACAAGACCTTGCTATTCTGTCTATAAGCATGTAGATAATGAAGTATTATTTTGTCCTATAAATAAAATTACTCTGTAGAATACTTAGAAGCTTTTATATTATTTCTAAAAATATAAGTATATTTAAAATCGAAGTAGTACATGAAATATAAACTCAAAGGAAAGACAAATTTGGAGAAGTTTTATATTGTAACACGAGAAACTTCTTTATATAAATATTTTTAGCAGAAAACATTTCACTAAAAGGGCGGAGGGAGAACAGATATAAATTAATTTTTTAGAATCTTTTTTGTAATTGATGATTATATACGTGAAAGTAAAGTAGCTATAAACATGTAGTATATGAGACATTAGCAACTTTGATGATGACATGTGACTTGAAAAAAACAAAAATATTGGAAAAATCTTAATCAAGAATCAGTAGTTGCTGTTTAAGAACCAAAGTGCCTTTTGAGAGAATATGTATTATGAATGTCGTACTGGTGACATTTATTTTCAGATTGGAGCTCAGTATTCACAAATAAATTTTTATTTTTATTTTTATTTTTAAAAAGCAATATAAGGTAACGCTACTGCTCTGACCTCTTTTCTCACTATTCTCTGTCACTCATTCTGCCTTAGCTACATAGCACAGCATCTTTGCTGTTCCTCAGACATGAAAAGCGCATTCCCATTTCAGGCCCTTTGCACTTATGTAAAATATACATAACAGAATTTTCCATTTTAAAATGTACAGTTATGTGATGTTAAGTATATGCACATTGTTTTGAAAACTAGCCTTTTAAAACTACTTTATATAGATGCCTAAAAAATACATTTTTTACTTTGCTTATTTTATGATTTTAACAAAATGTTATTATCCTATATATAACCTTCTGGGACTTGTATTTTTCATTCAGCATCATAGTACCAAGATGTAGTATTTTTTTTCTGTGATCAAAATGAAATATTTAACTGGCCTTTTATTGTCCTTAAAAATATAATCCTGATTTTTCTCCGTGACCTACAAATCTCTGACTGATCTGTGGTCTTCCGCCACTCCAACATCATCTTCTACCATAACTGCACACCTTCTCTCTGTACTTACAGCTTCTTTCAAACTTTCCTCTAAGCCTTTGAATTTTCTTTTTCCTCTTCCTGAGCTTGATGTGGCTGGATTTTTTTCATTATCTGAATTGTACTTCCTCAGAGAGAGACATCTTTTCTTTATGAGTTTTCAACCCTTCCCTCCTCCACACTGCCAATATACTCTATCATTTTTAATCCAATTTTTTTAACTTAATACTACCACCTGGAATTATCTTATTTTTTACTTGTTTTTATTTATCCCTGCTTGATGGTTGGATAAGTTTCCTGAAAACAGATCTAATGTTTACTATGAAACCCCAGTATCTAGAAAACTCTGTACACTTCAGTAATTATTTGTATGAATTAACCAGAAAAATTACAGAATTACTGGTATTAGTGAAAAAAAAAAAAAAACATGGAAATGACCTGCATAGAAACCAAGAGGTTAATGTTTAATTAACTTTTTGTGCATCCATATAATGGTATAGTAGCTAAGAGGAATGATATAGATTTAAATATCCCAATAAAATATTTATGATAAAAACATAAAAACAAGCAATGTAGTAGCAACCAAACTCAGTATGTAAGTATATATTAATAATTGCATAGGAAATAGTTTAGAGACTATATACCAAATTTAGCAAAGTTAGCTGTTGAAGGAATGTGGGACTATGAAAGTTTTTGCTGTTTTTTAAACCTCATATATTTTAGAAGGAAGCATAGCATAATTTGCATGATTTCACTATTGATTTCACTACTTATAGTTGGGTGACCTTGGGTAGTTTTCTTAATCTTTCTGCTGTGGATGAATTGTCTCACCCCAAAATTCATTCGTTGAACTTGTAATCCCCAAACATGATAGTATTTGCAGATTTGGCCTTTGGGAAGTAATTAGGTTTAGATGAGGTTGTGAGGGTGAGGCCTTGTGATAGAATTAATTAAAAGAAGAGACACCAGTTTGTTCTCTCTCTTGTGAGGACACAGTGAGAAGGTACCCTTCTGCTAGCTAGGGAGGTTCTCACCGGACACTGACTATGTTGGTATCTTGAATATGGACATTCAGTCTCTACACTGTGAGAAAATAAATTTCTGTTGTTTAAGTCACCCAGTGCATGGTATTTTATAATAGCAGCCCAAGCTAAGACGCTTTCTGTGCTGGAATTTTCTCATTTGTGAATCGAGAATAATTTATGCTTTTAATAGGGGTTATGTTGATGAGTGCATGATATAATAGTATTCAGAGCATTTAGAATGGTGCAAGGCACATAAAAAGTGTTAAAGTAGTGCTTGCCACTGTTATCACACTGCTTGTTAGAATATTTTAAGACAGCCTGCTTACTTTAGCAAGCATCAAAATCACCTGGACAGTCTGTTGTACCACAGTTGTTGAACTTTACCCCCCGAGTTTCTGAGGCAATAGATCTGAGTTGGGGGTTGATTATATACATTTTCAACAAGTGCTCAGATGATATTTATATTGCTGATCCTCAGATCAAACTTTGAGAATCACTATTTTTAAAGAAGTATATGTTCATATTTTACTCATGTATTTTTTTTATAACTGAAAACAGTGTTTTGGGTTAAAAGAGCTAGTACTGTTTTTTCTTTTGAGTAGTTTCAGTTCACCAGCTTTTTTTCCCAAAAATGTTTCCAAACCTATATTATCTGCCTCAGTAGAGATACTACATTTCTTTCCTATTTATGTTGAATTTTGTAACGGAAAACTGACTTCATTTGGTTTTCTTCACATAAAAATATAAAACAATGGAAAAGAAATTTATTTTTTATTTATTTTTTGCTGAGACTTTCTATTTTTGTCATTTGTTTCACAGATATTCACAACTGCTTGAAGTTATTTTTTTATGATGGCTGCTTTAAAAGCCTGTCAAATCTGTCCAGTCTGGGTTATCTTAGTATTGGTATCAGTTGCCTTTTTCTCATTTGAGATTTTCCTGGTTCTTGGTATGATGTGTGATTCTTTATTATATCCTGAACATTTCGAGTATCATTGACTCTAAATCTTATTTAACTCTTGTATTTTAGCAGTGGGGATGAGGGGAGGAGCTTTGGCCAGATGGGAATAAAGGTTCACATTCCTCACTCTGCATTGGGTTGGAGTAAGGGCTTATTATTGGATGGAAGTGGGATTTCAGGCTCCCTGCTAGGCCTCTGCTGACACTCCCTGATTGTGAAGAGCACAGGGCATCTTGGTACCGCTTTCTTCTTGGCCTCCACTGACACCACAATTGGGGTACATTATTCCACTGGGCAGGGGTCAACTCTCATCTCTGTCTTCTCTGATACCACCCAATGTGTGTGGGATGGGGTGAGGATCTGGCACCTTATTACAGCCAGCTGATGGTGGAAACCCAGGCTCCCCACTCAGCCTCTGGATGTGGGGTGGGGCTGCAATTTGTTTCTTTGTGTTTGGCCAGAGTAGGGCAATTCTCGGCTTTGACTAAAGAGAGCAGGCTTTTCTTGGAAGTTTTTTTTTTTTGGTCTTGCTCCTTTTGGCATTTCTGTGTTGCCAGCTTCTCTAGCACTTAGTCCAGGATATATGAGGTAAAAATAAAACCCAGGCAACACTGCCTTATAGTTCAGTCCTGAGGTCCCTATCCTATCTGCATTCTTCTATCCACCTGTCAGTCTTTGTTTATTTTATATATAATGTTCAGGGTTTTTAAGCAGTACTTAGCAGGAGGAATAGAGAGAAATAATGTGCTCTCTTTTTAAAATAAATTTATATGATATAATTTTAATTAACTTTCATGTTTTATCTTTTAAACAGCAGATTTCCTTTGCTTGTGAATATTTTAAAGTCCAATTAAAACATAAGAGTCTTTAAAATAGAAAAAATAGAATATTATAAACTTAAAATGATATAAATATGAATTTATTGACATGAAAAGAGATTCACAATGTAATATGTGAAAAAGAGGTTTCAAAATACGTTTGATATCACCTACGTAAGGGTGTGCATAAAAATACATTTGCATAGAGGAAGATTTGGAATGATATAAAGAGATCTGTTGTTGGGAAGATAGAATTTTGTGTATATTTTCTGCTTTTCTTTCCTCTAACCTTTTAATTCTCTTGTAGAGAACATACCAATTTTGTAATAAGAAAATGTTTTATATTTAAAGTACATAAAATATATTTCACAGTATTTTTTCTCATTGAAATATAATTTTTTTGTTTTCAGAATTTATAATCAAGCATCTGTGATCATTATATTTAATATCTTATAGGTTCCTCTACCTGGCATGAAATGGGTAGATAATCACAAAGGTGTTTTTAATGTCGAAGTTGTTGCTGTTTCATCTATCCATACACAAGTGAGTTTTAATAATTTTATGATCACATTTCACTTGAATGAATTGAACATATTGTTTAGTCCTTAAATCCATTTTGCTACCTGCTGTAAGACTTAATGAGAGTTCAAAATGTATAGATTTATGGACGTGATTCCATAGTGTAGTGGTTAGCATGTCTGCTCTACACACAGAAGGTCCTCGGTTCAAACCCCAGTGGAGCCACAGTCCGTGGTCTATACCCATGCTACCCTGAACAAGCCCGATGTATAATCTCATAAGCTAAGCAGGGTCGGGCCTGGTTAGTACTTGGATAGATCACTTATGAAGGCCAGCTACCGTAGGCATAAATTAAAAAAAAAAAAAGTATAGATTTAGAAGTTAACTTTTTAAAGAAATCAATAAATGTCATTTAATGCCAACAAAAGCAAATATTTTGCTTTTGAAAATGTCACTGACTCCATTTGAACAGTTAAGTAATTTTTTCTGTTAAATTTCTGATACATAGCAAAATGCTTAAAGTTGAAAAAGCACCATCTGTCTCATTTTATCTCTCATAGATAGACACAGGTATTTCAAATGGAAAGAGTTCTTAGGGATGATTTACTCTATATTCTTCACTATATTTCTGGAATATGCTTGTAGCTCTTTGAAATTTACTGGATGTATAGTTAGAACTCCATAGAATTATTTTTTACTTGTTTAAAATATACATGTCAATTTAGTGTTATAAATGTGAAGCTGTTCAGCATTATTACCTTTTCTTAAAGTGTATTTTTATCATTAAATAAGTGAAAGTCTTCCCAGAGTTTCAGCAGACTTTGCTCACACCTCATTGGTCAGAACTATAACACATGGTCATCTCTAGTTATTAAAGAGGCTGAGAAAGCAGGCGTGTATCCTGGGAGTGGGCACTTACTGCCTTATATAAGACTGCTCTTCTGTTAGTGTATAGGAGGTTAAATAAGAGTAGTCAGGAAATGGAAACTGCCAGTAATTTGAACGGATAAGATTTGTATATAAATAATTATTAACTAGGTTAAAGGTAATTCACTACTAAATGGAGTAAAAGAGAATTCTGTGATTGTAACAAAGATAGCAATTGCAGGATGTGATAAGGAGGGAAATTAGAAACCTAAAAAAGGATCCTGAAGGCTGAGAATTGGATCTCTGAGGAGAGGACGCCACTGCCACAGGAACACATTGCCTGCCACGCGGTAGTAATGAAGAACTTGGTGGAGGGCACCTACTATGAGAGCCATCATTGCTGTGGCGAATGCTGCTACCCACGTCCCTCACCTCTGAGCCACCAGCATTCACATCTGTTAGCCGCCAGGGAGACAGCAGAAAGGTTCCTGCTAACTGCTCAGGCCTAGCAGGCTGCTTCCTGTACCATCGTTGTCAGAGCCTGACCACAAGCCACCTGACAAGGGAGAAATGTGATTTGAAGAGTCTAGTCCAAGTACTGCAAAATGTGGCAAAGGTGATGGGTTTGGATGGAGCCGAGAGGCAATAAATTAATAATGAGCACAGGTAGGTTACTGGCAAACCTGCCGTAGTAATTGAGCTCTAAAACAATAAGGCAGACTCACACTGGGGAAAAAACTCTTAATTAGTATTAATAGATTTCTTGAGTCATCACTGGTATTTAAAGTGGCTACTTTCCAATAATAAATGAAAATAGATGTAGTGTTTAATTAGAAACGATATTGTATATACTTCTGTACTTTTATGTATAATCAATTAATATGAGATATTTTATTAGTTATCCATAGTTTGGGGAATTTACACTTATAATTGTTTAGTGCTTTTGTTCTTTGTTTTAGGATCCTTATCTTGACAAGTTTTTTGCTTTGGTCAATGCTCTGGATGAGCACATGTTCCCAGTCCGAATTGGAGACATGCGAATCATGGAAAATAACTTAGAAAATGAACTGAAGAGCAGTATTTCAGCATTGAGTTCATCTCAGCTGGAACCAGTGGTCCGATTTCTTCATCTTCTGCTTGATAAATTGATACTTCTAGTTGTTAGACCTCCTGTCATTGCTGGCCAAATAGGTAATTTGCTTTTGTTTGGAGAATCATAAAATTTATAATTTGACATTCCTAACTTCTGCAGAACTAGAACCATGATTCTCCTTTGCTGTTTGATTTTGGGGAAGCGGGGGGGGGGAGGGCGATTGTTATTTATTTGTTTTTAATGCCAGAAAATAACTTTATTTTGTTTTTTATAAAATGTGCCATATAGATTTCTATGGAAATTATGGAAACACATTCATTTATTCACCAAATATTTACTAAGCAGTTATTATGTACCCAGACACTGATAGGCATTGTCCAAGGCATAGTTCCTGCTTTTAAGGCTCTCAGAGACTCGTTAGGAAAACAAGCAGATAAATCAAGTTGCATTTTACATGCCATGTAATCTACCCAGTCTACATTTCACTCACCTGCTTCCTCTATGTAATGTAGCTCTTCTTTTCTTCATTAACTCAAAATTTCTATATTCTTTTTTTAGTTCTGTATTGTTCTAGAATTAGAAGTATTCCTGTTTCCCACCCTTTCCCAAGATTTCTTCCTCTACTTTTGCTGACAGCTTTTACCTAAATCCTGCAATGTAGTTGAGCTTATAAGAAAATCCAGCTAACTTGTTATAGAAATTTAGTGTTAAGTGGGAAAGGAGTATTCGATGCCTTGGGACCTTTTTTTTTTTTTTTTTCCTCAGGGGAGGCTTGTAAGTAAGGGTAATTTAAATATGAGTAGGAGTATGACAGGTTAATAGCTAGTCCAGGAAGATGAAACAGCATGTGCATTATACAAAAAGGGACCCGGAAGATTGGGAGAATTATAAATAATTGGAGGGTTGGTATTTAGAGATGATAGGTGGTGAAGGAGATCAAGTAGGGTCTTCCATGACACCTTGGGGAATTGGACTATTATTCTGTAAGGATAATAGTCCCAGACCCTTCGAAGGGTCTGGTCTTAATTAGGGACGTAACATGACCCAGTCTGGCTTTTGTAAAGATGACTGTGATGCATGGAAATGGGTTGAAAGTGAGAAAATCTGGAGGCAGGGAGACAAATTAGGAATCTTGTAGAATTTGATGTAAAAACTATGAGGTCCTGATAAAAGATAGATGACAGTGGGTTGGAGAAGAGAGGGTGGGTTAAGAGATATTGAAGAAATATTGTAGAGTACCAGTACAGGAGTCATAGGAGAAGTTAAGGAAAAAAGTTTATTAATTGTTATAGATTGTGTAAGTAAAATAATATCAATAGTAATAAACATTTGCATAAGGCTTATATGTACCAGGAATAGTGCTATGTGCTTTATTTATATTAATGTATGTAATCCTCACAACTCTGTATGGGTATCATTGGCACCACCATTTCATGAGTGAGTAAAGTGATGAGCATAATGCTTTGAAAATTTGCCTAAGGATTCGAGCCCAAGCAGTTTACTCCAGAGTCCTACTCTTATCTATTATACTTATATCCACTGATGAAATTCTCAAGAATAGTTTTAGTGTAATAGTGAAAATAGAAACTGGATTACAGAGAATTAACTAGTAAACAGTAGATGATGCAAGGAATACAAAAAGCATTTACTACTCTTTAAAGATATTTAGTTAAAAGAGGAAGCAGGGTCAATTAGGGTATAAGAATATGAGATTTGGGCATGCTTATGTCCTTTGAGAAACTACAACGGTGTAGGGGAGAAAATTTAAGATGTAAGAGTGTGAGATAGTTTAATTCATGAAGCAAGCCTGTAGGACAAAAGTGAAGGTGAATAGATCATTCTTATATAGGAGAGGAGCACTGATTCCTTTGGACAGAAAATAAAAATCTCTTCAGATACTGCTAAATTTTTACAAGAACTTCAGGACTTTCCTGTTATATACTTTTTTTTTTTTTTCCCCTGAGTGATAAAAAGCAAGATTGCTGAGAAGGGAGTAGGTGGACTTGAATTTTGAAGAGGAATCTGGTGGTTTGGAATAGCTACTTCTATGAGGAAAAGGAAAATGAATTAACCAGAAACACAAGTAGGATTGCTAAACCTCACTTAAGTTTCTCTGTCTCTCTAGTCTCTTCCTCTTCTAGTTCAATATATGTAGATTAATCTTCCTAAATGACCACTTTATCTGATTATTCTACTTTTACAAAAACTTAATTGGTCCCATTATCTGTTCATAATTTCCTGTCTTGATGAAATAAATCATAGATTGAGACTCTATTGCTCACAGTAGCTGCTTGGTTTATCCACTTATTCAGTGTACTACCAGAATTTCCAAGTTTGTGCAAAATTCTTTTTATATACTGACTTGAATGACTGAGTAGATGTTGCTTAATCTGACATTTAAAATGCTATATACAGTTTTACCTCAACCTGATTTTCTAGCCATTTTTCCTTCTAATACTTTTACAGATTCACTTATTTTAATCAAGTTGTTTGCTCACTATTTTCTTATTAAGTTGATATTTTAAACAATCTACTTTTGCTGTTAACAGTTTTTACTTTTTTAAACAAAAGTAATGTGCTCATTGTATGCTATGTAGCGTTTCAACAAAATTGTTAAAATGAGAAGTTACTTCTCAAAGGTGATACGCAAGATAGATTTTTTTTTTTTCTTGTGTGCTTTGTATTATTGTTTTACAAAATAATGGGTACCTGTTTGATGGTGTTTTGTTTTTCGACTAAGCCAACCCATACAATTTTCATGTTAAATTAATAAAATGAGTTTTTTCTCATTTTGTTTAGGAAGGTATTTTTGATTCAGCTAATACAGGATATCATTAAAATTAATATCAAATATCTTTATGCACTTATTGTGTATATTGACTATACATAATGCATATAGTGATAATAATAACTTGATTCTTTTGGGATTTAAGGTCTAAAAAAGTTAATGCAAAAATATTTTCCTCATTCTTATAAGTTAATCTAGGTCAAGCATCTTTTGAAGCCATGGCATCAATTACAAATCGGCTTCACAAAAACTTGGACGGAAACGACCAGCATGGCCGGAACAGCCTTCTCGCGTCATATATCTATTATGTTTTTCGCCTACCAAATACTCACCCTAATTCCCCATCACCAGGTATTTTTTTTCTTTTTGCTATGAAACTGTCTTGCATAGATTATTTATTCATGGCAAGATTGGAATAATCTTATAGTCCATCGTGTGATGCAGTCATTCAACAGCAAACATTTATTGAATGCCTGCCAAGTGCTATGGACTATGCTAGGTGCTGGAGTTAAATTAGTAGTTAAAAAATATTCACTGAATGTAGAGTACAGCATAGGGAATGTGGTGAACTACATGGTAATGACTATGTATAGTGCCAGGTGGGTACTAGAGTAAGTGGAGAAATCACTTTGTAAATTATATAAATGTCTAACCATTGTGCTGTACATCTGAAACTAATATAAAATTAAATTTTAAAAATAATATGTTTAAAAGCATCATTACAGGTTACACTTACATTATAGGTTACATTTTAAAGCATTATTATACAGCTTCCTTTAATTTGCATTAGAGGGATTTTGGTTGAAGTAACTCTTGGAAATGAACCTTGAAAATAACTTACTCTGTCTCTGGAAGTGTTTTATTCTTCCCCGTTAAGATAAATAGAATGTCGTATTTGTCATCTAGAGTGCTATTGGACATTAAAGAAGAAATATAATGTCTCAGTCATTTCCTGATAACCCCGGGAAACCTACAATAATAGATTATTCTCTAGAAAAGTCTGATCTATTCATGGTCAATAAAATAACATAGCCTTTCTGAACATTAGAGCTCAAAGTAGTTATTTGCTTTTTATTGTGACCTTGGTGATAGTGGAGTTTGTGGTGTGGTGAGGGCAGGTAGATGTCTTAGTTTGAATAACTCTTTAGTTAAAAAAAAATAACTCTTTAGTTATTCAGTTAATCATGTCACATACAACTTTCCACTACTCACCTACTTGTATGATAACTCTATTTGAGGTTTCATCACTAATGAAAATGGTGAATGCCCTTTTTTCCATCTCCTGGCAACATTAACATTAATATTGGTGACAGTAATTATGATATTCATTGTGGAAACAAGGCGTAATAGTGTTAACTCATTTTATTTTATTTTTTAATTTTTATTGTTGTCCCTCACTCCTTTGGCAACCATCAGCTTGTTCTCTGTAACCATGGGTCTGTTTCTATTTTGTTGTTTATTCATTTGTATTATTTTTTTAGATTACATGTATAAGCGAAATCATGTGGTGTTTGTCATTCACTGTGTGATTTATTTCACTTAATACCCTATAGGTTCATCCATGTTGTCGCAGATGGCAAAATTTCATTCTCCTTTATGGCCATGTTGTCGCAGATGGCAAAATTTCATTCTCCTTTATCCTCTGTGTGTGTGTGTGTGTGTGTGTGTGTGTGTGAGTGATGATGTCTTTATTCATTTGTCTATCAGTGGACACCGAATATTTTTGTTTTGTTGGTATAAATACCCAGAAGTCAAATCGATTGATTGTATGACAGCTCTATTTTTAATTTTTTGAGGAATCTCCATACTGTTTTGCATAGTGGCTGAATTAATTTACAGTCTTACCAACAGTGTACGAGGGTTCTCTTTTTTCCATATCCTTGCCAGTACTTGTAATCTGTTGACTTATTGATGATAGCCATTCTGACATTCTGACAGGTGTGAGATTATATCTCCTTGTGGTTTCATTTGCATTTCCCTGATGATTATTGATGTTGATCATTTTTTCATATGTCTGTTGGCTAGGTGTATGTCCTCTTTGGAGAAATGTCTCTTCATGTCCTCTGCTCATTTTATTTCCCCTCTTTAATCCACACCCCACCCCCCACTTCCACCCCTGACCTACAGATGTGGCTGTCTCCCCTTAAGAACTGGATCTCTGAAGGTGGGGTGTCTCCTCCCACACGCTCACAGCATGCATGCGAGGCCTGGCATCCCTGGTGCACTCACGGGGACCCAGTGCTCCCGGAGCCTGGTGCACCCGGGCCCAGGGAACCCGAGGCTTGGCATCCCCTGCACACTCAGGGGGCCTGGTGCACCCAGGGCCTGGCGCACCCGGGGCCTGGTGCACCCGGGGTATGGTCCGTGACTCCACCTGGGGCGTGAACCCAGAACCTTCTGCGTGTAAAGCTGACATGCTATCCATTAAACTATGGAGCCACCCTCTCTTCTCATTTTTTAATCAGATTATGTTTTGGCATTAAGTTGTATAACTTAGATATTTTGGGTCTTACCCCCTTATCAAATATATTATTTGTGAATGTCTTTTCCCATTCGGTAGGTTGTCTTTTCGTTTTGTTGATGGCTCCCTTCATTGTGCAAAATCTTTTTAGTTTGATGTAGTCCTAATTGTATATTTTTTCTTTTGTTGCCCTTGCTGAGGAGACATATCCAAAAAGATATTGATAATACCATTATCAACAAGTTTACTGCCTCTGTTTTTCTTCTAAGAGTTTTATGGTTGAAGGTCTTACATTTAAGTCTTTACTCTATTTTGAGTTTATTTTTGTACATGATATAAAAAAGGGGTCCTATTTTATTTTCTTCCCTTATCTGTTCAGTTTTCCCAACACTACTTATTGAAGAGACTGCCTTTCCCCCATTGTGTCTCCTTGTCATAGATTGATTGGTCGTATGAGTGAGGATTTACTTCCGGGCTCTCCATTCTGTTCCTTTGATCTCCGTCTGTTGTTATGCCAGTACCATGCTGTTTTCACTGTTGCGCTTTGTAGTACAGTTTGAAATCAGGGAACATGACACCTACCACTTCGTTCTTTCTCAAGATTTCTTTGGCTAAATATGGGTCTTTTGTGGTTCCTTATAAATTTTAGGATTAGTTCTAATTCCGAGAATACCATTAGTATTTTAATATAGATTGCATGAATCTGTATATTGCTTTAGGTAGTAAGGACATTTTAGCAGTAGTAATCCTTCTAATCCAATAATAGGAATCTGACTCCAAGTTTTAGTTTATCTCATAATTGCAAAAAGAGAAGTAATTGGCTCATATCCTACTTTCTAATTTTCTATCTTGATTTTTAAAATTATAGTACTTGAGTCTCTGAATGTACAACTGATTGTGGACTATATATATGATGGTTCTCCATTTACTTTTTTTATTCAGTACACTATTAGAATTCCACAGATTTTTGCAAAACATCTTTTTTTACACTCTAACCTGAAAGACTATATAAATTAACTCGTTGACAGGTGTGTGTCATTTCCAAATATGATAGAGCTCCTTAGAAAAAATGAGATAAACTATGGAAATAATTGCTGGCTATTTTTATGCTCATAGAACATGGTTGAATGATGGTGTCAGGCTTGATTTTAGGTTAAAAAGGGATTTTTCACTTTTTTTTTGTAACCTGGGCTCTAGGAGAATTATCTCTAGGTTTTTTTGTATGTATATCATAAGGATACCATTTTGTTATAGTTCAAATTGTCACTGATGAAGATAGAGAAAGAAAATATAGTCTCCTTTATGAAATATTGACAGTAAATTGGCTCCCCCTTTAGTGATTGTATCAAAGGACAGAGCGGGAGGGGTGGGAAAAAGAAAAAGACATCAGGTGTGGAGTATTTTGGGTCCCAGATACTAGGTACACCCATATCTAAATTTAAGGTAATATGCATGAGTGTGTTTCCTACTACTTTTTGATTTTTATTTTACATATAATCAATAATAGAAACTTGAAGAGCTGATGGTTTTATTTATAATTCATGTGGTTTTGTTAACTGCTATAAAATAGAATATCTTTGTGTAGCTATCATTGGGTATTGAGTGTTTTTCTTTCTCTTACAGTCTTCATTTAGAAACAAAAGCAATTCATGATCTTTATGGAATTTTGTGAAGTGGCAGAGATTTTATCAAATGTTTTTCTGACTAATTTTCTTTGTTTAATTATATATTATTTTATACACAACTCTAGGTCCTGGGGGTTTGGGCGGATCAGTGCATTATGCCACAATGGCAAGATCTGCTGTAAGACCTGCAAGCCTTAATTTAAATCGTTCTCGGAGCCTTAGTAATAGTAATCCAGATATATCTGGAACTCCCACGTCACCAGATGACGAAGTACGGTCCATCATCGGCAGTAAGGTAAACTGAAGATATGCGTCTATAAATTGGGTTTTCATTTATGAACAAATGAAAAAGTTTTTAATTATTTTAACTTATTAATTTTAAAATGTATTTGAGTTAATAATGAGCAAGAAATTGTACATTACTAGTCTATCAGTAAATTTATTCTTAGTTTAAAAATGTGTGTTTGAGTTAGTAATAAGCAAGAAATTATACATTTCTATCAGTAAACACTAAGCGTTTCATGTTTCTGTTAAATAGGCTTGCTGTTAGAAACCGATTTGTGCACTTTGCTCAAAAATCTGCCAAATTCTAAAATCTATCCATGATGACCAGTCACATATTACTCACTTTTGTCTTTCTGATACTTCATCATGTGAGAAATGGCTAGATTTATTTCCTATAGAATTAAAAGACCTATGTGACTACTTTGTAGAAAAGACATATCATTGATTCAAAATATAAGTCCTCCTTCTTCAAAAAATGTCAAGAACAATGTTAAGCCTTATTGATAATAGAGATACATTTCCTATGCAAAACTCTGTGTAAAGTGCACAAAGATAAAAAGTGTATGACTTATTTAATGATAGTTAATGACTATCGCAGACATCAAAGGAGACACCAGCTAGTATAAGATCTAGCCACATTTGATTTAAAGCATTCATCTTTATTACCCAAAGAAATATACTTATGGAACAAATAGTTATTATGTGAAGTACAAAAATAACCCAGAGTATATACAGTCCATCCGGACATAAGAACAGTAAGACTGAGGCCAAGAAACCACGTCACGTTGTATTTTGACCATACTATTTCAAATGTATTTTTTGCTATTGTAAAGGAGGAAGATATTGTTATGGAATCATAGCCAACTTTTCTTTGGTATTTTAGTTCATTAATAAAGATATGAGGAAAAGTTGCTAACCACTTAGCCTAAACTATAATAGAATTTTTTTTTTTTAAGATCTGAGTTGTTTGGTTTTGTTAGGTGAAATACTTGAACATTGACCAAAAACATCAGAACTACTCACATCTATTCATATAGTTATAGAAATTTTATATTCAGAGGCTTCTAACGAGCTTAAAGTACTGTTCATTTTAAAGCAACTTTTTAAAGTTAATTTCTCACAGATCAAAAATATATTTTGTAAACTTACCCACATATATTTCCATGTTAAGGAAAAGAACTCAAGTTTTTTATACTTGTCTTTATTTTTTTATCATATCATTGTTATAGAGGTAATACTTAGCATTATTTATATACTATAAAATACAGTTTTTTTGTAGAATGAATCTGATTTACGAATTATAAGAAATTTTCTTATTAAAGAGCTATGGATACCATTTTCTTGAAGGTCCTATGTTTTAAACCTCTAAATTTATATAAGATTTCCATTATGCCTAAGTTAGCATGATTCTAGAGTTTTTTTTTTTTTTATGATGTATTTGATAAATTATAACATCAAGATTTAGAACAAATGTCTACAGATACGGGAATTATTTGCCTTTTTCAGGTAGTTTATAAAATGGGGCATAATGACATAAACTTACTTTCGATGCTATATGATATATAGTGATATATATCAATTTCTGAGAAAGCCATCATAAGATGAGAATTTGTTTTATGACAACACAGCCATGTATAGGTCAGGTTTTTTTTATATAGCTTTTATATGTTCTCTTTTTGTTGCAAAATTTTTGCTAGCTACCTTTATTTTGGACCATCGTTTAGTCATAACCCCTAATAATGGTAGTATATAATTTTATTTCATTGAAAAATTAAAAGGAATGTTGAAGTTTATTTATAGCTCCTCTTTATTCTGATTGTATTGGCCTAGAAATTTAATTAACTCATCTTCTTTAATAATTGTTTTCTTTCACCTTGCCTTAGCCATGGTCATAATCTAGATCTTATCTTTACTGACAACTTTAACCTTCATAACTTCTGTTTCATACATTTGATTCTCTAACCATTAGCTCCTATTTTTTCTTTAGTACCCCAACTCCAACAATTTCTCTACTTCTCTGGAACTTCTAATCACTTGATCCTATGACCTTTATACTGTGCCTCACCTTCCTAATGTTTTTTCCTCCAATTTAGCCAATTTAAGTTCCAGTCTATTGTTATAATTATCCCCATTGTAATCAAATTGCAATTCACTTATCCTTCTCTCACTTCATTTTACTTGCTTAACCAAACCTCAAACCATATTTGAACCCAATTCACTGCCTGTGCCATGTTAGCACCTGTGCCATTGAACGTGACTGGAGAAATACCATGAGCCTGGTGTCATTTGAAATTAAAGAGACCATAAACCTCAGAGAACCCCTAATGTTGTCAAGCAATTATACTGCGTGCGTGTGCGCGCATGAGCGTGCGCTCTCTCTCTCGCTCTCTCATTCTCACTCTCTCGCTCGCTCTCTCTCTCACTCTTCTGTATTCCATCTACTTTCCCAATCTCCCAGAAAAAGGTTTCATGCAGCCTTTTGTTACTTCAGACCTCCTAACATCTCTCCATCAGTCCTTCTTACTTTATCTCCTACTTCATTGAGAAAATTGAAGCCATCAGAAGAAAATTTTGGGTAGACATTTATCCTTGTAGCATCTACCTACCTACTACCATCTCCTATTACCTAATACTTAATACCCTGCTATAGATGAACTGTCCATTTCCCTAAATCACACCCTCCATTTGTACACAACTTCCCATCCCCTCTCACTTAAGATCCTCGCTCTAGCCACTCTTTTCAACTCTCTTCCATATCATCTGTTTCTCCTTGTCTGCTACATCATCCCATACACATACATGTTATTTTTCTATTAAAAAAATCTTGTTTAGTATTTCTGCTGTCAGCTTCTTTGTCATTTCTCTGGTACTTTTTGTAATAGGATTCTTCAAAGGAGCTTTTTATACTTCCTATGCTCATTTCTTTTGCTCCCATTCTCTTTAGCCTACTTCGATCAGATATTTCTCCCATCTTCCACCCATACTGCCCTTGTTGATGTCACTAGTGCTCTCCGTGTTACTAAATCCAATGGTCAAGTCTCGACACATAGCTTTACCTTCTAGCAGCTTTTATCACAGTTACGTTCTCATTCCTTCTTGGTTTATTGTGTTTACCTGGCTTATTCTTCCTTGGTTTGTTCTATTTACCTGGTTTGCAAGAGAGTACTACACTCTCTTAGTTTTCTACTTTACTAATTACACCTTTTTGGTCTCCTTTGTGGATTCTTGTTTTTCTGATCTTCTTATCTGGAAGTACCCCCAGGCCTCTGTCCTTTATTCTCTTCCCTTCCTATCCCTTCCCCTTTTCTTCTCTTATTTCTACACTCACTTGGTGATCTTATCAAGCCCCATATTTTTAAGTTCCATTTTGTGTTAATGACTCCCAAAATTATATTTTCAGTACAATATCTCTCTGGAACTCTCAGTTGCCTTTTCTAAATTATTTTGTTTGATTTTCATATATGTTAAAGGTAGAGCCACTTCTTACCACCTCTCCTACTATATATACTGTGTTTTTTTCCTATACTACATACCAGTGATAAAGTTTAATTTATAAAATAAGCGCAGTAAAAGATGAACAACAACTTAATAAAATAGAATAGTTTTACCTGTTTACTTAAATAAAAGTTATGTGAATGTGGTCTCTTTCTTTTGGAAAATATACTGTACTCATTGTGATGATGTGAGATGATACAGTGCTTATGCGATGAAATGAAGTGAGGTAAATGACGTAGGCATCTTGAGCTGCCATCAGAGTGACTTGAACACAGACCCTGTGATACCTCAATAGCTCATCTGAAGACCCAGAGAGCTACTTACTATGTAACTAACGGGCAGAGAGCATATACAGTGTGAATAAACTGAACCAAGGGCTGATTCACGTCTGGCCTGCAGAGGATGGGACAGTACAAGATTTCATCAGAATGGCACAATTTAAAACTTATGAATTATTTATTCTGAAATTTTCCATTTAATATTTTTGGGCCACAGTTGACTTTGGGTAACAAACTGGGGAAAGCGAAACCCTGAATCAAAGGGAGACTACAGTAATGTCCAGCATTAAACTTTATTCCTTATAAAATGCAGAACTCCTAAAATTCAAGAATACTTGTATCAACAGGCTTTTATTCCTCCAGGGCTAAAACAACATTTGTGAGACTTTCTTCATAATTATTTTCTAAAACTGGTCTATTCTTTCATTGTCCCAGCAATAGTCTTTTAATATTCAGTTATGTAAATAGTTACATAAGGTTTGAATTTTATTGCTTTTGATCAGACGCCAATGCAATTGTACTTTGATAGTTTCTTTCTAATGTATCTTCTGCTTTTTTAATTTTCAAACACTAAGAACTTACTGTGTGCTAGGAAGCATGCTAAGGACTTCTGGGTATAAAGCCAAATCTTTATATTATAGCATGAATGTTAACGTCAAGTCAAATGTAATGCAAGCCTTGCTCAAGGAGAGAGCCTATCTACAGCTAAGGGGCAAAATAATATTACGGGGATTTGGCAGAAACAAAAATACTTTCATACACATGTGTATATATTTGTTTAGTCTGTTCTATGATGGAGATCAGTAAGCATAAAGTTATTATGTTAGTAAATATCATTGATGAATTTGCTTAACTAAGGCCTGTTTAATTCTTAGCTTTATAACACCTAATTTGTGGAAATTATTTGCTTTACAAGATAATTCACAGCTTTTTCCTTAATTAAATGTAATTGCTTGGTGTAATTATAACTGTACAGAGCTTTAGTATTGTGGATATGATATATAATTGCACAAAGAGATTTATTGTTTATTCTGACATGACTGATTAATATTTCCCTTAGTTTTAAAGAAGATTATTAAGCAAGGAATAAAAAGTGAATTTAAGAGTTCAGTAAAGTTATTCTAATTTTTCAGAAATCAGGTGCTCGTGTTTTGTTATTTTTGTGACATTAGTAGTATTTATAAAAATTGAAAATGTCATGAAGAACTTTATATGTACCCAATGGAGACATAATTTGGGAGACTGGTGAAAAATTTTATTTTAAACATATTGTATGCTGGTTTTCTTTTATTTGAGATAATATAATGGGATTCTAGGTAGGCAAGTATCTTAAATTCAATTACATATTTGCACTAGTATTTGAATATTGTCTAATTTACTTTGCTATGAAGCATTTTTTAAAAACCTGTATAGAAAATTTTTTTAAAACAATTTTTTGAGATTTTACTATATTTGAGGTATTGCACTTAGTAATTTACTTGCATTATTTAATCTGATGTTTATAATATGAAGGAGACACTATTATTATTCCTATTTTATAGCTGAAAAACTGAAAAAGAGATTAGGTAATTTACCTTAAATTTTACAGTTAGTAAGAAGTAGAACCTGGAATTGAGTTTTAACTCTCATCTTACCCATTGAGTGTCAGATGTATGGGTGATTTTATATCATCATTTCAGTCCATTTGTATTTTGGGGGAAAAATAGGTAAAAGAAAAAAAAGAAGGGGAATAACCTAAGACTTTGAGAGTTGGCAGGTTGTCTAACCCCCTCCCCTCCCTTCCCCCCTACTTCCTCTCTTTCTCTGTTTCCCCTTCCCCTTCCCTCCTCTCCTTAGCAAAATACTCTGATTTAATTGTCGAGAGTAAGGGCCCTGCACATTTGGGTGGTTAAGCTTCCCAGATGATACTGTCTATCCAGAGTCGATAAACATTGTTAACTATTCTTTCTTTTCTTTTACCTATCCTTCTTTTGGTGCTTTCTGGTTTGAGGCCATACTGATACCCTCATCTTTTTAGTCGCTTCTCTTGGGTTGTTTTAGTAAGTGTTATTCCAGCAATCCTCTAGAAATTTCTTGTAACTTGTTCTAGTTCTATTAGCAGCTTCCCAGGACCCAGCTCACATTGCCAAATCATGATTTCTGAGGGTTGGGCCCAGAATCTGAATTTTATAAAGCTTCCCAGGTGACTTTAATGGTCATTTAGGTTTAAGAAATTGAAGTTAAGCCCCCTTCACCTGGGAAAATAATAACCTCTCTTTTAGAGACAGATAGACATAATTCACTGTGGTCATATACATTAGTAGCATATTGAATTAACTTTAAATTAATGAAAAAGGTGATGAAGATATAATTCCTGTGAATAGCTCCAGCATAGTGTTTTCCCTTATACTATTAATATAAATAGTAGCCAATTAGGTTTAATTATAGTAAGCACAGTAAAACTAAGCACAACCCCAAATTCACCACCCGTTTAATGATGGAGCAAATATTAGGTATATTTTTTTTCCTTAAATTTGTCCTTAATTTCTCCTAACAGTCCCTATAAGAAAGTGAAAGAAGAAGCAAGGTCAGATAGAATTATGGAGTATCACTGCACAGAAGTTTTCAGTTGATGACAGATGGAATGGAGTTGAAGTCTTTCAGAAAAGAATGGAATGGTTTCTACTTCCATTTCTTCCTTTTAAACCCTAGTTATATTCAAAGGAAATTATGTGTTGCTAACTTGTACCATCTTTTAGAGAATTTGTGAGAATGATTCTGTGGGAACTTTAGTTGTTGGTACTTCAAGGTGATCCCTTTGCATAAAAAGAAATTACCTTTAAATGCTATACTTAATGTTCTTGGTGATTTTTAAAACTTATGTAATAAGGTAATTTTGGTGAACTAATACTCTATAGGTGCCTAAAATTTTTGGTTGCTTTAACAGTACTAATTTAAAAAAAAAAAATTGTTTGCATTGGAAAGTCTGGATTTCTTTAAGAGTAATTTATAGCATGCCACATGTAATATTTCTTTCCTTTCCAACTGCTTTCTATTATATGCTTAGGGTTTAGATCGCTCCAATTCCTGGGTTAACACTGGTGGTCCAAAAGCTGCCCCATGGGGATCCAACCCCAGTCCAAGTGCAGAATCAACACAGGTGGTGTTTATATTAGAGGTTTCTTTATTGGCTGCTGATGTGTCCCTTTAGTACATTACTTTTTAGTACATACTATGATTTCAGTGGCTTGCTTTTTTAATCATTAAAAAGTGTGTATTTTTGTTTACTTAGCACATTGTCCAACTACTATGCATGAATACCACCAATTGCACCAGTATTGCTCTGCTTTCCTGTTTCCTGTCTTTTTTCTCCTTCCCTCCTTATACACCCTATCAATTTTCCAGTGCCTGCTGCTTATGCAATTGATGGCTTTGATAACAATTTCTACTTTAGGGGTAGCACATCTTCAGTAGGAATTTAAAAATTTTTGTGTGGAAAAAGACCTTATAGTTTTCCATTTGCTTTTGGTGAAAATGTAGCTCTTGTATCATTTTCATTTAGCATTTACTATTTTGTCATTTTTTCATAATCACTAACTAGAAATACTGGTAATTAATGGAAATTAAATGTGAATAGTGTTTGATCCCCATGCTGTAAGATTAAATACCAGAAGCAAAAATCCATTTTAATTTGTGCTGTGTTGCAAAGTATGAAATTTGTTATAACTTAGTTGAATTAGGTTTTGCTTACTTAAGTTTAATTGCTTGATAGCTAATACTGCATGATACCTCAAAATGTACTTCTCATCTGTGTACTGGCTTTGGAGGAAAATGCTGATGTTCTTGAAGAAAAAAATGTAATTCCTTCTTTAATATTATAATTGATTTATATTGGATATCATATATGCCAAGCCTAAATAGTAGTTTTGCTAGCAGTGAAAAATGAAAGAATTTATTCTAAACTTTTTATTCTTTCTATGAATATAAAATTCTTGATTTTTTTTTTTTTTTGGTCTGAGACTGGCTGAGAAGTATGTTTTTATATTTTCTTACTAGATATGTGCATGTATATAGTTCACACAAATAAAAGTTTCATTCTTTGCAACACTCTGAATTTGTATAATTTTAAAATACTCATCTTTTTAAAGACTAAAAGTATAGAGAAGCCATTTTGATATTTCTAATGCCTTGTCATTAAAACAGCTTAAAATGGTGAACATGAGATAAGCAATAAAACAGATGGTTGTTGAAACCGCAATAAAACACTATTTTAAAAATTGTATGTAATCCTTTAGCTACAAAGTCATCCACAGCAGACTTTAATGTTATCTCGTCATTCATTCATCTTCACTCCATAGGCTATGGATCGAAGTTGTAATCGTATGTCTTCGCACACAGAGACGTCAAGTTTCTTACAAACATTAACGGGACGCTTACCAACTAAAAAGGTAGATTCACATGAAGACAATCCAAATAGGGGGAACATAATTCCAACAATTAAGTAGATACAAGATTTCTTTACATAACAGTATGAGATGGTAACAGTATTTGCGTAGTATTTAAAAATACATTTGAGCAAGCACTGTCTGTCTGACACCTTTTTGGGCTTACCTCTTCAGTGTAAGCTCTTTTACATCATTATAGTTATTTAATCTTTGGGATTGACTGTTTTTAGAGTTTAGCAAATTGAAATTTGATCATCAAATTGTAGTGCCAAAAAATGTATCAACTCTTAATTCTGTTTCTGTAACTACTTCTGTTTTGTGTTTTAAATCTCCAGGGAAAGGAAGATGAGTTAGAAAAATTATCACTCTTAGTAAGATATGTTGATTTGCTTCCCTTATGCACAGTTTTGTTAGTCCTTTTTCATATTAATATACACGACTTTGCAAATGCTTTGTATGCATATCCATTACAAGGCAGGAAGTATCTGCCATTTTTATAAAAAAGACTTTAAATACCTGAAAACTTGAAAATTAACGCATTATATCAAAGTTTAAATTTTTAAAGGTATTTCCTAAATTGTACCAGCAAAGTTCATGAATGTATTTGTATAAGTTGAAACATGTATGTAAGACAGAGAATTTTATTTGTAACTGTGAGTTTTTGGTCTAGTTTCTGTTTGCAGGTACAATTTAGGAGGCTGTTTACCGCCTGTCCTTTTAAAATTACATTTTACTGCAAGATAACATGTAATTTTTTCAGCTGTTCTACATGCCTCTGTCTTACATGTATAAATAGCCGTTTCGTTAATGGGTGTCCTCACTGCATCATTGAATGGTTCACATGCCTTATTTTGCTTATTCTCATTATATCTTCATTTGCAGTTGCATTATTATTTGGTTTGTGTTATTAACAGACTTGACTTTGATAATAACTTTGGATTTACTTCTGGATAGCTTTTTCATGAGGAGCTGGCTTTACAGTGGGTTGTTTGCAGTGGCAGCGTTCGGGAGTCAGCTTTGCAACAAGCCTGGTTCTTCTTTGAGTTAATGGTGAGCAAACGAAACACGTTCTTAATGTTGTTTTTCTTAGTGAGCACTTTGTGCTAGCTCATTATTTTATACTAGAAATCTTTTTCTATCATCCATCTCATGGTTTTACATGTGCCTCCAAGACAAGATTACATATGTTACATCTATAAATAAACACTCTGGACACTCAGCACAATTTAGGTGGAATTACTTAGCTATCTTTTTAAAGGACCTGTGATGCATTCTTTTTTAGTCTGAACAGGCTGCTGTATAATGGCAGTAGTATAGATTTCATAACCAAACATAGATGAAGAGAGCTTTATAGATACTGCTTTTAGGGGAATGCCAGTTTCGGCCAATTAAAACAAAACAAAACAAAACTTTTTGTTTAATCCAGTCAATGATATTAAAAACAAATGGATGAATTAATATTTTAATATTTATATACACCCATGAATATATATATACACAAAAGTAATACATTTATCAAGCGTGTATAATGTGGTAGCACTGCTTATAGGGCTCGGTATTACCAAGGCACAGAGAAATTAAGTTGTCTAGATATACACAACTTATAGAAAGCAGAACTGTGATTCAAACTCAGGCGTTCTGGCACTAAGGACCTTCCTCTTCAGCCTCTGGAAAGCTGAAATTGAAGCTTTTTCTTCCACAAAAGAAGTATGTAAAAAACTAAGAAACAAAAGAAAACAAATCAACAAAATCAAAAGGGAGAAAAGAAACAGAGGGAACTTCTCAAGGATGTTATAGGATCATTCTCAGCATTGAAGGTTACCTATATTGGGGATAAAATGACATTTTTTCTGGGGATTTACTAATTGAATAACTAACTAAAGAAGAGACTATACCTAGAGAAAAAACAACGAATTTGTAATTTGTACGCTTTTAATATAAGGTCAAAGTTGTAATTTTTACTTACTTTTTGGTAGTCTTCCATGTATGTTTAGATTTCTTAAATACAAAATAGTCAAAAGGCTGCAGTTTAAGACTTGGCTTTAATTTCCCCGAATTTACAATCTTTATTACCTTTACCACATTCTAATAATAAGAATCTATATCCAAAAGCATTTCGTAAACTTAAATCACTTTGTTACTTTGTACCTAATATCTCATTCAATATTTAATGTATACGTACCATTCGCCTCTAGACGCTAGACGGCAAAGACAATACAGTGAAGTCAGTTTCTCACCTCTCAAAGTTCACATTTTGAGGGAAATGGAATGGCAAAATTGTTGAGTCTTGGAAAGACTTAATTTAAAATGACTTTAAAAAGGTGAAAAATTTTTTTCTTTTTATATACACAGAATTTTTTCCCTACAGACAGAGTAATTTTATGAAGGTGATGCAGTGATTGAATTGTATTGGATATGATATTTCTTTGGAAAATACAGAATATTGTAGTTAACTTTTCAAAATATTTGAGTAGCTAGAAGTATTTCAGTTATCTGTTAAATCACATGGTATACTGAAAAAAATAGCCCTACTATTTATAGAGTCACTGTAACTGTTAACTGCATGCATAAGAAATTAAATTAATGACATTTATTGTTTCAGGTGAAGAGCATGGTGCACCATTTATACTTTAATGATAAACTTGATGCACCAAGGAAAAGTCGTTTTCCAGAGCGTTTCATGGATGACATCGCTGCTCTTGTCAGTACAATTGCTAGTGATATATTTTCACGATTTCAGAAGGTAACGATGACTTTTTTTTTAAGTTAAATCTCTTTTTCAAGCTTACATTAAACTCATACTTTTATTTGTGTTTGCTTTTTCTGTTTCTTAGGACACAGAAATGGTTGAGAGACTCAACACTAGTCTTGCATTCTTTCTCAATGATCTGTTGTCTATTATGGACAGAGGATTTGTCTTTAGCCTTATAAAGACCTGCTATAAACAGGTAATACATAATTAGTAATTAGTAATCAAATAACTTAAATACTGTGTTTGCTCTTTTTACAGATAGAGCTAAGAGACCTTCAAGAACACATTAATATACTGATATTTTTAAAAATGGCATATTTTTATTAGTAAAGCAAAAATAAATTCTATTTGTTTAATCAACAAAGATTAAACAGAACTCTGGCAAGCTGATATCAGAACAACTGGCTTTTCCTTGGATTGTACTGGTCCACTCAAGACTCTTTAATTCTCATTCTGGAGCATACTATCAAGTCAGTGGTCTAACTGTAAAACTGCCCCAAGATACCATTTAAGAGTAGCATTTATACTGAATCAGCAGCTAATTGAACTTTTTGTGTCTTGAGCGATGTTTAAATCAGCTGTATTTTGTTGTATATATTCTTTGTAACGCAGCCCTGGCCATTGTAGAATTTAGAATCATGGACAGATTTTTACCTCGTTCTCAAATGTCATTTATTATCTCGCTTTTTCTAAACTAAAAGCATCCTGGAACTTTCCCACAGACAGCTGATTTTGTTTTAAAATGTTTATCAACTGATCAATGAAATCTGCCTTTTGGAAAACATTCATTATTGAGCCTGAGAGGCCATTTCGGTAGTGAGCTTTATAACCATCCTAGAATTACCTCTTAAAGGAGCTTTAAAAATATACAGATCTGTGGGTCCCATTACTGAGGAGTTTGAATCCTGGTGGTAGCGATGGGGAGTGTGGGACACAGTGCTTGTGAAGCACTTCCCAGTAGGTCCACAGATTAGATTTTGGGAGCTGCTGGGTAAGAATGCTATTTGGCAATCTAAATTTCAAATTTTGAAGATTTGTTATATTGGATGCCTTTATTGTATGTTTCTTTTGATAGAGAAGTTAAAACTACACATAGGCACTAATCCACTGGCAGATATTTACAAGTATGTATCATTTTTACTTTGTCCCCAAAATTTCATGTACTGTTGCTCCCAAAACCTTTCCTATCTTTGTTCAAGCATTGACTTCCTACATTTTCCAAGCAGTGATCTTGACTCTGGGGATGTTATTAAGTTAGTTTATATGTGTCCTCAAGGAGTTTATGTGTGGTGAGCTGGGAAAGTAGACAATTATAAATATAAGTTAGCACAAGCTATATAAAGAATGGTTAATTTCTTTTATGCAGTTATTTTGGTGGTGTACTTTTCTTTCAAAAAGTACATCCTTGAGATGTTTAAATTTTAATGTTATATTGGAAACATAACAGTGTCTAGCCAGTGGTTTTATACAGTAAATCTTATAGTTCAGAATTTTTTATTTTAACAGTAATTCTGGAGAAAACTAATACTGTTGTTCATATCACAAAACCCAAAGCTGCCCACTGAGTACTGTTCTTTAATTCTTTAATCTATCATTCTGGTGTTGGTACTGGAGAAATGATATATTCAGTCGGTGTTCTCTTGTTTATTCAATGCTTACAAGGTGTCGTCAAAGCTTTATTCCTTACCAAATCCAAGTGTCCTGGTATCCTTGAGGTTGGATTTTTTGCGAATCATCTGCAGCCATGAGCACTATGTTACATTAAACTTACCCTGCAGTCTGCTTACTCCACCCGCCTCACCATCGCCTTCTGTTTCTTCTGCAACATCTCAGGTATGCAAAGTGCATGGAAAAAATTTTCTTAAAGTTCACATTTGTGAAAAAGCATTCTAAACACTGGAAAAAAATATAAGTAAATATTGAATAACAGCTGTATGGTAGGCTCTGTGCTTTATAAGTATTAATCATTTGCTCCTCAGAGCAGCTCTAGGAGATAATTTCTGTTACTATCCCCATTTTACAGATGAAAAGACCAGAAACACAGGTCAATAACATACTGAAAGTCACACAGTAAAAGATGGCAGTGCTAGGCTTTATTTTATTTTAAATTTATTTTTCAATTATAGTTGACATAAAATCTTATATTAGTTTTAGGTGTATAACATAATAATTAAATATTTGTGTACCTTACAAAGTGATCACCCTGGTAAGTCTAGCACCCATCTGACACCATATATATGTTATGGACTATATTCCTGTGCTGCACTTTACATGTTGGCTTTATTTTAGAGCCCAAGTTCTTAGCCACTATGTTATACTCTTCTTAGAGATCTATACACATGTGAGTGAATTCACCTACAAAACTCACTTATTTAGATGTTTTCACAAATTGGATTGTCTCGAAGCACAAACAGACTGAGTTTGGGGTGTAGGATGTTTATAAGGGATCAATATTTCTGAAAGGAGGGAGAATGAAGCATAATTCAGCAGAGAAATCAAACTGCAATGGAGGTCCAACGGAGCTTTGCCTGTCTCTCTTTTATTCAAAAACCCAAAGGAAACTAGGTGGATATTTATAGGTTTTCATTGGGTGGCACTTGACTTTAATATCAAGTAGTTTCTCTAAAACTCTGAAGACGAAAAAGGGTTATCATAACAATTTTTATGCATCCTATTAGATGGATTGAGATGAAAAGCTTTTATGGTTTTAGTATTAAAGAAGCCTGGATTTTTTTCCTAGTGAAACATTCTTTCTGCTACATAATTCGTGAGGCAAACAAGCCGCTTCTTTAAGCTATTAATGTCTAAAATTGATCTTAACTCTTCTTAATTTCATTTTTGAGATATTTAATTCCTGAATGTAATTCCCTACTCTAGATCAATCTCAAATGTGTGTTAAAAGAAAATTTTAAACTTCATTTAGAAAACAACAAAGAGCACCCACAACTTTTTACTTTACCTTTGCAAAAAATCTAGGGATCAGCCTATTTCCATATACTCTTTTGCCTGGCTAGCACACACTTCTTCCTAAAATGGATGAGGCTAGTCTTTTCCTTTCTTCCTCCAGCCTTTGCCAAAGACATGACTACACACAGTAAAGAACAAATTGAGCATAGGTGCCGTTCTAAAACCTTTAACGATACACATTTGTTTACATCTAACTCCCTGCTGAACATCTCATTTCGCCAAGAAATTGATAGAATTTCTTCCATTATCTTGCTCCCCACTCTGTCATCCAACTAAAGTACATACTTTTCAGGTTCTAATAGATGACAGAGACATCATTTTTGGGGGGTGGCAAGAAGAATTTTACATACTTATTAGGATGATGATTTCTCCATAGAGAAATCTGAAATCTATTGTTCTTCTAAAAAACCTCACATGGAAAGTCTTGAATTATGGATTAGAGGGTGATGAAGTTGAGGACATTCTTGCCTTGAATTATATCTTTGGGAATGCTATTTTTCAGTATTAAAAATCTTTCCAAAACTCAGTAAGTGGACCACAAAATGATAGTGATTTTCTAGAGATAGTATTTTCTCTGGAAAACAGTTTTACTGGTATTTGAAATTTCTCTGGAAACCAATAGCCTTGGCAATGAGTATTTCTCTTGTACTCAGTGGGTACAGAATATATTATTTGGACTTAGTTCTTTTTCTCCCCCTTCAGAGTGATATTAAAACATTAATTAGTTAAAAGAATAAAGAAAAACAGATGAAAAAGCTTCACTATGAGAAAAAGGAAATTGAAAATCTTTGAAAGTGTTATTTCATCATAGTTTCCTATAGCAAAAGTAAAAGCAGTTACTTTCTCCCATGTTAGTAATCTATAGTAAACCTTAGGCGGTAAATTACCGTAGGCAAAGTTAATCTCACTTTCAGATAATGCTCACATTTTCTTTGTTGCAATACTCTGGATGTTTTGTTGCACAGCTATTATAGTTTTGTTCTGCCTCACTCCCAAACAGAGTTCTGGATTTTCCACCAATGTACAAGACCAGAAGATTGCAAATATGTTTGAATTATCTGTACCTTTCCGCCAACAGCATTATTTGGCAGGACTTGTGTTAACAGAGCTTGCTGTTATTTTAGACCCTGATGCAGAAGGGTAAGTAGACCAGTTTTTGCCTTGAAGAATATCAGTTTGATTTTGGACAGTGGGACAGAAGTATTCACTTACACTTCTAAGAATCAAAGGAATACTCTTTCCCATTCTTCCACTTATCTATTTACCAAGTTCTAGCCTTATGTTAGCTCTATATTCCATCAATTTTAAGAAAGACATTTTTTCATCTTAAAATCAGTGGTGTATCACAGTTTATTTGGTAGGTTTTTTTCCCTTCTTAACTTTACATAAAATAGTTCTACAGTCTAGTAGATGGACTCAGATTTGTTGATAAATAGTAGGCAGACATGTTTAAGTTGAGGAGGATAGACCCATCATATGTTTGATTCCTTGTGAGGAAAATTTATCATTTGCCATCATACTATGTAGCATTTTATTTGAAAATTTGCCCTACAAACAAAATCCTTAGGTTTTAAAAACTTTCAACACTGAGTACATTTTTAGAGGGTTTTTAGAAATGGATGCAGTAGGAAAAGAAAGGGTATATTGTCTGATGATTTAAATTTATAGTAATAGCTTGATGTGTTGTGGTTTAGCATCCTTATAGGGTACTTCCGCCTTAATAGTTACTTTTAAAAATCTGTATGATCATAACTCATTTGGGTAATAATTCCTTTTTCCTCCCCAATTTTTCTCATAATAGGGTTATTGAGAGTCTTTAATGCAATTTAACCTCATGTCTAAGAGCTTCAGAGAACAAAAGGAGATACCTTTGAACGGGTTTTACCAGGGTTCTACAAGGAACCTCTGATGTATTTGTTGAGTGAATGAAAGAGGAGGTTTCAAAAGTTCTTAGCAATAGTCAGGGATATATTCAATGCTCTATAAATTGTGAAAGGCTAAATCTTCTGCAAATGAAAGACATACCTTTTTTCAATAATGGGAACTTCCCACTTTAGAAATACGTGTTAAAGAATTGTTCACACTGTATTCTGCAGAACTGTAAAGTTCTAAAGAGGTGCTTATTGGGTTTCCATGAAGGATAGGGTTTGGGGTGCAGCATTGGAGCATGGTGAGGACAGACTAAGTTGGTGAAACTCTGAGCCTTCCACCTTTGCATGCCACCACCTTTATATTTTGTCATGTGACATGTGAATATGATGTCATTTGGCGAAAAGGGGGATTTATTGTTTGAAAAAAACCACTCTGAAAACAACTTCTAAACATACTACCTTTCTTTAATAAGTGATATATCTCAATTATTTGAATGCAAATTTTCAGTATTTTTACTTGCTATATCAGGGTATATTTAGTTACAAGAAACAGAAAACCTTTCTTCATATTAGTTTTATTAAAGGAAGGAAATTTATTATTTTATAGTTGGAGGAAAGATAGGGTTGTTTGAACAGAACAGTACAATCAGTGGCTCAATGGTGTCATCAGGGTTCTGGTTCTTTATCTCTCCTGTTCTAGATGTTTTATCCTAAAGCTAGTGCCTCTCATGACTGCAAGACAGTTGTCACTGGCAAGTCAAATGAAATTCTTACTTGTTTACATCCATCAGGAGAGCGAAGGGGAAACCCCCTTCCCAAGCATGCAATGTAATTTTTTTCATTTGGACTGATTTGACTCACTTGCTATTCCATACTGTCACAGTTACCGGAGCAATGCCAGGTTGCTGGGTGGATTAAATTAGTTCTATTCAAATGTGGTGCTTAGACTGGTATCAGTTCATGGTTTGTTACAGAACAATAAATCAACTATGCCACTAAACACGGTGTTTAGGTCGTATGACTTTTCTTTGCCTTGGGTAGAACTTCTCAAGTAAGGAAGCAATAAGTTGATTAACATTTATCTCTTCTCAGACTGGTAACAAAATGGTTTGCTAACTGATGCTTTAAGTAGCAGAGCTAGTCTAATTAGGATCTCCTGAAATGGGATGGAGTTGGCTTCCCCTGAGTCATAGCAGGAGGAATGCATATCTGAAAAATATTGAATTCTCCTAAGACAGAAGACAGGAAATAGATGTTGTATAAGTGTTCAGCAGTATCTGATATAAAGAATAGAAAATTCTAACAGTCAGCTGTTTCTGCAGTGAGGGTTTTTCATGTCAAGGATCAATTCTATTAAAATAGGTTTTTTGTGTTTCTGAGGACTTAAGAAAGAATTATGTATTGCCTTTTTCTACCTCTTTAAGCTAGAATGTGTTGGTCTTTCACACTTGGAAATATTTATTTTCTATGAAGTCCAGAAAACAATGATAATTGTACTCATTACCATCTTCTCTTTGTCTATGCAATTAAACAAGATATGGGCAGAGCTTTAAATAGCAGTATACAGGATTACATCCTTAGTTTTTACTGCTGCTTGTTTTCTTTCCTCACTTTTTCCTGCACCCAGTCCATTAGCAAATTCCACAGATACTACCCCAAGTTCAGCTACTTCTCTCCATCCTCACTGCTACTTCCCTAGTCATAGTTCCACTCCTACTTTCCTAAAATCCTTTTTTCACACAGCAGCCTGAGTGATCTTTTAGAAATGAGAATCAGATTATGTCACTTTCCTTGCTTAAAACTCCTCAATGGGAGCATAAACTCTAAAAATGGCACTTAAAATCCAGACTTTTATTAATGGTCCTCAAAGCCTGATATATTTCTGGCTCTTGTCTACTCCACAACTCTCTTCCCTCTTTGCATACTAAAATCTAGCCATCCTGGCCTTCTTTGTCTTTCTCGATTGTGCCAAACTTATCTACCTTAGGGCCTCAGAACTTGATATTTCTGTGCCTGAAGTAGTGCTCCAGTTGCCCTCAGGTCTTTTCATACCCATTTCCTCTGTAAGGTTCTTCAGGTCTCCACTCTAACAGCATCTCCTCAATGAGGCTTTCATTGACCTCCCAATCTAAATTAAAGCTGTGTCGCCCTTGCCACAATCATTTTTAACCACATAACTGTTATTTTCTACAAGACACTTATCTGAAATTTGCTTGTTTATTATCTATCTTCCATTAGAATGTGAGCTCAGGAGAGCAGGCATTTTGTCTTCCTGTTCGCTGTACGCTCAGTGCCTTAGAATTGTGTCTGGTACAAAGTGGAAACCTGACAAATACATGTTAATTCAATGAATGAGTGATAGACTTTGAGAAACTCACATCTCTTTTACATTCTTTAGTGGTATATAGTTAAAATGCAACATACATTGATTGTCTTAGATAAAATCCTTGAGAAAGAATGCTTTTCTTTTTACTGCATCAGCTTGCTAAGTAATCGAGAATAATTTCTGGCAATCATATGTTCTAATATCAATCAAAGATTTGCTGTCTAAAATCTTTCATTATAATAAGAAAGTTAAGACTATGAAACAATACACTATTATTAAATGCTAATTTCATAATACATAGATCTGTATAGAAGAATAACACTTGTCATAACATTTGTAACATTGAATTATTTTTCTGTGTTTCTTTTACGAAAACAAGCTCTCTTAAAACAGACACAACCTCTTATCTCCAACATCTAGAATAGGATAGACATTACAGGTCCTGCATAACTATATATTTAATAGCTGATGTGATTGAGTATCTTAGACGAAAGGGCTTCGTGAAGACGGATGGATAGAGTTTAGATAGGTGGAAGTCTGGGGCTGGTAAATGCTGAGAGATAAGAAATACATACCCAAGTTTGGCAATCATCACTGGTGATACAAGAAGTTGAAAGGGAGAACATAAAAAGCAAATAACCAGAATTTGAGACTTGGAAAGAATAATGAGAGAGAAATATGAGGAAGGGTGGCAACTATTTGGAGACTATATTGAGAAGAGAACATGTAAGATGACAGTGCCAAGTAGGGAGAGCTGGAGAATGAAATCTGAAATATGTTCCTCACATGTGGTTCTTGACAGTATTTAAAAATAAGCTTTCTGAATAAAAATCTGGAAGGGAGAAGAAAGAATATTCAGCTAGATCTTATATGATCTAAATGGCAGACAAGATCAAAGGCTCTGGAGTAAGACTATTTCAAATCTCGGACTTTAAATCTATATGATCTTAAAAGAGATAAAAGCTACTATTTACTGAGGAAGGCAATGTACTAGTCACTGTGCTAAGCACGTTACATAAATTATGTAACTTAATTCTCACAAGCACTGGTAGGTTATTACCCTCATACGTAAGTAGGAAAATGGGGGCTAAGTATCTTTGAAAAATCAGTTAGCTGTTAAGTGATAAAAGCTAGTGCGGTACCATGTTGTAAGCATTCAAATATTGTTAGCTTCAAAGAAAGGGAGTAGATATTAGGAAGTAAATGTAAACACATACATTTGGGAAGTTACTACTGGAGAAGTCGTATAATAGTTTTACTATGAGAAGTACTATAAAAGCGAAAGGAAACTAGTTTCAAGTGAACATCTATTCTCAAGATAGGGAAGGCTTATTTGAAGAAAGAAAGGAAGACTTTAGTGAGGGGAAACAATGAAGCTATTGAAGAAAGATGGGATTCATTGAACATAGGCGGAGATTACTTTCTGAGAGAAGGTACAACTTTTTTTGAGACAAAAGGAGAGATGATCTGATAGCTATAAAGATGGAGATGTATCAAAAGATCTGACCAGAACAAATTCAGAATGGCTACTCTTTCTTTAAAAAGTTGGTATTTTATTGAGATTGATGGTGAGAAGCTTAGGAGAGAGAATGAGATCTGAAACTGATGCCAGCTACAGCATAAAGGCCAGTGGAAGTTGGGGGAATTTTTAATTAGAATGGTTTGCATGGTCATGGCGCCTTTCAGTCTAAGAAAAAGGCAAAAAAAAAAAAAAAAAAAGTGAAGATGAGCGTGACCCTTCTTAGTGTGTTAGCCCAGTGAAACTCAGGGGTTTGAGAGTGTAGAAAAGTTTTAAGTACCCAGTTAAGGCATATGAGCAAAGAAATTCAGTTAAAGAGAGATGTCACTCGCAAACCCAGCCTGTGGACTACATGATCTGTTAGGTGGAATGTTTTTCTTTCAGAAAAAGAAAATACAAGTTTATCTTTGTTAAATGTGAAGAGATCTCACTTGATGAAATAAAATTTATAACTGCTTAAGATTTCCCTTTTTTTGCTTTAAAATATAACCACAATAGGTCTTAAGTTATTTAATATTAAAATGAACTAAATAAGGAGTTAATGTAAAAAATATTCAGATTTACTCCTAAGTCAATTTGTATATTATTTCTTTTTCCTCAATTTTTTTTTGTACAGACATTTATTAATTTTAAAATGAGGTGTTTTGTAGGAATACATACAAATATGTGGCAAAGTGAAGAAGTTGAAAAAAATTGATTCAGTTCCATGACTTACTATTTGCCTTAAAGATATTAACTAATCTCTGTGACCTTACTGCTTCTTCTTCATCTTCTTTTTAAATAGACTGTTTGGATTGCATAGAAAAGTCATCAATATGGTACACAATTTACTATCCAGTCATGACTCAGACCCACGGTACTCTGACCCCCAGATAAAGGCTCGGGTGGCCATGTTGTATCTACCTCTGATTGGCATTATCATGGAGACTGTTCCTCAGCTGTATGATTTTACAGGTACTTAGTATATTTAAGACAACTTTTAAAGACAAATCTCAATGTATGAAAGTGTAAGAAAATATCTCAAAGATAAAGATCTTATTTGAGGAGAAAAAATATAAGGACATAGATAGTGTATAAGTAAACTGTGAATACTTAACTCGATTACTGAAAAACTTTTCACCATGTGGGAGACTTCACTGTAAGGTTTCTATAAATAGTTCTTATGAATTTTAAAATAATGATTATATAGCATTTCTATCCCTACCTATTAGGAAATAGGTTGTGTGTGCATGTGTATATACTGTTCATCTGAAATAAGAATACAAGAAAACCTGGCAGAAGTTTACTATGCTCAATGTCATTTTATCATATACATATAATAAAATTAATATTCACTTGTATAACAAGAATTATGTTTATTGCTAACACTGGGTTAATACGTTGAAGTTTGGTTGCTTTTTAAAAATTAGAACCTATAAAATTTTATTCATCTTGCTTTTCATATTTAGAATTTACTTAAATTCCTTTATTCACTCTGAAGAAAGCCCTGATAAAGTACTTCCAGTTCAATAAAAAGAAAAACAAACATTATTTAGTACCTAATATGTATTAAGAACTTCAACAGGTGCTGGTGATAAAAAATAAACAACTCCTTGCCTTTAAAGGACTGATAGTTGAGTACTTTTCCCAGTATTTTGATCACTAACATGAGCTTCCTTATCTGAAAGCAGAAATGTTTAAATTATTAGATCTTCTTTTACTAGCAAGTTAAAGTTTACAAAACTATAAATTATGGTTGTAGGAATGAGTTAATATTTAAAATATTGTTTAAAAGACCTAAATCTTAAGGATAAGTATCACACGTTAACAAGTTGTTTGTTTGTTTTTTTTTTCAAAAATAATGGAGACTTGGAAGGGGAATTGCATGCTCAATAACTGTTAATCAAGCTAAACAGAAGTTTCATTTATTTATTTTTGGATTATTTTTTTTCCAGAAACTCACAATCAACGAGGGAGACCAATTTGTATAGCCCCTGATGATTATGAAAGTGAGAGCGGAAGCATGATAAGCCAGACGGTTGCCATGGCAATTGCAGGAACATCAGTTCCTCAACTAACAAGACCTGGCAGTTTCCTCCTCACATCAACGGTAAAAATCAACCCTCCTACATAAGTTTATTCTGGAAGAACAGATATTTGCAAGGATGTATCCTTAAATAACTGAGAATATTGTGTTAGCTGAGGCAAGAGTACTCTGAGCTTAATTTATTTTGTGGAAACATTAAGTTCTGAGAATATTGCCTTTCTCGTACCAAGTTATTTTATAAATTATTAATTACCTCAAGGTTTATGATATAAAGCTATATATTCTCCCATTAAGAATTTTGAAAGTTGCCTTATTTTCTATATATGTAAATATTATACATATGTACATTCAAATATATATTAAATCCATTTTAATATTCTCATTTAATAAAATGAGAATTTTTTAATCTGCGAAGATTTATACTTTTCATGTTTAAAAAATTGATATTTACTCTGCCTCTATAATAAATGGGGGAAAGGAGGAAACAAACTACCAGTAAAGCAAGATCAATTTCTAAAAGTTTTAAAGGACTTTCAGAAATATGCAATATTTATGGAAGCTATTCTACTTGACAACTTAGAAAAAAGAGTTTACTGAAGTGATTTACATATCAAAAGATTGACCCATTTTAAGTGTACAATTTCATGGATTTTAATATAATTACAGAGTCGTACAGCCATCACCACAATCTAAGTTTAGAACATTTCCATCATCCCTGTAAGCACCCATAGGCCTGTTAGCAGTCACATCCCCCAGCCTTAGACTTCAACTGTGCTCTTTGCTGTGTGGCTTCTTTCACTAAGCATAATGTTTTTGAGGTTCATCCATACTGTAACATGTATCAGTACTTCTTTTTTTTTTGTAATTGCCAAATAGTATTCCTTTGTATTGATATATTCGATTTTTATCCATTTGTCAGTTGAAGATTTGAATCATTTCCACTTTTTGGACATTAGCAATAATGCTGCTATGAACATTTGCATACATGTCTTTGTGTGCATGTATGTTTTTGGATTTTTCTTAGGTAGATACTTAAGAGTGGATTGCTGGGTCATATGGAATCTCTGTGTTTAACATTTTTTGAGAAAATTTAATCTCTTTTTCAAAGTGGCTGCACCATTTTACATTCTCATCAGTAGCGAATAAAGGTTTCTAGTTCTCCAAATCCTCACCAACACTTCTTTTTATCTCTTTTTTATCCTAGTCACCTTAGTGGGCATGAAGTGGTATCTCATTGTGGTTTTGATTTGCATTTCCTTAATGTCTGCTGATGATGAACACCTTTTCATTTGCTTATTGGCTCATCTTTTTGTTCATCTTATTTAGAGAAAAGTCCATTCAAATCATTTGCCATTTTAAAATTATGTTATTCATCTTATTATTATTGACTTGAAAGAATTTTTTATATATTTTAAGTACAACTAACTCCCATATATGTGATTTGCAAATATTTTTTTCCATTCTGTAGATTATCTTTTCACTTTTTGACGGTATCATTTGAAGTGCAAAAGTTTTTAATTTTGGTGAATTTTAATTTATTGATTTTTTCTTTCATCACATGTACTTTTGATATTATACATAAAAAAGAGTATATAAAGTGCATGTGCAATTATAGTAGAATAATAGAAGATACAACAGTGTATCTACCACCCAGCTTCAGAAATAGCACATTGTAAATATCTTGGAAGTTCTCAGTCTGCCTTCAATTTACTCCCTCTCTCCCTTTAAAATGACTACTATTCACAATTTTATTGATTGCGCTTTTCATTTTTAAAAACTTTTCTATATTACACATGAAAGTATACATGAAACATAAATATATGTTTATAAAATATAAAACAAACACCTTTATAACCACAAATCAGGACAAAATATAGAACATGGCTATTTCCAGAAATCCTTAGCTTGTACTTTTGTACCACAGCTATCCACCAAGCTCCCCCATTATTCCAACTAACTAACTACTGCTTAGTTTTGTTTATAATGTTACCATATAAGTTTTCATATATAAATAGTTTACTTTTTAATTTAGTTTTACATTATGTAAGTCTTTAATATTCACTTGTTACAAATTATTGCTATAATTCACTGATTTTTACTTCTGTATGACATTCTATTGTCTGACTATAAATTTTTTGGTACAGTTTATTTACTAGTTCTGTAGATAGATGCATGAATCATTTCTGATCTTTGGTTATTACAAATAGCAATTCTACAGATTCTTTTATATGTATCCTGTATGCATGATTATACTTTGAGTTAGGGTATTTCCTAGGAGTGGAATTTGCTCAATCATGTAATATGTGTATCTTCCTCCTTACCAAATATGCCAGGGTGTTTTCCAAAGGATTCATCTTAGTTTATACTTGCACCTACAGTATGAGTTTCCATTCCTTCACATGTTCATCAGCACTTAGAATTTTCAGACTTTATAAATTTTGTCAATCTGGTAATTTATAGTTGTATTTCATTTTCTTAATATCTTATGAGGGTGTGCACAATTTCATATGTATGCTGGCCATTCGGATTTTCTCTTTGGAAGTGTCTAGAGTTTTTTGACAATTTTCTCTTCTGGGTCGTATGCCTTTATTTATGACTTGCAGGAGGAGTTCATATGTTCTGGATCAAGCCTGTTATCAATTATATTTTATTGTTCAAATATTTATGTGGCTTGCTTTTTCACACACTTAATGGCGAGTTTGATGATTAGAGTGTCTCATTTTAAAATACTTAAATTTGTCAGTCTTTTCCTAGTGTTTTTGTCTCTTATTTAAAAAATTTTTGCCCTATTCTATATTTGAAGGTATTCTCCTATTTTTTTCTTAAATGCTTTTTTTTATTCTGTCTTTTGTATATAATTCTAAACTTTACCTGAAATTGATATTTTTATGAACAGTGGAATTTAAGGGCCCAGGTTCATTTATTTATAAATACAAATCTATATAAATTTTTAGAATCAGTTTATGAAGCTCCACTAAAATAAATAGACAAAAACTAATGAACCTGATGGGATTTTGGCTGAGAATCTATGGATTAATTTAGGGGAACATTGATATGTTCAGACTGTTGAATCTCCTAATCCTTGAACATGATGAATCTCATTTTTGGGGCCTCCCTTAATGTCTGTGACTACATAAACTTTTATAGTTTTCACCAAAGATGCCTAGTACATCTTTTGTAGATGTATTTTCAATCTTTGACAATTGTTAATGCTTTTTATTATAAGTAATATAATATAATTATATATAATAATACTCTTACAAATGTCATCTTTTTCAAAAATTCTATCTTCATTTGTTGATCGCTTTTGTGTAGAAATAGAATTCATTTTGTACAATAATACTTATTTCCAGCAGAATTACTAAACTAGAAACTTATGTATAGATTTTTTACCTACATACACAATTACATCATCTATAAATAATAGGAGTTTTGTTTCTTCCTTTTAGTTTTGTTTCATAATTTATTTTACTGGCTAGAACCTCCAGTATAATGTTGAATGGAAGTGGCGATAGTTGGCATCCTTAAAGGGGAAACTTGCAACATTTCGTTCTTAAACATATGTGCTATCATTTTTTTTAGGTGCCCTCTTATTATATTATGGATGTCCCCTCTGTTCCTAGTTTACTTAGAGTTTTGTTTCTAATATGAATAATTGTTGAATTTCATCATGCTTTTTTTGTATCCGTTGAGATGCTCATTATCTTGCTTTTGATCTTTCACTGTGACCTCTTTCAATTGGTTTTTTAGTGTTAAACCATACCTCAAATTCCTAAATTAAACCAAACTTTTTTGTGATTGTGTATTAATGGATTTTATTTGCTATATTTTGTTTAAGATTTATGTATATATGTTTGTATGTGAGATGGTCTATAATTTTTCTTTCTCATAACATTCTTTTCAAGTTTTGGAAGCAGTGTTAAGTTAGACAATTAAAATGAGCTAGGAAGTTTCCCCTTTTATTCTGTTCTCTTTAAGTACTTGTTTAAAATTGGAATTATTTCTTCCTGGAATACTTGAAGAACTTGTGGGTGAAACCATCTGTACCTGCAGTTTTCTTTTTTTGAAAATTTAAAACTCGACTGATTTAACTTCTTTTATGACTGTAAGAGTTTTCAAGTTTTCTACTTTTTTTTACACTGGTTTCTGAAAACTTTATTTTAGTAGAAGTTTATTCACATTTGTGACAAAGTTGTTCTCAGTATCTTATGTGGTTTTCCAAATGTCTATGGTAAATGTAATAGATAGAAACTGTAGTAGATGTAAACATTTTCATTTCTGTGACTGGCTTTTTGAGACTTTTGTCTGTAACCAGGCTCAACAGAAATTTGTATACATCTTTAGTTTCTATAGAAAACCAATTTGGGGGCAATATTGATCCTCACTTTTGAATTTTGTTATTTATTGCCATCTACTTTCTTCGGGTTTATCTTGGTGTTTTTTTTCTAACTTCTTTTTTTTTTTTTAATGCCAGTTAATTTTTTTTCAGACTGTATTTATATAATTTTTCTCCCTTCTGGTACTTTTTCTAACTTCTTGATATGAATGTTTAACTCACTAGTTTTCATCCTTTCTTTTTAGATACATATTTTAAACTTATACATTTTCCTTTAATTATCGTTTTAGTTGCATGCCACAATTTAAACATAGCATTTTCATTATTCAGTTCAAAATATATCTAAAGTTCATAATGATTTCTTTTAGACTCTTGCTTGGGCTATTAAGTTGGGTTTTTTTTTAAATTTTCCAGTCATGAAAATTTCTAGTAATCCTTTTGTTTCAGATTTTGGCTTAATTGCATAAGTAGAGAACTTACTTTGTATAATTTCAGATATATTCGTGGCAAGTGGTTTTATGGTCTAGTATATGGTCAGTTTTTGCAAGTATTTTATGTATTCCAAAAGAATGATATTCTTCAGTTGTTATTCACAATGTCTGTGTTTGTCTGTTATGCCCATTCTGTCAAATTTATTAATACTATTGTTTAAATATTCCTTTAATGTATTCTGTCTGCTTATTCTAACATCCCACTATAATCGTGGTTTTGTAATTTCTACTTGCTCTTCTGTCAGTTTTCTGTTTTCTTTCAGCACATTGAGGACACTGTTGCCACTGTCTTCTCATTTCCATTGCTACTTTTGAGAAGTCAGCTGTGTCAAACTGTTGGTTCTTTGAAGATAATTTATCTTTTTTTCCATCTTGCATCTTTGTTTTTCTCCATAAAATTGATTTTCCGTGGTTTCATTCTGTTGACTGTAGTTTTGAATTTCTTTATATTGATTCTGCTTTGTATTTTTTGGACTTATTAAATCTATGATTCAGTATCTTTCTTCCAGTCTATGAAGTTCTTGACTATTACCTGCGTGGATATGTCCTCTTTTCCATTCTCTTTCCTCTTTTCGTATTCCAGTTAAATGTATGTTAGTTCTTTTTATTTTATCCTCTATGTCTTTACTCTTCTTCTGTATATTCCATCTTTTTGTTGACTATGCTTCATGCTGGATTATTTCTTTTGATCTACCCTCCAGTTTACTAATTCTTCCCTTAATTGTAATTGATATTATATTAAAATAATCCATTGAGTTCTAAATCTGGTTATTGTGTAAATTTTTTTCAGTTTTCTAAAGTCTATTGGTTCTATTTTTTCAAAAACACTTCTCTTTGTACTTTCAAGCTTCCTTTCAAATTTTTAAACATTATTTTTTGGACATGGATGCATAGAAAGTGTGATTGTTTTATTTTTTTGATAATTTCAGTATCTGAAGTCTTTGTGTACCTGTTTCTGTTGTCCGTTTTGGCAGTTCTCACTTATGATGTCTTGCTTCCTTGAGGGCCTGGTTCTTTGACTATGTACTGAACTTCGTAGTTGCAGTATTATTTGTATGTATAATAAGAGTCCTGGGATTGTGGTCTCTTCCTTCAGAGATGATTCATTGATTGATAATACCAGACCAGAATTCAGAATTATCCTTTTATTAATGCCGTGGGAGATTACGGGAAACAGTCCTTTGGTCATTTTGGGGGAGTGCTTGATTCTCTCATGGAAACTTGATTAAAAAAGACTTCTGGGTACTGATCTCAGGTTGATTTTATATGCAGCAAATTTCTACTAATTTATGATGTGCTTTTTCAATCTATTTATTTTTTGATGAACACACATTCCCAATTTTAATGTAGGCAAATATGACCATCTTTTTGTCGCTTATGGTTTATGCTTTTTAGGTCTTATTTCAGAAATTCTGTCCTCCTAAGATCATAAATATACTCTCTTACATTTCCTCCTAAAAGTTTTAAAGTTTTACCTTTTCACTTTAAATTCTTCCTTTGTCCAGAATTTATTTTTTATACAATGGTATGAGGTAGGAATCTACTTTTATTTTTTTCTCTAGAGAATAAGTTATCTCAACACCATTTATTGAAATACTGTATCCATCCACTACTGATTCATAGTGCCAGTTCTATTACATATCAGATTTTCATTATTCTTAGGAATTTTTGCTTCATATTCTATTTCATTACACTATTTGTCTACCCATTTGCCAATATCAAGCTGTCTTAATTATTTTAACTCTTTAGTAAATCCTACCTGGTTCTTTTTTAAGAGTGTCTTGGTTATTTTTGGCCCTTTGATCTTTCCATTAAAATTTCAAATTAACTTGTCAGTTTCCAGGAAAAACCTGTCTGGGAATTTGATTGGAATTGCAATGATCCTATAAAACATTTTGGGGAAAACTCAACCTCTTTTCATTATTGATTGAGTCTTTTTCATCTTTGTCTGACATTCTTTAAAATATATCACTGTGTTGTTGGTTGGAAGGGGATATAAGAAATGTTAGTATATACCTATTTGTCAAATTCAGAAAAATTAAAAAATTTTATTTCTAAAAAATCTATCATTGAGAATTCAGTCAATATATTTATGCATACCTGAAAGTTCAGCTATATAAAGTACCTACTTTTTAGATAAAGATGCATTTTCCTTTTCAGAGGTTGTGGATTCGGGGGTAAAAGTCAATGCTATTTGTGCCCAGGTCAGAAGCAGTATAACATAGTGGTTAAGTGAGTTTTTGTAGGTGAATTAATTGACATATGCATATGTAGATATAGTAGATATAGTTTTGGTCTCTGGAACCAAACTTTCCTAATTTGAATCCCAGTCTTACCATTTACTGCAGAATACTTGTACAAATACTTAAACTCTTAGTGTCTCAGTTTTCTGTCTCTGAGATGGGGTAATAATGTTCATCTCTTTTAATGGTTGCAAGGGATAAGTAAGTTAATATGCATAAAATGTTTAGTATAGTGCCTAGCACAGAGTAAGCATTATATGTATGAGTCAGCTGCTATCATTATCATCATCCAGGACAGAGAAAAGATTACGGTAGAGGTTTAGATCATGATTTCAGCAATTAAGTATGTTCAGCTTTTCTTTGTCTTTCCTCTCAATATATCTTCATTACTTTCTCATTATTATTTAGCATATTTATTAACCAAATATTAGACTGTGGTATAAAGCTGAAAAGTAAGCTTTGGAGTCTGGTTAACCTGGACTAAAATCCTGGGTTTACCTTTTCTTAATATGTGATTTAGGGCAAATACTTTGTCTGTAGCCTTTAGTTTCCTTACCTGTAAATTAGAAATAACAATAGTTAATATGGCTTCATAAAATTATTATGAGTTAAATAAGAAAAAGTGATTAACATAGTGTCTAGCACATTTTAAATTTGTTATGTTTTGTCATTATTATTGTCATCCTGTATACTTGTCTGTAAAATTGAGATGATACAACCTGCTTGGTAATATTGTTGGAGGACTAAATGAAATAATCTACGTAAAGAGCTTAGCATAATGACTGGAACAGAATAAATATCCAGTCAATAAATGGTATTGTAAACAAGTTCTTCTAAAGTTTTCATTTGTATTTCACATACTGTATACTAATATAGATTGAAGACTGAAAATAGCATCTTAACCTTATATGTTGTATGTAGAAATGCTTTTTACTTTTATATGGTCTAAGACTTTTCCCTTTTGTCAGTGGCCCTTGACAGGAAACAATGATTCTCTAAACCTTATAAACATTTTGTTATTACATTCTGTTCTTATACTTCTGTTATTTTACTGAATCAGTTGTGTGGGTTTTTTTCCCTTTATTTTCATCATGTCGGATATTCTGTGGTAGATATTTAGTTAATAATAGTATCTTTTAGTTTTTTGCTTTAATGCTTTCTATTATCATCTGCCAGAAGCTCTGCCACAGATTAAAGCAATCTCCTATTGCCAGGAAAGGTTCGCTAAACTTCAGTATATGACTTATACAAGTATTATCTAAATTAAATGTTGTTTTTAAATATTTGATTATAAGCAATTTTTGTTTTTATTGCTTTCATAAGTAAACAGCTGACAACTCACAAAAAAGAAATGGTCATTGATTTTTCTGTCTCATTCTACTGCTCTTTATTTTCAGAGTGGCAGACAACACACTACCTTTTCGGCAGAATCAAGTCGAAGCCTTTTGATCTGTCTACTTTGGGTTCTCAAGAATGCAGATGAGACAGTTCTACAGAAATGGTTTACAGATCTCTCAGTCCTGCAACTAAACAGGCTATTAGACCTGCTTTATCTCTGTGTATCCTGCTTCGAATACAAAGTAAGTGATTATTATGCCATTGCAAAGAGAAACAAGAAAGGAAACAATGTGGAAAAGGAAGAAGAAAATTTTCTCAATGCCTCTTCTTTCCTTTTCTAATGTTTAAATTTTAGGGAAAGAAAGTGTTTGAAAGAATGAATAGTTTGACCTTTAAGAAATCAAAAGACATGAGAGCAAAGCTTGAAGAAGCTATTCTTGGGAGCATAGGTGCTAGGCAAGAAATGGTGCGCAGAAGCCGAGGACAGCTTGGTACGTACACAATGTCTTCTGGTGAGGATTTTTCAGTTTCTCTGAACTATATATTATAAAGATCATTGTTGGAAGTCTTCAATGATAATTCTCCACTTTTGAAAAAGTATTTTTGAATGTAACTGTGAATTAACCCAAATAACCATTTCTCTGCATGAATTCAAGTTAGAATTCTGGTTTAAGTACAGTAAACATACTTCCTGATTTGCTCTGGATAGAGTCAGTTTATTCTTGTTGTCCTTGTGTGATTATTAATAGCATCCCTTATGTTAAAAAGTAGACTTTTTTTTTTTAGAGCATTTTTAAGTTCACAGCAAAATTGAGCTGAAGGTACAGAGATTTCCCATATACCCCCTGCCTTCACATATGCATAGCCGCCTCCCTTATTATCAACATCCCCCACCAAACTGGTATACTTGTTACAATTTGATAAACCTACACTGGCACTTCATCTTCACCCAGAGTCTATAGTTTACTTCAGGATTGGTTTGCTCTCTGTGTTCTACATTCTATGTAGCATCATTTTTTACTCTTAAAAGTTTCCTAGTTTGCACAATGAATTAATATACCCTATATGAAAGGCAAAAATATTGCCCATCAAACTCATATATCAAGGAGAAGAAAACAGTTTAGTAGTCTTAGAGGCCTGTTTCTAATCTCAGATCTACTACACATTAGCCATGTAACCTTGGCCAAGTCACTTAATCTCCCTACTTTCCTTTTCCTCATCTACCTGTAATTGTTTTGTAGATTTAAAAAGTTGTGTAACTGACCTTATCTTTGTGGGGAGCATTTGCATGTGAATATTTCGTAAATTCTAAAGTGACACAAATAATATTGTTGCCGAGAGCTCCCTAAGATCAAGGACATGGCTTAGTCATCTGCTCATGATGCATGCTAACAGTTCCTCATATATTTGTTGACTTAAAATATGAATGTACATGAATATTTTTTAATTATCATTTTCTAAAAGGCCATTAACATAGTGATTATTTAAGTGAACTTAAATTCCTTCATATGCAATGTGTGTTTGGAATTTAATAATGAATAAGACGAAGTCTTTGCATTTAATGGAATTTATAGAGCACTATTTTTATATACAGTTTACAATGTAACTATGGATTTTCTCTTAACTCATTATGTATAACATCCTCTAAAAAATGCATGAAAATTAATTTTTATCTAGGTCATTTATTACCAGAAGCTAATGAATAATTCTCATCTTTAAGATAAAGAAAATAAACTCATAGAAGTAAATACCTATCTTGCCTGAGATTATAAAGGAAATAACAGAACCAGGATCTTTTGACTTCCAATTTAGTGTTCTTCATATTATACCACAGATTTTTCTGAGGTTTATTGTTGGAAAGAGTAGAACTGCTAACAGTGTTTGTTACATTTTTAAACCTGTGGCCTGAGGACTGTTACCATTGTTTAAATGTAAGAATTGAAGTTCTATATGTGGAATCTTAAATGAAACAAAACAAAAACTGAACTCATAGATACAGAGAACAGAGAGGTGGTTGTCAGAGGCAGGGGAGAGGGGCTGAGGGGTGGAAGAAGTGAGTAAAGAGGGTCAAAAGGTCCAAACTTAAAGTTATAAAATACAAAAGTACCAGGGTGTAACAAATAGCACGGCAACTGTAGTTAATAACACATGTTGTGTATTTTAAAACTCAGAGAAGATCTTAGCTCTCATCGTAAAAAAAAAAAAAAAATGTATAACTGTGGTGATGAATGTTAACTAGACTTATTGTGATGATAATTTCATAATAAATAACATATTGAATGATTATGTTGTACACTTTAATGCTGTGTCAGTTATATCTCAATTTAAAAAAAAGAATGAAGTTCTTATCTTATTAAAATTAAGCCTTTACAATTCTTATTTACATGTGGACATTTAAGCTAAGTCACCTAGTGGTAGACATTCTTAACTAAGGAGATGAGAGACAATTTCATGAAAACAGGTTAATGATAAAAAATGTAAATAGATCACAGATATTTATTTTGTTAACTATCTTAATATAGGTGTATCATCTTGTTTTTTCATAATTTTTCTTAAAAAGTGTCATGTTTTTCAAAAAAAGAACATTAGTTTTCTCATTGAAAGCCTGAAATCATGACTGATTCTGTCGTTTAAATGTATATGTATGTCTCCACAATTCCCCGTGCCTTCTCTGCTCCTGATGGATTTGTGTGAAATCAGTTCTATTGCTGCTGCTCCTTAAAGGAGCCCATACTGTTTAATATGCCTTCTATCCTAGAAACCTATCAGGAGAAAGCCCCTGTCTTTTTCTTGTCCTGCCTTCTGTGGACCAAAAGAAGTAATTACTTTAGGAATCCTTTTTATTTTCTTTATTCATCAGACAAAAACTTATTGCGCTCTCAAAATGTGTCAAAAACTTTGTCATTCCTAGACATGAAGTGATGGACAAATTGGCATAATCTCTATTATTAGTAGTTTATATATTCTTGTGGCCATAAATGCTATGGAGAGAAGTAAAGCAAATAAGGATGAGAGGAAGTGTTAGAGAATTGGGAACATCTTTCTTTGGAGGTGATGAATGATTGGCCAGTGAAAATATGAGGGGAAGAACAATCAGGTGAAAGGAACAACAACCATAGCACAGGTCCTAAATGAGAAGCTTATATAGTGAGACTATATACAGAACATGCACACACACACACACACACACACACACACTCTCACAGAGTAACTGGTGGCATAAGCAAGAGGGAGAATGGTAGGATGAGGTCATATCATATAGATATGGTTAAGATTTTGAGACAGTTGTCTATAGCCATGTCTATAGCCATGCTGCCTTGGACAAGCCCGATCCTGTCTGATCTCGGAAGCTAAGCAGAGTTGGGCCTGGTTAGTACTTGGGTGGGAGACCACCTAGGAAGACCAGATGCTGTAGGCATTAAAAAAAAAAAAAAAATTGTAAACTGACAAGGTTCCTGCAATCTGTGAAGTTAACCAAGGATTGCCTCGCCTGAAAAAAAAAAAAAAATTGAGACAATCGCTATTAAAAAACTTCTTATTTAAAAGGGTGTTTTTTATATTACATGTAGCAAATATAGTTCTTCTGTAACCATTGAAAAAACTTTTAATAAAAAGTACGTTGTTAGGTTTTTCCATTTGTATTGAGGATTAAACTGGCTGTGTATAAAATCAATAATTTTGTGCAGTGTTTCTTATATGTTTACAAACATACATATATGTGGTCCTACTAAAATAACATTCTAAAAATGACTTCAAAATTTGACAGAGAGAAGCCCATCTGGAAGTGCCTTTGGAAGTCAGGAGAATCTGAGGTGGAGAAAGGATATGACTCACTGGCGTCAAAACACTGAAAAGCTTGACAAGTAATATAACCTTTTTTTTTTAATATTGCTGATGGGTTTGTTAGATTTTGATTGCAAGAGAAAAATGATTAGTTTTAGTGTTACTTTATTTATGTTAGGCATTCAAATCTTAGAAGACAAAATAGTTGTATTTAATTTTTAATATATGTGTTGCCAAAGCAAGCACTAAACCTAATTTTTGAATTTTAGATTTAAAAAGATTTGGAGGAAGAATTTTCCATATGGGATAGTGAAGCAGAATGTTACATATTTTAAATGTTAACCTCATTTTCCACCAACAACCCAGCATATTTTGGGTGTCACAATGAACTAAATATTTCAAGGATAAAAAAAAAAATTAGAAAACCTTTGCTCTCTTGGAGCTTAAAATATAATTTAAAAAGGCAAAACACTGCAGGTCTTCTGCTTCTAGCATGGAGGCAAGCCAGATACACTGACTGACCCTGTTGCCAAAAACAACTAAAAATGTATTACATGAGCCTGGGATCCTAAAGACTGTACCTTCTGCATATGGGGAACTAGAACTAAACCTGTCTCACTTCCAGGTGACTGCAGGTAAAACTACTTGGCCCGAAACCTGGAATCAAGTCAAAGGGCCACATATTTTCTCTTGAGAATTTGTGATTATAGTTTAGCCCTCAAGTATCTTGACTGGACCAAGAAACTTTGAGAATTTGGTGACTCACTCATTCAGGTTTGCCTAGCATGTCTAATTTTAGCACTGAATATTCTACATCCCAGGGAACTCCTCAGTCCTGTCTTAAAGCAAACCAGGGTGATTGATCACCCTATCTGAAATCCATATTCAGCCCAAGCATTAGAGGATTCTTACAGATAAACCTCTAGAAACATTAGTTCACACAGTAAAATATAAAGCACAATACAAGGCCCTGGACAAGTTTCAGCCAAGAGAGAAGCAACAGACTCAGTACCATATAGATGAGAGTTTGGAATTATCAGAAATGTTCTTAGTCTCTTCAGGCTGCTGTAACAAAATAACACATGCTGGGTTGCTTGTAAACAACAGAAATTTATTTCTAATAGTTCTGGAGGCTGAGTCGTCCAAGATCGCGGCATTAGCAGATCTGGTGTCTGGTGAAGGCTCTCTTCCAGGTTATACAGACTTCTTGCTGTGTCCTTGTATGGTAGAAGGGCAAGCAAACTCCCTGGAGCCTTTTTTATAAAAACTCTAATCTCAGTCACAAGGGCTCTGCCCTCATGACCCAATCACCTTCCAAAGGCATCCTCACCTCCGAATATCATTACCTTGACCATTAGCATTTTAACATATGAATTTCTGGGAGATGCAAATACTTAGACCAGAGCAGATAGTGAATACAATATAAATATGTTAAAATTTTTAAGCTTTGAGTGTCAGCTTTTCTTTCTGTGTCTGTCCACGTCCCTTTCTTTGATCATTTGTCCGCATGTGTTATGGAAATCACAAAGCAGCCAAATACTCTACTGTTAGTTATAGCTTTTTATCTACAATTGTATAATGTGTTCTCTCTCTTTATCTTCTTGTGTTCTAAGGAAGCCTTATTTTTGGTGTTTTCCCGATTCTTATTGTTTAACCCATCTTGTCATTGTCATGTTTCTTCCCAGAAATCTCTCTGGAATTTTATGTTTGAACATTGTATATTTTCTTTGTCAATTTAATTCTAACTTTGCTGTATCCTCTCTTTAACTTGTAAAATGTAAATTAATAAACTATTTGCTTTAATGGTAGTAATAAAGATTCAAAGACGAACATCTAAGAATTTCAGAAAGTTAGCATTTAATATGTCCTTGGACTTTTGCTTTGATTTATGTACCATCTTGTCTATTTAGATGTAATATATAGTTTCTGTATATGTATTGCTACTAAAACAAATGTGTAGTTTTTCTTAAATTTTTGTTTTCATTAAATAATACTTTTGTACATATTTGATATTCAAGAAAACCACTTTATTGGCATCGAGTTATTTTGTTTCTAATGAGTGATTTCATCCAGCCTCACTGAAGAGTTAAATTGTTTTCTGCATCAAAATTTTTCAAAAATTTTGGGAAATTAATATGAAACATTAGAAAAAAATAAGTACTTTTATCCTAAATTATTATATTGAAATTCTTTGAACGTTTTGAATGTTGCTTTACATGAAACAGCCCTTAATGCAAGCCCACATAGCACCACCTACTGTCTGTGCCATTCAGAACAAAACAATGTGTTTTCTGTGTTTGCTGTATCTCTGAAAGTTAAATATTTCTGCTTTTAGTCGCATTCTGATACTGTAATAGTGTGAGAAAATGTGTATCAGCACGGTCAAAAAAAGATAAATATAATTTCTTATAATGTTTTATATTAGGTCAAGAGCGGAGATTGAACATGAAGCGCTGATCGATGGAAATCTGGCTACTGAAGCAAACCTCATCATCTTGGATACATTAGAGGTTGTTGTCCAGGTAAGAACACAAAGAAGGGGAATTTAAAGTATAGATTTGGTAAATTGGGGTAAGGGATAAAGTATTTACTAAGCCATATAATTACATTTAAATATCAGTAGTTCCTAAAAGTTCTATCTTCACTTCTCATTTAAATACTATCCAACTTTTCCCACGCTTTTCTTCTCTTATCCAAATCCTGGTAACCACCTCTTTCTTGAAGTACTCCTGGTTCTTATATTATCATTGTCTTTTAAAAAATATATATTTGTCAAAAAATTTAAATCATTTCTTCGATTTAAAATTTTAATTAATTTTTAAAAATATATTTTTGATACATATTTTATCTCCGTAACCAAATTTCAGGTGCATCTCTATTTTATTTATCTTTAAATTGCAGACTGTTTCTGTAACAGAATCCAAAGAGAGCATCCTCGGTGGGGTGCTGAAAGTGCTACTACATAGCATGGCCTGTAACCAAAGTGCGGTTTATCTACAACACTGTTTTGCTACGCAAAGAGCTCTGGTTTCAAAGGTAGGTTAATTTTGTACCTGCAGACTTGTCAGGCTTTATTAACATTGTCTAAGATCATTTGACATGTGCCTTGGTTAATATATTTATAGTTAAAATTTTAATAATAACCCGAGACCCCTGATTCTTGTTTGCCTCTCTTCTACTGCTTGCCTTTTGGAATTCTTATTCAGATCACCTTTAACCAGTTTCTGGCTTAAAAATAGTAGTTTTGATGTGGAGGAGGGCCTGAAATTAATAGCCGATTTTAAATTGGGAGCTTTTCATTATTTTTCTTCATCCTGTTCTGTCTACTCCTTATTAACATGATTTATCAAGAATTCAACGTATAAGTAGTTCAGTCTGTTGAAATTAACATATTCTGTGTTGAATGGAAAAGAAAGAAAATTTGTTCAATTACTTTAAATATTTATTTTCTATGTTTGTTTTCCCCCAAAAGTATTTATATTCTTAGATCTTAAGGGTAGTTATTTCATCTTAGATATCTGATAAGATGGAATACAGAGATGTTGATTAAACTTAACCAGTGAAAATAACTTATACACTATTTTGTAATAATAAAAACATGTAAGGAATTATTACACATTAGTTACTATACTGTTTTATGCACATTATCTAATCTAAGATAGTTATACAGTCCCATGTAGATAATATTATTAGGCTCATCTTATGAATGAGAAAACTGATCCATGGTCACACTATTACTAGCTAGCAAGTGGCATAATCAGTATCCAAACTCTGTCCACATTATCAACCATTGGCAAAAACTGTCCCTTAACCATTCTTTTAATTCTTGGGCTATGGTAACAAATCTCTAGTTTAGGCTATCTTAACATATCTTTGGAACTTTCAGTTCATAAAGTCGGTGTTGGTATTGCTTTTTACAGTTCCCAGAACTCCTGTTTGAAGAAGAGACAGAGCAATGTGCTGATCTATGCCTCCGGCTTCTCCGACACTGTAGCAGTAGCATCAGTACAATACGGTCACACGCTAGTGCCTCCCTTTACCTACTGATGAGGCAGAACTTTGAAATTGGGAATGTAAGTGTTTTGTCTCTCAATTTTATCGCCGGATTCATAAGGGAATGTAACTTCTGCAGCTATTAAATGGCTTTTTGGGGGTCATGGAATTATTTTGCATATTTTGAGTCTAATTCTAGACGGTCTTGATATTTCTCACTTTATGGGTAACATAAAAATCCAAATCTCTAATTTGCTTCCTGTACTAAAAATAACACATATAGTAGTACATACTTAGAATATAAGTGTATGTTGAGCTATTGTAAATTTTAATTATCATTAATTCAAATGAAAGTAATAATAAAGAAAATTAAAGGTTTAAATACCTTGGATTAATACTTTATATGCCAGTCCTTGAGGAATTGCATGTTTTTATTTAACTTTTTTATTTAATAATATATTCATGTATCATATTTTTCCTAGCTTTTTGAGTCAAATGTTTAATTAATATATTTTTACTCATGTAAATATTTAAGAATTAAATTTTAGAATTTTTCTGTGAGCACTCCTTTTGGTATCTCTTTGGTTCTGATATGTAGTATTTTCAATATTCTTGTTCTGTACATATTTTGTAGTTTCAGTTTGTATTTTCTTTTTAACCCAAACAATTGACAATCCTTTTAGTTTTAAAGTTTTTTTGTTAATTCTTAGTTTCATTGCAGTGTAATCATACAATGTTATGTCTTTTGTACTGTGTGTGTGTGCATTTGTGTGTCCAAATAATGTTTTTATAAATGTTACACAGGCATTTAAAATTTATTTTTAGAGTATTGAGTTAAAAAGAAATATACCGTATTAACTGCATTATTCTGTTTTTCTATTTTCTTGTTTATTTTTAATTCATTTAGTAAACTGACAGAAGTGATTTAAAGCATGCACATTGTCTATTTCTCCTTTAGCTCTTATTTGGTGAATCGATATTTATAACTATTTGGTATATTGATATTTATAGCTATTGCATCTCCTTATGAATTATTATTACCTTTACAATTGAAAAGGGCCTGAATTCCTGAATTGCTTTCATTTAAAACTTTTATTTTTATTTTTTGGCCTAAATTCTACCTTGTATGGTGTTAAAATACCTCTGCTTTCTTTTTAATTTGAACTTATTTCAGTTACCTTTGTCCTTTTATTTTTACTTTTTTGAATTACTTTATTTTAAATGTACCTCTCGTATACAACATAGAGTTGAGTTTCACTATGTAATACAGTCTCTATATTGAATTAAATCTTTTCATATTTGCTCTTATAACAGATATGTCCTGGAGTTCTATTGTATTATTTCATGATACCTCTTCTTCCTCTCCTTTTTTAAAAATTGTTTTGGTTGTTTTCACCTTGCACCATTTGGTCAGTTCACCTAATACTTTGGGTATAGTGTTTATCATATTTAGGAAAGCTTATATTGCTGCAATGATTGCCTTTATAATCATGTAATATCTTCAGTCCTCTAATTCTTTAGATCATGCATTCTCAGTGGAGGCAATATTGTCTTCAAGTGAGTGACAATTGTTTCTTACGGAAAGAAAAAACAAATCTTAACTATCAGTGTCACAGTGGTTTGTGGCCTTCCAAAGTTCAGCACGACCATCAGCACCTTACTCTTCACTACAGTTGACCCTCGAACAACGTGGCTTAGGTGCACCGAATCTACATTTACAAATCCACGTATAACTTTTGATTCCCCAAAACTTAGCTATTACTAGCCTTACCGATAATGTAAACAGTTGATTAACACATATTTTGTATGTTATATGTCTTATAGACTGTATTCTTACAATAAGTAAGCTAGAGAAAAGAAAATGTTATTAGAATAACCATAAGGAAGAGAAAATACCTTTGCAGTATTCAATCTGTGTGTAAGAGGACTTGTGTAGTTCAAACCAATGTTCAGGGGTCAACTGTATTTATTTCTCTCATTGGGTTTTATTGGGTTTTACATGAGCAGCACTGACATTAAGTTCATGGAAGGTAAAGAAAACACATGCAGGACTGGTGATACAAAACTATGGAGAATATATGGCTGTGATTTGGGGGACCTCAAATCAGTTGTTTGATCCCAAAGTCACATAGCAAGAGGTGGTCTATGTGAGCCTGTTGGCTTCTATTGTCTTCCTTGTGGTGGTTGTTTATGTCTGACTCTCAGTGCTTTTGTATGTGACTTAGGCTTTGAAAACTAAATTTTATTATTTAATTCAACAAAAGTTATTCAACTCGTCATTATTTATGTCAAGTGCTGAAAAAGAAAAATGTAAATATCCGAATGACCATCAAGCAGCTTAATATTATCCTGTAGTTGTTTATTTAAGGAATAATATTTCCCAAGTTCTTGATTATTCTAAGTTGTCTGTAATTCTAAGACAGTTAGGATGGTTAAGTTTTTTTCTTCAGACTTTGAATAATTAAAAGGGTGAGAAAGATTGGCAAAACTTACCAGATAGAAGACTTACTATAAGGGAAAAAAAGGTATTGAATACCATTTTCTTTTGGCTTTAAATATTGTTGTAGAGATATATGAAGACAATCTGATATTTTCTTCTCTTTTAGATAATGTTTTCTCTCCCAGCTACTTGAGTGATTTTTTTCTTTATATTTAAAATGAAATGCCTTTTCTAGACTATGTCATGGTGTTAGCAGATTTTTGTTAATTTTATCAGGCACATGATGTCTACTTTTATTTATTTCAGAAAGTTTTCTATATTTTTCCCCCAGAATTTTGGGTTTTTCTGCTAAGTACCAATTAGACATATGTCGAATCTGTTTTTCCTTTACTTTTTACCTATCATTGTTTCTTTCTGCTTTTAATACATTTTAAATTTCCATTTATTTTGGTTGCTTTTCTTATTTCTTTCCCCTCTATTGCTTACATGCTTTTCGCAACATCTTTCCCTTTTACCAATTTTATCTTTTTCTTTTCTACTTCTTTTTCAGGTAGTGTTAGCTCACATGTGAACTTCTATTTCATATCATCACTTTGCGATTCTTGTTATCCTTCCTTGAATTCTTTAATTTCTGCTTTGTTTTCCTTCCTAAAATTAATGGCTTCATAAATTTTTTATAATTTAAGGTAAAATATTTCATTTGAATTTACACCTGTTTCATAACAGCATTTTTATAATAAGTATTCTTTATCTGGTGAGTTTCATTGATCTTCTTTACCTTTCTATTAAAGTAGAATGAGTTGGATTATCTTGGCTAAGATATATGTAGGAAGTTCCTTTGGAATGTGTTTCTCATGGAACTTTGCTATTATGCACAGCTCTTGCCTAACTTTCTGAAATTTCTGATCAATCCCTTTTTCTCTAGTCCTCCCAGATTTTTAGCTCATTTTTTTTTTCAAGATAGAGAGTTTTATCACTTCAAAATAAGTCTCCTATTTAAAAGAAGCATTTTTCCCTTTACTTCTGAAATCTTTACCCTAGGATTCTTCACTGTTTGCTTTCCTTGCCTTCTATTGACTTCCTATCTTAGCTTGTCTTAGCAACCCTTATGCATTTTTCTAATGTATGGGTTATATCAGTCTCCTCATTTTGCTGAAAATAGAGTTTATGGATTTTTTCCTATTCATCTTTTCTTTTTGTATGAAATCCAGGAGAAGTGGGAAATTGCTCTCACACTATTCTATTTTTACTTGAAGCCAAGTCTTCTTTCTTAATCCGAAACAGAAGAATCCAGTTGTTTTATCGATCTTGCTTAGTTTTAAAATCAGGTTCCTCAAATTTGACCATGCTCAAATCTTTCTTGATACATTTTTCCATTATTTTAGGAAAGCTTTATATAATAGGATAAAAATAGCTAATTTATCACCTTAGTGTCAGGTAGTACCTCTAAAAAGGAATAAGTAATTTAAACTTATTCCTTGATTTATATAGTTCAACAGATATTAGAACAAAGTATTGAATTATATACTAGGTACTTTAGTGGGCATTGGACAAATAAATGGACAGTCTTTTTTCAGGTAACTTAGCACATAGTGGGGGAGAAAATGAACAGGTAATGCTTATCTAATAATAGTACCTACTTCAGATAGTTTCGTAAGGATTATATAAATTAATGTTAATTAAAATACTTATAACAGTACCTGGCACTGGGCAAATGCTGAATAAGTGTTTGCTGTTGTTAATATAAAAAGAGGTTAGCACAGGACAGTGTATAAGCAGAGAAAAATAGCTTATGCACTCAGAGATGAGTGTTCAGAAAGAGGAAATGTTTGAACTAAGGATGAAGAATTGCCTAATCCTATGGGTAAGTAGATGAATAGAGCTTTGTGCATAATTAGAAAGGCATGGAAATGAGAGAAGGACACAGGCAAACAGAGAAAGATTCATTTTTAGCCCTTCTTGGTGGCTATGGCTGGAAGAGAGAGTAGTAAGAGATAAAGTTGTAATTAAAAAGGCCTGTACTAAACTATCATAGGGCAGATACTTGTTCTGTTTATTAGTATACTTTCAGTTCCCACCATATAGTTTGACACATTACTGAGTCAATACTTGAATTTTATCCCCAACACTATGGGCAGCCATTGGAGTATTTTAAGGAAAGAAGTGATATGTTCAGATTCGCATTTTACAAAAATTTTCCTAATGCTATATGGAAGATAGACTTTAGGGGTAAGAAAAAGGCAGAATGATCAATTAAGAATTTATTACAGTAATCCAAGTAAGAAATGGTAAGGGTATAAACTAAAGCAATGACCTTGGGAATGGAGGAAGAACAGATTGAAACAGATTAAGGTATAGTAGTATGAATAGGATTAATGGTATGACTAATGAGTGACTACAAGAATAACAGCACTATTTATTTAATCAATAGGGAAAAAAAGGTATTATAGAAATGTTAAAATTGACATACCCATGAGACATTCAGGTGGAGCCAGCTAGTAAAATATAACAGCCTAGAGTTCTGGAGAGAAGTATGAGCTGAAGACATAGACATGTATCTATACTAGTCTAAGACTTGGATGAGGTTATTTAGAGTATGACTAGTGAAAAGATTTTGACAGAATCTTCAGGAACACTGGTATTTAAGGAATAAAGGAGACAGAAAAGGAGTGGCTAAAAAAAGTAGGAAAATTAGGATAAAGTGGTACCCCTGAAGATAAGGCAGGAAGTTTTCAAGGAAAAGTAATTCATACATTTAAATATGCAGAGATGTCAAGTAGAGTACTGACCTCCCAAAAATCTTGGGTTTGGCAGTTACTATGTTATTACCGATAACCTTAGTGGTTTCTTAGTGGTGAATGGCGGAACAAAAATGAATTTACACTAAAAAAGGGAAAATGTAAACTCTTATAGGCATCCCCAAAGATTCTACCTCTAAATTATTTATGCATGATGTCTGTTAATTAGGACCTCATAAAATGGGCTGGAGTTTAAAGACTGCATCTATCACTTATGAATTTTGTGATGTCGGTCAAGCTTTATAACCTCATCTATAAAAATGGTGTTATTATTAATAACATATACCTTCTAATAGGTCAATGAAAAGTCTTATGCACAACTTCTAGTTCGATTGTGACACATGGCTTTTTTTTTTTTTAACCCTGTTTTATAGCATATTGTTCACAGCAAGATTCTGTTTTATGTCCTTTTTAAAATAAGATTTCAACATGCTTATTTCATTACTTTTTACAAACAATTTTGCTTAGAGTGGTATTTTTTCACTAAACTTTCCTTTAGCAAGTAAAAAAAATACTTTTTCTTTAAGCTTTCTGTTATTAAATGCTGACATGACAATTTCTCTGTTACAGAACTTTGCCAGGGTGAAAATGCAAGTAACCATGTCACTATCTTCCTTGGTGGGCACATCTCAGAATTTTAATGAAGAATTCTTAAGACGGTCTCTAAAGACTATATTGACATATGCTGAAGAAGATCTGGAATTGAGGGAAACAACCTTTCCTGATCAGGTCAGAAATGCTGCTTTCTAGATCATTAATTGAAATAGGATTGTAAATAGGCACTTTCCAATTGTTAAATCAGACTTTGTTTTTTATTGGAGGAATCTTGTTTTTCTTTTAATCCAACATATCATACACCATAGATTGGGCTGAATTTTTTTGTCTCAATAAGCCACCCTTCCTTCTTGGAACATTTAATTAAAAGTGTTTAATTCTGTGAATTTATAACAAAAAGAACAAGTAGACTTAGGCAGTCTAGACAAACAAAAACCTGTATGATAAAACGTTATTCCCACTTATTGCAAGAGTAACTTTGTTAAAAATTTGTTTCTACAAATTACCTTTTGGGAAAATCAGAAACATAGGAGAGAATTTCCTTGTGTTCTTTTCTTATATCCACTATATCCCTATATTTTATTTCTGCTTTTAGTTCTTATTTCCAGATGAGAGACCTGAAAAAAACAGTCTGCTGAGGAATTTGTATAAAGTTTACTACCCTTAATCCACCATACTCCAGCATATTCATACTTTTCAGAACTCTGTCAATATCATTTGTTTTGAAATTATTTGTTCAGATGCTCATCTGAAATATCTTCCAAAATATTTAGTGATTGTGAATGAATGGCAATTGAAGAATGTTTTTCATATAATTCTCTGCTGCAGGTCCAAGATTTGGTTTTCAATCTCCATATGATCCTTTCTGATACTGTTAAAATGAAGGAACACCAGGAGGATCCGGAAATGTTGATTGATCTAATGTACAGGTAGCATTTGTTTGATTCACTTATACCTTGTATAATGGAGTTAAGTTAGTAAGACACAGAAAACATTGGATTAAAAGATAAACATGCAAATATTAAGTCATCTTTTAATGGTTGATTGACAAGCCAAAATGCACTTTTTTAAGCCTGCCTTTTCAGATCCCCATGCCACTTCTTTTAAGAACTATGCATAGTTGTTCAGTATATTTTTTGGTTATCAGAAAGAAGAAAAAATTTTAAAATAACCATAATACATTTAATTCCTTGGCATTCTGGGCCCTAGACATCTTCATAGGAAGGCTCAAGACCCATATTTTAAATGTAAAAATCAGTCCTTTAGGAAGAAAATATAGTGTATTGTTTTATCATAATATTAATTTTCCTGACTTTAAATATAGTTATGCCTGCAGGATAATATTTTTTAGGAGCACATTTTGAGAATTTTTAAATTCCTATTGTATATTGAAAGGTGTAAGTAAAATTTGAAACTTTTTCCTTGCCATGTAACCCTCTCTTCACAGTTCTAGAGTTTTTTAAAGGCACATATAAAATATTTTATATAAAATAAAGATGATACCATCTTTTATAAATCTTCCCTTTTTTCTTGAATGTAAAACTTATTTATGTTCCCATACCAAACACACAAATTCTCATAGTTTTTACCTTACCAATTATTTTCTTAATGGTCAGATTTTAATATGGCATGTCTTTTTTTAGTTACCCCTCCCCTCCAAGAAAACTAATATTACCCATTCCATGGCCCCACAGCTATTTCTCTACACATACTCGAAGACATCTTCATACCACTCAAAAACTTGTTTTAACAGGTTTTGTTAGATTACAGAAATTTTTGTAGATAAACCCTGAACAAGCAGTCTAAACTCCCTTTCAGTTTGGGAAGTAAATGCTAAATGAGAAGAATTTCTGTTCTAATTAGAATTGCCAAGGGCTACCAGACCTCTCCAGACCTGCGGCTGACCTGGCTGCAGAACATGGCTGGCAAACACTCCGAACGCAGCAACCACGCCGAAGCTGCGCAATGCCTGGTCCACTCGGCAGCACTCGTTGCTGAATATTTGAGCATGCTGGAGGACCGGAAGTATCTTCCTGTGGGATGTGTAACGTTTCAGGTAGGAATCTGCCAGATTTTCATTAAATCAAGGTATGTCCTTTTTGGTTTTAACTTTTCTCACTGGTGTTTAGATTCATCTTGTAAGGAAAGCATAGAGACTGGAGGTGTGCTTCATAAGAGTAATTAACATTTCACTATCACTGTCATCAATACATTCTGAAAGAGTACTTCTTGTTAATTCTCTTTCCACATTTTCTTCTGAATTATCGGTGGTATGTAAATTTATTCTGTTTATAGTACTGTGGACTCAAAATATTGAGAATTAGACTTCATTAGAGACTCTTAATTGGCCTTTATTTAACACACCAAATAATCCAACATTCTCAATTCCCTGTATAAAATATGCCAATACCATGACTCAGAGATGATAGTTTACTGTAGGGTTATATACCTCTAAGTCACTAGTTGACTTCTTTTCTTACCTTGAGTCAATCATGCTTTGCTTTTCTTCAAAAACTGTTAATGCCAGGTATGGGAAATGTCAAAATTTCATTAAATATTATGTCCTCTAATGAGATCTGAATGCAAAAAGAAAGTGAGTTGTTGTTTCTCAGAAAACTAAGTCATATGATTTGAAAAGACTTGATAAAAGTGAGTCTCCCAAATGATTACTGTTTAATTAATATGGTCCAGACAATGACAAAAGATTGTAGGAAAAGCTCTTAGAAATGTAGCCTAAGTTGATAATCTTTCTAAGTTCAAATTTTACTCTACTTTAAAGAAACAAAAACTAGAAATCTTAAATGATAGTCGTGTTGTGGGTGGGTATTTAGTCAAGAGAGATTATGTGGAACTGTGATCTGGAGACCCACACAAAAAGAAAAGGCCTTAGACCTACTTCAAAAAATTGACAAATGAATTTATAACGACCAAAAATGTTTAGGTTAAAATAAAATAGTTAAGGTTTGTATGTATCATTTCTTTAGTTAGAGGTAATGACTCATCCCAATCTCATGGGATAAAAGGGCTTTTATTATACCTGTTTTTTCATTAACTTAGTGTATGTTAGACAAGTCAAAGAGACCATTTTTGTCCTATGTCATCACTGTTTTCTTTAGCCCAAAATTCGAAAAGATTTTTTTTCTTACAACCTTTTATTAATGGAAAAGTTATCTAGCAATGGTGTTTTATTTTCATCTTCAAAATACAAAAAGTTTTAGATTTGTCTTTTGTCTGTGCATTGACTACCCTTTTTTTTTAACTTAAGCTGATAATTATATTTCGTTTCCAATTACTTCTTCATATACATCTCTCATGCTAAGAAATTAATTCCATTTTATAAACCTTTTCAATTTTTCCCCCTAGAATATTTCATCTAATGTTTTAGAAGAGTCTGCAGTCTCAGATGACGTGGTATCTCCAGATGAAGAAGGTATCTGCTCTGGAAAGTACTTTACTGAGTCAGGACTTGTGGGATTACTGGAACAAGCTGCTGCTTCTTTCTCTATGGTAGATGACTCTTGTTCATTCTCTTTCCACAGTTACATACTTCTGAATTATTAGTGATATGTATATTATTTTCTCTGTCTATGAACCTACTTTTTCTTTATGATCATTTTCTCTAAGTACCTTAAGAACTATATAGGAACAAATTTTCTTTCTAGATTCATCATTGCTTACTCCTTTTTGTCTTAATAATCTGTCACTTCCTGTAGTGCTTTTTTGTGAACCAACTCTTAATCTACAACAGATTTTTTATTGGTTTACAAAACTTTTACCACCAAACATTTCTAAAATGTTAAAATTTTATTAAAAACAAAACAAAATAAAAAGCATCTGGATGATTTAAGTTCCTGTTTGAGAAGACTGATGTGGCTCTAGATACAGAACTTGTCTGTTGAATGAAAAGAAGAATCTTCTTTTGAGTGTGTTGGCTATTGCCCTGGTTCAGGAAGGTTATGGCAACTCATCCCATTGGTTACCTAGTGAGCCCTATTAGGTAGGTGTTAGGGGCCAGGAGCTTACTTATCAGGAGCTTCATGAACCACAACCTGGATTCCTTGTCTGACCTGCCCTGCTATGCTATAACCAGTCCTTGTCCCTCTCCATCAATGTGTGAAAAATTGAAGCAGTCATGTGGATCTGAGATAGGATGTTTATTGGAGAAGGGAAAGATAGCCAGTCAGATCCCTGCTTACTTTCTTGAACCATGGTGATAGAGTCACCTACTTTCTGTGACATTTATTTCTGCTGATTGTTCGGTGTCCCAGCATCAAGGTTTAGAAGACAGTGAGGTTCATGTCAGCATAAGAAGGAAGCTTGAGGTAATATGTAATGCTGTCCTCCTTCCCCACTGAACTACTTTTAGGAATTGGTTATTTCTTTTCCTGGCCTTAACCCTACCCTGCAATCTGTTGGTTAAGGATATAGATTTAGAAGTCATACAGCCAGAATTCAAATCCTGGCTCTGCTACCTTAATCCTGGCTCTGCTACCTTAGTCGTTAAATCACTTCAGGTGCAAATTATTCAACCTATCAGTGTCCCCCTTTTTTAATCCATTAAATGCATCTAATAATAGTACCTACTTCATAGGAATGTTGTCAAAATTAAATGCGATAATAATGTATGTAAAGTGTTTATCATACTTTCTGGCTCCAGGTAAGTAAGTACTAGTATGTTTGGCAATATTATCCTCTTCATCATTATTGGCACTTAAAATCAACTCATTTAAATATAATGATTCTGAGACTAAGAATGTTAAGCATTGAATCATGTTAAAATTTCTTATCTTTGAGGACCTCAAACGCCCTGATTTCTTTACCTGGATCTCTGCAAATTGAGTTTCAATTTAAGTGATCTGAAGTAGCAGGGGAAAAGTTTTTTTGCTGTTAATGGAATATTTTAATAAATATACATTCTGTGTGTTTATATGTGTGTGTTTGTAATTTTAATAATTCACAGTGGTGAATTTATATTGTGGTATGGTGGCCTATATTAGAATTTCTTTTGCGATAGCATGTAATTATGAATTTCATCCTTTTTCAATTAGTCTTCTTAATCTTAATAAAATAATTACTGGAGCATTTTAGTTACACTAAATATATCTCACTATTACAACTACCTGAGTGCTTAATAAGCTCCTGTGAACTAACTAGAAAATATAAGAACTATATGTATATTTCCTTGAGAAAATATGTTTGCTGATTTGTGAGGCAGTGGGAACTCAGTGGCTGTTGGAAAATATCTCTCTCTTCCCTCACTACAACCACCAAACTATGATTAATAAGGATGAGAGAATAGAATAGCAGTATAAACACATTTCGTCTTTTATGCTAAGTATAACCAGAGCAACCCTTGGCCAACCCCTGGCCAATTAGCAGCTAGTAGAATAAAATCTGGTGGCTCAGAGCCTTCTCATGTTTTGTTAAAGATGAGAAGATTTCTGATAAGATTTTCTGTGCCAATTTAATGTTTTGAAAAAGTAAGTAATTTTAGTTATCTAGGCAGCCACAGGTTGTCTGATATCTTGTGTATCCGTGACCAGTGTAATAATTGGACTTCTCTTATTCCTCTGCTCAGAATTAGTTTCTGCTGAAGTTTATATGCATATATAAATACACGCACACATTTACCTTAATGAAGTAATTATTGGGTAGACAGAAGCAGAGTGTCCAATTTAAATTATATAGAATAAAAGTATGCATTATGCATGTTTGTATGTTAAATGCACATACATACATACATGTAATTCCATCCATCTAGAGGAAACAATAATTGTGCAAAATTTATTTATTAAGCTTTAGTATAATTAAAAATTAGTACCTTTTATTTTTATATCCTGTTAGAAATGCATCAGTGGTATTGTCTTAGTAGAAATATTGTGAATTCATAAATTGTAAATATTTACTTTCTTATTTATGTAAAAGAAAGCAATATCTTATAACATTATTCTTATAGGCTGGTATGTATGAAGCAGTTAATGAGGTTTACAAAGTACTTATTCCTATTCATGAAGCTAATCGAGATGCAAAGAAACTGTCCACGATTCATGGTAAACTTCAAGAAGCGTTCAGCAAAATTGTTCATCAGGTAACGATTGCAATTTCTAACTTCAGTATAAGCAAAGAAAATTGTCTGAAAGCATTAGCGTTGCTTTGTACCTATGTCAAACCAGATCCCATGAAATGACTATTTTAATCAGGTTACAAATGAATAGTGTCAAAACGATGGTTCAGGGCCAACGCTAGGCTCATTAACAAAAAATGAATTTACCTAAAGTAGATTATGATTATCTTAAACTTCCCACATAGCTTTTCTTTTTTTCCTTCACTTTTTTGAATTATTACTAACTGCCAAAATTTTTTAAATTGTGAGTTATTTTCTGTTATACAGTATCAGTTATAATTATAAATCTGATTTTTAAATTGAGTTCTATTCCTTTGCTGCCAAAAAAGTTTTTTATTCAAATTAATTTTTAATTAAACAATACGAAAGTTTAATAAACTCCTAATATATTTAGTGATTTCAACTAGACTTAATTGTTTTTCCTAGATGTTACTATTCACTAATCCTTTGACATATTTCTAATATGAAAATAATGAATAAAATTGTCTTATGTTTATTCGATTATAATATAGTATGACTTCAGTACTGGTTTATAGTTCATGGGATCCACATATTATCACCAAAATTAAAATCAAAATAAACTTAGTTTACAAATGAAGTAGACTACTACCAACTGATATCCTTGAAACTAAATTCTTGGCTCCATTGAAATTCTCTGAAACATCCTGTTGAGCCTTTTTCTTCTCCACTTTTCTGTTCCCTTTCCTGTACTACCTGTGCTATTATCTGCTACTGCCATCATCTAAAAAGGAAGTGGAGTATTGAAAATCCACTTTTGTATTCAATACTAGTCCTACTTCATTGTCCATGGGCTTGACCTCCTCTTTCTTGCCATGGACTAAGCTGTTCTAGATGAATTGATATAATCTGAAAACTCTTTAACAGTTTTAAAATAGGGCTGCTGTACTGTTAAGCCAGAATTTTATTGTCAGCTACTAAAATATTGAAGTTGCAAAGATTTACTAGGATTCATAATCATAACAAGTGGGTCTTTTTTACAATCAGTTATACGTATACTGTCAAAAGAATCTCATCCCAGCTTCTAGAGCTGTAAATTGCAAATTATACATGTCAGGTCTGGAACATCTAGAGCTAGTAGATTCCAAGAAACTTAACATCCATTTATATAAAGACAATTGAGCAAAGTGGCAATTTCTATCCCAATTTACCCTTGGTAGCTCAGTTTATTTAGAAATCTAATTTAGACACCAAATAGGAAAAAGCAGTTGCTTTTCTTTCTCCAAAATTTGTACTTTCATATTTAAAGTTTTAAAAGGTGAAATTTTAGCTACTAGATTTTGAATAAGCAGTTTATAAAATTATCTGCAGTCTTAAGTGAAAAAAATATGGTATTTTAAAATATCTTAGTGTCTTCTATTCATGGAGAAGGATTTATGGTATATGGTACCTTTACACTACTAAACTTCCTTTGGCCTTTTTTTTTGTTTTTTTTAAACAGTTTTTTTTATGACTTGCCCTTTTTTACTTTTTATTATACAGAGTACTGGCTGGGAGGTAGGTAATGTTTTAGTTAGTTAAAGACACTAATAGATTGATTTGATCAGATTTCTTATGCCAATGCTTTGCCCACATGTGCTAGCTGTGGGCATTCTGTTGCTATCTGCTGTCAACTGAATTCATTAACCAAAGAAATTTGTTAAAGTACCGTAAGCTATTTTAAAATTTTTATTATTAAGAGGTTGTAGGCAGTGCATGGAAATCCACATATTACACTAATGAGATTCTTTGGTAAATGATCCACTTTGTCATCACTTTAGTTTGTTTTTATCATTTGAAGCATTTTCTTTCATTGACTGTTACACACAGATTTCTTTTTAACCATATTGTTTCACCTCATTTTACAGAGGTCGATTTATGTGTTATTGCTCAGAGGTGTAAATAGAAAATACTGTATTTCATCTGATCTAAGATGCCATCAATTGTAAGACATCCCATTATTTTACATGCCTTTAAGAAAGAAAAAAGAAACCTGTGTATTAAACTACAACATCCTATCAGTGGAAAGATGCCAACTGCAAAGATATTAAAATGCGGGGGAAAAAATGTGCATCTTAGAATTGATGAAAGAATGTGTTAATTTGATCTTGAGTCACTTCACTTTGAGTATAAGCCCTACTGAGGAAAGAAATTCACTTTTGTCATCTAAATTTTATTCTGGGTATGGATAAAGAGGTTGAGAGAACCTTAAATTTAATTTGACCTCATTCTGATAGTGCTTGATAATTGATGTTTAATGAAGACTACGAGTGCTTCCTTTTCTGTTCTAAGTTGTTGGGCTTACAAAAAGTTATATAAAAAAACAAATCTTACCTGAAAAATTCCAGGAAGAAATTGATTGCCATTGTTTTAAATTTCTCTGTAAAGGAAGCAATTATATAAAATGTACCCGAATTTATTTTGATGAGGTAAAGCAAGGTATTAATAAATCAGATTTATTTAAAGCTAGGTGTATTTTTTAAATTGTATGCTTTGCCTTTCACTTGGTAATCAGGTTTATGTTGACTAAGTGGTTTAGACTTTCTCTGTTTGGTTTTGTGACCCAAATAGAAAATCTTAAGAATAAATGTTACTGCTCCATTTTCTTTCATTTCTGAATTGGTTCCCTCCTTTTGCTTTTGTGCTTTTACATGTACCTTAATTCTCCAGATTACATGTGTATGACCTTATTAATATTTAGTATAGAATCCCTCATCTGTGGCTCAATTAAGACATATATAAAGAGACTTGCCATGGTTATCTGTGAGTGATAAAGTTCCTTATGAATTTCCTAACATGAAATGGAATTAGCTGAAAAGTAGGCATAAAAGAAGATGTATTGAAACCTCTGAGCAGTTTATTACTAGTCTGCTTGATGCTAAATCGACCCCTGAAAGGTATAATTTTCACTGGTTATGACATTAATATCATTCTGTCATCATGTTTATTGCATGGTAAAAGTTGCACAGGCTTTATTTTCTTGTTTATATTCTTGTCACTACTTTTCACTGGGCCTTTAGCTTTGTAGCTTCTAAAATTGTTGCACGCTTATTTTTTGCCTTTTCCTTGTAAAACTTAAGTGGATGCTTGCATTTTAAAAATGTGTTTGCTACCATTTGCTGCTTATTTGTTTTGAAATTTCCCTAATTAAAATGCTTTCTGTTTTCTCTTCTCTCTTGCCCCTGGTTGCTGACCCTACTCCCTACTTTTACTATTGTCTATTGTGGTAAGTTCCTATCTTGTGAATATTTTTCTTTTTGACTCAGAAAACTTCAGTAATTTCATTTTTTCTAAAAACTATGTTTCCTAGCTAATTTCCTTATATTCTCAAAGAACTCTCCCTGGATTGAAATTCAAGAATGATAATTTAAACATTGTAGAAAGACTCTTTGAATTGATAAATCATCACTCTTTGACTTACAGGAAAAGCCTTCTGTGCTTATATATTAACCATAGTTATATTTTTCATTATGCTCCTTAATTTGGCACAAATTATTTATGTTGGCAAAGCTTTTTGGGGATGCGTGTGTGCGTTTGTGTGTGTATGTAAAAGATAACTCTAAAAGTTGGTACTTAGCAATTTGGTAAAGTATTAACTATGCAAAGTAACAAATCATGAGCCCTTCATGAATCTTAGTGGCTATTCATCTCTTGTGTCTGTTTCAGTACCTTAATGGCTGTTTAGTGTTCACCTTTATTTTCCCAAGTCCATTTTTTTTAAATAATAGGAGATAAAGTATGCTTTAATCATTTCTTGTGATTGCATTTTAAAGTATGTTTAGAAAAAAAGGGACATGTTGAATATCTGTATGAAAATTTGTATAATCATCTAATTTTGTGTGTGTATATTTCATTTTAAAAAGATACATTTATCAATTTACCAAATAGTGATCAATTTGTATTCAGAAGTAGACGATTTGTATTCACAGTAAAGGACAGTGTTATAATATAGTGGAAGACAAAACAGAGAAGGAAGTACCAAGCAGTTAATCAAGGAACATCTCAAAAATTCTCAAGGAAAACATCAGAGAAGTGGAAGTTGGTATATATATACTTATGTCCTAGTGTTTGTATACCAGTATATAGAGTATAATGAGGATTATATAGCTTGATTAAGAACTTAGACTAAGGTATCAAATATATTGGGGTTTAACTCCCAGGTCCACCACAGTATGGTTCACACACTGTGACCTTGGGCAAGTTACTTTTCTTCATGTATGCAGTAAGGGGGAAAATAATGGCACCTAGCTCAGAGTTGTGATGAGATTGATATAATGCATGTAAAGTGGAGAGCTAGTGTCTGGCACATATTAAGTACTCAAAAAAATGTTGGAGATTATTATTGTTATTACTGTTATCTAAAAATCTTAATACAATTTGGTTAATAATATCTGTCCCCATATTGAGATCTGTGACTAAATAAACTAATAAAAGTATATGTGTTCTTTAAGAGAATAGATCTAATAGAAAGGAAGAGAATTACCAGTATGTGGAATACTGGTATGCCTACATGCAAATCAGTTAACCTGAAGGAAGCATAGTGGAAAATAATTGAGTGAAGATAAAAGAAGTTATAAAAGTGGTGTCATTGTGGAAATATATAACAGATAATACAGATAAAAAGAACTGGAACAGATTTAAGATATATTTGTCATAAGAGATTTCAGCCATTAGAGACATGGATAGATGAGTAGGTGGATTTCTTTGTCTAGGACATAGTTTCATCACCCATACAATTGTGGACTTAATAAGTAGAACCGCTAAGGAAGAACAAGTTAAAATATGGGAATAATGGGAAGTTCGAAAAGAGTTCATAACAGTAAGAGAAAGCAATGTTAGAAAACAAAAGCTAGATGATAGGAAATGAGTTTTAAAAGATATTCCAAGGAAAAACAAATATCTTGTGGTCCAAAACTCTGAGGAAGAAATAAGATGATGTTTTTCCTGAAGATGGAGCTATGTTATTTTGCTTTCATGAACCTGAGAGGGTCACTGATTTGACATTAGAGAACTCTTAAGTTGAAAAAGAATTTACTCAGACTCTTAATTTTCCTCTGCTGCTCCTTCCTCCACCTTCGTACACACACATTCATTTTCAATTCTAGTAACTCCATATAGTTACCTCTTTGATCTCATCGCCTCCATTTTCTCACTTACTTTCTTTAGCCACACTGGCCACCTTCATATTATCCAAACACTGGAGATGCTCCTGCCCTGAGACCCAGCTCTTCTCTCTGCCTGGAATGTACTTTCTCCAAAGATCCACATGAATAACTCTCACATCTCCTTCACATCTTTGCTTAGATGTCACCTTGATGAGACCTATCCTGACCACTTCCTCTGTCTTGTTCACAATTTCTCACAAATATCTAGAACAGTATGCTGACACATAGTAAGCACTCAAATATTTGATTGGGTGAATAGTATCCCTAACATACATTCTGTTTCATAACTTCGGATCCTCCTTTCGTTTCCCTTTCTCTTTCTGTACTGCAATGTCCTTTCCTTTCCTCCCACGTCCACTGTTCATTTCCTGAGTCTGTATGCCACCTCTTTTGTGACCTGGTTCCAACAGGGTTAATATAATATACTATAACAGGGTTAAATATAATTAAAAATGGTATCACTTTTTAATCATAGCACATGACCCTTTGTATTGCAATTGTTTGAATACATTTTTTACTCTCGAGCCAAATCTTATTTTAATTTTTCTATTACTCATGAAGAGTGCCTAACACATCATAAGCACTCAGTTTTTTTTTCCTTGAACTGAACGTTAGTGTGAGAAAGTAAATAAAGAGCTTTAAATGACTGCTTAGCAGTTCAGTTTTAAGCTGCATTAATAAAATCCAAGTCCAGATCCAAAGAGGCAGTGAGGGCACTGATCAGATCACATCAGCAGTATGATGTCTATTTCTGAAATACCACATTTAAAATGCAAACTGAATAGTAATTACCGTCGTAATGAAGATGATTGAGAACTGGAAAGTTTAGCTAAAGGAAACATCCTAATAGCTGTCTTCAAATATTTAAAAGGCCACAATATTGAAGGTTTGGAATAGTGTTTTAAATTGGAAACCTCTGAGAGGAGTACAGCCAGAATAACAATATTTTAATATCTGTGTTCTTAAAAAGAGGAGTATATATGTATGTATGTATATGATATTTTGGAAAAATAATCACAAATTAATTTTTTTCAAATATCTTTATTTTCTACAAAGTGCTTTAATTCCTTGATTATGTCAAAATTTGCTAATATTATATTGTTCCATTGTCATATCGATGATTTTAACTATAATTTTGATTTAATTCATTTACTCTCTCTTGAAATATTTCCTTTGTTACAGAGATCAGTTAATTTTTACGTCTGTTAAATTTTCAAATAAAATAACTTGTGAAAAAATTTTAATTAGAAATCTCAAGTTTCTTTAGCTCCAGAGACATTTTTTAAAAAGGAACTTTATTTCTTCTGGATAAAAATATGGGGATATTTTTAGTCACAGTATTTTGTTGTTTGTATTATAAAACCAGTAAATTAAGAATCAGCATTTCCCATTTTGCTTACTTGTCTGTGAAATTTATGATTTATTTTACATGCCCTTTTGCCTTTTCAATAAGAACTCAATATAGGAAAAATAAGTAGAAGACAGATTAAGCTTAAAGAGAATTTAGTGGTATTTAAATACTTAATGCATGTCTGTGTATGTAGGAAGCCACCACTAAGTCCTTCTGAAATATTTTTGTATCTAAAGTGAAAGAATTGCATAGAAGTTTTTAACTATTTTATCTTTATTAAAGTAATTTGTTTTCAAATGTACTGTGTAAGAGTGACCTTAATATACTTCATACTTGAAATGAATGCGTGGTTAATGTATGCAGTGGATGATTTGGGACTGTAGAATAACCAACTCGTCTCCACTGTTTCTTCTTTTTATATTTTATTCTTATATTTTTCCCTTTCTATTCCATATTTAGTTATTCTTTCACATGTCAGTATTTTATTGGCACAAGGATGCTGCTTGTAAACTTTTGCTTTAGTGCTTCCCAATATTGATAGCCTTAACTGTTTGTCTTCTCTCTGCCACGTGCTCTACTTGGCTCCTAACTTGTATGATCTCATTTAATATATCTAAAGAGATTATATAAAGGCTAATGCTAATTAAAAATGTTAGTATTGTTTTTAAATTTAACTTTATTTAGTATGCTCTAATTTCAGGATAATTAAGATACAGTTCATGTTATACCAAACATCTTTTCTTGCAATAAGGAAAACAAGTGAATTTATTTCAATTGTATGGACCAATGTGAAGTAGTTACTTGGTACAAACCTTGAAAAACATATACCATATGTAATTTAGTCACTTGGTAAAAATCCAATGACATGTTATTTGTTAGAAATAATGAAAAAAGATTATTTACTTAGTGTTTACCTTCATTTGAGAAATAATAAAATATTGTAATTTAGACAATTTTTATGGTTTCAAGAATTATATTCTAAGATTTTCTATATATACTGTGAAAAATGAAAAGACTTTATATTAAAGTTTCTTTATTTTCCTAAACCTAGGATGGTAAGCGGATGTTTGGCACCTATTTTCGTGTTGGTTTTTATGGAACCAAGTTCGGGGATTTGGATGAACAGGAATTTGTTTACAAGGAGCCTGCAATAACTAAACTTGCAGAGATATCTCACAGATTGGAGGTGAATGCTGTGGTGAATCATAAAATGTCATCTTTAATTCGTGGTGATGAATAGACTTTCAGATCCAGATCTAATCATTTAATAAGCCAAATCCTACTAAATAAACTACTCATTAAGAGTATAAGGATTTTTGAGAAGTAAAATAATACTGAATAATCTCTTTCAAATCTTTTATGGCAACAGTAAATAATATTAGCTTTTTTTTTTTTTTGAGGTTCTATTTTCACATATTTTAGAAACCCTATGCCCTTCAGAATTACTGTGATTTATGGAGAAATGTATAGTATTTACACATTTTGTGGAAAAAGGCATAAGGAATTGAGCAGTAACTAATGATGGAACTAGAAACCCAAGAAATTTCTGACTCAGAGCTTTATCACTTTGGTTTAACTGATTCCCAGTGAAATATCCTTAGAATTTAAAAGCTTGAAATCATACCAAAGAATCCCTTAACCTAGTTACCGTTCCACATACAAATATTTTTATTGGTGCAGGGATACTAATTGTAAACTTTTGCTCTAGTGCTTCTGGATAGTCTTAATTTCCACCATAAATGATTATTTTTCATATGATAAGGCTAAACAATTTTTTTTTTTTTTTTTTTTTTTGCTATAGTTAGTCTTTCCAACTTTTCTCTATTTTTGTCACTCAAAGTGTGGTTTAGGGACCAGAAGCATTGGCATCACCTGGGAGATTACTTGAAGTAAAGAATCTCAAGGATGTGGTTCCATAGTGTAGTGGTTAGCACATCTGCTTTACATATAGAAGGCCCTGGGTTCGCGCCCTGGTGGAGCCACAGTCCATGATATACAGCTATGCCACCCTGAACAAGCCCGATGTCTGATCTCAGAAGCCAAGCAGGATTGGGCCTGGTTAGTACTTGGATGGGAGACCACCTAGGAAGACCAGGTGCTGTAGGCATAAATAAAAAATAAAAATTAAAAAAAAAAAATTATAGAATCTCAGGCTCTATTTAGACCTGAATCAAAATCTGCTTTAAACAATTCATCAGGTGATTCGTATTCCTATTAGAGTTTGAGAAGCATTGCTCTAGGCTTGTTTTAAAATTCTCAGCTTTTATATTCTGATTGGTCTTTTTAGGGCTCAACTTCCATAAATTGGCTTAAACTGTGACTTTTGTTTTTCAAGGGGCTAGGTAAGTCTTGGGAAATATTGAGACAGGATTCCCCAAACTTAATCATAAAAATTATCTTTTGGGGAAGAGTGAGGTTTCATCTTTAAAGATTCAGATGAAATTTTTCCTTTGAAATAGCTCCATTCATTGGCCATGTTTGCTACTTGGTGTCACATGGAAAAGTCACTACATTCTTGACCCAGGGTTACTCGTTCAAAATCTAAACCTATAACAGTACTTCAACAGGTCAGTGCTTTTATTTGAAAATTCTGGAACATTACATTAAATCATTCATAAAAATGAATGCTTGTTCATTGACCCACGTCTGCAAGAAATCAGGCCACATCAAACTCAATAAAAGATCCTCTACATCTAAAATACTGTTTCCTTTGTCTCTGCTTTGAGGCCTTCTTGTGGAATCCTGTCTTTTTATTGAAGATAATATTTTTTTTCTATTTTATATTATTTAAATGACTAGATAGGGATAATGAGGAATAAATATGGTCTGAGACCATGCTAATTTGTAGGCTAAATATAATTTTTGCAAACCTAAGTAATTATTACTTTGTAATTACTGACAGTTGTACAAGAACTTACTAAATGGCCTAATTTTGCTCAGGAGTCTCTTTCAAAGGCCTTCTCTATTCTCTAATACTGTTAACTTCATGTAAAAGATTTCTTTTTCTTTATTGTAGGGATTTTATGGAGAAAGATTTGGAGAGGATGTTGTTGAAGTTATCAAGGATTCTAATCCTGTAGACAAGTGTAAATTAGATCCAAACAAGGTAAGCTGGAGTAGACTATAATGACTCAAAATCAGTCTTTGAGACTGATTCTGTTGGAGAAAGACTGAATGGTGATTTAACAGTGAGAAAATGAAGGACCTTTTTTCTTTTCCCAGGCATATATTCAGATTACTTATGTGGAGCCATACTTTGACACATATGAGATGAAAGACAGAATCACATATTTTGACAAAAATTACAATCTTCGCCGTTTCATGTACTGTACACCCTTCACTTTAGATGGGCGTGCCCATGGTGAGCTTCATGAACAGTTCAAACGGAAGACCATTCTGACTACTTCTCATGCTTTTCCTTATATTAAAACAAGGGTCAATGTCACTCACAAAGAGGAGGTAAGTTCACAAATGGGGTAACAGAATTAGTGAAACACATATGTTGGAGCCATGTGAGAATAATGTGAACACAGCGTTATGTACTGCCTGCACATGGGAACATACTAGAAATTTACCCAATTTTGAGACATTAACTTTAGATTTCTTTTAAGTCACTAGCTAATCCTTAGCTTTTGCTTTAAAAGATCGTTTTTTGTTTTTTTTTTAATTTGGGCATCCAAAGTTTGGAATTTTATTATTGTTGGATAACAGTTTACAATTGGTCTCTTCTTTTCACAATTTAATTGATTGTATATAAAGCTCATTAAATAGTTTTTATTTGTACACTGATCTAATAGATATTATTTCACCCAGATCATCTTAACACCAATTGAAGTTGCTATTGAAGACATGCAGAAAAAGACACAGGAGTTGGCATTTGCAACACATCAGGATCCTGCAGATCCCAAAATGCTTCAGATGGTACTCCAGGGATCTGTAGGCACAACAGTGAATCAAGTTAGTGCTTTTCGCTGGTACTATTTAAATTGTAAATGGAATTTGGTATGATTTTATATTTTACAAAGATCACAAATAAGTACTAAATCAAGTGAAAAAAGATATATGCTAAAAGTTGCAAAAGACACTGAAAATATAAATGAAGGCAAACTGAAAAACAAAAAATTTGTATAATCTCAATTGTTAAGGTTTTCATGTGTCTTCTATACTGCCTTCTGTTTTTCTACCTATCTATGCTTAAACATTGTATTAAGAAGGAATTGATTCACTTAAAATAGCCTTTCCTTTAAAAGCTCGTACTGAAAGAATGTGCTGTAAAGAAGAAGGTTCATTTTTAGAGCTATGTAATTGTGCATGTAAACGCCTGCTCTCTTAGCTACTCCCTGGTGCTATCTTCTCCAGATCTCCACAGTGAGTTGTGAGGAAAAAATAAGTAATGTGGAATCATTTTGAAAATTTTAATAATATATGTATACAAGATATTACTGTTAATTTGTCATATGCAGATTAGAAGCCATCCTCATTTTCTCCTTGCTGATAATTAGGGAATACTCCCAAGGTAAGGGAGAATCCAGACAGGCTTCAAATGCAAGATTTCACGTAATACATCTTAACCCTATTTTCTAGATTAAAGGAACAAACCAAAAAGTGCCCTACCTAAACTGATGTAAACACTTTAAAGACTTTTACCCCCTAAAAACTTACATGATTTGGAGGTTTTACTTCCAAAAAATGTAACTTATAAAAGATAATCGTCTTTAATTTATGGTGTTAAGAACACATTTAGAATACTGAGGAAATGTTTCAGGAAATGAAGTCTAATAATCGGTGCATTGATAGTTGATTGCCAGTAGCCCAACAACTTTTATATCCAGGCTAAATTAAAGAATGTAAAAAATACAAGGTAAAATCCATTAATGAATATAATAGTCAATCTTTGAGCTCCTACTCTTATTTGAAAATGAACTAATAAGTTAATTTAATTGCAGCTGGCAAGAATATAGATTTCACATTAGGAAGAACTAAAAACATATTGCCAGAATCTGTCTCTGAAGAGTTTTAATATAGATGTAGACATATGCATTAAGCTTAAATGCAGCATCTCAGTGCTAAGAAAAAACATTTGCGTAAATTCTACCTCTGTGATTTCAGCGAAGACAAAACACACTTCTTATTTTCTTATTTTACAGGGGCCTTTGGAAGTTGCCCAGGTTTTCCTATCTGAAATACCCAGTGACCCAAAACTCTTCAGACATCATAATAAATTGCGACTCTGCTTCAAAGATTTTACTAAAAGGTATTCAAGGCTTCCTACATAAAGATCTTCAAATTGAGACTATCCATGCCACAATATAACATAAGAGTCTTAAGGGACTATTGAAAAGAGAAAATATATGAAAGTTGTTCACATTGAAAAATAGTCCGTGTATTTCTCTATTTACTTAGATCTTTTAAGTGTTTTCTTAATATTAATTTTCTGTAGAGGCCTTGTTTTAAATTATATTTTGTTTACTAGTATATAGAAATGCACTTGAGTTTTATATATTTTACATGACAATAATGTCAAACCCACTCGTTAATTCTAATAGTTAACCCGTAAAATCTTTTTTACAGTGATGTTTAGGACCTCTGGTACTATATTGAATGAAGATAGTGATCGAAGGCATCATTTTCTTGTTCCTGAGCTAAAAGGAAATGTTTTTATCATTGAGTGTAATGTTTTCTTCAGGTTTTTTGCAGATATTTTTAATTAGGTTAAAGAAGTTCCTACCTATTTGTAGTTATGCTAAGAGTTTTTATCGTGACAAATTTAAAAATGTTATCAAATAGGATGTGTGTTTGTGTGTAATATTTGGTAAAACCATTTCCTATTATTTTATTTGGGAGTTTTGCACCTATCAGAATATTAGAATAAATTGTAATTCAATCTCACCCACGAAAATAGTTTCAAAACAATTTATTCTTATAGTCTCCGTTAGATTTTAGTATCCTAGCCTTGAAAAATGAGTTGGAAACTTTTCTTGGGAATAGTTCTTTTTTTCCCCTATACTATGGAATAGTTGGGGTTTTTTTGGGGGGGGAGGGTTGTTTGTTTGTTTGTTTGTTTGTTTTTGTGCTGTAGAATAACTGTGCTGCATTGGGATTTTCTGTCCTTACAATGTTAGGTATAATTTACATATTAGTGTTTTCTTCGTGGATAGATTTATGATTCGACTGATTCAATGTATTTGATCTTTTAGGATTATTCATGTTTTAAGTCTGTTTTCGTAAATAATATTAATCTAGAAAAGTGTAATTGCAAATTTATTTCCATTAAATTGAATGTAATAGTCTCTGAGCTTTTATAACTTCTGCTCTTTTGGCTTTCTGTCCCATTTTAAATTTTTAGTAGGGGATATTAGGTCTTCTCTCATTTAATCTTGCCTACGCTTAGTCTATTTTTTGTTTTTTCAAAGAATCAACTTTTGCTGTTATTGATATAAAGCTATCATACTTTAAACTGTTTTCCTGTTTTAAAAAAAAGTGCAGCTCACTACTGGCATTAATTTAACGACACGTGTAGGAATGCTACATTTTCTAGGATTTGACATTTTTGGTGGTCGAGAATTATTATATTTGGAAATACCACTACTAAACAGAGAATGCTATAGATTGATGTCATTTCTTTTCAAAGACTATCAATATACTAGAGCAGCGTTACAATAATAAAAGTGAGATATTTCATGGCACACTGGGGGTCAGGTTAGGACTGTAATCCGCAAGTTATCTCAGGGTAAACGCTGCAGCCACAAGCACCGTCCGCAAGTATTCTTGGGGCAAACGGGAAATGGGTTAAATTTTATTTCCTTCCTTATACTTTGAGTTTATTCTGTTCTTTTTAAGTCACTTAGCTCTTAAGTATTCGCCTTCTTTTTAAATATAAGCATTTAAGGTTATGCATTTTCCTGAGTACCACTTCAGCTATATTCTGCAAGTAGTGATATATATTCATTATTTTTTAACATCCTTTCATTTATCAAGAGTTCAGATATTTTTTTCTTAAACATCCAGAATTGGATAAAGGATTATCATGATCTATTCATGTAAGAAACATTTATTTGAACATAGGCAAACCACTGTGCCAGATGCCATCAGTGCCTCATAAATGAGTATGGTTATATGTTTAAAGTACTTTTAGTTTCGTGATAATGTGTGAAAAAAATGGCTTCAGATTTAACATTAAAAATATATAATTTTCAATTAAATGAAAACTGAAAGTGAATGTTAGACTTTAAAGGTTCTCAGTTGATCATCTGTTCTGTACTTTAAACCTAATACAAGAGAGGATATTTAACACTTGACTGAGAAAATGAATTATTTCATTATAGTGAAAATTTATATATGTATTACTAAGCTCTCAAACTATGCTAGAAGAAATTATTTGATATCACACTGTTTTTTCTAGGTGTGAGGATGCCTTAAGAAAAAATAAGAGCTTAATTGGACCAGATCAAAAAGAGTATCAAAGGGAACTGGAGAGAAACTATCATCGCCTTAAAGAGGCCCTACAGCCTCTGATAAACAGAAAGATCCCTCAGTTATACAAGGCAGTATTACCTGTCACCTGCCACAGGTATGCTTTTTTTCCTTTTATTTTTGATATCTTCAAAAAAAATAAATCTGCTTGAATTATTTGTTTTAACACTGCATTAGTTTAACTTTTATTACTGGTTTCAGGTATTGTCTCCTTTAACCTAACAAGTTCAATATACTCCTTTTATCATCTATACAAGAATCAGCCTTTAATATAAAAGTCAGATATTTCTGTAATTCAAGAATCATAAAGTTTTGTTAAGTACTCATACTAACCAGGATACCAACACATAAGGCTGGCCTCCTAAAACTATTCCTTTTAAAATTTTGTCACGCTTTCTCGTATTTTTGTGGGAGATTCACTAAAATATGTCAGGAGCCAGGTATTTATTTCTCTCAGCCCTGATAATCAATAGTATACAGTAGGGTCTAGATTTGTATTAAAACAGGTGACCCCATTGAATATCAAGAGGCTTTAGCATTTTTTTCCACTTTCTAAGTGTGACAAATAAAATTAGAAATGGAAATAACCTGGAATTTTCTACAACTGATCCTGGTTCTACTTGAGCAGGTAATTTAATGTAATTTTTGTTTCTTCCCTGTAAAATTTCTTACCTTGAAGAGGTTGTCATGGTAATTAAATAGCATGTAAAATTCCAAGGATGGTGCTTAGTATTTTGCTTTTTAGTACCTGGATTCTGGATGGGGCATGATGACTGCTAAAAGTAAACTACTTTATTTGCATTTTGAAATCCAAATGTATATACAACTAGTGAATATTTGTGGCACCAATATTTTACCACCCTTTTCTTTGAATTAATAACAGTAAAGCCATTAAATTATACTTACCTGATTAATTGGGAGGCCTTTGAAATTGCTCGTATAAAAATAGAATGTAGATGTGTGGTATAATATATTACAAAAGAAAGTTAAACTGGCTATTTGATCTTCTGAGAATTAGTCCTTGGCCTTCAGTGATCTAATATTTTTGTACTTTGACCTCTGAAAAAAATCACACTCATTCAAAAAATGTCTACCAAGTGCCTGTTGTACATCATGTCCACTACAGGGAACATATAGATTATCTGAATCTATGCTACAATATACAGAAACAGAAGGAGACCAGAGGGCCTGTTTTACATCCTTTTTCTGGCAAAATATTTTGCTTCCACCATTCTATACTGATATGAGACATCCTAGGTGGTTTCTTCTTAAAATTCCCAGTGGGAAGCAACACTTAGCCACCTCTACTTTTGGCTTCCCCTTCAGTCCTTTTAAAATTTCTGCCTTCTTATTGCCTGTAAGCCCCTCCCACCAGTCTTTTACTCTCTGATCAGAGGTCCTGGAATGAGGGTGCTGGGTCCCTGACGTAGGTCAGGCAGTTTTCCTAATGCTAGCTAGTCTCACGTCCTTCAAATCTCTCCAGCTCCTTTCCCTTTCCCTCAGACTATTATCCTGAATTTTGCCTTTCTCTATGATCAGTCCTCCACACTTCAGTTCTTAATAATTACAGGCAATTTTTTGGAATTCGGAGAAACTCTTCTTGATTAATAATTATCTAGCTTTTAATACTGCTACTTTCCCTGGAACCAAAAAATCGAGCTTTGAGATTCAAAGCTGAACATGACTTTTTGTACCTGCCCTCTTCTCTCCAGGAGACTGTAAACCTCAGAGCTTAACCTAAGTAACAGGAAGGATAAGCAAAAGAAATTAAAGATAAAAAAAAAAATACATTAAGAGGTATTGAAGAATATTATTCTCTTCATTAACATTTTTAGAACTTAGAAAATAAAACTCTGCCGATTTACCAAATCTGGAATGTTATTTTGCAGTAGGCTTATGGAGCATTAAGATAGTGGTTCTCAAAGTGTGAGCTGGGATCCATGATGGAGGGGGTCCTTTAAACCCTTTCAAGAGGTTCCAGAGTCAAAACTAATTTTATATTAATACCAAATATTATTTGCCTTACCTGTCATTCTGAGAGTACAGTGGTTCTCCAGAGATCACATGCACTGATATTTTAAGACTGAATGCAGAAACATGAGTGAATCTAGGCCTTCTATTAAGCCAGACATTAAATGAGTACCACTCTTCTAAAATTTCTTGCAAGTTATTTTTAATCAACAATGTCATTTATAGTAACATAAAATAATTTAAAATTTTCTTAAAGTTCTAAAAGCTTCCTAGGGTCCTCAATTTTTACATATAAAAGACTTAAAACCCAGAAGTTTGAGAATGACTGATTTCAGACTCAGGATATTTTAAGAAACATCAGCCTTTTGCCTTTTAATAACCTCAAAAAAAATCTTTTCCTGAAATCTCTCCCATTATTTCCTTATCATAATATCTAATACAGCTATTATACAAATGAATAAGTGATCAATGACTTGGCAAAGTGGCTACTGTAATATACTTTTAATCAACAGAGAAGTCTCTAAGCCAGAACATACGACTCAGTAACTTAAAAGTTAGTAAGAACTTTGGTGGCAGAGGGGCTTTAAAGGTAATAAGTTTTTGGTAGCAAACCTTTGAGATAACTCTGACAGAAAAAAAAATAAAGCATATTTTAAAGGAATATGTAAAAATTGTTTACTTATATCCTTTCATTCTCTTCCCAGAGATTCCTTCAGTCGAATGAGCCTGCGCAAAATGGATCTCTAAAATAAACATACTTCTTTTATTCATTTGAAAAGAGCCATGTATTCAACACTGAATGTGAACAGATCTATTGAAAAATAAGACTTGGGACTTAATGCTGGAAATTATAGCATTAATTTATTCATTGAAGAATGCAGTGGCCAAAACAAATATCAAATATAGATTGTTGACATTTGAGAATCATGGCTATGGCTTCTAATGTTCTGGTAATATGCTCTTTTTTTAAGACATTTTAATGACGCAAAGGTACACTATACATTTACCATTATTTATACCATAGCTAATGTTAAATTTATTTACTTTTAAGTTTGTATTTTTTAATTTATATTACCATTTATAGATTCATTTTGGAACCATTTTAAATGTAGTAATGCTTATTTTAAAGGTACTATTAAATATGTGAACGTTTACACTAATTTTACTGAGTGAGACTTTAAAAAATTCTTTATTGGCATAAGTAGAGAATAAGTTAAAGAACTAGTTCCAAAACTAGCAAAATGGAAGTAAAAATTGACTGTCACTTTATGACCCGAGTCCCAAATTAAATAAACAAAATATTGGGTGAAGACATATTGATAACTGGTTTGTGAAATCCTAAAACTGGTTTCTAAGGAATTTTCCATTTAGACACCAATAAAAGGGACTTATAAATTAATAAGTAACTTTACGTAATAAAGTTTTTGTCTATGATTAAATATAGGGATAGGTAATACCAGTGACAGTAGCTTTATCTTTGACTCTGAATCTTGTTATACTGATAGTGGTATGAATTTAATGACTCTCACCAACTAAAATGAATGATTCAGTGTTTCAAATTAAACAAGCCAGTCATCATTTTAGTGATCTAAACTGTTAAATTAGAAATCTGCTTTAAAGTTCTTACACCACCATAAAAATAACAATAACTGCTGTTCGATTTTAATATACCAGTTGAATGAGAATTTATATTTTTTGATACTTGCATAGATTTTTATAAAGTACATGTAAAAAGTAAAATTAGTTATAATTGAAATTAAGAGCTAATTTAAAATTATAACTTTATGGTAAGAAACTAATGTGAGTTTTTTTAAAAAAATATATTGTTACATGGCAGTTTTCCAAGAAAGTGCATTGATGATTTCTGGAAGTGTTTTGAACAAGTTTTTTCATTGTAATAGTATAGTAGTATAGAAAGTCATCATTTATACTCTGTCCCTTTGATCTACTGACCAGTTACATGATTTAGAACTGATCAAATTTAATAGTGCCTTCATTCTGTAGTTGATGTTGAAGATCTCAAAAATGTCTGACTCTCCTGAGCACATCGGTGATGGTTGATGCCTGTCTCCTCCAGTCTACCTTTATAATAGGCAATATCATCTCAGATTTCTCCTATCTAGTCAAAGACTGCATCACAGAGAGGTTTTTCCAATGAGTCTATAATGTTGGCCCACAAGGGGTTAACTTAGGAATAATAAAGGTATAATCTTAAAAATATATTTGGGGACAGAGGATCCAGATGAACACTAAGGGAAGAGAGGAATTACGGATGGAAACTCATTAAAAACAAAAAAGGTAACATATGTACTCTCTTCTTTAGGGTAGGAGAAGGGGAGATAGATAGAACCAGGGAGAGAATAACCCTTAAGTCATTTCTCATTAGGTTACATTTATGTAAATTTGTTTCACACAAATCTATGACAGTATCAAGAATTTTAACATAATTATGGTTTCATTATATGTTACTAATTATTTTATGGCTTGGCTCAGAAAAGGCTTCCTCTTACTCTTAAAACATTGGTATACTGAGCACTTGCTAACTTTCCTTGTACTCCAGTTTTCTTTCAACTTTCTCATATCAGGGATCTGTATTAGTTCTTAATCTTGATTGTCCCCTTGAGTACTACTATAGAGGCCCATGCCCTGTCCTAAAACTAGTCCATCAGAAGCCTATGGGTAATGTTCAGGGCTGTTCCTTTTTAAAAGTTCCATTAGTGATTCTGAATTTAGGTGAAAACCATGACTTTTAATATCACACCATCTTATGGAAGAATGTGACTTTATTTAACTATGTAATTTATTACTTGACAGGCACTCATTTGTTGAAATGGGGTGTGTTATTCCAATAGAATTTATATATTCTTTAGGATCATTTTAGTAAGAATGTCCTTTTTACCAAGAATGTCCTTTAACAAGTCATAATTATTTACTAGTTTAATATACTATATTTAAAATGAAAATTTAACTAAGTTTTTATGTGTGCCCAAAGCATCATCTAAAGTTTTCCAGTCTGGATTCCATAAACTTTTGTCTAAAGGATAACTAGGATGCAACAATTCTTATGGAAACTTTCAAGTATGACAACTTAGATAACTAAAAGTACAATTTGAATTCCATTTGAAAATTTCTTCACTCCAGCTGTCAGAAAGTATTAAAGATAATTATGCCTGTTTATTCTCTTCTATACATACATTATACACACATACACATTTTGTTTTAGAGAACCCAGCTGTACCTATTTATGGTAAAAATATGCAAGTAAAAAATTGAGCATTAGTATACAGTTTTTAGGCATTTTAAATTTTATTGACCTTATGATTTTTTAAAAAAGTTAAACTTAAGGTCACACCTCTAAGTTTGATGTACTATATACAGATCGTGCAGAAAATGACTATGAAGAGATTAGTCCATGCCCAAAAAAGATTTACTAGGGTACAGAATCATCTTCATAAATACATATAAAATTGATGTAAAGGACTGTCCAGGCTTTCTGAGAGATTTCTGAAGTGATTCAAGGCACAAAATTTACATCATTGTGAATACACACATATTCTAGACTTTGTGCCTCTAATACAGCCCCCATCAAAAAAAGATCTGGCTTCATGACTTATAAAATTAAATGTACTGAAATGAGATTCTGCTTAGCTGAAAAACCACAGGACCTATAAACATTATGTAGATAATTACTCCAAAATATGGAGATACAAATACAAGTACTTTATTTTTTAAAAGCAAACACAAAAGATAGGTGTAAATTCAAAAGTGTTTTAAATGCTTCCATTTTGGATAATTAAGAATCTATACAAGGTTGTCCCCAGAAGCTAATGCATAACTAGTCTCTACTAAGTAATGAATTCTAAAAATTGACATGGTTTTCAGTAATTAAAATTTCACTATATAAAAACCTAGAGAGACCAATAATATCCAATAGCTTCAAAAGCTAAGCTAAAGAATCTTTGATGTAATCAACTTTACCAATGTTTCTCTGGGTCTGTTTAATATATATATACAAGAAAAATACACTCACTTTATAGTTTCTTATAAAATAGCAAATAAGGAGTAGATGTAGGAGATGTAGAAGGGGAAAGAGAATTCAAAAAGTCCTTCTCTTCAGTGACTTTTACTTCAGAATCATCAAAAAGCAACCATTTCCCCTCATATTCCTTTAAGCTTTGCACTACATATGAAATTTTGTTCTCAAATCCACCAATGTTAATGCCCATTTGGTCACTGGATTCCTTGTTTCTATCAGATTCATGGGTCCCATTAGTATTGTTAGTCTCAGAATTTCTGTTTTCAGCAACTGCTGTACTGCCAACTTTATCAGGGTTAGACGCTTTGTTGTATAGCTCATAATCTGCTTTGCTCTTTTGTCCTCCAAGAAGTCCAACAGCTTCTACGTTTTTTTTGTTCAAAACTTTACTTGGCTGTGGGTTTCCACTGACTCTTATTGACACTTCTTCATTGTCATAATTTTCAATCACACCCCGTGCTTCCTCCTCATTCAATGGTTCAGGCTTACCTATTTCACACATTTGGTCGACCACAAAATTTTCTTTATCTAGTTCTAAACTGTTAAGGTCAGTGACTTTAACAGAGGCAGTGTAGTGCCCACTACTAATTGTAATGCCACTATGCATCACAACCGCAAATAATCCATAGCTGTCGTTGGTTGGCTTTGTACTCCATTCTTCTAGCGACAATTTAAGAGGTGTCAGTAAAGGAGTGTTGATCTTGGAAAGTCCGCCACCATAACAATCAAACCTTTGGGCGAAAAAGAAAAGGTTTTCTGCAATTCCACTTTTTATATACTCAGTTTTACACTCAATATGAAACCAAGTAAAGTCCAAATGAACCCTTAATATTCAGAGCTTATATGAATAAACACAAAATAAGAAACAAACCCCCAATTTTGTACACTTATTTACACAAATAAAAACTACTGAAATAAATGGTAATGTTCAGGTGTTTCTGTGAAGGCTATATTATATATATATGGCATCTTCTCCCTTTTCTTTATTTTCCTAATTTTGTGCAATAAGAAAATAAATGACATTTTAAAAAACCTGAACTTCAAACCAAACTCCTGTATATTTTAGTAGGTCATTTAAATGTAAATATCTCTACCAAGATTTGGAGACAAAAATAAAATAGTACTATAACCAAAAAATATCTAGTGAAAGAAAGAACCATATGTCATTCTTCCGTCACAAGAAAAGTGTACAGAGAGCTCCTGGGAAGCCTTCATGGTAATTTCAAACACCTTATTAATATAGAAAGGAATAAAATCCACAATGACCTGTGTACAGGTCAGAAAGTCAGCCTATCCAAAATGTAACGAGCATTTTTATACTTATAATAGCTTTTAGATATTAAATTTCTAACTACAAAAGAATATCAAATTATTCAAACATTAGTTTGATTTCATGGCTTGCCTAAAAACTAATTTTGCCTTTTTCTCCCCTCAAAAAAATCTTATGTATACAAAATCTGTTCCCTGCTTTAACCAATTCAACTGTATCTAAAAGATGTGTGAAAAAAACATCAGAGTATGTATTCATGTCAAAAGGATTTAAACATGGATTTTTACAGGGAAACTGTTATAAATTACTTCATTTCGGTGGTTTGAACAAAACTTGTCTTATACAGCAGCTCTTTTTCTTCATATAGCTTTTATTTATAATACTCACTCCAAGCCACTAGCAGCAAAGCACTTCAAATGAATGGTTATAACTTCAGGCATTTTGTCAAACAAAAGACTCCGTTCGGCTTCAGTATAATGATGGCAATTTTCACAGAAATATTTATCTTCTCCTACAATCCTCTCCACTGAAGCAAATTGTGAAATTGCCCATCTCAGGGTCTTCATTTCTGTTTTTGGCTCTGGAGAAACTACATAAGAGAATCCTTTCACTCACAAATGAAAAATGTCTTAGACATTTAAAAATTAAGTTTCACAAAGTTCCCCGTTCAAAATTAGCATGCAATTTTCATTAACCCTCCCAAATATTTTTTTGTTTCAGAAACTCTTTTGTAAGTTCACCCTCAACAGTGCACATATCTTTTAAATATTTATATTTGGTCAACCAAAACATATTTAGGTGATCGGGCAGGAAAAATATGACAAACCTAGTCTCTGACTCAGTATAAGGCAAGCAGTTTATATTTAACAGCCTACTTCCAATATCTGAACAGGTAAACCACTCTCATGATTACTTCCTGAAACATTTTCATACTTGTGTGATTTGTACTATACTAGACTCAAATATGTAATTAATAAAAATATCCTCAGCTCTGAAAAATTCAGGTACCCAAAAGTTAACTTATCAAAGCATTTCATTTTCTCATTAAATACTACATATCAAAATAAAGATGCCACAATTTTCCAAATGCTATTGAACAAGTGAAGCCATATGTGCAAATTTTATTGTACCAAAGACAAAGCCAGCTTTTTCTCAATAATTATACAAGCTGTTAGACTATGCTTGTTGAAGAAAACATTATTACATGGTCCTTACAAGATTCCAATTTTGCTTACTTTCAGAACTCTCCTCTACTTTGGAAAGCTCATCTTCTTGCACTGGCACACTGATGTCTTGAAAATCTTCTCTTCTTTCTGTTAAACTTTCACATTCTAGGCAACGAGTCCTTAATACCAGCTGACCTTGAAATAATTTCTCTACTAGCTCAAAACCAATTTGCTCTGTGCCTAAAACAAAAACAGGAAAATTAAGTCTATACAATAGATTAGTTCTTCAGCACAGCCCAAATAACAGATTCCACTTAAAGCGTAACGTCAATAAAAGGGTGATTTTCATCTCAGCTTGCTTATCAGCATTTAGAGGGGTGGGCCTCATTCATGAAATGTAAATTCCCTGTGAAGAGTTACTAGTGTCTAAAAAAGTAGAGTCACAATTGTGTCTTCCTTCCCCAATAACACCCCTTGTTGAAAAACCCTAAAATAAGGGTGACACTTTTGGTAAAGCCATAACCACATCAATATTACACATTTTCCCTGAGATCTGTAGATCTGGAAGAAACTAGACAGAAATACAGTTCAACGAAAGTGTTAACTACTTACTTCTCTACTTTAAAAATTGCATTTACTTAGTGCAATATCTTTCATGAGTTTTTATCAAATACTGAACTCCCCTAGTTTATAAACCATAAATTAACATTACCTTAAGACTGAGATTCATATATGCACAAAAATACATCTAACCACAGTGCTTAAAACACAATTCACATTGTTAAAATTTCTCTTTAAAACTTTAGCTAGATTTATGTTGTACATGTATCTAAGTAGAGGAAATTCCAATTCCGCAACTGTTAATCCGCCTACCTATCAATGTCTAAGAATAAATTATACTGACCTTTGTTTATGGGCTTAACTTCATTACTATTAATGGGCTTAACATTATTCCCTGAAGGTTCAAATCCACAACCATTAGTTGTGTCATCATTTTCATACTTCTCAGAGTCCTCTTCAAAATCATATTCATTTTCTTTAGACTGTCCTTTGGATCCTTGGTTTGTTATTTTCCCCAGACTACAGAATTTAGAAAGAATGCTGGGTTGCTTAGTTGCAGACTTTAACCAATTTATTTTAACTCTTGATTTCTTTTGTGAGGGTCTTGCACTCTCGTTTTCAGAAATGTACTTGGGAATTATTTTAGGAGGAATCTCTAATGTATCACCTGTAGCTTTTCTTTTTGATCTGGTTTGTCTCTGGTTATCTTCCAATGACTGATGTTCCTTGGATACCTTAACTTTTTTCTTCATGTTACCAAATTCATTGTCACTTTTTCTTTTCCCATTTCCTTTTGAGAGTTTTTCTTTATAGTCTTCAGAATGCCTCATGTTATCCATCTCTATGCTGTTAACATGAATTTCCTCTTTCTCATGAGGTTTTTCTTCTACTTTGTTAGGTAATTCTGCCACATTTTTTACTTCTTCTTTTTTTAGGAGTTGGCATGTTTCCTGAATGTTTCCCAAAATACACTGTAATACTTCCTGTGCATCATGCTGTAGATATCCTTCATACATAGGGTTGAGTTCCCTATAAATAAAAATTTCCATTTTATATTAGTTTTGAAGATATAATACAAAAAAAGAAAACCTTCCTATGTAGAAATTAATGCATTTTATAGGAATATAACTATTTTAAAAATCAAAACACATTTATTCAGCTAATCTGAAATTTACCCAAACTTGTAACTAAAAGGAAAAAGAAATTTTACCTCATTATCACAATTACTTTTATCTCTTTTCTGAATATACTGTTAATAGCTTATATGTTTAGCTTGCCATGTACCAGGTTTTATTCAAAATTGTTTTTATATTATGTGTATAACTCAATTCTCACAATAACCCCGTGAAGTAGGTATCATCGTCACGTCACCACCATTTACAGATAAGGTAACCTGCCCAACGTCACAGAACTAGTTAAGACACAAAGCCAGGATTCAAACCTGTTCTTAGCCACCATGCTATACTGCCTTCTAACAAATGTGTATCAATGTTTTATTCCTAAGTCTGTTCCTAAACAAAATGACTAAATTTTTAAACATTTAACCTACAACATTTTGGATAAGGCTATTTTATACATAGGATAAAGTTTCATTTTTTAAGACAATATCACCAAGAACTCTAATCCAGTTAACAGTTCTCTTCTAAATACAAACAAAAATAGAATATTTGGAATTTAGAGTTCTTATGCGTAATACATATTGAATACAGACCTTTAATTCACAATCTGAAATCCTTAGGATCAAATGTGTTTGGGAATTCAAAATTTTTCAGATTAAAAATGTGGCACATGAATAAAATGTGTATCACCAACATGATAGGGGGCAGTATCACCTAAGTAAACACATTACTACTTCTATAAGAAAATGTATGAATATTCACATTAAAGTATGAATAATGACTAAAAATAATCTCATAATTTTGAAATGAATTTAGTACCAACCTTATGAAAAATGTTTAGTTTTTGGAGTCTCTGGGATATTAAGGACTATAGATCTGTAGTTTCTAGCTTCCTTGCCCTTTCTTGCCATTTGTTCATGTATCACTCTGCTCCAAAGAGAGCAATAAGTAGCTAAATTGGAATCCTAAAATTATATTATAGGCTATACCTGAGTGTGTTAAGCAGTCGCCTTGGCTGAGTAGCCAGTTCATCAGTATACTTCTCTGGATTTAAAAGAAAACTAGCCTGAAGCTGTTCAACTGAAATGATCAAGGACTGTAAACTGCATATTAGTTCATAACTTGCCAAAGAATCTTCTTTACAATTTCCCTGTCAAGAAAGAAATACACAAATCAATATTTTTATTTATGAACAAATTAAGTACCTTCTCCCTAGACTTTGTCTCACTAGATAAAACTAGCTTTTTAAAATTGTTTCATTGTAACACTAATTTTATGGCAGTATACAAATAAGCCTTTTAAGAATTACAAGAGTATTTTTTGGTTACTTTCTATTCTGTGGATGATACTGGTTTTCTATATATAAGTCAAAGGTTTCTTTAAATTTTAAAAATGAATCAATTGGAAAATAACAGATGAATAATAAGTGGTACAGGATATGATAAATTGTGATGGTGGTATACAAATGACAATGTTTACTGTTAAACAATAAAGGACTGGAGAAGACATTCTAATAAAAGGGGACAATCTAGTTAGTTAGCTATCCTGCAAGAATGAAAAACTGCCTTTCTGACAATGTAAGATACTGAGAAATTTAGTTCTCAGTTATAGTTATCTTTATCATCCTCCCAAATCCTGTGTATCTATTACTTTTTTCTAAGTAAATTTCCATAAATTTACTTTTAATAATATTTTTATTTTTATTTTTTACCTTATCTTTTTGATTGGCTTCATCTTTGAGAGCTTCTTTCTTCCTTGAAATAATATTAAATAAGTGCTTCACTCCAGATTTAAAACCGGGACAAAAATATAATACCTATAACAAGTGAGATTTTGAGTACTTACTGAACAAACAACAACATACCTAAGGTCATTCAAACACTTTCATGCTTTTTGTAGACCACTTTTAAATAGACATTACTTAAAATTCTGAGATTAAGATTTGTATCAAAAATTGTTCTCTATTTCATCATCGTAGCAAACTGTCTTACCTCACTGGCAACAAAGCACTGAGCCTAGCAGATGTTGCTAAGACTTATGGTTATAAGGGTACAATATAAAACATATAGTTCCAAGTGTTAAAATACTTATCACTATAGCACCAGGAATTGGGCAGAAAAAATTTTGGCCATCTTCCACTTAACCAAGTTCTACTCAATTCTGCTATTCCAATCTTATGTTATCACTTTTCTTTTTTTTACTCCAAAGGAAGTTTCTAACACAATTTAGAATCATTATTATTATTTAAGCCAATCTGGTTTATCTATAATCAAAGGTAAAAATAATATCAACCACTCAAATCCTCTAATAATGTGAAATTCTCAAAAACATTAAATGCTATATCATTCTTTGCCTACTAAAATTGTATTATATAGCACAATTGTTAATTTACCTGAAGTATACTATTAAGATAACAAGTATTGCCGAGATTATTCAGTCCCACAAATGGTAACAAGTTTTCTCTCTTCTCACAGTTTATAGGTGAGGACTGTGCTGCAGGAACAACTTGATCACTATTAAGTACAGAGGAGAGGAGAAAGGTATAATGATGTAGTAGTATCTCAAAGAAAAAAGTGGAAATATTACTTCTCTAGATTTACTTTCCCCAGAAGTTTATGATCTGAAAAGTATATGTAATTTACTCAGATGACATTTTAAGAAATCTGTATACGTGCAAAAATTGCTATACACTCAGCATAAAAAATTTTACAAGTACTTTAAAAACATTACTACACTCAACAAACTTCAAAATAATTCCATTAAGAGACTATTAATCCCATTTTACAGAGTAGAAAATTAAGGAACTTAACTCATTTGTTAAGCCAACAGGACACTTTAATCAGGTAGAGCTGACCCTTGAACTATGCAGGGGTTAGAGGTACTGACTTCCCCCACCCCATGCATGGTTGAAAATCCCTGTATAGCTTTTCACTCCCCCAAAAGTTAACTACTCATAGCCTATTGTTGACTGAAAACCTTACCAATAAAAAAAAAGGCAATTGATGCAATATTTCAATATTTTGTTATACATAAAAATTACATATGGCATTCTTACAATAAGGTGAGCTTGAGAAAGGAAAATATTAAGAACATCATAAGGAAGAGAAAATACATTTACAGTATTTACTGAAAAACATCTGCATATAAACCTGTTTTGTTTAAGGGCCAATTGTAGTTTAACTCTCAACAGAAATCTGGAAATAACCTGATTGTGACAATATTTGGGAGAGGCTACACTATCTAAGCAGTCAGATTCTATTAATAAAAGAATAAGAGGAAAGAGTCTATGAATAGAATTATACAGTGGTTCCTCACTTAAAAATGAATTGTTCATTGTTCAAGTTTATAATTCTATTACCTGACTTTAACAAACAGTAGGTCATAACAGCATTTTTACTTATTTTATAGCTGCTATTACTTTAGTACCTCGAAGTGTTTATAGGCATGAATGCTGGTAAACAAAAGGTTCACATACGATCTCCTAAGTCGATTACTGGTAAATATTATGAAATTACACATGAAACCAAATCCACTTTAACCATACAGATTTGTTGAATAGGAAGCTAGTATAAACTCCAATTAGAACAACTACTGGTGGAATAAAGTATTCCAATTCAGTCACTGAAGGATTTGCATAAAAAAGCATTTATATTTGTTTAATTATAATTTATAACTATATGCACCAAGTTTTGATAATTCACATAGTAGGTATGACTATGAAATTTAAATATCTCAGGTAACTGTCAAGTGTTTTGAACCAAAAAAGAATCACCTATTTCTTTACTCTTACACAAAATGTGCTGCACTATAATCAAGGTAAATTATAAAACAATTTTAGTCAGTATGTCTCCAAATTAGTCAAACTGGCTGAGCACAATGTAAATGAGTTAACATTATGGATAGGATCCCTGGGGGGAACCAACAGTTTTGTTGTTCCTACTTCATACCACTAGATTTGTCTCACAAATGTATTTTTTGCCTCTACTGACTAGCAGGTGAGACTGTCTGGAAGTATCAATCCAAGTTCACTGCTTCTTCATTGATGTGGAATTTTAAAAGTACAGAAATACATTTAAGATACATACATTTCAGACCCTCTATATTCAGAAGCTTTTTCTTCATTTTCTTGAGAATCTGTGAAATCCAAAGCTCTCTTAGTTTCCTTTTTCTGAAAAAACTTCAAGGAAAGTCGGTTTTTCTTTGATGGACTACCTCTTGAAAGCCCATTACTTTCATTAGGTATGACACCAGGCATTTTCTCTTCAAATCTCAAAGTTGACAAGTATTAATTTATACACAGATACTATAATCACCGATCATATCTGTTAATCACAGAGAAAAGGTTTCATTAGTTTTCAGTGATGAGCTGTAGACAATAAAATCATCAGTTCTGAAAACAAATTTACCCAGAGATAATACTAATTAGAACTCCACATTTAAAAACCTAACGCCTGGCAATAATAGACACTCAATGTTCTTACGCCTTGCCATTTATCCTTAACTTTTCTTAACACACACACAAAAAATCAAATACTGAGTATTAGCCTATTAGATTAAGGGTCACATTACAAAATACCCTATTTTAATAGACCTACAGTAAAGTAGGGATTATTGAGTAAAACCTTAATTTTTATTACTTATTAAATTATTCAGAAAATACTGAGCAACTACCATCTCTAGTTATAAAGAAGACAGGAAACAGGGATGAATGGGAAATCAAGGGATGCTGAAATAAGTAAGTCTTCTTTCCAAGCCTTTTCTAGTTATTAATATGAATACATGAAATAAAGTCTCTAAAAAGTCTGTAAGTTCACTTATACCTAAAAACTTGAGTGTAAAGTAAAACATGAAAGTTGGGATAGTGGTGCACTTTGTAAGAAAAATTGCTACACTCTATATATAAAATTCTGATGCACTAGAAACCACATTACTGATTTTCCAACCATTTTTTTAAACTGTAGATTTTAAAACGTAGATAGAACGTAGGAACAAAGAGTATTTGGTTTGCCTTCTGCAACCTTTCTTCCCAATTTTAAACTTTCGGATTAAAAAAATGACAGTATTTATGGTAGTTATTTTTTACATCAGCCCTATTTTTTTTATCAGGATATCTGGAGGAAATTATCTGGCTACAGTATAACCAGAAATTAGAACCCAAAAGCTCAGCAAATGACTTTAAAATACAGATACTGAATAATACCATGAACAAAATTCATTCAAATTCACTCTTACTAAGCTTTTCACTAGATTTCCTCTGGTCTGAGAATTCATACGGAACTCCGCAGTGAAACCGTATTTGAGACTGAACTCAGAAATAGCTGGAAAGTTGATCAATTTCCCCATCCCCTCTCCAACTCAACTTACTCTGCTAGCCACTTGCTGCTACTGATGAAACGCTATCATGAATGATAAACCAGCCTGCGCTTGTCAGGGATCTCTAAGCATTAATACTTCTCGAAAAAGGTTTTTCTTGGGAGACAAGTCTAAAAAATGATGGAAACTGTATTAGAGTAATCGGACTCAACAGAAGAAAAAATAAACAGATGAAATAACAGATTATCAATCCTAATCAATAAACCAACCCTCCCGGCTCCCTCAAAGCAATGATAAAACATTTACCATTCCTAAGAATGTAACATTTTACCAGGTACCATATATTAAGCTATACTATTTCTTACTCCTTATAACTAGGAGTTGTTCATAAAAAAGTTTCTCCTATAAGTCTATATCAAATTTCGCAGAAAACATAATGAATCGGACATTAAATGTTCTTGAGCAAATGACAGCGTGAACACTCAGTTCCATTAGTCTTAAATTCTTTCCTTTGTAAAATGACACGACTCTACCAATTTTTCACACACACACACAAAAAATGCAAAACAAGAACAACATCCTCGACAAAGGTTTAAGACACGTGGAATTCCAAATATTTCTAGAAAAAATAGAGTTAAACTGTGCGGTAAAATTTAGCAATTACTGACACAGGATAACGTGAGTGCAAATATTTCTTCTCCCTACCCGGCAGCACTACGAACGCCAAGAGAAAGCGAAAAATGACGAGATTATGTTGATGTTTGTGCCCGTCAAACTCAGCGCCGGGCACAGCGGGGGGCTGGCTAGTAGCGTCCTTGGCCCGAATCACAACTCCCGGCCTCACACCCGTGGGGTTGGCCTATTTACGCCCAGCCCGCACCTGCCTTCCCGAGCCCCGAGCCGCGGCAGGAGGGGGCGCCCCACCCAGTGCCCGGAAGGCTCAGCTGGCAGCTTGGCCAGGGCGCAGCACCAACACGGTCCTGGGGTCTTCCCCGCAAAGCCGACGCGGGTGTCCCAAAGGAGCTCCACTCGGGGGCCGGCCCAACTTGCCTCGGCACCGGCCCCTCCGTTCCAGGCCCTCCTTACCTGGTCATGGCCCAAAGCAAGGTCCGCGGCGGTGACGCCGGCAAGTCCAACCGGGACAAGTGTGAATGCGACAGATGAGACCTTGCCCCGAGCCCGCGGAGTCCCAGACCCGAGGAAAGCTGGCCGGCTCACCCACCTCGCGGGGGAGTGACCATTCGCTATCAAGAGCGGGAACCCGGGCCGCCGCTCGGTCCTGCCTAGCGCCGGCACCAACTACATTCCCGGAGCAGCGCCCGCCCGCGCCTGCCCCGGGATAGTGAGGGGCGCAAGAACTAGTCCCGCTGGCAAAGCGCCGGAACCGCTAGGGTCTTTCCCACTCCACCACCGAGGGGAACTTGGCGCGTTTTCCTCAGTCTCAGGACCCCCGTGTTTTAGCCTCCGCCCGCGCCAGCGCTGCGATTGGAGGTGGCGTCCTTCGAAAATGCCGGTTCTAGTCTCCACGCTGCAGAGACGCGAAAGGTATGGGCCGCCTCGCGACCGCCACTCTCCCCCCTGTCACGCATGGGCTCCGGAACCAGCTGGAACGGTAGTTTCCTCCAAGATCCTAACGGGTTCTGCAGTTTCAAACAGCGCAGGCATCGTCACGGGCAGCTCCCGCGGGTCCTTGCTGAGGGCGCGCACTAGGAGCTAGAGGCCTGGCTGGCGGGCTCGAGCCTCACATTCCCCCCACCCCTTTTTTATTAACCATTAGTGCGCGCGAGTTGAAGGAAAAGCGTACGGGTCGGGAGACGGGACAGAGAGGATATGGGACGCTCTCCTTCTTTGAGAAGGAGCCGCCAGGTGCTCAAATCCACCAATCCATGATGAACAATTCCCCCCCACCCTGTTCCCACCCACCAGCCAAAAGGAGCCAATCAGAAGTACCTAGGCAAAAAAAAGTCAATTGAATGGGCGGGAATAGAAAGTCCAGCCAATACCAAGGAGAAGAAAGGAGGAATCCAGCCAATCATTGTTAGACATACAGAGTGTTCTTATGAAGCTGTACCCCTCCTTCCGCTCTCATTGGTGTTCGAGTGCGCGCTTTTACTACCGACAGTTAAATCTCGCTCTGCGTTTTGCGAATCCTCCGTTTTGCGACGCCGGAGAGGGTGCGGTTTCCGGAGTGAGGCCCTCGCAACAAGCCCCGCCCCCTTTCTTGCGTGCACACTCGGGCGGGGTTACCAGGGAGACTTTTTCGGAAAATGGCAGACTCGTTGTTGGGTGCTGGGGTTTTCTCTTCGCAGCAGCAGGACTATGCAGTAAAAACAAGCGCTGCCATGGATAATTGGACATTCTAAGAGGAATACTGTAGAGCTGAGGCTCCTTCCTCTGCCTCGCTACGCTTCGTCTTCTTCTGTTTACCCGGTCGGACAAGAAAACCAACTAGCATTTTAAGGCCCATCTGGAGACAGGACAGCTGCAAAGGATTCCTGCGCGATTTCTCACTAAAAGGCTCAAAAACGGCGAGGCAGGCCTCACCTGGTTTTGGCTTCCTTCTGTGTTTGTATGCTTTGTGAGGCGACCTCACAACTTCGCAAAGCACGTGTTGCAGTTAAGCAGGATAACGTCAAGCAAGTTTTTAAGGTGCTTACTACTTGCCAGGCTTTTTCCAGGCGCTAGGGATATGGCGTAAATGAAACACAGTTCCTGCTCTAAGGGAGCTGTACATTCTAGACAGGGACAGAAGTTAAAATGCTAGGGAAAGGGATAAAGGTTGGGGTGTTTTAGACAGGATAATCTGGAAAGCGACCTCTTTGAGTTGATATAAGAGCAGAGAGCTGAGTGAAAGCAGAGAGAACCTTGGAGGAATCTAAGGTAAGGATGGTCCAGACAAATCACCTAGGGATGCCTTCGTAACCACCCATCACAGCCCAAATATACTACCTTCCCACTTCTGCCTTGTTACAGCTCTCTTCGCTGGAAACCCGGTCCTCCCGCGGAGGCTCCTCTGTCTTTCTAAAATATGCCTTTAATAAATCTTTTATAAATTTCTCTCAACTGTAATTCTTCACTGTCAGGAAGAACTGAGGAAAAATGTTCATTATACTTCTGTAGCGTTATCCCCTCCATGCCACCGGAGTGACCCTACAGTTTAAATCGCCTCCAATGGTAACAGTCCAGGCAGAGACAACAGCAAGTTAGGAAAGTCCTGAAGCTTAATTTGCTTGGCATTTGAGAAAGAAGCCAAAGAGGCTAGGGTGCTTAGAATATAGTGAGCCACTGTGAGAGGATTGTGGGAAAAAAGATTAGTGTCATGGCTGGGCTCTGATTAAGCAGGGTAAGGTGATGGAAGCCCTTGGATGGTTTTGCGCTGGAATGATATGTAAAGTGGCTCGTTGTGGTAGATAGACTGTTGACCTTCAAAAGTGCAAGCAGGAAGTACTGCTAGGAGGCTATTTCAGTAGTCCATGGAATAAAGTATGGTGGCTTGGAATAAGTTGGTAGCAGTGGAGATGTTGAAAACTAGTAGAATTCAGAATATATTTTGAATAGAGCCAACAGGGTCTACTGATGGATCGGAAAAAAAAAAAAAAAGAGCCAGAAATGACAAGGGTTTTTTGTTTGTTTGTTTTTTTAAACCAAAGCAACTGGATCGTGGTTGGTTCTCCCTGAAGAGGAACACTGAGGTCTAGCGGATTTGGTGGAGTAGCTACTGTTCTTAGCTATTAAGATTGAAATGACTATATCACATACAAGTAGAGATGGTAAGCCAGCAGATACCAGTTCTGGAACGGAGCTGAAAATTTGGATCAGGGTATATAAATCTGGGAGTCACCAAGTGGTATTTTAAACCATGACTCTGGAAGAAACCACCTAGAATGAATCATCCTAAAAAATATCTTAAGGGCATTGATGACCTCTTCCTTCACCAACTCATGATTCCTGAATTCAGATAATTATCCCTTAATTTACCCACCTTAGAATCAGTAGCCATCCCCAAAAAGCCATTTTAAGAGTAAGACTTAGAAAGCCCCTAATCATGGAGTTTAAAAAGAATACTGTGATACTGCAGACTGATCTCTAAACTGCTTATAGAAAATCGAATGCTACTATTACTTGGTAAGACTCAAAACTAGTTTTTTACCATACTTTAGAGGGATTGATAAATCCTATTCGAGAGCAGAAGAAAAAGCACCCTAACTTATTTTGGGGCGAGATTAATGGTGATGCCCAAAATAGACAAGGACAGAATTAGAAAAATAGATCAGTCTCTTAGTTTGCTATTGCATACCATGGACTGGGGTATCTCATTCTCTTAGCTAGCAAAATCATTGCTACTCTCAAACTCTGCTAGGACAGATAACCGTTTCTAATATCCTAATTTTTCTAATTTTAGTTTTCCCATCTGAATTGAGATTCTGTTGTCTAGCCACTGTCCTTCCTGTACCATTTACAATATCAAAGTTCATTTGCAGAAAATAGAATACCTGTTATAAGTACAAAGGGTACAGAATACTTGGGAGTGTTGATTAAATAGACTCTAAGATTAGTTTTTCAGGAATGAGTCCCAAGGTCTTCATAGAACCAAGTCACCAAGGGAGCAATGACTCTTTAATGATCAGGAAATGATGATTTTTGAACTATGTTGCTCCTGCAATTGTCTAGGAAACCATTGCCATCAAAAAGCTGTTTGTGTTGCCAAGTACAGAACCACACTATACCCACAGTGATCTATACCAACACAACACATGTCCTAAAATCCTGCCCATCAAGGTCCACAGAACTAGTGACTGTACACGAAAACTTTGCTAATGCTGCTCCAGAAATACCAAACACTTTATGTGCTTATCAGTAGCAAGAGCGGAAACTCATAGATGCAGGACAGGCTTGGTGTATCTCTGGCGATATAATTCATGCAAAAATTTAAAGGGTTTCTAATCCTTTTTCTTCTGGCCATTTCTGTGTGAGAGAAACGACAGCCACAGTTCTTGCCTAGATATAGTTTTGTGTTTGTTTTTTTTTAAAGTTTATTGGGGTGACATTGGTTAATACAATTATATAATTTTCAGGTGTACATTATAATTTGATATCTAATATTCTATTGTGTGATCACCACCCACAGTCCAGTTTCCTTCAGCTACCATATTAGATATAGTTTTTAAGCCCTAAACTAAGTTTTATTTATTAGCTTCTCTGTGCTGAGCAGCTGCCTCACCCTTAATAACAGCTAACTTGGAGACATCTAAAACAATGGTATTGAACAGATTGACAGCATTCTTAATTCCATATTTGTCAGCTTTGTATGGCTTAGTGGCAGGCATATTTCCTTCCAAGGCTTTTGTTCACAGACACAATTTCTATATGCTTTGATTTGGAGATACAGAAATAGTTGGGGTTTTTTTGTTTGTTTTGTTTTTAGCCTACTTAATCTACTTATAGACAGTTCCCCTCTTTTCCACCTTTACATGCAGATTGGCTAGCTCTAGCCTGAGTTCATTTCTCATAGAACTTTGCTACGAGTGGGAAGAAAAAGCCAGTAAATACCAAGTTTATAAATTTTTCCAATTATTTTCCTTCATGTCTCAAATATCTTGCAAATGGACAAGTGTCACCAGTTTTCCATCTTGCAATATCTAAGTCTGCCCAAATGCTTCCACTAAATCAACACATTTCTTTTAAGGTTATGCTATCTATGTGCAGCAGAAATTTATAGCCTTCTGGCCACTATATCTATAATTATGGTTAAGTCAGTATTACCTGGTTGGGAGGTACTGTGCCTGATGATGGAGGTAAAGGACTATTCCCCAAAGAAGATGCAAGACCTACCAGCATGTACCACCAGGAGCTTGGGGACCATGGATATTTTTCCGCAAGTCACAGGTAGCAGCTGAAGGTAGCAGAGGCCTCCCAGAATTTGGCTCACTGATAGCAATGGCGATGACCAGGACCCCAAAACAATAGAGGCCAGGTGGCAGTGCTCAACTACCAGAGACCAAGAGGTCACAGTTATTATAATATATGAACCTGACCCACACAGTTATGGAAATGATTAACAGAACATGGTAATATTTGGGGTAAAATAAATAGGCAGCTAACAAAGGTCTTATTAGTTTGTATCAGCAGAAAAAATCAAGAATAGATGACCAGGAGGCTAAGGTCTGTCACCCAATAAAATTATAATTCCTTAATCAGTTTTCACACCTGAGCCAGTTTATCGACCTAGAACCCATTAACTGAAGAGGCCCGCAGAAGGAAGGACCCTGCTACACTTCAACAAGTATAAATGGTAATGATTTTCATAGTCCATCCCCAAAGTATCTTTGGTCATTTACTTGGGTAATTGTACCTTGGGGAAATGGGAATCCTCAGACATTTCAAGGACTGTTAGACACAGGGTCTGAGCTGACATTGATATCCAGAGATCAGAAGTATCATTATGGCCCTATGTTAGAGTAGGGATATAAAGAGGCCAATCAATTAGTGAAGTCATGGCAAAGTCCAGCTCAGAAGGAGTCTATTGGGTCTGGGGCCCATCCAGTGGTCATTTCCCCAGTCCCAAATGTATAATGGGATTGACCTATTTGGCAACTGGCACAAAACCATTGGGACCTTTGCCTCTGGAATAAAAGCTATAGTGGGGAAGGCCTAGTGGAAGCCTCTGAAATTGCCTCTTCTCCCTAGCCTAACATGGCATAAGAAATCAAAATATTGTATCTCAGAAGAGGATGGCAGAAATTAGTACTGTTCTCATGAATTTAAAAGATACAGAGATGCTGATTCCCATTGCATCTCCATTTAACCCACCATGTGTCCATGCAAAAAAAATAGATGGACTGTGAAGGATGACAGTAGATTATCACAAGCTCACCAGTTAGTAGGCCTGATGGCAGCTGCTGTGCCAGATGTGGTATATTTGCTAGAATAAATTAATACTGCTTCAGGTATTTGGTATACATCATTGATTTAGTGAATGCATTGTTTTCTATTCCAATCTTAAGAAAAGATCAGAAACCGCTAGCCTTCCTATGAAACAGACAAAGTATGCATTTATGGTGTGCCCTAGGACTATGTTAACATTTCTGACCTCTGTCATAAAATAGTTTAAAGAGATCTGGACCTTCTGGACACCCTGCAAAACATCATGTTAATCTATTACAGCAATGACATCCAGCTGATGAGGCAGGATAAGCAAATTATAATTGTATCAGGAAAATTAAAGAACTAAAAGTGTACATGCCTGGTGGGAGTGCAAAGGAGTGTGCACAAGAAAACTAAATCCTATATTGGGAAGTCAATAGATAATGGTTAACTGAAAAATCGAATAGAAATATGAACATGTTATTTAGATATGTGCAGGTAAATAGCAAAGAATTAGCTAAAAGTTGAAAGGGAATGGGAAGTCTTGAAATCATTTAACTTTAAATCATGTACATGCATCACTTTTGAAAAACAAAAACCTTTTTTAAAAAAGCATTCTAAATGAATTTTTTTCTGATTTCATCCCTTGAAAAGATCAGTGCAAAGAGGCTTGACAGGAGTAGGAGTATTTGAATTGGATGACAATTCTTCCAACCCTCACTCTCTGGGTGCAAGTTAAAGGCAGGTTCAGTATGTGAACCCTTGGCCTTCATCCAGTATCTTTAGTAACCACAAGAGGCGACCGACCTCAAAACATCTGCTAAAACCACTATCCAGTAATTAAACTTAAATTAAAAAGATTATTTCCACAAATTAAAGTCTGTTTAAAAGGTAAAATCCACTTGGCTACAAAATTTTAAATTCTTTTTCATAGTCTCAAACCCCAGGATCAGGTGGGCGGACCTCCCATGCCTATGAAAAGAATGCCTTGCCCCACTTCCTTAATAGTTGGTAACAATTTAGTAGATGAATGTCCAGTAAGTGGGTGGGTGTTGAGGGGGTAGCAGGAAGTCTCAAGAGCCTATTTAGAGCCTATTTATATTTCATGGGAAGAAGAGTCTTGTCTTTCACATGTTATTAAGATTTTTATTTTTTGTATGTTTAACCCATCCTGAAAAGAGACCTACATTTAAACTTCAACAATATTTTTTCTTCTCTGAATAAAATTTACTTTAATAAAATACTAAAGATTCGAAGAGAAAATAATTCCCATTCTTTCGAGAATCATTATGTACTCATGACTTTTTACATTTTTGTTTTAAGAAAATGTGATTTTTTTTCCTTGGCTTCTAGGTCTTCTCAACACTCTGAAAGCATCCCATGACCAAGCCCAAAGTCAACATGTAGGGGTCTTCACAGGGCATGGCTGTGGGGGTGGGGGTGAGTCTGACTCTGGAGTCATTAAGGTTTCAGTCTACTCCAGTCATCCTGTGAGTATTATCTTAATAAAGTATAAGTCCTACCACTCAGGGATATATCAGACAGATGACCTAATATTAATACAGAATTTTATATGAGATTTGGTCTAAAGAGCCACTTCACTGTAATTAGTTTTTACATACAAATATATATATTTCCCAGTTTGATTTTTAACTTTTATCCAAGGCAGCTTAGTGTTGAACTCTAATTTTTTACCTGTAAAAAGTCTTTAATATATATATTTACTTAAATAAATGTATATATTTACTTTATCGATAGCCCCAAAGACAAGAATTTTTAAAGCAACTTCATATTATGATAAAATTAATATTACAGTTAATTATCACAAATATCACAGTTTTAAAACTATACAATAAGATCTTTTAAATGCTTTTTGTGGGCTTGTATTTTATATTTTCATATATGATTTATAAGAACTAATTTATAAGAGAGTGGATATATGGATTAGGTTACATTTTAACTGCAATGCATTTACCTTACATTCATACTTCTTTCAATGCAGTCATAAAATATTTTAGCCACCTTAACTTTAGGAAAAAGTTTTGAATCTTTGCAAAGAATACAATAAACCAAGTTTGTATTCCCAATTTTATATTTTATAGTGTGTATACATCCCCCTCCAGATGTGAACCAAAAGTCACATTTTAAAAATTAAAGTTCATTAAAAAAAAAAAAATTACTAGTAGGTTTTCTTTTTAATTTTACATATTAACATTAAGGAAATTTCCACAGTTAGAAATGTTAACATCTCTAGATTAATTGTGTCACATATTGTATTACTTGAACTTAAACATTTAACATAAAAGCTGTAAGATTTGGAATTATAAAGTTTACATAAAAAAAAACAAAGACATAGCTCATTAGATTTCTCCTTCCTACTGAAAAAGAAAAAAGAATGGCTTAGCTTCTTTAATGTCAGCCCAGTAACCATGGTCTATGGAATCAAGATTTAAACTGACACTTTTTTTTCCCTTAGGTATTTGTTACCGTATGTGTAGATATGTGTGTGAGCATGTGCATGTACAAGCATTTTATTATTATTATACCTTAACAATTTTTTGTCTATGTGCTGCCACTTGTTTGAAGCTTGGACTTTTTTCTCCTCTAAGGTTATGCTAAAAAACAAAATTATTGGTTAAAATAATTTAATTCATAACACCTTAACCTTATTAATTTATCACAATACATTACAATACTGATAATAGTTATGTTTTTAAGTTCACACATAAAACATGTTTATACATATTCATTCTTACAAACATTTTAAAATCATTCATTTTTATAGCTTTTGCCAATAGAAGATTTATGTTTTCAATTAAGGATTTTATTTGGTTGCTTGTAAAGAACATCTTGTAAACACTCACTTTTGAGATCTTTAGACATCCAAATACCTCTAAAATCTCAATTAGTTTGCAAAATATTTGCACAAATTTCATGATTTTTAGGGTATGCTCTTTCAATTCTTTGTCTTTAAGAGTAAACAATATTACATTAAAAGTGTCTCATAAGTATAAATTATTTTTAATTTCCCCTCATTTCAATTTATAAAATCTATAATTTCTATCATTTCTTTTCTCTCTCTTGTCTTTTAATCAATGGGACATAAGAAGCAGGTTAGGCTTGACACCTAGTTTTGCTGAATAACTCTGACCTGGTCTTTCAGATTTTTGAAGTCTCCCAAGCTGGGCTTTCTACAAGTACTCCATTGTTTCCTCATGTATTAAAGTCTAGTCCACTGGGACTTCTTGGAGTATCCTTCTGGCTTGAGTTTCAAGTTCATCTTTCAAACAGCAACATCTTGTGCCAAATTATCTATGGTACACTGATTTCAACCATTTATAAATTATCAACATTGTGTATACATTAAATATGTTAATGGGCATGTCCTTGGAACTACCCTCTATCTCAGTTCTCACAAGAAAAAATACCCTTGGACTATCTAGCCTTGATTTATGCAGGATATTTCCTCAATTCACACAAAAGAGCATCACATTCAAACTGGGTCTATTCTTTGCTCAATACTTTTCCAGTGTAAAGGCCAAAGCTTCTAGATCCTCATCCTTAAAGGCTACTTGGAAAAGGGCAGCCAGGATGTCTGACAGGTACACCTCTGGGAAAATTCAGTAGGTTGCCTTATTGTGTCTTGAGTTTAGAACCTGTTGTTTTCTCATTTTCATATACAGAAGTAGCTACATTTCACTTCATTCAGGAAGACTCATTCATTGATATTGCATTTTTCCTTAAGTGTAAACACCATTTTTTACACTTTTGTTACCTAAGAGCAAATCTAAAAGATCTGTCAGTGTAAAGCATGATCCTACACCAGAGTTAGGATATCAGGCTATTCTCCATGGAAGAACTCCAAGAGTGATTTCAAAGGGCCTATGGGTTTTGATGCCAGTATTGGATGTTTCATCCAACTATCTATCTATTAAACAAAGTAGCTCCAAATCAAGGGACCACAGATTGTTGAAATAAATCAGGCTTCCCACTATTTGTTAAGATCTTCTGGGCAATATTGTAATTTGGCCAATTTCAACAATTGCTGGAGACAGAATGGGAAAGATTAGAACTGAGAATACCTGCATAATCAAAACTCTTATTTCCAGAGGCAAAAGAGACATATTTTTATAGTGGAAGAGTCACATAAAGATGTCAGCTTTATGGCAGAGTGAGTTGATTCCTTTGTTTCTCCTCTTAAATTTACACGTTAGACAACTATAACTCAACAAAAGATCCTCTCCTCACCACACAAACACACTCGAAAGATCCACATGTTGGAACATCTGAAAGTGGGCACATTGGCATGAATAGAAAAGTAGGATGAGGGAAGGACAAGACAGTGGCAATAGATACAGTTTGGTGCCCACCTTAGCTCTGATGAATATGGTAGGGGTGGAGAAGTTGAGATGTAGCCCTCACACTTCAACCTGGAGTGTAAGAGGGGCAGAAGCAGTGTTTCTCCCCAAAACAGGCATTATCCTTTCCCCCTTCCCCATGTCAGCAGACACCAGTAGATGTGGCTGGGAAGCCTTAACAATACAGCGGTATTGACAGCCATTGCTGGTAGGCATGGGGAGCCGCAAAATTGTAAACCTGCCTCCCTTGCCCCACCGATCCTGAGAGCCATGTAGAGAAAGCTGAGATATAGCTTTAAACAGTACATTGATGCCGATGGGCACTGATGGCAGTGGGGCAGATCCTTGAAATTGTACACTTACCTCCATCCTGGCAGAGCCCACTAGAGGCAGTGGAGACATTTCCAAAAACACAGCCAGACTGGTGACCATTGGTAAAAAGAATATAGCACTGGGGACTCACAAAACCAGTTCTCTACCACTCGCCACATTGCCCTACCATAGTGGTAGTGCCCCGTAACTGAGGTGAGCCTATCACAGAGGGGACACCCACCATCACAGTGGGTACTCCTTAACTGAAGTGATGACACTCAACCATGATTTCAGGGATGTGAATAATGCAAGTAAGAAGAAACAAAAACTTGCCCTATAATACTATCTACTGGAAAACAAAAGAAGGTATTCTGTGAACCTGTTGCATTTTTGAGAACAAAACAGTATCTAAACAAGAATAGAGTTTACTACCTCAAGTGCTTAGGAAGAGAATCCATCAAATACCATAAACAACCAAGGTAACGTGGGAGTGCAGAAAGAAAATGAAAAGTCTTTAAAAACCAAACTCAAAGTCACGAAAGTGTGACCTAAATGGCAGAGAATTTAAGATCGCAGTTATGAAGAAGCTCAGTGAGATACAAAAGAACTCATAAAGGCAGCCCAACAAGCTCAGGAATAAAATTAATGCACAACAAGAGTACCAAAGAGATTAAAACTATATATAAAAAACACACACACAGAAATTTTGGAGCCGAAGGCTCAACAGATGAGATGAGGAACACATTAGAGAACATTGGAACTAGACCAGACAGGATGGATAAGAGAATTAGTGAGCTCAACGATAAAAACCTAGAAAACACTTAGGAAAAATAAGAGTTAAAAAAAATTAAAGATCTCTGTGAGAACTATCTGCCCCCAATAGAAAGAGCAACATAAGGATAATGCATATACCAGGAGAAGAAAGGGAGAAAAGAACAGAGAGCCTATTCAAAGATGAGAACTTCGTAAGCCTATGGAAAGAACTGGACTTTAGAATAGAAGAAGCTAACAGAATACCAAATTATATCAATACAAAAAGACCTTTTCCAAGACATTTTATTCAAAATATCAAGAATTAATGACAAAGAAAGAATTCTCAAAATAGCCAGAGGAAAAAAGACTGTAACCTACAAAGAAAACCCTGTTAGATTATCATCAGACTTGTCAGTAGAAACATTACAAATCAGGAGAGAATGGAAGAAAATATTCAAAGTATTGAAAGAGAGGAACCATCAGCCTAGGATAATATATCCAGAAAAGTTATCCTTTAGGTTTTAAGAAGAAATAAAGGCTTTTCCAAACAAATCAACAAAAAAACTCAAAGAATTTACCACCACAGGACCTGAATTGCAAGAAATGTTGAAAGAAGCTTTTCTACCAGAAACAAAAAGACAAAAATATACAAAACTTTGAGTAAGATGGTTAGCATACAGACAGAAGCAGGAAATTGCAACTCTACTTCAGAACAGGGTATTAAATTATATTTCATTATAACATAAAGTTTAAGGGGTAAAAGGGGCATTAAAAATAACTATAACTACTGCAATTTGATAATGAATACACGACATAAAAAGAAAATTTATGACAACAAAATCATAAAACAGGAAGAAGAAAAGGAACGACGTGGACAGGTAAACGGAGATAAGAGACAATCAGAAAAAAAGTAACTATTGTATGTATGAGACATTTTACATAAACCTAATAGTAACCACAAAACAAAAATCCAGAGCTGAAACATGAAACAAAAAAAAGAGGAAACAGAAAAGAATCATAGAAAACCACCAGACTAAAATAGCAGAAAGAATCACCAGGGAAAAGAAATAATGGAGATACAGAAAACAATAGATAAAACAGCTGTAATGAATCCTCATATATCAATAATCAACCTAAGTGTAAGTGGACTAAACTTACCAATCAAAAGTCACAGAATAGCAGGATAGATTAAAAAACAACACCAACTACACATTGCAGCAGGAGACTCATCTCAGCTCCAAAGATAAATGTATGTTCAAAATAAAGGGGTAGAAGATAATACTTCAAGTAAATGGCATCCTGAGAAAAGCGGGAATAGCAGTACTTATTTCAGACAAAATAGATATCAAGACAAACAAGTAACACAAGATAAAGATGGACATTTGCAATGATAAAGGGGACAATTTATCAAGAAGACACAACACTTATCAATATATATGTATCCAACCAGGGAGCACCAAAATATATTAAGCACATAATAACATATCTAAAGGGAGAAGCTGACCAAAAAAAATATATGGTAGGGGACCTGAATACCTCACTCATAGCAATGACTAGATCACCCAAGAAGAAAACCAATAAGAAAATATCAACCTTAAATAACACATTAGACCAAATGCATTAATTGCTATTTATAGAATGTTCCATCCCCAAATGACAGAATACACATTCTTCTCAAATGCACATGGAACTATCTCAAGGATAAACAGTATGTTGATGCACAAAACTAGTCTCAAGACTAGAAGTGAAATCATACCAAGCATATTTTCCATCCACAACTGTATGAAACTGAAAATTAACAAGAAGAAAATTGGAAAAACCACAAATATGTGGAAATTAAACAGTGTGCTACCGAACAACTACTGGGTCAAAGAAAAAATGAAAGAAGACATCAAAAGATACATAAAAACAAATGAAAATGAAAATAAAACATACCAAAATTCTTGAGTTCCAGAAAATTTGGAACTAAGAGAAAAGTTTATAGCATTACAGGCCTACCTCAAGAAACAAGTGAAATACTAAATAAACAACCTAACATTACACCTTGAACTAGGAAAAGAAGAACAAATAAACCCCAAAGTCAGTAGAAGGAAAGGGATAATAAAAATTAGAGTGGAAATAAATGAAATAAAGAAAAAGACAACAGAAAAAATTAATGAAACAAAGAACTGGTTCTTTAAAAAGATAAACAAAATTTACAAAATTCTTCTTAGAATTGCTAAGGACAAAAGAGAAAAGGTTCAAATAAATAAGATCAGAAATGAAAGAGCAGTTACAATGAACATCATAGAACTATAAAGGATTATAGAAGAGTCCTATGAAAAGCTATTTGCCATCAAATTTTATAACCTAAAAGAAAAGGACAAATTCTTAGAAGTATACAGCCTTCCTAGATTGAATCACAAAGAAGTGGAAAACCTAAATAGACCAATAACTATTAAAGAAATAGAAACAGTAATCAAAAACCTCCCCAAGCAAAAGTCCAGGACCAGATGGCTTCACTGATGAATTCTACCATTCAAAGATTTAATACCAATTCTTCTCAACCTCGTCCAAAAAATTGAGGAAGAGAGAGTACTTCCTAACTCATTTTACGAGGCCAATATTATTATCCTGATACTAAAACCAGGCAAGGACGACACACACACAAAAATTGCAGTCTAATATCTCTGAACATGCAAAAATCCTGAACAAAATACTAGGAAATCAAGTACAACAATACATTAAAAGGATCATAGACCATGATCAAGTGGAGTTCATTCCAGAGATACAAGGATGGTTCAATATCCACAAATCATTCAATGTGATATACCACGGAAACAAAATAACAGATAAAAATTATATGATCATGTCAATAGATTCGGAAAAAACATTTGACAAGATATAACATTCACTTATGATGTAAAAAAAAACCTCAATAAAATGGATATAGAGGGAAAGCACCCCAACATAATAAGGCCATATACGATAAACCCTTAGCTAACATCATACCAAATGATGGAAAACTGAAAACTCTTCTTCTAAGGTCAGGAATAAGACACTGTTGACACTGTTATTCAATTTAGTATTGGAAATTCCAGCCAGAGGAATTAGACAAGAAAAAGAAGTAAAAGGCATCCAGATTGGGAATGGAGAAGTAAAACTGTCACTCTTTGCAGATGAGATGATTCTATATAGAGTAAATAATAAACAAATACGGTAAAGTTGTAAGATACAAAGTCGATACACAAAAACATGTTGCGTTCCTATTACTAACAATGAAATGTCAGAAATAGAAATGTAGAAAGCAATTCCATTTATAATTGTAAGAAAAAGAATAAAATATGTAGGGATAAACTTAACAAAGGAGGTAAAGGATAGGATCACTGAAAATTACAAGACATTGCTGAAAGACATTGAAGATATTAAGAAAAGAAAAGGTATTCTATGTTCATGGACTGGAAGAATTAATAATGTTAAAATGACCAATGGAATTTTTCATAGAAATAGAAGAAAAATCTTCAAATTTGTATGGAAGCACAAAAGACCCTAAAAAGCCACAGCACTCCTAGAAAAAAGAATAAAGCCACAGGTATCACATTTCCTGATGTCGAACTGTACTACAAAGGTACATTAATCAAAGTAGTATGGTATTGGCAGAAAAACAGACACACAAACCAATGAAACAGAACTGAAAACCCAGAAATAAACATTATATGTGTGTGTGTATATATATAAAAATAGAGGCAGTGGAGACATTTCCAAAAACACAGCCAGACTGGTGACCATTGGTAAAAAGAATATAGCACTGGGGACTCACAAAACCAGTTCTCTACCACTCGCCACATTGCCCTACCATAGTGGTAGTGCCCCGTAACTGAGGTGAGCCTATCACAGAGGGGACACCCACCATCACAGTGGGTACTCCTTAACTGAAGTGATGACACTCAACCATGATTTCAGGGATGTGAATAATGCAAGTAAGAAGAAACAAAAACTTGCCCTATAATACTATCTACTGGAAAACAAAAGAAGGTATTCTGTGAACCTGTTGCATTTTTGAGAACAAAACAGTATCTAAACAAGAATAGAGTTTACTACCTCAAGTGCTTAGGAAGAGAATCCATCAAATACCATAAACAACCAAGGTAACGTGGGAGTGCAGAAAGAAAATGAAAAGTCTTTAAAAACCAAACTCAAAGTCACGAAAGTGTGACCTAAATGGCAGAGAATTTAAGATCGCAGTTATGAAGAAGCTCAGTGAGATACAAAAGAACTCATAAAGGCAGCCCAACAATTTCCCTTTTATATATATATATATATATATATATATATATATATATATATATATATATATATATATATATGGAAAAGGGAAATTCTCTTCAATAAATGGTGTTGAGAAAACTGGAAAGCCACATGAAAAAAAAAGAGAGAGAAGAAAAAAGAAACTAGGCTGTTATCTGACACCATACACAAAAATTAACTCAAAATGGATTTGAGATTTGAATATAGCACCCGAAACAATAAAATACATAGAAGAAAACATAGGCACTAAACTTAGGGAGCTTGATTTTAGACATTTTTGTGAAGTTGACTCCCAAAGGCAAGGGAAATAAAAGAAAAAATAAGTGAATGGGACAATCACACTAAAATTCTTCTGCATAGTAAAAGAAACCATCAACAAAACATAAAGACAATCAACCAGATGGGAGAAAACATTTGCAAATGATACTTCTGAGATGGGACTAATACCCCAAATATATAAAGAACTCACAGAACTCAACAACAACCAAATAATTCTATTAAAAAGTGGACAGAGGACCTTAATAAACACTTTTCCAAGGAAGACGTACAGGTGGCCAACAGATATATGAAAAAATGCCCGACATCACTAGTTATAAGAAAAATGCAAATCAAAACCACAATGAGATATTATCTCACACTTGTCAGAATAGCTATTATCAATAAATCAACAAGCTACAGATGTTGGCAAGGATGTGGGAAAAAGGGAGCCCTTGTGCACTGTTGGTGGGATTTTAAATTGATGTAATCACTATGGTAGACAGTTTGGAAATCCTTCGAAAAATTAAAAATAGAACTACCATTGGGCTCTGCAATTTCACTTCAGGGTATTTATCTGAAGAAATCCGAAACACTAATTCGAAAAGATATATGCACCCCTATGTTCATTGCAGCATTATTTACAATAGCCAAAATGTGGAAGCAACCTAAGTGCCCATCAATAGACGATAAAATAGAAAAGAGATGGTACATACAGTGGAATATTACTCAGCCACAAATAGAATAAGTCTTGTCATTTGCAAAACATGGATGGACTTAAAGGGTATTGTGCTAAGTGAAATAAGTCAAGCAGAGAAAGACAAATAGCATATGACTTCGCTTATGTGTGGAATCTATAAAACAAAATAAAAGAGAAACAAACTCATAGATACAGAGGACAAATTAATGAATAACTAACGGTCACCAGATGGGAGGGGGGGTTGGGGTACAAATTGCCAGTTATTAAAATAGTCAGGAGATGTAAAGTACAGCACAGGGAATATAGTCAATATTGTAATAGCTATATATGGTGCCAATTTCTTCCAATTACATCTCCACCTGTGAACCTCAACAATTTCTTTTTAACTTTACCACCCAGTTCAGTCTTCTGCGTGAGGAACCCTTATTTGTTCTTTCTCTCCTTTGAACATAATTCAGCCAGCATTGATTAGCTGCTGTGTCGTAGGCTTTGTGCAGGCCCAGGAGTTACAAAATAAATAAGATCAAGTTTCACCCTTAACTAACTCAAATTCTAGTCGAAGGACTCACTGAGCAGTGGGGTCAATTGTGCCATCTTTATATTACCATTACAGATTGGTACTTATCCCCATTATAGTGTTTTACCCTAGATGTTGAGTTCTTTATATGCATGAGTACCTGAGTCTCTTGATGTTTGTATTTCCATTCCAAATTAACAAATTTTATTCTGGTTTTTATACAAAGGGAGAGGGGAGAAATAATTTGTTTGTATATCTGCCTCCCCTACTAGGCTGTGAGCTCTCTTAGAAAGTAAACCCTGTATGATTTATCTTTGTACATACAGTAGGCACTTAATAATCGAATATACAAATGAATAAGTTCCTATCTGTTCCGACATTCTATAGTTCAAAGGTCTCCTCTGCAGAATCTCACACAGAATTGCTTCCTCATCTTTTTTTCTGATTTTACTTCATATAGACTCCCATTTTAGCACTTAATATTTAATTATATTTTTATATTATTGCTCCCAATTGAGATATTTTTTAAAACTCCGTATCCCCTGTGTCTAGTGCCTGGCTTAAAAATGTGATCAGTGAAGGTGAAATTGAAATTTTATGTTCTAGCTCATAAATGCAAGCCCACTGAGGTAGTCTTAGAAATGCCAATTGCTTAAGCCACTCACAATTAAGGTAACTTAATTTAAATTTTAAAACTTAAAACTTCTTAAGTAGTTAAAAGTCAGAGTTTTCTGGTCTAAAGGGGGAATATGCGCAAATATTTGGCCAGTTAACTAATTAACTACTAGCTAAAAGTTAAAAGGAAATTTTCAAGTTTTAACTTTTTAACTAGCTGACTGAAATAAGTATCATCTAAATTTCATCCGAATGAAGGGAAAAGTAATGCCTTTAAGTTTCTTGGCAGTAGGTGGCGCTCACATCATGGTGTTGACTGGTCTTTACCCTGCTGATTTCTCAAAAGATACTAATTTGGGGATGGAAAAGAATGGTTCCGGTATTCGTAATGTATCATGAGGGCTGAGTATGTAATTATTATAAGGATGAAAAATAAGTATTGTATTAAAAATGTGTATTTTAAATATTTTATTCAGCTTCTGTTGGTTAGTATTCTAGAAACATTAGCAAATTTCTTTGTCTGATTGCTTTGATCAATAATCTGCTTAGCAGAAGGGAAGGTAAGAGTGGCCTTAGCAGATTGTGAAGTCATTTAATGGAGTGTTTGAAAGTTTGGAATTAGACATACCTACAGTTATATATAATGGAGCTATTAATACTAATTCACTCTATTTTTAGAGCTAATGTTTGTTGAGTGCATACTATATACCAGGCACTAACCCTTCACATGGATTACATAATTTGCCATTTACTTGTCACAGCAACCCTATGAGGCTGGAGCTTGCCAGTGAAAAATAAATCCTTCCTCAAAACCCTGTACACCTTCTAGTAGCTGCCCTTCCTTACCCTTCACAACCAAACTTCCAGCTAATACTTACTATCCCTATTTCCTCACCTCTCATCCACAATTTTACTGTCTTCATTGTGGCTTCCACAATGATTACTCCACAAATGATTACTCTACAAATGATTGCTCCACAAAATCAGTTTTCTCTGTTAATGTGAGTAGCTTCCATGTTTCCTTCTCACACTGACCCTCCTTGTACCACTCTCTTTCCCTGACTTCTGATGGGCCCATGATGCATGGATCTTCAGTGAGGCTCAGAGCAAGTATAAGATGTGGTAGGAATGTGGCTGTATTATAGGAGGAAAGAGAAAAGAGGGCAATCCACCATTCTCTTTCTTTTCGTCGCTCCTTACTAACCATTAAGGCGAAGGTGAAGAGTATTGGTGGTGTGTATGTATCATGAAGTGAAATGGAGTTAGTTTTGTACAGTGTTTCCACTGTTCTGTTAAGAACAAAATACATATATATATATATATATATATATATATATGAACTATGAAATACGAATTGGGTAATTTCAGTGATTCCACATATGAGTTAAATATATAAATTTGCATTTATGAGTGGCATGGTACAATATAAAGATGAATAGTAAAATTCATGCTAATCATTTAAAATTTTTATTTTTCTTTGCTTAGAACAATAGTAAATAGCAAATTAAAAGCATCGTAACAAATTGAGAAAAAGAAAGAGATCTTGGAAGGAAGGAAAAAGGATTACATTTTTAGTATCTTTAACAACATATTATTTCTGCTTTTTTGAACAAGGCCTTGCATTTTTATTTTGCATGGGGCCCTGCAAATTATGTAGCTGGCCCTGTTCACAGTTCTGACTCAAGAGTGCTAAAATGTAACCATACTTTCTATGGTTCAGTTTGAATTTTGACTCTGAGCCCTTATTCTGCCTGATGTAAAATTGATTGCTCCTATTCCAGGAAATTCAGTTCAATTCAGTAATTTCTTTGTCCCCCTAAGTTGGCATTTAACCATTGAAGGAAAGAGGTTTGTTGTCGTCCTTTGTCAGCATGTGATGCTGATATCAGTCTTGTGTCTCATCTTTCTTTATTGACCTCTATATCCACTGTATTTGATGGGATGACAACTAATAGAGGCTCTTTTTTAAGTTCTCGACTTATTTCACTCATTTAATGTACACAATGATCCAATGAAGTAGGAACTACTATTACATACATTTTATAGGTGAGAAAAATCAAGGCACAAAAAGATAAGCAAATTGCTGAAGGTCGCACAGCTAGGAAGTATCAGATACACCGGCCCAAGAATCTTCTCTCTTAAGTATATACTAGACTCTCTCTCTCAACCTGGTGGTCCCCAAAGGCCCTAATTGGTCATAATAAATGATTTTTGTTGTTTTTTGTTTGTTTTCTGTAATATAGTGTTAAATTTGATTTAAAATTTTTAATTTTTTAATTTATAAGAGAGATTGGTGTATAATTTTTTTCCTGTATTTGTTTGGCTGTCAAAGTTATACTAGTCTCATAAAATGAGTTAGGTAGCTTTCCCTCTTTTTCTATTCTCTGAAAAAAATTGTAAGAGCTTATTTGTTCTATAAAGTTGGGAGAGTTTGCCTGCAAAATTATTTGGGCTGGTGGCTTTTTGAGTGTGGAGAGACTTTAATCTACCTAGCTTTCACTAAACAGATATTCTGCACTAGACTTGAACCTTATGCAGGGAGCACTGGAATTGCCCCTACTGCCCAATGTGCAGAGTGCAGGTGACAGAGGCTATGGCAGTGAAGTTTCTGCTCAGCCCATACAATGGTGTAGCAATTAGGCACTTTTTCTGATTGTGTGGGTTCTGACCACTTTAATGCTGGCTACATGGTATACAAGCCTGGCTCTCGGGTCTTCCTGAAGGATCAAGGAACTATCTAATATCTTATTAGTTCTTTTCTGCTCAAATTAACTTGAGTAGATTCTGTCATCTGCAACTAAGAATAAACTTTAGGACATAATACATGGTCTTTTTTTTTTTTTTTGTATATTTATACTCTATTTATCACCTTAGGTTCAAAACCAGTCAATTCTGGGTTCTACCCATCCCAGAGTAGCATCCTTTGTCCACTTCAGCTATCATGTCTAATAGGTATATATTAAAATATAACATGCACAATATTGAAGGAAAAGAACAAAGTTGGAGGCCTAACAGTATCTGACAAGAAACACAAAAGACAAATAGGTCAATGGAATAGAATAAAGAGCTCAGAAATATACTCACATAAATATGGTCAAATGACCTTTGGCAAAGAAGCAAAGGCAAAACAATAGAGCAAAGATAGTCTTTTCAACAAATAGCGAACAACTGAATATCCTCATGCAAAAAAAAAAAAAAAAAATCTAGACTCCAATCTTACACTCCTCACAAGAATTAACTCAAAATGGATCACAGACCCAAATATAAAATGCAAAACTAAAAAAACTCCTAGAAGATAACATAAGAGAAACTCTAGATGTTCTTGGGTTTAATGATGACATTTTCAATGCAATGTCAAAGGCATGGTTCATGAAAGAAAAAATGGATAAGTAGGACTTCCTTAAAATTAAAAATTTCTTCTCTATGAAAGTCCCTTTCAAAGAATGAAAAGACAAGCTACATACTGGAAGAAAATGTTTGCAGAAAACATATCTGATAAAGACTATTATTCAAAATATACAAAGAACTTTTAAAATTCAACACTAAAACACAGACAACTGGATTTTAAAAAGGTCCAAAGACCTTAACAGACATCTCACCAAAGAAGATACTGAGATGGCAAGTAAGCATATGAAAAGATGCTCCACATCACATGTCATCAGAGAAATGCAAATTAAAACAATAAAGGGTACCACTGAATACCTATTAAAATGGCCCAAATCTAGAACACTGACAACACTAAAATGCTGGTAAGAATGTGGAGTAACAGGAATTCTCATTCATCAGTGGTTGGAATGCAAAATGGTACAGCCACCTGAAAGACAGTTTGGCAGTTTCTTTCAAATATACTCCTACCATAAAATCCGGCAGTCATGCCCCTTGGCAATTATTCAAAGGAGCTGAAAAGTTATGTCCACACAAAAACCTGCACACAGATATGTATAGCAGATTTATTCATAACTGCTAAAACCTTGAAACAACCAGAAGTCCCTCAGTAGGTGAATGAATAAATAAACTGCGGTATATCCATACAAGAGTATATTATTCAGCATGAAAAAGGAATAAGCTATTGAGACACGAAAAGACATGAAAAAAACTTAAATATATATTACTAAGTACAGAAGCCAATCTGAAAAGGCTACATACTATATGATTTCAACTATATGACACTCTGGAAAAGGCAAAACTATGGAGATAGTAAAAAAAATCAGTAGTTGCCAGAGATTAGCAGGGAGGGAAAGATGAATAAGCAGAATACAGAGGCTTTTTAGGGCAGCAAAACTACTCTATATGATACTACAATGGTGATTACACACCACTTTACATTTATCCAAACCCATTGACTGTACAATACCAAGAATGAATCCTAATGTAAACTATAGACTCTGGATAATAATGATGTGTCAATGTGGGTTCATCGATTGTAACGAATGTACCACTTTGGCAAGGGACACTGATAATGGGGGAGGCTATGCATGTGTGGGGGGCAGGGAGTATATGGGAAAACTGTGTACCTTCCGTTCAATTTTTCTGTGAGCCTAAAACTGCTCTAAATAATGAAGTCTATTTAAATACGTATGTATCATACTATGTTAATAAATATATGTAACTTCACGATTTTTATTGGGGGAGTGGGATTGTTTCTTTCGTTATCAAGTACTGCCCTTCTTTCTTACTACTTACCATTTTAGCCCCCGATTCCATTTTATGTAATGTAATTTTGCTACACTGGCTTATTTTTCATTACATTTATGTTAGTTACAATTAGGTTTCGCTGTAAAGAACTGAGAACCAAAATAACAATAACCTAAGTGAGAGAGGAGAGTTTTCTCTCCTACATGGAAGTCCTAATGTGCGGCCAGAGCTGACTCCGTCTTCTTAAAGCAAATCCGCCTTCTTGACTCCTGAAGCCCAGACCTGTCCCCTGTCCCCTGTCCCCTGGGGACCTGGAAATACACTGCGACTCCGAACTCCGCCTCTAGAGTGAGCCACCTTTGACATTATCTGTCTCCTAACCACCTCTGGCGCCAGAGCATCTCGGCTCCTGGCGATCCCCCTCCACTTAGATTAAATACACATTCCTTTCCCACCACGTAGACTCACTGATTTTAGCTATAAAACACAAGAGTCTGGGGAGTGGAAGCCATGAAGCGTATCCACGTCGTCTTGCCACTGCCCAAGATGCACCTCCTTATGTAAGTTCCTTTAATAAGCTCTATGGATCACCAGACTGGAGTGGACAGCCTTTTTTCTTTCCTTTTTCCGCTGCCCTCCGCTTAGAGAAGTAGATTTTCAGTCTCAGGACTTTATCCTGGGTCTGCGTGTATGAACATTTGGTGAGTCAGCCAGCAGACCCAAGAAACGGACTTTGGGAAAGAGGTATCCTCGGTGGAAATCCCGAGTTGGCTGTCTGTTTCCATGTGAGAAGGGGAGGCCCATACGTCAGATACAGGTGGACCACTGGTGAGTACCAGGGTACCGGGAAAATGCTGCCTGGTCTCGTGCCCTTGTTTGAGGAACTACACTGAGGAAGGCAGGAATATTTACAGCTATAGCTCTTGGCTGGTCCTCTTATGCACTGTCCACAGGCCACGGATGCCCAGCAGGAGACAGAAGCCAGGGTTAGAAAGTTAGAGGGAAAAAGGAAACTAGAAAAGATATTAGAATGTCTGCAACTCTGTTAGCATTGGGACTGTTTGTTTGCATTTGTTTATATGTTCATGTGGTTCTACATATGTGTTGTGTTTGTGTGGTATTTTCTACCTCTGGATGGTATTGCTAACTTGTTTAATTGGCTTTAAAAAATAAACAGACACTTGTAGGGTACTCTAAAATTCACAAAAATATAGAAACTAACCCAAATGCTTTTCAGGATCATGTGATTCGAAAAAAATATTTGCTATTAAAGCTAGTTTAAGTTTAGTGGTTTAAGTAAAATGAACATGTCTTTAGTCTCATAAAGTTTAAAATAGATTTAATTAAATAAGTGGATTTAAATATTAACAGTCAACTGATACAAAATTAGAGTTTGGTTCTCTTTCTCTGTTATACATTTCCTTGGACTATGGGTCTTTTCCTGATAAGATACTATGTTGTCTTAGTCAGGTCTTTGATTACTGGAGAAAACTGAATCTTTTCAATAGTGAAAGCTTCTGTATTTGAAATGCACTAGCTGATTTTCATACAAAAGCAGCAGCGACAAAATCTATAAAGACTTCCTATCTATAAAGACTTCCTATGTACGAAGTCCATTCTGCTTCTGCAAAAAGGATGCCTCATTACCTTGTAGTGATGTCCTATGTAAATAGCCTGGAGGGAGCACTTGGAAGTTATACCCCAAGTGGAAAACACATTTTCTATGAGTTTCTTTGTCACTGTGAAGGCATCTGCCTTGCAGCAAGGGGAAGGCTTCAACTCAGCCAGAAAATACACGTATAACAAGAACATACTGATAAACCATACTAAGTGGCAGTGGAGTGAAGTCCAGCTTAAAAACACTATGGTATATGAAAGAATGCAAAAACAAAAACAAATCAGGGAGATTAAAATGAGCAAACAATTGTTCTAAATTAAATAAAAAGTTGGGGCTATGAGAAACACAAGACAGCCCCTTGGCTCTTCAGGTCACCAGTAGACCCCTTTTTTTCAGAGTTTTTTGTTTTTGTTTTTGTTTTTGTTTTTGTTTTTGCATTCTTTCATATACCATAGTGTTTTTAAGCTGGACTTCACTCCACTGCCACTTAGTATGGTTTATCAGTATGTTCTTGTTGTATGTGTATTTTCCGGCTGAGTTGAAGCTTTCCCCTTGCTGCAAGGCAGATGCCTTCACAGTGACAAAGAAACTCATAGAAAATGTGTTTTGGGGGTATACCTTCGAAGTGCTCCCTCCAGGCTATTTACATAGGCTTAGGCCATGAAATGATTTCTAGAGATTTGTCTGTGTCTACCCCCTACAATGTCAAATAGTTTCATTATATTGATGATGTGATGCTAGCCTCATCATAAAGTTTTGCAATCATTACAGCGATACTTGGACATCTTGTGTGCCCATCTCCAAGCCAGAGGATGGGCCATCAACCCACAAAAGATACAAGGCCTGAGCCCAGCTGTAAAGTTCCTAGGGGTCGTCTGGTCGGGTAAGAAGCATCTCGTACTGGGTACTGTTATTGACAAGACACAACACTTTCCCACACCTAAAATAGTGAAATAGAAAGATTTTTAGGCCTTTTAGGATTCTTTCTCCATATGATTGAGTGCTTGTACCCATTATATTACCTGGTAAAGAAAGGCACTCATCGATGTTGAGAACGTGATCAGGACACTGGATTTGAGAGAGCAAAGATCCTAATAGCCCAGCCACAGTCCTTGGGTTCCCCCCTTGTTGGGGTACTCGTGTCTTTGGGTATAACTGTAAGCCTCAAGGGAACTAGCTAGGCCCTATGGCAAGCTCAGCAAGGGAAAGCCATTCTCCTTGGGTTATGGTCCCAATTATGGAAGGGCACTGAGACCCATCATTCCCCCATTGAACAACAGGTCTTGAGAGTGTATAAAGCATTGCAATAGATAGAACCCATCCCTGCTGCCCTACTGATGACAGTGCGGATGGGCCTCCCAATTAAAGGTTGGATAAAAGGATTATTTGCAAGGCCTGTTTTAGCTGTTGCCCAAGCCCCCACCTTGCAGAAATGGCATGCATATTTGCAGCAGCTCAGTGCCCTTCCATAAGCCCTTTAGGCAAAAGGTTACATGCCATTTTTAGATGGGTGTATTACAAGGCCACTTCGGCCCCCACTATAGAGCTCCCACAGGAGATGCCCTCATCAGTGAAAGAAGGCACGGTTCCCGTTCCTGAAGAAGCATGGTATACGGATGGGTCTAGCCCAGGTAATTCTTGCGTGTGGACTCCGGTGGCCAAACACCATATGGTTTGAAACAGGAGGACAACAGAGTAGCCGGTGGGCAGAACTAAGGGCCATGTGGCTGGTGTGTACACTAAACCATGGCCTATAGGCCTCTGCACAAACAATCGGGTTGTATTTAAGGGTCTCATGACTTGGCTGCCACAATGAGATCAAGATAGCTGTCACGTACTAAGGGAGCTGTTGTAGGGGGCTACAATATGGCAGAAAATTTGGAAAAGATCACAGCAGCCAACTGCTAGCCTGACTCTGCCCACTGGTCTGACTTGCTTCTGAGAAATTTAGAAGTTGATGTACCAGCCAAGATCAGGACTCTGGCTCCCTCCCTCACAAACACCCGAACTAGTAGATTGGGTGTGCGAGCATAGCAGGCACCGCAGTGCCTGGTGGGATGGCAAATAATGAAGGAGGCTGGGTTGCCCCTCCGTTATGCGGATACAGTGGCGGCAGTGACCAGTTGCCTGCATCCCACGCATACCAGGACGTATACGCGAAGCATCGGTCCCTACACAAGACTGACAGCTGGATCACATTGGGCCTCTCTGCCAGTGAGCCAAGGACAGAAATATGCCTTAATGTGTACATACCGCAACAGGACTGTTACAAGCCTTTCCTTGGAAAAGAGCAAACTGAACAGCCACAATTAAGGGATTAGAACAATTCAGGATTATGTATGGCTACTCTCAGTGCATTGACAATGACTGGGGTACACATTCATGAGACATGATGTCCAAGATTGGGCCCATGAGAGGGACATAAAATCAAGATTTCATTTGCCCTATAACTCACAGGGTGCTGGGTTGACTGAAAGAAATTACTGGTATTTAAAGGTCATTGCCAAGGCAGCTAGGAAAATAAATTTGGGCAACATGTATGGGATTGACTCCCTACCAACACCCAGGAACTGTTACAAAGTACGTTTCACTGACCATGTCTGTTGAAAAGCAGTCAATGTCAGCTGCTATTCAGAGCTCCTGGAGATGTAGAACCAAGGGAGGGGACATTTGGATGGGATTTGGACTGGCAACTTTCCCCAGGTTGGAGAGGATATTTTCTTGCCAGAGAGTGAAGAGTGTCCTGGCTAGCTAAAATGGTCCCTGTTGATTCTGCTGGAGTCTGGGCCCAAATGTTCTGTGTACCAGTACAATGTACAGAAACCAGCATCAAAGGGCACTGAGACGGGCCTTGTGGTTTGGTCTTTTGCTACCCCGCTGACATTATGAATAATCCCAGAACCCTTGCCCCTCAGGCAACATGCCTAGTATGCACCTCTTGCCCTAAATCCACAAGCTGAATACATTTTAACTAATAAGGATGAAACTACTGCTGTTGTCATGATTTCAGGCGAGGCCCTTCCCTGCCGAGTACCCACTAAACACATGTATTTTCGCCCATAGCTTCTTGTTCCTGATGCTGTTCCTCCCTGCCTGTGGAGAAGTGAATTTTTTCCTACATTGGGCTCAAAGTTGTGCTGACAGCTTACAAAAAGATGTATACTGGGTCTATAGCATGTTGCCATTCTCCAGCACATCCGGCCTGTCATGGTGGGTATCACCCATACGACCAGATTTGTTGGAGTTACAGGTATTTATAAAGGCTCTTCAAAGCCAAAGCACCATGTTTAACAGTGAATTTACTAAAGGTGATGTATACGGTTGGCCTATAAATACCTCTTTTAGCAACATAGGACGTGGCAAACCTTTCTCTGTCAATGCCAGGGAGAGACAGGTGATCGTCCTAGAAACTCCTACTAAAACAATTACTAAACCTGAATTACAAAAAACAAAAGTCAGGCTCCTAGCCATCGAAGCCCATAACTATTGCTACAAGGAAGGTTTTTTGCAAATTTGGGATGGTTTCATCTGGCTCACACCCACAGCAGGGCATCTTCAGCAAGTCACCCCATTATGCTGGGAACAAACCAACCACACACATGATTCATGGGCTAATAACACCAGAGAAATGGGCTGGCTTCCTAAACAGCAATATGACAATGCCATTACACTACAAACCAGAGGCTGGTTCAATGCTGACTGGTCTCAGCATCCTGACATTGCCTGGTTAGCACTGAATGGGTCAGAATGGCTATGCAGCTCCAACCTATGGTCATGGCTGCCCAAGGACTGGCTTGGGCGGTGCACCCTCGGTTTTCCCTGGGTACAGAGACTGTGGATTAAAATGATTACTAAACCTGAAAATTATGCCCATTTGGCTAGTAGATGGACAAGAAGTGTTTTCCACTGGTATGACCACCATGCAGCGATTTCTGTGCCTTCCCTGAATATTGAAGATACCATGTGGCATACAGAAGGTTTAACTAATTATACCCAACGTGCAGTGAACGACAGCTTCCAGAGTACCTCACTGACTAATACAGAAATGGTTTACATGAGCAAAGATGTGCTACAAAATTCCATGGCACTGGATGTTTTAACACCTGCCCAAGGTGGGACTTATGTCATTAAAACTCAGTGTTGTGTATATATTCCTGTTAACTCGGGCAATGTCACCCTTGCTTTACAGGACACACATGAGCAGATAAGGATCTTGTCAAATCCCGAACTTTCTTTTTCCCAATGGTTATCATCATGGTTTGAGTCTTGGGGGAAATGGTGATGAAAGTTACGCTTTATCTTTTGTTTTATACTAGTTATAGGTATCCTAGCCTGCTGCTGCCTCTACTGTTGCTGGGGTCTCTACCTGCAAGCTGAACAAAAATTAATATAACATGTCACCAAGAGTGGCCCCTCTAAGGCTCAGGGAACATTGCGGAAGAGGTGGGCGCATGAGATTGTAAGAGCAGGATTAGAGGGGTGGACTTTGCGGACAGAGCTGACTTCATCTTGAAGCTAATTCACCATCCTGACTCCTGGATGAAGCTCAGACCTTGCCTCCTGCCACCTCGAGTCTGTGAATGTACGCAAGAACTCTGTTCTGTGCCTCTGGAGTGAGACACCCCTGAGGTTATCTGACTCTCAACTAGCTCTGATGCCAGAGCCTCTCGGCACCTGGTGGTTTCCCTCCCCTTAAACACATATTCCTTTGTCAGCATGTGGACTCATGCTTTTAGTATAAAACACAGAGTCTGGGGAGTGGAGGACGGGGAGGGTTCCCATGTCCTCTTGTTGCTGCCAAAGATGTGCTTTGTATGTAAATTCCCTTAATAAATTCTTAATGTAATAATGGAGTTGTCAGCCTCTTTCTCCAGTCTCTCAGCCCCAGGAAATTGTACGTAACAGCTAAGATAGGGAGCCTGGGGCTGACATAGTGGCTCAGTGTTCACAGGTCGTTGGGGACCTAGGTGTTTCAGCCCTGCTACTCAGCCATCTACAGGGCCTGGCTCTCACCCTCATGGCCCTCTCTTAAACTAGAAGCCTTTTCTGCATAGTTGGAGGAGGAGCCTACAGCTGGCAGTAAAATCATCTCTGTGTAGGATACTTTTCTGTGGGTTCGGGATGTTGTCTGTGTTCTTCATCATCTCAGCTGTAAACATCCCACTTGTCAATTACTACCTGGCCCTTGGCAGAAAAAATTGCTGACCCCTGAGGTTTGAACACAGCTTCACCTCTTTCTTCTAACAATTATTGGATTCAAGCTACCCAATTTTTTACTCCAGGATTCCCAAGTTTGCCTCTGACAGATGATTATGTGCAATTATTCTTAGTCAATTTTTTACTATAATATTTTCAAAGATGGCATTATAGTTGATTTTTAGGGTCCTTAGGTCATACTTACAGACTGTACAACTTATCATGAAAGGAGTCCTTTCATTAGCACTAAGATGTCATTCCAGGCAACTGCCAAGAAAAAAGTAGCATCACCGCCGAGCTGGTCCTGGAAGCAAGCACAGCCCATTCCTCATCTTATGTCTGGGTGAATTTTATATACAAGTTTTCCCCTCGACACTGTTTTTTTATAAACCTGGATAATTACTAACAGGTAACCCTAGGGTTCCTTATTTCTATTTTTGCTTCCTGGGCCATGACTATTCAAGGGTCCTAACATGAGGCAGGCTTTCTAAGAATTATTTCTCCAATCATAAACACAATGGAAAACAACTCCCTTTTCCTTTTGACTCAGATTTTAATTATCAGATAAAATATATTAAAAGTACATCATGATGAGATCAATAATCAAAACCAACCTTCTCTAGAATAGCATTTCTCAATCTTTTTATTGTTGCCCTCCTAAGTAAACTTTTAAGATGAATTTTCCAAATCATCCTTCTCCCTATAAAATTTTAATATCACGGATTTACTGTATATCTGTTTATGAACTGTGGCCTTTTGGAGGTCACGAACCATTGCAACATCTAAGATTTTGCCTCCCTCATTTGAGACTACATGCTCTAGAACATTTCACTAAGAAATAAGGAAACCAGGAAAAAACATTATTCAATGTGACATCATTTTTAATCCATAGCTCCCATTTCTTTATCTGGCTTCAGGAACACAGTTGATACTGTGGCTCCCTTGGTGGACCAAAGCCCCCACTGCACTTGTCTTTTTGGAGTGATTGGCCAGGGACCGATATGGACTCAAGTCCTCTTGTATAGTATGGGCCAAGGCTACTGCCAGGGCACCAAAAACAGCTCTTTTTCCCAGATCTGTGTTCATCTATCTCCAACTTGAGATCCTGCCAGCCATCTTTGTTTGCCAGATCCACCTGACTCACTGCCAATTAAAAATGTTGGGAGTTGATCAGGGGTTGGGGTTAAATCCATATGATTGAGAATGTCCTCTGTATGAACTGAGGCTGTAAAGGCTTTTCGAGAAAGAATCTGAACTGGCATATACCACAAGACAGTTTCCTTCAGGGTAACTCTTAGCCAGTCTAGTACTCCTAACCCCCAAATAGTACTAATCCAGCATGAGAAAGAGCTCGTGCAGACAGTCTAGAGCAGAGGGACTCAGAAGAGATGTTACCAAGAAAAAATAAACCTGTGGATCCCTCATGTGTTTGAATATCCTGAGAGGAGATTTATACTTCAGTCCCAGAGTTTAAAATTTAAATGCTGATGGTTACCTAGAAAATTAAACAAATAAAACCAAAGCAATTATTATTAACTTGACAGAAAATTAAAAGTTGTATAATAAAGTTTAATTGTAATGCACTACATAATTCAGCTCAGAACAATACGTGTTTCTAATAATGTTACCACTGAGTATTGATGTTAGGCCGGGGTGTATTTTTATTCCCAGTTTTTCCAGTTTCTTATCTCTTAGGGATACTTGGATACCTTGTAGCATTTGATGATGTTTCTCACATACTGCAAAGGGCAAGGAGGTGAAGGGAGAGGTAGGAAATTGACGAGAGCCTGGGCCCCTGTGGCAGCTTGGAGTCTTCAGACCAGGGCCCAGCATTACTTTCCTCAACCCACCTCAACTTGGGCCACAGGCAACGGAGCAGGAAGATCTCTTTGTATGTGACTATTTGGAGGACAGGCAGAAGACAGAAGGACCAAGGAAGTCGTCTTTCATTTAGTGAGTACTGCTGTGCCAGGCACCGTGCTGGGTACTTTCCATACTCATGTACTCTCACTGAACTCTGTTCAACAGGGGCATCACCATAGCTGCTCTGTAAGCAGACCGAAGTTCTGTATTGAATCAGCAGGAAACAGATGGCATACTCTTAATTGAAGAGTTTTACAGACGATTTACAGAGGTGTGAACAGAATTAAGGGAACTAATAAGAGATGATGAAGCCTTGAGGGATTAGCAACAGCTGAAGTCATTATCACCCCTGGGTCTAAAGGGAGAAAAGATGGAGGGAGTTGCCCAGAAAGCTAGAGAGCCGGGGCTGGGAGAGGGAGAGGGTGGAACACTGTACCGCAAAGGGCAAGGAGGTGAAGGGAGAGGTAGGGAATTGACTACCCTGGCATCTCTTCTCCCACTATTCCTACCCACTGACCTTCCACCATAGGCCAAAACCAACTGGAAGCCAGAGGGCAGGGACATCTAGACGATGCGATGTACGGAGGTCAGCCTTGTGAGGGGCAAACAGAGACTAGCTAGCACATGTTCTGAGGAATTAGATAATTTGATCAAAAGTCTTCATGCTGAATTTAAACTTTGATCTTCCTGAATCCAGAGTATAAAACTACTGTCCTCTAATTGTCTACATTATCGCGAATAGCAGGTGGAAATTGGAAGGAAAGATAGAGAAGGAAATTAAATTTCAGCTCATAGACCAACCAATATATTTCAAGAACACGAGACTTTTGTTGCCAAATGTTTGATGAAAGCTGTATTTTATATCCCCTAGTTGGAGCGCCAAAAGTATGGTTTAGAATATTGAAGACTCTGTGAAGTAATCAAATCTAACTAATTTTCACTGTTTTCTTCAACTGAATTGACTATGAGAATTTTTTTGTTCATATAACACCAATTACATCACACAATCTTTGTACTCTTGGAAACACACCCGAGGAAGTATTGCTGTAATCAATGCAGGGGATCGGTGAAGAGAGAGGTAGCTGCAATGTGGAGGGTGGATTTGAAGATGGCAGTGGGGGAGACAGGAAGACCAGATGGGAGGCTCCCCCAGTAATCCAAGTAAAAGATGCGAAGGGCTAAAACCTAGGAAGCTGCAATGAGAGAGGGGAAGAGCAGGTTCCTCTCTGGCGATTGTGGTGAATGGCAACATCATTTACCTGGAGAAGAAACCAGACAGAGGCTGCAAGATTTCAGGCCAGTTTTGGATACATTGGGCATAAGGTGCTTTGGAATAAACAGAGATATTTTAGTTGAAAATAGAAAATGCAAAATTAGGGTTTGAGAGAATGTGTGTTATTCAAGCTATAAATTTGAAGGCCATCAGCACATGGGTGACACCTGAAGCCCAAGGAAGGGTAGGCATCCCCCAAGTTGAGAAAATAGAGGAGAGGGTCTAACTTAGCTTCAGGGTGTGAGGAAACCTCTTGAAATTACTTAAAATCTGTGTGTCCATGAATATAGGCTTTTTCTTTCTTTCTTTCTTTCTTTCTTTCTTTCTTTCTTTCTTTCTTTCTTTCTTTCTTTCTTTCTTTCTTTCTTTCTTTCTTTCTTTCTTTCTTTCTTTCCTTCCTTCCTTCCTTCCTTCCTTCCTTCCTTTCTTTCTTTCTTTCTTTCTTTCTTTCTTTCTCTTTCTTTCTTCTTTTTTTTTTAGGGAATAGTGTCCCAGAGCTTTCAGCATATTTTCGACAGTATCCTTGAAAGAAAAGACATTTAAGAACCACTGGCACAGACTGAGAAGAGAGAGAGATTGAGAGTGGAGTCTGCCAAGAGAATCACCAAAGAAGTCTGACACCAGGTGGGAACAATGCAGGGTACGGGCATGACAGAATCCACAGTGTCAGGAGAGATCAGCAGTTTCCAATGAGTGGAGAAGTTCAGGAAAATTAAGTCTAGAGACAATCCTTTGGATTTGGCAATTAGGTAGTAATTGGTGGCCTTCTCAAGAGCAGTGTCAGTAGTGGGTGCATGAGAATACAGCAGGTGGAATAGTGAGTGGCTTGGGAAGGAGCAGAGGGTATGAGATGAGAGTGAAGATAAGACTAAGATTAAGAGTGATGTGAGACCGAGACCAATAAAAGCAGTTTTAAGGCCCACTCCTGGAGACCCTTATAAAAAGAAAAGTAGATCCCGTACACTGAAAGATAAAACAATTGCTCCGGGTGAAAAACAAATACAACTCATGAAAATTATCAGCGCACACACATGCAAAAGCAGCAAGTGGAAGGCGGGAGAGTAGACCACACTAAGCATAAATGTCGAAGGTCAGAGTCACGAGGATTTGCTTTTGACTTAAGCAGGTGGATGAATGATGGTGCCTTTTGACAGACTTGAGGAAGACGGATGGAAGAGCAGTTTAGGGGTGGAAAATACGAGTTCCATTCTAGGTATCTTTTTCTTTTTTTTTTAAATTGACTGAGTTTATTCCCCCTCCCTCACCCCAGCTTTATTGACATATACTTGATGTGTAACATTTTAGGTGTACAACGTGTTGATTCGATATACATAGATACTGCAAAGTATTTACCACAATAAGGTTAATTAACATAACTATCAACACATATAGTTACCTTTTTTTTTGTAGTGAAAACTTTTAAGATATGCTCTCAGCAACTTTCAAATATATAATACAGTATTGTTAACTATAGTCACCATACTGTACCATAGATCCCCAAAACTTATTCATCTTACAACTGAAAATTTGTACCCTTTGACCATTTTTACCCATTCCTACACTTTTCCACCCTTGGAAACCGCAATTCTACTCTCTGTTTTTGATTTTGTTTATTTTGTTTTGTTTTTTAGATTCCACATACAAATATATAATTTGCAAATATTTTCTCCCAAGCTATTTTGTTTATGGTTTCTTTTGCTGTGCAGAGCTCTTTAGTTTAATGTAGTCCCACTAGTTTATTTTCACTTTTGTTGCTTATGTATATATCTTAAATTATGTTAAGTTTCAGGGTCCTATTAGATGCCCAAGTGGGAATGTCAAGATGAATATAGAGTCTGAAGTTCGAGGAGAGGATAAGGCCGGAGATAGAATTTCAGAGTTATCACATTCGGATGGTATTTGAGCTATGGACTTAGATGAAATCATCTTGAGAATGAGTAGAGGTGGAAGAGATGCCCAAAGACTGAGGTTCCCAGTACTCCTGGATTTAGAAGTTTAGAAGGAGGAAAAGGAGCCTAGCACTTAGCCAAACTCAACTCAAAAAGGTCTTCCACCCCGAGAAAGAGCACTCTAAGAGTAGTTGCTTTCTGGGTACAGTACTTGTAAACTCTGCATTCATAACCACTATAATAGCCACTGGGGTAGCAGTCATCTTAGCAATATTGCCTGTTCTGTGTTTATTGGCACCCCCAGCTTGTTTATGATAAGGTCAAAGCTTAAAGAAATGAAGCAACTTACCCGACCAAGGTCAAAGATCATAGGAGCTTATTTAAACTGCAAAGCCTGTGCTCATTCAGAGCATATAGCCATGTACTAGTGCCCAGCACAACTTGAAGGCCACCATTCCCATAAACTATAATGTGAATAGCACCCCATGGAGTTGTGTGGTGCACAATACGCACAACCATAGGCCGCAGCCTGCGCCCTTTCTTACTATGTGTTGCTGCCTTGGCATCTTCCCTACAAGGCTCTGCTACTTTTAGCATAAATATCTAAGTCCTTCCAAAGCTTCCTGATAAAAGGTTTATTACAGTGATTATAGGCTTGAGCTTTGGAGTAAAACAGAAATTTGTTCAAGTCAAGGCTCAGCCTGTTATTAGTTGTAACCCCTTGAAGCTTCAGTTTCTTCAACTGTGAAATGAAGGAAATAAGAGCAGCTACCTCAGAGGGACATGGAACCATCAGAAGAAAGAAGGCATGAAGAAAGTTTGGCATGTTTTACCCAATACTTTTTGGCTAGTATTAACTCATTCTTGTTTTTAACTGCAACTTCCTCAGACTAGACTTTGGTTTCAGGAGAGACTGAAGGCTTTATGGAAAGGATAGGAATCAGATTTGATTTAAATCAACCAGCAAATTAATGACAAGGACACTGACCCCAGGGATCAGGAACCAGAGTGCAAAACTAAGATATGCAGCAAGTGAAGAAAACCATCTGGGTGAATTTGTTTGGATTTGTTGCTCTTCCTGTTCAAAAAAAAAAATGTTTTATTTCAAGTATAAAATGTTGTTTGTCATGAATTTGGTTTTGTTTCTATTTAGTCTGTGATATAAGGAATTCCAGGGCTGTGTGAAGAAGAAAATTTTCAAAACCCCTGAGATATAGGATATTGATCTTGTCATTCCACTGTGGGGCAAGGCATTAGGAACTAAAGGCAGGGTGGTCCAAGAGACTGAAATCTATTTACAACCTAATTACAGTATATCCTATTTTCTCCCTGCTGTGCTGGGTTAAGTATCTAACAAAAGATTCTCCCACATATCTGAACAAAAATGAGGTACTGGCCGCATTGCCTATAGAGAATTGATATAGTATGTTTGTATTTCATTTTTGTCAAAGATGCATAATGTTTTTTAGGTTTCTACTCTTCTCCATTTCATAAAAAAATAAGAGGAAAGAGGCCAGTCTTAAACAGGGTGAGCTGCTGGCTTAGAGCCTGTGATTGTCCTTCTGGCCTCAAAAGGAAATGTGAAGATGGTTTGAGTTTTAAATGGTGTCAGGGGAAAAAAAATCTTTGTATTCTGAAGTCTGACATCATGATAACTCTATGGTCCTCTGCCCCCACCTCAAGTTAACTGTGTGATAACTCGATGTTAGAAAAGTTACTTTTGAATGTTTATTTGATTCACTTATATTTAAAGACCTCAGGATGGTGTAAGGGATAGAACAGGGTCACCCTGCTTCTGCCACTTCCATGCATACCTCATTTCACAGGAACAGGAACAAAGGGGACTTCCTTAGCCACCTTCAAGAATGTGCAAAGTAAATCCTTCCAAGAGAGAAAATGATCAATCTTTTTTTATTGTTGTTGTAGAAAACATTTATTGCCTACAAAAGCAGAGAAAACAATCTAATAAGCCCACGTGTAACCATCATCTATCTTAACAGTTATCAACTTATAACCCATTTGGTTTCCTACTGCATTCCCTTTATAGTGTTGCTTTGAAGCAAATCTCAGGCATGGGATCATTTTTTCCCCCCATAAATATGTATGAATCTTTAAAATATAAGGATAATTTTTTAACATAACCAGAAATGTTCTTACACTTAAAAAATTAGAAGTCCTTAATATCGTTATATATCCAGTCTGTGTTCAGATTCCCTGATTGTCTCATAATTGTTTATTATTTTTAGTTAGAATCAGGGTCTAAATAAAATCCATGCATTGTATAATTGATATGTTTAAGTCTATTTCAATCTAAAAGTCACTCCTTCCTCCATTTTCCCCCCTTTCCTTTCAATTTATTCCTTAGACAAACTGATTCAGTGTCTTCCATACAGTCTATATTTTGCCAACTTCATCTTTCTCTGACCACTGCATGTCCTGTAAATTTGTAGTTAGATCTAGAGACTTCAAATTTGAGTAGTTTTTGGCAAGAATATTTTATAGATGTTGTGTACTTCCATCAGAAGATACATAATGTGTGATTGTCTCTTTTATTGTTTGTGATATTAACAGCTATCTATAGATACATTTAAAAATGTAATTTGGTGATAGTCAAATTATATGATTTCTTTGTAGTGTATTTTGCTGAAGCACTCTGTAAAGAGAAACTTTATCTACTACTTAGCTGAAATACAGATTATATAGGAAAGAAGCTAAGGGCTTGATTCGTTTCCTGACTTCCCAATATTCAAAATAAAAAAAATGGTTCCCTAATATTCTCTAAATATTGCCAATGCATATCATTGACAGTGAAAATTAAAGCTATCATGATAAATTCATGAATTTTTAGTATGTTTGATGTTTTCAAAACATTGTAGTGGTTGTTCTTATTGATTAATGTTCAAATTGTTCCATCTTTGACTAGTGGGATCCTCTTTTTTTAAAATTTATTTTATTTTTTATTTTTTTAATTACAGTTCACATTCACTATTATATTAGTTTCAAGTGTACAGCATAATGGTTAGATATTTATATAACTTACAAAGTGATAGTGGGATCCTCTTTAAGTTAGCTTCTGCTTCCTTCTCACACAACCCTCGTGGTCTTTAATACATTCCTTGCTTTTGCTTTCTATGACAACATAATCCAGGTTCATCTTAAAATTTTCTGCCTCAGATTTGATATTAGCCATTTTTCTAAAGCGCCTGGTTCCTTCTGGTAGAAATAGGATGTAGAAATCACAATCAGAGTACTATGTGTGCTCATTTTACTGGGTGGGTTATTTGCTTCTAGGTCTTTTCCATGGACAAATATATACAAAATAAATAAATGGATGAATGAATGAATGAACAAACAAACAAACAAATAAATAATAAAATATCATTTGTTCATACTGATACTTTCATTTCAAATTCAAGACTTTTTATTTAACCCCATCAGTCTCCTATCAGTATTTCTTTTCTCCAGTGTTAATTATTTTCTCTCACACTGATCAACACTATTTTTTAAAGATGTTCCAGAGATTGAAAAGTCTTCTGGGGACAACACAATGCTGCTTTCCTCTCCACATGAATCTGTGGATGCAAAAGTGGTCCAAAGGAAAGTAACCTCACAGGGTGATCTGATCATAAATTTCTAAATAAGGAGATCCCATTTGGTAGTCATGCCCCAGGCATATAACTTCTTTAGTAAAAGGCTTATCTTTGCCTTAAGCAAGCCCTGCCCATTGTTTCTGTTCGGCTAGGTTAACACATCTTTATAATGCCTCTTCAGACCCCTCAGAAGCACAACCACCTAGGTTAATACACCTTTGAAATAATGTCTCTCGCAGATCCCTCAGAAGCAGAACCACCCTCAAGAGAGCACACAATCTTGTTAACTCTGGTAATCCAATCCCTGCCTGGCTTTCTCCTACCTTCACGTCATCTTCCTTATGTTCTTTAATTCAAATGCATAAAAGAAGCTGTAAACTGTCATTCTAGGAAGCGTTTTTCTCAGTCTGTTGAGATCTTGCTTCTAGGTATATCCTCTGCTTGGATCAAATAAATTTTTATAAAAATTCTCTACAGTAAGAACAATGGTGGCATTTACTTATTGCTTAAGGCAAGGATAAACCTTTTACTAAAGAAGTTATATGCCTGGGGCATGACTATCCACCACGACTTGCCCACTTAGGAATTTATGATCAGATGCTCATGTGATGACCTTTAGCCACAAAATCATTGATTTGGGCAGGGGCAACTTAAATTTTAAAAATTAAAATTAAAATAACTGTATTTAGGAGCTGTCTTCTAGGTTTGCTTTCAGAGAAGCTAAACTTTCAGGGATTTTTAGTCTTTTGTCTTCTGATTATCTCAGAGGGTTGGTTGGAAAACCAGCTCTCATTCTTCCAACCAGTTTTCAGAAATAGGTTAGTCTCAGAGGGACCAACAGGCTTCCAGAGAAGCAAGAGTTGTTGTAGCCGTCAGCCCCCGAAAGACACACGGACCACCAGAACTCAATGAGTTATAGGAAACACTCTTTATTCAGCCAGCTGGGTCTGTCAGGGGTACGTAGACCCCAAATTAAGCAGCCCCGAAATGTAGAGGTACAGGATTTTTAAGCCCAAAATCCCATTCTTCATTCTGTCTAAACACAAAGGGCTATCTTTCTTCTATTTACTACCTGTCAACTCACAGGTCAGGTGCGTAAGCGGGGTTACAGAAGCAAAAAGCTTGTTTAGAATGTTATGTTCCTATAATCAAAGGCCTACGTGTCCATAGCGATAGTCAAACAGTAATTTCCAGTAAGAGTCAATTTTTCAGCCACCACAGAGTGAGTGACCAGACTTGGTGTTTGTGGGAGTTTGGGGTTTGATTGACGGTCACCACCCTCCTCACCTCAGGAACCATTTGTGGAGTTATGAGGTTCTGAAACCATTTTCGAATGTTAAAAGTTATCAATCTGAGGTTTGAGGAGCAGGACAAATCCTAGGATCCTGCTTAGGAGGCCCGTATTTAGAAGAATGCATCAGAAGAATTAAAGGGAAGGATGTTTACAATTCTAATAAGCTAATAAGCGCAAAAGAGTTTATTGTTTTTCACAAGTCTTATCATTTTATTGACTTATGAGAGGCTGATATCTACTTCATACACACTTATCTGGATGCCACTTTGTCATGGAGGAGAACATAACAAAGAGAAATTGCCCAAGGTTTTATCTTAGCTGTAGTAGCTTCCGTGAGGGGTGGGTGGCTTTCCCATCTCAATGAATCATAGAATTATAGAATGGCAGAGTCTGAAAGACCCTTAGTCATCTAATCAGGTTTTCAAAGTCTTTGAAAATAAGGACCTAGAGCCTTTGTTTTAAAACAAGCAAATGAGCAAACAAGCGAGCAAACAAAAAATAAACAAACAACCTACATCTATTTATTTAGAATTTCAGTAGAGGATTTAGTATCTCAATATTTAACCACTACCCCCAATGATTTTTCTCTTGGAGGAAGTTTTGGAAACACTGTAATCTAACACTCTCATTTTTCAGTTTCTAAGATTGAGATGGATGTAGGAAAGGTGATTTGTCAAAGTCACCCAGCTGGAGGAGAATAGTTAATATTCCTGAAGGACACATACTCTACAGCTACTACCCATGAACCCATCCACATATGGATAACCAAAGCATTTCTTTAACATGTTGGTTATGTATTTGCTCAATGGATTCACAGACAAAGAAGATTATGTAAATAAGTATTTAAGGGTTTCATGGCTAATTCTATTGTAAGAAAGAACTTTTTAATTTGTTGTACTTTGGTTTAACTTTATAATTTCAGAAAGTTCTTTCTCATAACAAAATGTGTTTTTAGAACTTGACTTTATTGGGAAACATAAGACTTTGAAATGCAAACACACCTTGCACAACGAGCTTTAGTGGGTCGGAAAGCCTTGTTTAAAGAAAAACTAACATTTAAAATTAAAAGCAAGATAAAAGCATAATACAAGGATTTTTTCCCTTATCTTAGGCATTGAGCAGAGTTTATTCATTTATGTGTACTTATTACATTATATCAATGTGTCATAAGAATATCGTTCTGGAGATATTAATAGATGTGCTGCCAACAAACATTTTTCTTATCAAAGTTTGAGAAATTCTGCATTAAGCTACTCTCTCAGAAATACAGAAAGCACATTAGCCTACTCCTATTCAGCCCAATGGCAGAGTAAAAATAGATTACCTAGACTATGGCACAACAAGGAATCCTTTCTATGGAAAGAGGCTGACATTTGAGTGCTGATGGCCCCTCACTAATTCTGGGGATTGGAAGGGCAGCAAGCCAACAACTCTGGTTTCCTCTAGATGGGGTAGATCTTCATTCTCTGCTTTGACTCTCAAACTTTAGGCACCGCCCTGTGAACAACAAGGGAGACATCAAGGAACTCTATCTTTTCCTTTGGACAAAAAAGCGGTTCTATGGAAAGTAAACTCACAGGGCGATCTGATCACCTATTCCTAACTGAGCAGGTCACGGTGGGTAGTCATGCCCCAGGCATATAATTTTTAGTAAAAGGTTTATCTTTGCTTTAAATAAGCCCTGTTCATTGTTTTTGTGCACCTAGGTTAACATACCCTTTTAATAAACTTAACCACCCTCAAGAGAGCACATAATCTTGTTAACTATTCTGTAATCCAGTCCCTGCTTTGCTTTCTCCAACTTCTACGTAATCTTCCTTACATTCCCTCCTTAAATAAACTCTTATAAAAATTCTCTGCGGGTTTGGATATTTCTTACGTTGACACTTACAACCTTAATTTTGTGATCACCACTTTTCTGTGGATTGTGTCAAGATGTGTGCTACCAAAATCTCATACTTCTGTGTTTTCCCCAACTTTCAGGAAAATCTATTAAGCCAATGGATAGAATGAACAGTTTTTAAAATTCTAATTTCTTCCATAATTTCTTAAATCTTTGGCCCTTCTACTCATTGTCCATATTTGAGTATAGTACAAAGTGATGCATAATTTTACACATAATGTTGTCACTGGTTATTTTCAGTTGAACAGTTTATAGTATTTCACAGTTGTGCAAAGAGCCTTGTGGTGCTTATTTCCATCAGACTGAACACTCTGTTATCTGTCTTTTGGGAGCCAACACCAGAAATGGTCACTTAGATTGTGGTCGTGCAGCTCCTGTAACAACTGTCATAAACTGTTCAACAGGTCTCCCCATACTCGTTTTATGAGAAACCATACTGTAAACCATACTATAGAGTTTGATTTCAGAAACAAGTGTGTCTTTTGAAGGACTGAAAAATGTCTGGCAAATGTAGATATTCACTATATTTTATTGATGAATAAATGCACAGGAGTGTGCCCAGTTCAGGGTGAGTAAAAGGAAGGCATGACACATATGTTTTCTGTGCATTGGTTGCTGGGAGGCTTAGCTCTAATTTAATGCTTGAAGCGATAACTATTTTATTTGGGGTTTCAATTTCAATTATTGGTTCCTTCCCAGAGGCATTATTTATTTTTAGCACGCTATTGTCCATGCTTTTTTTGTTAGCAATAGCTTCAGACTAGCTTAAGAGGTAGAATAGAGTGATGTAAGAGTCCTGCAGTTGGATGCACTTCAGAGTTGTCGAGTTCAAATTGGCTGATCCTTGGGCAAATCACTTCTGTTGTGTCTTACTTTCCTCATCTGTAATAGGAAATGTTGAGAAGATTAAATAAGTCAATGCTTAGAAAGTGCTTAGAGTGCCTGGGACATAATGAGTATTTGATAAGTGTTAACTGTACATAACAACAACACTAAAAATAGGCAGTGCAATAAAAATGATAAATACTTCATGTGCACATTTTGATAAAACCATTTTATCATTTTAGAATTATTCCTAATAATAAAAGTGAATATTTAAATAATGCTTACAGTGTGCTAGGTACTTTTTTGAGTATTTTACATGTTAACTTATGCAAAGACATATTTCTGATGTTCATTGATGAAAATATTGTCATCTTTACAACTCTTTGAAGTGGGACTCTCGTTTTCTCTCTTTTACAGATGAAACAATTGAGGCACAGAGAGGTCACCTGATTTCCCATAGTCCTAAAGATAGTGAGTGGTAGAGTTAAAGTTCACCCTCAAGTACTCCAACTCCAGAGTGGTTTTATTCTGCTTCTAGCCAATATGTATTGAGCACTCACTCTATGCCAAGCTCTGTAACAAGGGCATTAACTGTAGCATCTCGTTTAGTCTTTCCAACAAGCACCTGAGGTAGACCCACTGCAAGATACTGCTTGGAAAGAAAAACAAAAAACAAAAAACAAAAAAACTCCTCTGGCTCCAATATAAAGATCAAATGGAAAGTATGGTCAAAATTTATACATTACAGGCATATCTAGTTTTATTGAACTTTGCTTTATTGTGCTTCACAGATGCTGAGTTTTTTTACAATTTGAAGGCAGGCTCCCCACCAGCAAAAAGATTATGACTCGTTTTATTGTGATACTCGCTTTATTGTGGTGGTCTGGAACTGAATCCACAATATCTCTGAGGTATTCCTGTATTTCCTCTCTGACCATGGAAACACTTTATTAATAGAAATCATGGTTGAGGAATAGAAAATCTTGTGTGAAAAGGGACCAAAATGATGAATATAGTCACAAAAGCCCTGATACACATTCATATCCACTAAAATTAAGCCAGTGAAGACACAATGCTCAATAGACTAGCCTGACATTTCCTGTCCTTGGTTACTAACAACCCAGATGCCCATCATTTCTCACAATCCAGTTGTAGAAAACGTGTGGCAGCTGCAACAAGACTTGGAATAATTTGTACTTCAGGTTCAGTCAATGTGAAATTTGGGGCAATGAAGAATAATACACAAATATATGTGTGAGGCCTAGAATTCCTCTTAAGTGTGAACTTGCATCCTTAGATGGATTGCTAGCTACATCAGTGCAGTTGCGGGGTCTGCATGATAGACAGATGGGTGACACACTTATCAACATAGATATATGTTTTTTGAAGGTGAAAATAGTTGTAAGGAAGAGAACTGGGAAAGGTTCACTCTGTTCTGGATTACTTTTCGGGTCTAGGATGCTGTGACAAACTATTTTCAGGACAAACTATTTTGCTAATATCCACACACCACAAAAAAAAAAGAAGAAGAAGAAGAAGAAGAAGAAGAAGAAGAAGAAGAAGAAGAAGAAGAAGTCAACTCTTTTTAAGTATAGGTCACTTAAGATTTTTTCAAGACAACCTCAAGATTTTGAGCTATGCATCAAAGACTTGAATGATTAATGCCTTAATGAAGCAAGCAGCTCAGGTTTCTGGGAAAGCCAAACATTTCAATGTGTCATTACTTTTGCCATTTGAGTTCTTGAGGAAGCAGATTCTGAGACAGAAAGTAGTGTGCAAAAATGTATTGAGAGAGTCCTTGGAATCAACACCTGTGGAAGGAAAAGGAAAAAATAAGAGTGGACGGGAGGAGATGGCAAGTTGTGTCACGGGCTCGACAGCCTCAACTGAGTTTCACTGGGAACTCTGGGGTATCAGTTGGCCTGTCAGAGTTGTCCTGCATGAGACCAAAATGGCCAGGCCACCCCATATTGGATGTGGGCTGCTCCTGGAAGGGCATAACCTCCAAGGAGGCATCTCCCCACAACTGAGGCAACTTCTGAAGAGCTCAAGAACTGTCTGCTGAGAGCATTTCACCAGCTGGTCAATGTGCCCCTCCAGGAATGGGATCTGGGTGGCTCATCTCCATGTCTACCAGAATTACTTATAAAACCATTTTCAATTGGTAAAGCAATTATTGTTCATCCTCTCTAAGGAGTAGAGAAAAATTCTGATATCTATCATCACCAAACTTCTTCAACTGAATGGTGCCTTTCCATGATCCAGCAGTTGAAAATCTGTTTAGGAATCCTCAATTCTCTTGTCTGGGTTATTAGGGAAGTTAGATGACAATTTAACTGGAATGAGAGCAAATCATACTCAATGAACCAAAGTAGAGAGAGAGGGGGGAATTTGTTATCATTTGTGAGGAGTGATTTGGATATATTAATAATATTGATAAATTTTACTTGTTAAAACTGGGGAAAAATTAACTAATCTGTATTTGTGGGTTGATATATTGATGACAGATGAGACTAACATAGTGTTTAAGAGAGTAGATTTTTTTGACTTTACAAATTTTTGTTGTATGGAGGTTTTCAAATATATTCACAAATAGAGAGAATAGTACAACAACCTCCCATGTACCCACCATTCAGATTTCATAATTATCAGTACAAGGCCAACCTTGTTTCATCTGTATTCCTGGCCTCCTTCCTCCCCCCACTATGTTATTTTAGAACAAATCCCAGACATTATTGTATTTCATTTATAAATATTTCAGAATGTATGTCTAAGATATAAAGAGCAAAAAACCCCACAGTATCATTAATGCATCTAAGAAATGAGCAAGTAACTTATTTTTTAAATTTAAATATTTTAGTTTTAAGAAAATTAACTTCGTAACTTTATCAAATATTCATTCAGTAACCACTGCATTCCCCTATAGTCCTAAAAATGTTTTGACAATTTTATTAGAATCAGAACCCAAAGAACATACATTAAAATTGATTATGTCTCTTAAATTTTCTTTAATTTATGCATTCTCCTTTTCATCGCTTCTTTAATTATTTGCCATTTATTTGTTGAAGGAACTAGATTTTTTCCCTGTAGAATGCTCCAAGGTCTGGAGTTTGCCAATTGCATTCCCATTGTATCCTATGACATGTTCCTCTCCTTTGTTTCTGTAACTGATAAAGAGGCTTGATTGGAATCAGTTGATTTTTTTTTTTTTTTTTTTTTTTTTTGGCAAGACTGCTTTATAGATGGTGGTATCTACTACCCTTGTGACTTTGAGATATCCATCTCCTTTTTGTGATGTTAGTAGCTTTGATGATCATTCCTACATGGAGGAATTTATTAGGGGTTGCAAAGTGATGATCCTCCGATTCTGTCATTTCTTCTAACATTTTAGTAGCTGAAATACTTCTATGAAGAGAAACTTCTCATCAACAGTTTGCACAAATAATATATATATATATATATGAATATTTAAAGTACATTTATTTTAGAAATGGTGGGATACATTTTTTATTCTTTAATCGATCAGTTTTCAAAATCATCATGGTTTTCTGGTGTCTTTCTAAGTAATTAAGCAGTCCAATAATTATGCCTTAAAGTCACTTTGGAATAGTTTTTATATGGTTATGTGTGCAATTCTACACAATTAGGTTCAAATGCATCATTTAGTTTTATTAAAAATTGGCAAAGTGGAGAAACTTGTGTAGAGGATGCTATCATTTACCTAAGAAAGATATTTGCATATATATGTCTCTTCCAGCTGTCTTCTAGCATGTTCTCTCCTCCATTACTCACATACTATGAGCATCGCCCCTTCTTGTCATGAGTCTGCGGGTAGGGGGGTTAGCATGTGGTTGGCAGGGATGTTACTGAGAGCCATTTCTACACCAGGATATCTAGCAATACCTAGACTATACACCAAAGTGAATCTGAGTCACGTAAAAATGTTCCACTAAACCTAAACTAAACGGGTTTAGATCCAACTCATTCTTTCTTTACCAAGATCTTAAAATTGCTGTCAGACACCCCAAAACCACCAACACAAGGGGAAGAGGTATGGAGCTATTTGCAATAAAAAGAGACGATAGTGGTTAAAATATTGTGCTTTTGCAAATTTGTAAAAAATATGTGACCACATATAGATACATTGTTAGGGATCCTCCCAGGGCCTTGGCAGCCCTCTGTAAATGAGAGAGACCTTACAGCTTGAGCTTGGTCAGCTTCACAGTAAACATCCCTCTGCTTATCGGGAAAGCTCAGTTTTCAGAAGGATGTTCTGAGAAATCCTTTTATAGACCAGAGACTCATTCCTTGATTTATTAGTCTGTGGGTTGAGGTATTTCCAGTTTTCTAAAAATGGAGAGACACCTACATGTAAGAGCTAAAGACTATGTGTAGTGGCTGATGGGCGAAAAAGAAGTGTCAGTACCAGCTGCTTCAAGAATAGCTTTGAGAGCGTTAACAGCCATGGCTAAGGGCCAGGTCTCAGCAGGGAGGCAGCGCTCTAGGGCCTAGATACACCTCAGACACAGGTTGGGGGACCACCAGTAACCCCAGAGGTTAACAAGGTCAATGATACTAATAGGGAAGGTTCTTGAACAAGCTTTCTTTACCAACCCCAACACCACACATTCTCCTCTCCCCACCCCCTCACCAGGGAGCTATAATTACATTGGATGGATTGAGCTGGAGACTTTTGGAAGTCTTCCCACTATGGCCTTATTGATATCCCCTTCTGTTCTCATGTCTCGGGCCCCCAGCCAGGAGAAGCACCTGGTCTGATTCTATTTATCACTCGATCCTTAACATCCCCTGGGAGTGTCAAGACTCCTCATTCCAAAGATTGCACAAAGGAAGAGTATTATTACAAACTACTCATCTCAGACCTGGACCCAGACTTCTGTTTTGCATTTTTATAGATGGCTAAAGGTTAGCTTAGGTTGCATCAGTTAAAATCATAGTATTTTATTTATTTTATAATTAAAAATTTTTTAAAATTATGGATGACATAAAATATTATATTAGTTTCAAGTGTACAACATAATGATTAGACATTTATATAATTTATGAAGTGATCACCCTGATAAGTGTAGTACCCATCTGACATCATACATAATTATTACAATATTACTAACTATATTCCCTATTCTGTATTTTACATCCCCATGACTGTTTTTATAACTGGTGATTTGTATATCTTAAAAATTATAGTATTTTAAATTTTACCTAAGGTTAAAAGTAGCTGCTTTCAAAACACGTGATTTCAGAATATGAGGAAGTGACTAATGAATTAATTCGAAATTATTATTGGAATTAATGAAGCTTTCAGAACTGCCCTGATGAGCTCTGTAACAAATTCCTTTTTGTTCAAATTTAAAAAAAGTCATCTAGAACATGGCTCAAAGTTCCTTAGATGCCTATCTCTGTAATGAACAGGAGGTCTGAAATGTGCCCTGCTTCTGCAGCTGACTTTATTGCTTTTTAAGATGGAAAGTTTTTTAGATTACCAGGAAAAAAAAAAAAAAACCCACCACCTCTACCACTTCCCCCTAAAGTTCCGATCCCTTGACAGAAACACACAGTGAAAGAACTAGTCAGTTGGGTGGACCTTTAATGGCTTCCTGTAGTTGTAGCTCTATTGTGAGACAGAAAGGACGTTCGGAAAGAAGTGAAATTGCATCTGTATTTTCACAAAGAAGAAATGTAATGCAGTCTGCACATCAGTGAGACTTTGTGAAATATGCATGTTGTTGCGGAAATGAATCATTTAATAACTACATTTATGTAATTATTTGTACCATAGTTGTTTTCCCTATGAGATTGTAAATGTCAAGGCTAATTTTTTTTAGTTTACCTTATCTTAGAACTCTAGTATAAAATTGATGCCAACAATATAAATTGAATAAGCATTGTTAAAGTCCCAAAGAGTAATTTTAAAAAAACACAATTAAGCCTCACATTTTTTAAAAAGTCGATGATTTTTAAGGAAGAAAGTGCACTAGTTTTTGATAACTTTTCATTTGGCACTAATTTCAAACTTATAGAAAAGTTTCAAAAGTTATACAAAGAACGCCTGGGTGATCTTCATCTAAATTCTCCAAATTTTAACATTTTCTATACTTGCTTTCACATATATATTTGACAGTAAGTTGCAGACATGCTGCCATTTTACCTCTAAATACTTCAGTGTGTAATTCCTAAGAACAAAGACATTTTCTTACATAACTGTCATACAACTGTCAAAATCAGGAGATGAACAGTGAGACAACATTATTATCTAACATGTACATTATTCAACATTTGCTTATTATCTTAATAATATCCTAAATAGTAAGAGAAAAATAATTTTAAAATATCCAATCCAGGATTGCACATTGCGTTATCACATCTCTTCAATCTCGTTCAACCTGGAACAGTTCCTGAATCTCTTAGTCTTCCATAATCTTGACATTTTTGAAGAGCATAGGCTAATTATTTTGTAGGATGTATTTCAATAAAGTTTACCTGATGTTCCTTCATGATTAAACTCAGATTTTGCATCTTTGGTAGAATCACCAGATATATAATGTTATGTCTTTTGCAGTGCATGCATCATATCAAGAAGCACAGACGTCAGTATGTTCCATTACTGGTGATGCTAACCTTGATCACTTGAATAAAATGGTATTTGCCAGGTTTCTCCACTGTAAGGTTACTATTTTTCTTTTTGCAATTTCCCTTTAAAGTTAATAAGTATTTTGGGGAGGTACTTTGAAGCCATGTGAATACTCTGTCCCTCATTGAAGTTTTACCTGCTAGTTTTAGCGTTTGTTGATATTTTTTGTTTTAGTTAGTTATTACTGCGATACTTGCCAAATAGTAATTGTCTAACGCCATCATTCATTCTATATTTGTTGGCATTCTACTATTAGAAAACTGTCTTCTTTCTCTTCTATTTATTTATCAATGTATTTATTTATATTAGCATATACTTGAATTATTTTTTTAGTCATTAGGGTTATAATATGTTAATACTATTATTTATTTGATGTGTATATTCTCCTAGATTAAGTTGGCTCCCCTGTTCTTTTGACATGTTCCATTATTTTTAAGTATTATTTTTCTCTGTAAGATAACAAGATATTTCAGGCTCAACCTGAACCTTCTCTGTCCAGCCTGAGATCAGTCATTCTCTCAGGATTCCTGGTTCTTTTTAAGAGGATAACAGTGCCAAATTTACTTTTAAAATAAAACAAAAACAAAAGAGTGAAAAAAACTACTCAATAAATGTAACAAATATTTAAAATATACTCTGAGCTATGCCATTGCCAGTTAAAAGAGACATCATATTAGATTCATTAAGACAGTATAGTGTGAGTTTGGAAATATGCAAATATACAAATAAAACTGAATAGAGCTACTGTATATAGATCTAGTCATATATCAGACTTCTGAATATGATAAAGAATGAATCGACAATAAATGTCAATTTACGACAATGAATTATTCAATTAATGGTGCAAATGGTTTTTAAAATTTTAAAAGTAATCAACTTAGTTCCTTCTTACAATTCAAAAAAAAAAAAGATCTTCATATATTGAAGCTTTAATTATAAAAACAAAACAGAATTATTAAAAGAAAATATAGAAAAATAGTTTAGAATAGAGAGATAGTGCAAGATTTCCTAAACAAGCACAAAGTATGTACAAGGTCTAATTGTTACATTTTTTTTGGTAGACTCTTCATATGGCGCATTGATCCTCATGTCACTATTAAATTCTTCACTCAGAGTCTACATATTATCTGATATTAATATTTGTATATCAGCTTGCTTTTGATATTTTGTATAGCAGCCTGATTTTGATTTTTTATATTTGTAGTACAAACATACTTTTATGTACCTTTATGTTTAATCATTTTCTATTATTTTGTTGAGGCATGAATCCTGCAAGCAACATATAGACGAATTTTTATTTTTAAAAAATCCAACCTTAAATTTTGTCTTTTCATAAATTTGTTTAATCCATTTATGTTTTTAATCATTTCTGCTACATTTAACTTATCTCTAACATTTGAATTTTTTTCTGTTAACCATACTTTTTCCTTTACAACTTTTTTTTATTTATTATTTTCTTGACATCTTGAGTTGATCATTTGTGTCTTTCAAGGAATTTGGCCAATTCATCTACTTTGTTTAATTTACTGGTATAAATTTATCAATAATATTTTATCATAATTTTTTAAATTTTTGTGGGGTCTGCAATTTCATTTCTTTACTGTTTTTTTTTTTAAATGCCTACAGCACCTGGTATTCCTAGATGGTCTCCCATCCGAGTACTAACCAAGCCCAACCCTGCTGAGTTTCCAAGATCAAATGAGATCGGGCACATTCAGGGTGTCACGGCCATAGACTGCAATTTTATTTCTGATTTTAGTAATGTGTGCTTCTTTATTTTTTTCTTTTTTAATATAGTCAAAGGTTTATCGATTTTATTGATCCTAGAAAAAAATTGACTTTTAGTTTCGTCCATTTTCCCTATTATTTTTCTGCTTTTTATTTCATTAATTTATTCTCTGATCTTTATTATTTCCTTCCTCTACTTACTTCAGGGTTGATTTGGTTTAATTATTGATTTTAGATCTATTTTTTCCTTTGTAATATCATTAAAAGTATAAATCTTCTTGTAAGAACTGCTTTAGCAGCATCCCAATCATTAGGATAGACTGTGGTTTTATTTTCATTTGGTTCAAGGTATTTAAAAATTTTCTTTTATGATTTCTTCTTTGACCCAAGATTATTTGGAAATGCCTTGCTTAATTTACTATTTGGGGAGTTTTCTAGGTTTCTTTCTGTTGTTAATTTCTACTATATATATATATATTTTGTGGTCAGAAAGCCCACTTTGTATAATTTAGATTCTTTTAAATTTATTAAGACTTATTTTGTGAACTGGCAGACAGTCTATGGTAGAAAATGTTTCATGTGCAATTAAAAAAAATTTATATTGTGCTGTTGTGGCTTTTCACACTGTCATTATATAAAATCTCTGTTGAAGAATTGATATTTTTGTCTTTTAAAAGATGGTTTCAAAGCAAAAGATTCTATTTTCTATCCTTTCAGTATTTACTTTTTAGTGTTTAACATTTATATATAACTATTTTTTTGCAAAGATTAAAGTTTTTCCATTTCTATTTGTATCTTCGTTCTGAACAAAATAAAGAGCTTAGCTTGTTTTAACTGTATTATTCTTGTTGTCTTGAATTTTAGTTCTATATCTTTATAACAAAAATTTGTATTTTAAAAAAAGTTAAAAATTATTTAGATTTACTAGTATCTTTTACTGTTTTCTTTATCTCCTATATCATATTTCTTCCTGTGGTGATACTGGTCCTATTTAGCCTAGGACCAGTTAGGATGAATTTTTCTTTAAACCACTTATTACAAGCCCTGGTCCTGATCCAGCTTCTTTTAGTCTCTTCCTGAGGGTCAAGTAAAACAACTTACTTGATTCATGTAATGGTAGCCTCTCTCTCTACCTCTTGTGTGGGGTGTTCATTGCTTCATTTGACTTTTGAAAAGAATGTCAAATTTGCAAGTATCTCTACCTGTTTCTAGAATCACAGCCCAGAAAATTTATACTCTGCCTCCACTTATTGTTCCATTATGATTTATTTGTTCAACTTAATATCCATGGAAATGGTTTTTTATAGTGTTTTGTTTTTGAGGGTGGCTATGTCTTTATATCTTTGTAACTCTCTCTCTCTCTCTCTCTCTCTCTCTCTCTCTCTCTCTCTCTCTCTCTCTCTCTCTCCCCCTCTCTGTCATGTCTTCATATGAAGCAGAGGAAGGGTTAAGGAATGAAATCACAACATCCTCATGAATGCTAGGCTTCCTCACTCCACCTCTTGACCCAGCCTAATGAGGCAGTTTAGAGAAGGAGATGGGTGAAGACCTATGAATCAAGTGAGGATGATAATTATGATGTTGAAGATAGCAAAGATGTAGGGTTTCCTAGACCTGGAAGAAATGACTTTATCAAAAGTATTACTTGACTTTCTAATATCTTAGCTCTGGGAGACTGTATTTTAGGTAATGCGTTAGATAAAATTGTAACAGGATATTAAAAATTGGGTCTGTTCTTATCTCAGCTTTGGTTAGGGAACCAAGATAATAGATGCTATATTCCAAACTGATATGTCAGAACATCTTGAAGACTTTTCACAGAAGGTGTTGGAAAATTGGTTTAGCAACTCTAAGCTCAGCACACACTTCCAACCTGTAAAATAGGTTGACGTGGCCATAAAGTATATAGTAAGAAATTAGGGGAGAATTTTGTTTTTTCAAACCTATTTAGTGTTGCACATTAGAATATGAATTTCATAAAAGCAGGAATTTTAAAAAATCTATTTTGTTACTTTTTGGGATGAATGAGTGAGCAAATATTTAAAGAAAACTGTTGTGTTATAAGTTTCAGGGGGAAGAATGAGAATTGCCTCAACTCAAGTCTAGAGAAAAATAATTCGACAGGGTCACAGAGAAAGGTGAATTAGTGTCATGAGAAATTTAAAAGGGGAGAGCCTAGCTAGTAGCTCATTTGGAGACTGGAATGACAAGAGAGGCTGTGTTGGAATGGCCCGTACCTTTGGAGTTCATTTGTTGGGGAAAAGATGGCTGAGTGTTTTCCATGTATCAAATATTGCCTGGACATGTAAGAATGAGAGCTGAAGTCAGATCTTCTCAGGTGAGTCCAAGCGGCTTGAAGGGAAAAGGTGATCCAACACAGACGTGAAGCCCAGGACTTCCAGGGACTAAGAAAGGAGTTGTGGGTGACTGCCTTGCACTGATGGGAAAATACATTAAGAAGTACAATTTTTTGACTTGTTGTGCAAAATGCTTAATTATTTTTCTAAACTTAAAAAAAAATTTTGATACTAAAATTATTATTTTAGAATTTATTATTTTTAAGATATATTTGTATTGTATTTAAGATGTGTCATTAGCTTTAGAAGGTAAGATAAAAAGACTCACTTTTTCAACATACAGCTACATAGTCCATGTCTGAAGAGCTAAAAAAAGGTGAAGCTGATATATCAGGGAGTTCTCTGACTCGTGTAAGGGAGGAATATACTCAAAAGACACTGGCAAAATTGTAAATAAGAAATAAAAATAAGGCAAAAGCTATCTTTTTTTAAAGCTTTATAAATGTTAATAATCACCTTGCTGTTTTTTATGCAAAAAGCATTTTCTAGTAGTATATGGTGATCCTTAAGTTCCAGCACCGTATTAGGGCTAGGCATACTGAGTATTAAAAAAATGAATTAAATATTTTAAATACAGATATGATAAGGTCTTTAAAATCCAGTAATTGCTGGTTATAGCTTTTCAAATTAAAAATGAAAAACTACTGAGGCACTTTACAAGGTAAGTTATCATATTGCAGTGCTTGGAACAGTGCACACGATAACAGAGAGACTAACTAGTTAACGTTACTGAATGCTTGCTGGATGAAAAGTCATGGAAAAAAATAACAGAACTGCTACCACCTTTCAATGATTTAGTAATTCAAAGTAAAGATTTATCTGTACACAAAAAGACTGCATTAATATCTTCTCTGCAGAACTGCACTTTTGCCTTAAAATGAGCAAATCTATATATGTGCCCACGCTTTCAGTTTTCCTTGTATGTATTTGTTCAGTTTCAGCACCAACTAATCATTAAAGAGCTTCCTTTATGTGAACACAATAAACACAAGTGGTACTGAAATTTTCAAAGTGTTCAAATAATGATTTCAATTGCTTCGTTTATCCTGTCACCCCTGGGTTGGCATCTGTTCTCATGGTATAAAAGCAATGATGGTTAAAACTGCTGGTGGTGTAGCATGAATCAAGGTGATGGTGCCAAACTATATGAGCAGTCACTGCATTCTTTTTCACCAAGCGCTTGTGGGAAAAAGTTCCGCTGAAGAACATTCTTGATGAAGTAGTAAAAATTATTAATTTTGGTTTTCGTGGATATCCAATTTAGAAAAGTTGGAATTTTAAAGCATAGCTTTTTCTTAGGCATTTAAATTCAATGTATTAATCTTGCGAATTTATTCATAACTTGTAATTTTGTGTAAAAAGCATCACTATCACTTGTCCTTTAATGAATATTCAGTTGTTTAACAGATAATATGTCCTTAAACAATTAACCTATTTAACTATCATGATTAACTAAATCTCATTAAAAGTTTTAAATTATAATCCCAAATTTCATATATTTGATTTTTTTTCAAGCCTGATTTTCTCAAGCAAGACACCCACCGAGGTTGATTTACTGATAAGATAAGCAAAACTTTCTTTAGCTTGGAAACTCTGGTTATAAACTCAAAATGCCTGAAAAGACCTGAAAATATTTCAGTCTTTCAGACAGTCAATTATTATTTACAAAATTAAACAAATCTTCATGCATTCTAAAGGTAAATGAGGTTTAATAATAATTAAACGTTTCGAATTAAGGTAACTCAATTAATATGTTAAATTTTCTTAAATGTTTCAAACACTGTAAATAACTATTACAAGGAATTTTTCATGATGGTTATAAAACTTATTCCTAAACCTTACATGAAAGTATTTACCTCATGGGTTTAATTTACTTTATCGTCTCTGTACTTGATTATAAACTTTTCTAAGTAGCAAAGTCAGTTCCCCAACTGCAGGGAGCAGAAGCGCCATCTCCGGCCAACTGAAGACCTTGTGCTGGGACTAGGGTTCCACATTCAAGTTCAAAGTCAGGTGTTCTGTCCTTCAACTTGGATAATACTTCTGGGCTGATTCAACTCAAGACTCGGGTTCGTATCCCTGACCCTGTCTTAAGGTTATAGGAATTAAATCCCCACATTTTCTTATGACTTCAATTATGAGCTGCAGGAAGAAGCCATTCCACTTAAAATCTTTATTGTAACTTCTTTCATACCTTTCTATTGCCTAATAGGATTCTATGCTGTTCACATATTTTATTTCTGTACCTATCTTATTGATCTAATTTTTATAATCATTTTATTGATATCCCTCCTTTATGCCCTACTGGAATTCTATATGATTTAGCATAGCTCCTAAATTGTTGAAATTTATTTATTACACTAAAATGTATTGAGTTCTTCCAATGTTCCAAGCCTATTTCCCACATTTAAAACTTTCTTTCTAGTGAGACCATTACCTCCCTGCCGTCTTGTGCTACCACTTTGAGTCAAGGACTGAGTGTTTCATTGGAAACCCTGACTGGCTTAGGGTGTAGCACATAACAATAACAGGGCAATAGCTAACATTTCTGAGAGCTTTGCTTGTATGTCTCCTGTAATCCTTGCGACAGCCCAATGTTGGGAGGTGGTAATTTTACAGATAAGAAAGCAGGCGCATCAATATTCAATCATTTACCTATATCCCATAATTAGTAAGTACCTGGGCCTGGATTCTAAATCAGCCAGTTTTCTGGCTCATACTTAACGGCTATGCCACACTGCCTCCTAGAGTAGTGTGGAATAAATATTCGGGAAAAAAATCCATGAGAAATCCTTGTGTCCCCATCCAGCTGGTGTGTGTTGACAAACCATCCATTCATCTCCCCCGCCTGCCTCTATCTCATGTCTTTCTTCTGCTCTGCCTGAATAGAGTGTCTGTTGATGTTTTATTTATATATAACAAACTTGGTCTAAACCAACTGTACACCAGGTGTCTGGAGCCAGACACTTGATCTACATTTGCAAGTGGGAAAATGGGATTAGATTAAACTAAAAGGGAAAAACTACGTGGTGTCTTCCATTCCTCTCCACCTACCCCTTCCGTGGCTGATCATGTGCAGACCAGAGGCAACAGACATCCTACTGGGAAAGCCACAGGGCCTGCATTGTTTGTACATCGGCCTCCATTTGGTAAAGTAGATAGATTCAGCTTTGCTTTGTTATCTAGCCCCTGAAGGATATGACCAAGGTGACTAAGTTAAATTCCTAATAAAGCTAAATTAAGGGGGTACCAGCTCTCAGAGCCCACATTCATGCTGTCCTGAGACTGACAGACAAGAAAGGTCCTGTTGGATGAAAGGGCAATGATTACGACTTCTAGCAAACTCCGGGATTGGGTGCTCTGAGCCAGGCTCTACCTAAAGCCCTCTACACACATTGTCTTTTTTAAACCTCATTAAGTGGATGATATCAGAAGCTTTACAGATGAGGAAACTGAGGCTCAAAGCAGGGACTCTCTCTCCTCACACCATACTTATGCTTCTGGGTGAACCCTTATCATGATAGATTGTAACCATTTTGTTTCAGATATTAGGTGGGACTTTGGTTATGATATGATTCTGAAACTTAGAAACCTCATGAGTGGGAGTTGAAAAGTCTGCCATTTTGGAGCCGTAAGTGGTTTTCGGTCTTCTGTGAAATAGAAGTGTGACTTCACCTTTGGAGAGGATTGTTGCTTTGTTTTTGCAAAATCTCTGGGGTGTACCTTCTAGAGATGTAAGACACCAGAATGTAAGCCAGGTGCCATCCAGGGATCTTAAGAGAGAATTGTGAAGACACTGTTTACAGCTGGTTTGGGCTGGGAAGTGAATAGCCTGGTTGGGGATGTAAACTGTTGCATGTGGTTGCAATGGAACGAGCTCTCAGCTCTTGCTTTGTTGACGAGAGGAGAGGAGAGATGCTTCCTGGCTATGTTTAAACTATTCTGTCACTGCCGCTGAGGTGGTGTCTTCTCTTGATGAGGCTGGACCACCTCCCACTGACCCAAGAAATACAGAGTAGAGAAGCTGGAGTGGCCGTATTCCTGTGTCTGGGACATATAACATAACAGAGAATCCCAGTGGCACCTCAGTTACCTGGAATGAAGCATACCTGTTGCCAGAAAGAAGACAGTCCTGACAGAAAGGCTTCAAAATGAGGCAAGAAGAGTCCTTCCTGTATGAGATCCCAATATCACGCTGTCACCCCAGGCAGTTGGCAACTTCGGGATACCAGGAGAGAACCCTTGATGTAGCAATGGCAATTTTATAAAGAGCCCTTTAGCAGCAGCCAAAATTTTTCTCCATCTTCAGATTGCTTCCTGAGCTGTGGACATCAACCAAGGTGAGATAGAATAGGCAAAACAGAATTTGGAATTGGCATATGGTAGCCCAAATGCAGATACCCTTTTAGGACTCCTAGATATTGTGTAAATGGAGTATAAATGTTTAGGAGACTCTAAAATAAATTCCTTGTTTTTGATCATCACTAAACAAAAGCCACAGCAAAAGGCACTAGGTGACCTTTTCATGTTTTTGTAATAGTGCTTTAAAACAAAATTATTAATTTAAAAAAAACTATAATTCTGTGTTTTCCATTCACGGTTAAGGCTCAATAACTCTAAAATGATTTTGATAAATAGATAAGAATAAATAACATGGCGAAGGTTCAAACGATTGTGATGTGGATATTGAAAAATACTATAAATGTTTTTTATACTCATGTGCTGGCAAATGCGAACATGATTTTTGACTGCTTATACGAGGTAGAACTAGATTCAGGTGTATGTGACAAGAAGTGCCAAAATTCCTAATCTTAAGTATCCCTGTCTTTAAAGTGAAAGTAAAAATGTCTATCTTAATGGAAAATTTTTGCTTAATGGGTACAGAGTTTTATTTCGAGTGATAAAAAGTTTTGGAAATAGATAGTGGTGATGATTACACAACATTGTGAATAAAATTACTGCCACCAAAATGTACACTTAAAAATACTTTAGAAAATTTCCTACCTCATGATCTTGCCATATTTCTGTGTTTGTCTCATGGGGGTTTATGGAAGAACATGACAAGGGAAAGTATAAAAAGGCAAAAATAAAAAAGTAAAAAGCCATCACAAAAGTATGGTCTGGAATGTCACGAGGAGATAAATGACAGTGGTTAGAAGACGGTACTTATATTTTCCAAGAGTATTTGAATCTTGTAACCAGCAGCCTTTTGCGGTCTCTTGGCAACATGCAGACTGCATGGAGAAATGCCTGACATGCAGATCTGGTGACACAGTTGTTCTCTGGCGGCCTTCTGTGCAGAATTGATAATGCTTATGTTTGCAAACCCTCAAAAACTTTATAGATTGAGCTGGGTGAGACAGAGTCCACTCAATCTAGCCGGAACTGGCCTCTTAACTGCATTTCAATCAACACTTAATGAGCAACTGTGTGAAGTCATTAGGCTATTAATAAATATTCTGGTTCTTACCTCAGGACATAAGGTCAAATTTTATTTCCCCACTGCTTTAGCTTCAGCAAAGAAACGAAGCGCAGAAGTAATGTGTGTTGTGCTGGGTGAAAGTACTCCCCTTTCCTTTTCCTACCTCAGTGATTGCAGAAGCACACGACAAGATAGATGAGGACTGCGTCACCCGTGTCTGTGAGCGACTACAATGAGCCATGCTTGCTGCCCTGCACTAAACATGTAGCCTGAAGGAGGGATAACCTTTTGTATATTAAACAATGCCAACTGAACTGTTGGCACTGTTTGTTACCGCAGCATTACTAGCCTAGCCTGACTGATGCTATGTGTCTTGTCCTGGGCTAAGCGAGTATTTTACCATAGCGATTAAACTCTAGAGTTAGAGAGCCTGAGTTCCAATTTAGGTTAGCTGCTTTATTAGGGTGTGATCTTGGGCAAATCAATGCACTTCTCTGTGCCTATTTCCCGCATTTAGAAACTGGGAATAATAATGGAAACCACCTCATAGGGTTTTTATAAGAATTAAACTAAATGAACAACATAGCCCAGCACATAGAAAGCCCTTAAAAATGTTGAATGATAATGATCTCTTGTAATTCTCACAACAACTCTGTGTGTCAAGCCATTGAGTTTCAGCACTGTCACTGCAAGTAATAAAAGAAAGTTTTGAAATTAGAATCCAGTCCTGACCCATCGATCCAGCTTTGAGGCATATGTCTATGTCTTTGGAAGCTGTCCAGCTCCAGCGTGCAGCCACTCTTCATCCTGTATTTCTCCACTCTCTGGAGGGCTCATTTACCTACTCAACTTCCCCAGTGACCAAATCCATGTAAAAGATTCCCCAAGGACAGAGACTCAGAGCTACAGCCTCCGTCTGGTCCCTCAGTAAGGGACTGTCCTGCTCTCCCACCTGAAAGGCAGACCAAGAATCAGACCCTTACACATGGGATCCATTTAATTCCTGTCTGCACCAGACTCACTTCTTAGTCTGCCAAAGACAAATGATTTATTATAACATTTTTTAAAAAATTGATGCACAAGACAAAAATAACCCAAAGATGCAAAAAAAGTATAAAGAGATGTCTTTCTCCCATCCTGCTTTCTAGACTCCCAGAGGCACCCATGGTGACCCATTTACTTAAAGTGTGTTTTTAAATCAATTCCTTATTTATTTCTCTGGCTGCACCATCAGGGGAATGTACTTCTGGCCTAATATCTTTCTTGCCCTACAGATGTACCCACTGATCTCTCCCACCAGCAACGCCCTCCTTCTGGCCTCCTAATCCTGCACATCCTGCTACATCTGTTCAAGCCATATTCTCCAGGAAGAACTTTTTTTAGCAATTCCAGCTGTTACTCATCTCTCTTCTTTTTGACAACAGTATTATTTCTGTCACATATTTGGACATTTTGTCATATCCAATTTATTAGGTGCTGGTTTCTACTTGCTTGGTGTGGGCCACACGTCCTTCCCAACCAGCCTGAAAGCTGATCGTCTATCTGCAATGGCTTGTACTACCATCTACACCCTGATGACCTCAAATCCACTCTCCTGAGTTTCGATGTATTTCCAGTTGACACAGGGCATCCTCCCAGTTGTCCTTATAGGAACGTCTAAAATGGACTTCTTGCTTTTTGCCCTTAATTTGCTCTGCTTCCCAAATCTCCCTCAATGAATGGCATCAACATCCGTTTAGTCATCCAAACTTGAAACTTCAGCCACCTAAACTTTGGCACACATTCCCTGCTACACCCCCATCCCCACCCAGTTCAGGAGGATATGTGCATGGAGAGACAAGAGAAAGAGTTTCACAAGCCCCATTGATTGAATATCAAAAATGGTCCCTTTCTCTACACTCCCACTAGCCCTTCCCTTAGTTAGGCTCCCACCACTGCTTACCTAGTGTAAAGAAAAGGCTTCCAAATTAGTCTCCCTCTTTATAGTCTCTTCCCTCCAAATCATCTCCTCCCCTGGCATTGTCATCATGCTTAGAGTTGTAATCATACCACTTTCCTGCTCAAAAACTTTTCAGGGTTTCTCGTTTGCCTGCTCCCCCTCCAGATTCACTTCCTGCACTCCTCCCCACCACTCCCACTATGACTATCCCCCTACGCTCCTCAAATTCAAATGAGTTGACCAGTTGACATTCTCCAGTCAGACTGTTTAAAATGACACCCCTTTTTTGGTGATTTTACTGAAGTAAAATTTTACTGTCTAGTGTTCCTAAGTGCCGTCTAACATTTCTAAGCTCTTCATGGCTGTGCTGTGCCTTATGGGGAAAATATATGTGTTAGATAAGCTTCATTCATGCTGATCATTATAGTTAGAGATTATAGTGGAGTTAGTTATGAGTGCAATGTTAATAAGTCAAAATATATATTAAATAAGTTATCTTTAAATAGAAACACACATAAAATGAGTTTATATAGTGATTGAGATAGATAGATAGATAGACAGACAGACAGACAGATAGATAGATAGATGGAAATGTTTTGACTAGAAGCTTGCAGAAAGCTAAATCCGTATTTTACCTAGGAGCAAAGGTTCAATATTCACTAATTCAGTGTACATGATGACTTTATACAACATGACTACTACAAATAACGAGAATCAATTATATTTATTTGTTTGTTACATGACTCAAAGCAAAAATGAAAACTCAACGAGGACAGAAACTTTACCTATGCTGGAACAATGCCTAGAATATAGTACTTTGCCCATCAACAAATATCATTCTTTTAATATTAATAAAGAAACATTTTTTACACCACATGTTTTAATAACTATATTTGAGAATAATTGATTTCCTTTGAAATCTTGTGTTTTTTATTTTCTGCATTTAAAATATTAAACATAAAACATTCTGAGAAGAGATCCGTAGGCCTCCCTGCACTATCGAGTAGGTCCACGGCATAAAAGAGTTTAAGAACGCTGGTCCGAATCAGGTCAAGGCCACATTCAGGTAACATGTCCAGGGCCGTGAAGGTACTTAGACAGCCTTAGACAGCAGAGCTGGTGTCCACACCCAAATTTGTCTGCTAGCATCACCACAAAGGGGACCTCTTCATTCTGAGGCTCCTCCAAAAACACACTCCTCTCTGCATTTACTCAGACCTCCGAAGGAGCACTGGTAGACAGTTTCCAATAGATTCCACAAAGTGTATCAAGCACTGACCACATGCAGAACCTTCTCATAGGAGTTGGAGGGTATTGCTCTTCCAAGTGTGACTTGAAAACTGTTATAGGCCAAAGATGAGAAAAGTACAGAAATTGAGAGTAAGGACCTAGAAATTTTTATAGCGACTTGAAGCTAACAATAAAATAGTGAAAGCTTATATTTTGTATTTCCTCGTTTTCTAAATTTCATTTTATTTTATAAAATCATCAGTCTGCAAAGGATTGGAAATTTATAAAAACAAAAACTAAACAAAGGAACAAAAATGCTAGTCTTTCCTCCACACAGAGTTTGAGAATCACCATCGTGGAGCAATACAATGGACAGAGTGAGGAAAGAGATAAGAATGTGGCTGGGCCAATGCTCTGAAACATATGAATAAAATGATGGTTGCAGAAAGCAAAATGAGGAGCAAGCATTTGAGCTATGTTTCAACCAATGATTATAAGTGGTGATGATGCCTTTCAGGGTGTTCCAGACAATGGACTCAGCAAGAGCTAAGGCAAAAGTGTGGAGTACAAAATGAATCAGAGAAGGTGGTCATCCGACACGATGGGCCAAATCTCATGTGTGTCTGCAGTAAGTAGGAATATAGTGGAAAAGCAACCCAGAAGGGCTAGGTGAATAAATCATGATGGCCTTAGAAACATGCTAAGGAGTTTGGGGCCTTTTCATTAGGCTATGAAGAGTTGTGGACCTATTTTGAGCAGGGAAGGAAACATCACATTGGAGGGTTTTTGTTTGTTTGTTTGTTTTCCAGGCAAGACAATGATTGGTTGACTTTCCAGATTGCAAGGACCTTGTCAGTTTACAATCCCTTATTTTTTTATTTTTTATACCTACAGCACCTGGTCTTCCTAGGTGGTCTCCCATCCAAGTACTAACCAGGCCCGATCCTGCTTAGGTTCTGAGATAAGACGGGATTGGGCTTGTTCAGGGTAGCATGGCCGTAGACGCATCTGAATTTTAAATGATAATGTTTGTCGAGCTGAACTTAATTTAAAAAATTCTCAGGCACTGCCTTTTCCACAGAAGAGACCCTCTCTCTTCCATCAGAATGTGCAAATTCGCAGAGATTGATTTCCATGCCTGGATGAACATGCCTAAGGATGTGCATGAGTGAAGAATGCTCTGGAAAACCAGTTTGTCTCTCCTCTCTTCTCTTTCCCCTTCTCCTTTCCTCCTTTTTCTCTCTTATTCTCTATTACTTTACACTTTCCAGTTGTACTTTCTGTGATGATGAAAATGGTCTATGTCTGCACTGGTAGGTACTAGCCACATGTGGTCACCAAGCATTTGAAATGTGGCTACTGTGGCTGAGAAACTGAATTTTAAATTTTATTTAATTTTAACTAATTTAAATTTAAATAAACACATGTAGCTATTGGCTCCATATTGGATAGTGCAGTGGTTTTATTACAATGAAAACAGAAAAGGAAAATATAAATGCCAAGAAGTCTTCAGACACGTCAATATGTCATGGCATATTTTGTTAATGAGAGTAGTCAGAATAAAGTTAGAAATGAGTCCTTTTGCTTTTAATCTAAATATGTACGTTTTAACCTATTTGGATCCAGTGGGCCTCCTGGAAAGAGACCTGGGAACCAGAAGCTTGGGATTCTCATTCAAATTTGATGTGTTACCTTAGGTCACTGCCAGGGGAAGGACAAGGACTAATGTCCATTGAGCATTAGCAAAGTCCCAGGCAAGTGGGGCGGAGGGTAATCAGCATTTTTATAGATTACCACGTTTGGAAGTCACAGCAAATCTGTGAAATAGCATTTTTATTCCAATGTTACAGATGAGAAAAAAGAGGATTACAGAGATAAGCAATTTGTTCAAGTCCCCCAGGTTGTGGGATATATAGAGGACATGTAGATATTTAGAGCCACTTCTAAGGACAAAGCTCTTTCCACTGCACTCCTGTTCTGCCCTAAGCTCTTCCTGCCACCAACGAGACAGGACCAGCGGTCCTCATGCTGTCTATGCTCTGACCAAAGGTTAAGAGGACACTGAAATGTTAACAGGGCAGTTACTGAGTGTGCTCAAGGGAGGGAGGTGACACTTTCTGAGAATACAAACAGCATAGTATTCTGAGATGGTTCTGCATTTTCACTGATATTGAAAATAGTTAAAATTTTCCATTTAGAAATGCCTGAGGCCAGGCCTGTTTCGATTATACAAAAACCGATATGAATTTAGAAAGGTTATCACAGCCTTTTCAATTCCAGTCAACATTAAAAATGCAAACGTTTGCTATTTAAATATAGCCTTTGGCCACCAGCAATCAGGACAAGAGGTAAACCACATTGGGCAACATCTCCCACCAAGGGCTTTCTTGGCTCAGCAGGAAGGAAGCAGAGGTTGTGCTGAAAGTCTGTATCATACCAGACTAATGGGACCACATCCAACCCCATGCAGGTCTGGTCCTTAGAGGCTGTCCAGCTTCAATAACCAAATTAGACATCCCTTTCTTGGGGGCAGGGACCCTGTCGGTTTTCTCTGTTTCTGTCTTTGCAATACCTAGTCTAATGCCTGCTTCATGGTAAGAGCTCAAAAATATTTATGAATAGATAAATTAATTCAATCATCCTATTTTTTTGAACGCCTTATCATGTCCCAGCACTGTGCTAGGCCGATAAATGGATACAGAAACATGTCATTTGGGGAAATCAACTCAAGTAATTTACCATCTAGGATGATAAAATGAAAATAAATGATAATAGCATAAAATATTACCAAGTTAACCTTACCATAAGTATTAATTCTGGAGTCTGTCAACAAAAGGTGTTTGAAAATTCTCCCAGTGAAGAATGGTTGTGTGGATAGACATCAGGATTCTGGATGGTCTCAGAGTAACTGGGCAACGAGATCAGCAATGGGAACTTCTTGGAAGAGGTGACAAGAACCATTTCTGGGGTGGGCTCATGTGTTTGGTGGTCTCCTCCACTCGGGTTGCGGGCTCTGTGGGGGCTGGATTGTGTTTTATTCAGCTCTGCACCCCAGTATCTCACATGGGGCCTGACACATAGTAGGAAACAACATATGCTAAATAAATGAACGAGTAAATGAATGAATGTTAGGAACCCAATCAAAAGTAGAAGCATTTACTGAGCATTTCGTGTGTAACAAACATTATATATATATATCTTCTTAATTAATTACAACAGTCGGCATGCAACCAGGAGACAGAAACCACATTGAGTTACTTGAGAGAATTTAACGTAAAGGACTGTTAAGTATATATAAGATTGTTAACTAGGTAACTGAAAGAGTAATATGAGAACTATAAGGTAAAAAAGAGAGTGCAGCTGCAGAAAACAGTTATCACCTTAGAGATGAAGGATCACAGAGGAAAAATTTAGAATTATGAAAATATAGAGTCTTAGTGGAGGGACACTTTGAGCTGAAATGCAGACTACTGAGTCCGTCAGTGCTGATGTTTTTGTTTGGATGTTATAAAGTTAATCTGTGTTGAAAAACTGCAAACTGGTTTCAGCTTTTGCTCTGGGGAGACATTGTTGCTGCCAGGGTAAAAAGGCATTGCTGGGATGATGCTCATGGATACTCAACGAAATCCTCTTCATCCTTCAAGATCCAATTCAGATGTCGCCTGCTCTGAGAAGCCTTCTTGATCTCTTCCTTTAGATAGGAAGCAAGTCTCATCTTCCCCCTCCAGCTCTGCAGCCCCCTCTAACATCTCCATTGGCAGAACTTAAGAGAAAGCCAACTGGTTGAGCACAAATGTGATTTGCAGAGGCCCATCAATGCTATGATGCAAGTACTGCCATTACTCTCATTATACAGATGAGAAAACCAAGTGTCTAAAGAAGTCATGGTAACTTGCTTAATTAGTTGATGTGGCTGTGCCCTGATTTGAAGCCAGGAGCATCTGTTTTTAATGGCAATACTATACCAAGTTTCCTTTATATTTTTATATTAAGGAGGTATCAGAGAATAGAACAGATTGAAGTCCCGGGGTTGTTTGGTTGGTAGCTAGGGATGAGATGGTGGGGTGGGGGATTTAGGCATCACCAGTAAGAGCAGCGAAGCAGGTGCAAGGCAGTCCTGACAAATGCCTCCCAATGTACCACTTTAATCTCTCACTTTACTATCTTTTAATCAAAAATTAGCCACCCAACAAACTCCTCTTCATCCTTCAAGACCCAGCTCAGGTGTCACCTCCCCTGAGAAGCTTTTTAGATCTCTCCAGAGCGAGCCATGCCACCATGGTGTTCCCACAGGACTCGGTGCAGACACCTGGGTGGAGTTTATGTCTCTATATGCCACACTAGACGTGGGCTCCGTGAGGGCAAGCCTGGGTGTGTATAGACTCTGTCTGGTGCCCAATACCTAGTGATAATTATAAAGGCTTGGTTCTTCCAAAAGTGTGCCTCTGTGGAAGCACCGGCAACTTCAAGACCATATATTTTAATTCGTTTGCTAACTTCCAGCAGTTCTCGGTCCGGTGGTAAAGGCATGTTGAAAATATACCAGATACTTCCCCACCAACCATCCCCCACCCCACCCTGTTTTACCTCTTCATCTTTCACCTTTTTCAACCCATTCTTCTCACTTCAGTGAGATACAAACATAATCATATGAAGCCCCTGCAAAGACCTTCCAAAGGCTTTTCATTGCTCTTAGGATAAAGGCTAATTCTTCGACATTGTCATCTAGGTCATCCGACACCTGCCCCCTACCCTTCTCCAACCTTGCTTGAGTCTCACTACTCCCCACCCTCTTTCTGCCTTTTTCCACCCCGCCCTCCAGCTACTGAACCTCTTCAATTTCCCAAACTCACCAAGCTCTTTGCATCTTGGTCTTTGCAGGTGGGTTTCCTCTATCCAGGACCCTCTTTTCTTGCTCCCTTTGCTCAATTCATTCCGACTTATCTTTTAGGTTTCAGCTGCTGAGTCACTTCCTCTGGATGATTATTGGCAGAGTAACCTGATGCTCACAGAGCAGCCTGCTCCTGATCATATCTCTTATCCATAATATTGAAATAGCCTGCATTCACTCAGGACAGGAGCTTCCTGGTATGTGGCAGGTGCTCTATAAAAAAAAAAAAAATTAAAAAATAAACAAACAAACAAACAACAAATAAATAAATAACATAGGAGAAGTCTCTCCAAGTGATTTTGGAAGTCACAGCCTACCTGGTGACTTGGTGACATGGGCAAATAACTCTTTCATAGTGTCAAAGAGCCTTGTCAAAAGAGGACCTCTGAATGGGACTCTGGACCTGGAGTCAGGAGATCAGGGTTGGAGCCTCAGTGATTTGGGGGGCAGCCTGTTCGCTGCTGTGTTCGTTTCTTCATCTCTATAACAGGTATTGTAAGGGAGGAAAACAAACTTTTCCTTACTCTCCTAGGTTCTGCAGCTGAAGCCCAGGAAACTAAGCTGACAAAAGACAGATTAATAAGAGAAAGAAGTTTCTGAATGTGTGCAGCATGCATGTGCATGGGAGAAACTCAGTGATAAGTAACTCAAAGAAGTGGTTAAATTTTGAGGTTTTATAGCATCTTAATGAAGAACAGTAAATTTTCAGAACAGTAATAAGAAAAAGAAAAAGAGGTTTAAACTTTTGAGGACTGCAAATTGTGAGTAGGTAAATATATGGGGAAACTAATGGAAGATAGAAGTTATTTTAGTAAAGGATGTTATATAGATTCTTCTCAGTGCCATTTCTGGTCTGATAAGAGTCTAGAGTTGTCTCCTGCAATTAAGAGTCTAAGAGTTGTGTTCCTGGGTCCTCCTCTTTCTGGCATAGGAGAGGGAGATACCTTTGCAGATGGAAATTTATGTTCTGCTTTTAAGCAAATAGGGGACACGGGCAAGAAGCTTTTTTTAAAGTATCTGCTGTTTCTCGATTGTCTTTAGTTCAAAATAATCCTTATGCCAAAGTGGCATATCTCTGGGCGGCATATTCTGATCCCCTACTCTAACGAGTTCTGCCCTTCTCAACACATAGGATTGTAATGAGATGGCACATGTGGAAACTATGTGTAAACTGCAAAGTGATGTACGAATGTCAGGCATAATCATTTCCATGATCATCATCTCCAGGAGACAATCCAGACCACAGCCTTGAAAGCTTTATTTGCAGCAGCCCAAACCTAGGCCCTTAAGCCTTCCTCCTCCTCCTTCAGGGCCAAGCTGGGGCTCCTTATAGAGAAGACACATCAAAGCCCGACTGAAGGTTTTTACAGTTTAACATTGTACGAGTTTCTTCCTGAGAGATAAAGAGTCTGGAGGAAACGTGGGGAAGCTAATCTAAACTTCCTGCTCCCCAGCCCCCATCCCTGACTCTTTTAAGAGGAAGCCTGCAGGCTGTTTCTGACTTTCATTTGTGTCATTCATGATTCCCCTGCCCACTGCTTCTCCTAGACACTTCTAATTAAAAAAAAAAAAAAAAAAGCCACTGCAACTCCGTGTCCCAGGACCCCAGAGCAATAAATCAAAGGACAGCTCATTAAACATTATCCAGCCCCAAGGATGGGGTATTCCAAAGACTTAAAATCTTCCGGAAGTTGACTTCCTAACAAAGCAAAGACATCCACAGAATAAACATTAATGCAGCTACTGTATGGTATGTAACATGTTTTGTATCACTTAAATCTTACATTGACTATCCTCATTTTTATGGACAAGTAAATTTGGGCTCAGAAAGGTTTTGGATGGATGGATGGATGGATGGATGGATGGATGAGTAGGTAAATAAAGGAGCTTCTTGCCAGAGTCAAGAGAAAGTGTTTACATGTCCCAAAAAAGGCAGAGCTGTCACACATGGTTTCACATTGAAGCTCTTCACAGAAACAATCTGTGCCCTTCACTGGGTCAGTACCAGACAAGTCTGTGCTCTAGCAAAACTGTTCCCCATACCTAAGATTATAGAGAGGATCTTTCAGTTTTTTGTTGCAGCATTGCAGTCAGAAGAATCTCAATCTTGGTTCCATTTATGTACTGTGTGACCACAGACAAGGCACTGAACACCTCTGAGCTCAGTTTCCTCATTTATAAAATGGAGAACTACTTAACCTCATAGGGGTGTGAGGTTTAAATGATGTCACTCAAATATAAATATTTGTTAAATATGTATAACAAATATCTGTCTTAATTATGTTTCTTTTCTTCTCTCTGTCTTCTAGGCATTGTGAAAATCATTGCAGAGAATCTCCCCTCGAAGGGGAAAGTCTAGATGTGGCTGAGGTTCTCTGGAGCAGGCCTGGCTGTGCTCCTCTGGAATTGAGAAAAGAATAGCTTCTGCCCAGGTAGACAATGAGGAAATCAGTTTTCCCCTGTCATGAGGAAAGTCTTTTCTTCTGACTGGGAGAGGAACAGGTAGAGAGAAGTGTGTTGGGGCAGAGGGAGATGGGGGACAGAGAGGGACAGGTTAAAGACTCAAAGTAGCTGGGAGGCAGATTTCTTTTCCTGATTCACCCTAAAAGAGAATGCAGAAAAATTTTTTTTCCTTAGATTACTTCAGAATGGGAGTGTGTGTGTGTATGAGTGTGTAAAGAGGAAAGAGTGTGGGTATGTGTTTGAGTGTAGAAAGGGGATGTGGATGTGTGGAAGAGTGTGAGGAGAGGAGCGGGTACAGGGTGGGCAGACATGGGTAGGTATATGGAGAGGGGAGTGTGTAGAGAGCGAAGCATCATGGTGTGGGGTGTGAGTGTGTGTAGTCACACTGAGGAGATGGGCCTCAGTAATGAATAAAATCAGGTATGTCTAAGCACTGTTAATAAGCTCTTCTTCATAGAAAATTTATAAATAACTTTATTTTCCATTATTCATTCATTCATTTTTCATCATCAACACTGACTTACAGTGAAAAAACAAACAAACAAAATTATAATCCCTGAAGAACTTAGAATCTTATTGGAGAAGGTAAGACACAGAAGAGTTTAAATGATAATGATGAATATGTTTGGCGCATGCCAGGCACTGTTCTGAGTCCTTTCTGTGCATATTATATGATTAACTGTTCAACAAGCTTACGTGATAGGTTCTATTGTGACTCCCGTCCTGTTTAACAGATGTGAAAACCAAGACTTGGAATAACTGGTCCAAGGTCACACAGCTTGTGAATGGAGCTGGGATTCCAATGCATGCAGCCTGGCTCCTGAAAATGTGCTCTTAAGTAGCAATTGTATACCGTCTGTTCCTGGCTGACGTCCTTTACGAAGTACTGGGTGCCAGGGACCCATTGCTCTTTCCCCATCCTTCTCCCTTCATCTGCTACCTTGTTTTTTCTACTTCTCATGTCGTACCAAGACTAGGTAGAGATGGGTACAGAAAAGAGGCCAGTGTAAACTTAAGGGCCCATTCTTCTCCTTGCCCGCCAGCTTCCCCACCAGTACTGGTACCGAGGTGTTCATTACCCCAAAAGCTTCCCTCCTGCTGATTCCGTCGGAGGCGATGCCACGACAGCCCCTACAGTGGGCGTGCTGGGCCTCGGACTCGCGGAAGGATTTGACTTTAGTCCTCGGAGTCATGGCAGTATCTCCATCCGTAGAGCTCTTGTCAGGGACCAGAATAGGCTCAAGTGCTTTAGGGACGTTATCTCTTTCAGTTGAATCCCCATGATAGTCCCTTAAGGCAAGGACTATAGCCCCCTTGTTTAGAGCTCAGAGATATCAAATGGCCAGTTCGAATGGTGGTGTTGAGAGTACAGGCTGAGCAAAGCCCTGGCTCCAGGCCACACCAGCTTGCGGGTTGGTCTTTCCCTCTTCATACCTGGTTCCAAGTAGAGTGAAGAGTTGGTCCTGACTCTTTCCGCCGCCAGGTCAGAGACATCGAGTGGATGGTGCACCATCCTAGGCCGCCTCCACCACCGAGCGTCAGACTCAGGGGTAGGCCAAGACTGTCAGTCTGAGAGAGCAAGGAGGTACCCCGAAAACAACTCACTCCAGAAAACCGAATGGAGGCCTATGCAGACTAAGACCTGCTGTCTGTCCTTACCTTTGTCCCAGTCAGTCGGTTCCCTGAGCCCCCACACTCTTCAGCCTGAGTCCTAGGGAAAGCGACCTGTGCACTGCTCAAACTGAAAGAGCAGATCCATTCAAGCTTCCCCAAGCCATGGGAGTCTGGAGTACGGGGATCCCTTTTGATAACAGGTAACGGAAACAGAGAACTCTCTATCTTTGGTTGTTTCTTAAATCACTTGAGTGCGCTGAAGGATCAACAGAGGCAACACTAGGGCTGGGGGAGGGGAGGACACAGTGACTGCTACAAAAATGCAAATGCCTGAGGTGATAGGGCCAACGGGTAGGTGTGGCAGGAGCAGAAGAGGACAGCACAGAGGTCATCCGGCCACAGACCTGACTCATTGGCAACACTGAAGTTACTATTTGGGAGTGCCCGGAGACAGACAGGCGTTTTGGTTTGGGAAACAGTTTAAAGGCAAGCAGGGTTATGTTGATAGTGAAAGCTGGAGTGACAGCATGCTTACCCCATGGTATCATTCCTAACAGTTAAAATCCTTAGTTATAAAGGCTCCAAAAGGCTGTGTTCCTGCTTCAGAGCCGGTGGAGGTTTTAATAGCACAAACGTCGGCCATTGTCCTTTCTAAAAGGAACAATTCGATGAATAGTCCTAGCAGAAAGGAAAAGACACATTCCTCAGCTGTGTTTTGTCCCACTCCTGGCTGTCCAGTATAGCAGAGAAAGTCGTCTGAGCCAACTCAGCCCGGTCAGCGACCTATGACCTACAGCTCGGCACAAAAAGGGAGCTGGGCCAATCAGATTTCCACCTCAAGAATCTGAACCAAGAAATGCTGAGACATGCAGGCAGTTAACAGCAGGGACGGAGCCACAGAAGTGCATTGGAAGGTTCTCCATTGGGGATTCAAAACTTTAAGACCATGTAAGGAAGGGAGACCCAGAGCAAGCAGAGAACTAGTTAGGTGTGTGGGGAGAGGTGAGACTCTGGGAATGACTGTGAGAAAGGCAGTGACATCAATGGAAACCATGCAGTCCATGACCCTCAGAAGCACCCAGGGCACCTTTGGTCCCTGCTCCAGCCTCAAACCCATCTCACTTTCTTTCTCCTAAGGTAATGAGAACAGAGGGCTCTCTGTTCCTTGAAACCAGAAAACCAGCGTGTCTGACAAACGACCTCCGTGCAAGATGGTTGGGGAGGTTCTGGGATGTAGGGGATGCAATCTTCAGTCCATGGTGGCTTTGCAGGTTATGACAAGGATGTAGAAGAACTGTGTGAGCAAGGCAGAAAGTCTAGATGTGGTCATCAGCTGGGACAATACAAGAGGAATCTGACTTTGAAGGCCTTCACACATCTAAACCATACCTTGGGAAGGCAGGAAAACTGTAGAGTGGCTACTTACCCAAGCTGAGAAACTAGACCGCCTCGAATTCCAACTTCGCTTTCTAACTGTGAGAAATTGGGACGGGGGTGGGGTGGGGGGGGGCGGTGTGTACTCTTCTAAGTCTGATCTCACATCTCTAAAATAGAGGTAGAACCTCCTCCCTCAGGTTGTTGGAGATGTTATTGGAGTGGGAGGAGGGAAGCTTGGAAAGCAAGGTCTTTGGTAAATCTTATTTTTTAGCTGCTGTTATTAGGTATATCAACTCCTTCATGGAGGGCAAGAGGTGGAATTATAGGTTAAGAAATATTCCCATAGAATTTTATACCACAGTGCCTGGGATAGGCCTGTCGTGGCAGGAGTACACCTTTTTGTCACCCTCAGGGACTCTGTGAAGAAGGAGGCCTTCAGAGTCCCCTGGCCGCAGACAGACCTTACTTAGCCAGGGTTATTAATAGGAGTATGTCTGTTTCTGTCTGAAAATAGCCCCAGAAAATTATTTTAAATGAGCTTCCAGGTGGGTGGTGATATCACTTTTTATTGTCTTCCTCTCAGGAGACTTCAAGAACTCTCATATTTTCCTGTTTCATTTATAGCCAAACAGTCATAACAGGAAGATCCATTGCTCTGTGTAACTTCCTGAGTTGAGGCGGCCCAGGCTGCCTGGGGGGTCTCACAGTGAAGTGCCACACTACCCTCCACCACCCCCTATCCTTCTTTATGGTGTCCTTGGGAGAAGTTATCTTCCAGGTATAGGGGCCTGCTGGCTCCAACAGGAGGGCTCTGTCTTGTTGAGGGGCACTGGACTTGTGGGGCAAGGACCTTGACATAGAACAGGGTCCCAACTGCCTGCCTAATATGGGCTTTAGTCTCTGTTTTGAATGCTTTAAGAGGGTCCCTGTCTACAACAAGTGCCTTGTTACAAGTCCCTTCCCCAACCTCAAATCCCACACACTTCCACCCCCGCCATTTCTTTCCCTCCTTGCATTTTTTACTCACTTCTCTTCCCTACCCTTTTTAGCCATTACACCCTCAGGAACTCTCCATCTGTTGGGAACACACTCTCTTTCCCCCAAGACACTCACAGAAGGCTCTCATCACCTTCTGTCTTAACAGAAATCTTCACTTCCTCTGCAGCCCTTCAGAAAAACGTTGCTCACTCTTCAGACTCAACTCTATACTACTGAACTAGAAATGACTGAATTGTTTTGGCTCTCTCTTGCCACTTCCACACCACTGCTTGTTCACACATATTTTTCTTTGAGCCTCATGCTATCCAGTCGTTCTCTCCTTAGCACTGAAAATCATCCAATGCTCATTCATTGAATCCTTCATGGCCTGGCTCTCAGTCTTTCTCTCTAGCTCAAGTCTTGTGTCACTCTAAGAGATTTCAGTGCCTAGACAGACAACTGATTGGACCATTACTTCTTGGATCTCCTTAACTCCAAGGAACTTCACTCCACACTGCTTTCAGCCACCACTCCCAGACCCCATCCTGGATCTTATTGTGACCCAAGACTGGGTCACCTAGATTCTGATAACTTTCTTCGTGGTTACATTCTCCCATTCTTTGGGCTATCTCATGATCTCATACCCATGACACCAGCATTTTGCCCTTCAAAAGACCCCAGCCCTTTGGTCCTATCATTTCCCTCAGTCTTCTAGTCCTTCCGGCTGAAAATCCAGACCCTGTAGGTAATCATGTGAACTATACTCGCACTACCATTTCCTTCAAGCTGCTATCCTGCTGTGTCTTCCTCCTCCAGGAATTTGTTATCTTTTTCCAGTCTCAGTGTAGACCATTCAAGTCCAGCTCCTGAACTCATGCCTTGCACCTCCCCTGCTGACTCCTCTATTGTGACCTCCCTTCTCTGCTTCAACTGTCCCACTCCTCTGGTATTTTCCTCTTGTCCTATAAATCTGTCCAGTCTACTCTGTCTGACATGAACCCTCCTAAGCCACCTTCTATCACCCTCCAATTTGACCTCCCCTTTCTATACTTTACTCATATGTCATCCCCTTCCTCACCTTGTACATACATGTTCCCCAAACCACTGCATTCTGGCCTCTGTCCTGACCGCTCCATGGAAACTATGTTCTCTAAAGTCATGTCATATGTACTGTTACTGTACTATATATGTACTAAATTACAAATTACCCCTGAAACTTAGTGGTGTAAAACAACCATTTTTTATTATGCTCGTGCATTCTGAGAACCAGGAAGTGCGGTTAGTCACATAGTAGAGCTTGTCACTGTTCCATGATGTCTGCTGGCTGGAGACCTGTACATGGTCTCTCTAGGTGGTTTGACTTCCTCACAGCATGGTGGCCTCGGGGTAGTCTGGTGTCTTACATGCCATGCTCTAGTATTTTAGGAAACAAAGTAGAAGAGGCATGGCCTTATATGACTCAGAAATCATGATTTTATAGCTTCAGAAGTCCCATAGCACCACTTCCACCATAGTTCATTTGTCAAAGTGGTCACAAGCCTATTCGGAATCTAGGAGGATAGTAAAGACCTCATTTCTCAATGGGACAGTGGTGAGGTCATGTTGCAGAAGAGTATGTGGCATAAAATATATAGTCGCAGTCATTTTTGAAAAATACAATCTACCACAGTCTTTGATGGTTTTCCAGTTATTGAATCCAACAGATATTTTCCGGCTAATATCTTGATGTCTGCTGTATTTGTTATTGACCATTCCCTGCTTTGTGAAACTGTCTACATCCAACCATCTGGATTACCATACTCTTCCAATTTTAGGCAAATCACTGTCTATTTCCCACCCTTTATGTGTACCTCTGTCCTCTTCTAAATAAGAATATTCCTTTAGGGTCTATTTTCAGCCCTCAGCTTATCTCACTCTGATTTCTCTCCCACAACTTCAATTACCATCTATGTGTTACTAACTCCCAAATCTATCCCACCAAAGAACATTGGCACCCCACAAAACTTCCTTGTATAACCTTCTAATTGCTCTTTTCTTTTCAAAGATATTCAATATCCTGTTTTCTATCATCATGGAATTTTTCTATCATCATTGAAATTTATTTAACCATAGAGTCTGTACTCTATACTTAATACTCATCGTGTATTTTTTGTGAAAATCATCCATGTTGTTTCCTGTAGCAGCAGTTAGTTCATTTTCGCTGCTGTATAGTATTCCATTGCGTGACTAAACCACTGTTTATTTGCCCATTCTACATGGACATAACTTTTTTTCAGTTTGGAGAAATTGCAAATAGCACTACTATAACAATTCATGACTATGACGTATGGTATACATATGTACACATTTTTATTGGATCTACGCCTATGAGTAGAATTACTAGGTCATGAGCATATATATATATATTCAGCTTTAGCAGATACTGACAATTTTCTAAGATGGTTGTGCCAATTTACACTCCAGGAGCAACGTTTATGAGTTCCATTTACTCTACATCCTTGCTAACACTTTCATTTATTAACATATTTATTATAAGCTGTTTTGAAGAGTGTGCAGTGATATCTCACTGAGGTTAAATTGCATTTCTTTAATAACTAATAGTGTTAAGAACTTTTTCATATGATTGACCCTTTAAATATTTGCTTTTGTAAAGTGTTTAAACTTCTGCTCATTTCTCTATTGGATTTTTTTTTTCTTATTGCTTTACAGGCATTCTTCATATATTGTATTACTTTCCTAGAGAAGCCATAACAAAGCACCACAAATTGGGTAGCTTAAACACTTCTGGAGGGGAGAAGTACAAGATGGTGGTATAGTCAAAGTTGTTTCCTTCTGAAGGATATGAGAGAAAGTCTGTTCCCTACTTCTCTCCTAGATTCATGTAGCTTCCTGGCAATCTTTGGTATTTCTTAGTCTGTAGATCTCTGTCTTTACCTTTACATGGCATTCTCTCTGTGTATGTGTCTCTTTATCCAAATTCCTCCTTTTGTAAGGACATCAGTCTTATTGGATTGGGGCCCACTTTACTTCAGAATGACTTCATCTTAACTAATTACATCTGCAATGACCTCATTTTTAAATAAGGTCATATTCTAAGGTATAGGTGTTAGGACTTCAACATATGAATTGAAGGGTGAGGCATAATTCAATCGATAACATATATGTTTTGAAAACATCTTCTCCCAGTCTGTGGTTTACTGTTATACTCTTAATGGTGCTGTAGTAGATTAAAGATGACCATAAAATTTTTTCATTCTTCCTATTGAGAGCTGGTGTTAATTACCCTCTCTGCTTGAATCTAGGCTTGCCCCATGGCTGCTTAACCAATAAAACATGTTAAAAGTGATGCTGTCCCAGTTCTGGGCCTAATCTTCCCTCTATCTAACCAGCCATGTGAAAGAGCCATCTTGAATTTTCCAGTCCAAGTAACCTCTAGGTGACTCAACTCCAACCAGCATCATGTGGAGCAGCAGATCTGCCCAGCTGAGCCCAGTCAACCCACAGTCATAAGAGGGAGTAAAATGGTTATTGTTTATGTCAATAAGCTTTAATGAACAGAAGCTAATTTAACCTCTTCCAAATTTATCATTGTTTCCTTTAGGGTGTCTTGTTTAAGAAATATTTGCTTTTGGTGTCTTGTTTAAGAAATATTTGCTTCCATTTAGAACACGAGTGCTCTCCTATGTTATATTCTAGAAGTCTTTGATTATCTCACATTTTAAGCTACATTATCTAAATGATTTTTGTGCATGATATAATGTAGTGGGGGTATATTCTTTTTGAATTTAATAATAATAACTCTTTTGAATTTAGAATTGTGTGGCACAAAACACCAAGATAGTAGTACTTTAGCATCGGAAGTAAGGGAAAAAAACCTTAAAACCTCCATAATTATTTTACCTATCTGCTATCTCATCACTCCCAACAGATCTCAAAACAATGGAGATTTAGTTACTTATTCATTCATAAAACATTTATTGAGAGCCAGGATTTACACTTTTATGGACCAGATGCTGAACTAGGTGCTTAAATACATCAAACGAGGTATGGCCTATCTTTATATAATCACAGTCTTGTGGGAGAAGTGGTCAATAACACATAATTTAAATTGTGCTGAGTATTATGAAAGAAAACCGGAGATGTGATGGGAGTGGAGATCGGGAACTCCTGACTTAGTCTGGAGTTAGGGGTGCCTCAGAGAGACTTCCTGCAGAAGTGATGTTTAAGCTGAAAAGTATGGAATGAGTTTTAATTATCTAGACAAAAATTCCAGACAGAGGAATACACAGCATGTACAGAGAACTCTAGGCAGGAGGTACCCAGTGCGTTAGAGAAACTAAGAGGAGTTTTGTGAGGCCAGAAGAGAGAGGATGAAGGGATCACCAGAGGAGACTGGAAAGGTAGGAAGGGGCTAGACTTGTAAGCCCTCTTGAAGGAATCCAGACTTTATAGCAAGAGCAATGTGATGATGCGTTTGAAGGGTTTTAGGCCAGAGAGTGGCATGATGAGATTTGTGTTTTTCGAAGATCACTAGGCTGCCTTTGTAATGCAAGGTAGAACATAAGCAGTGTCTGACACATGCTTCAAAATGCCATGATGGTCCGCAAAATGCAGAAATCCCATCGTCTGGGGGCATCAAGAAGGCTTTCATGGAGGAGGTACAATTGCATAGCAGAATCGCCCGGATACCGGAAGACAGAATGTGTGTGTGTTGGGAGGCAGAGGAGAAAAAGTCTAGATGCAAGCAGCGGGCTGCACTCAGTCACAAATCTAGATAAGTGTGGGACGTGTTTGGAGAATGGTATACTGTCCAGTCTGGCTGAAGGGTATGGGAGATAAACATGGAAGAATAGGTTGTGGATATTAAGGGCCCAGAAGGCACATATGGATATATACATGTACAGCTGATCCTCATAATGTGTTTACAAATTCACCTACTTGCGAACATTTATTTGTAACCCCAAAATCAATACTCACAGTACTTTAGCAGTCATTCACAGATATGTGCAGAGTAGTGAAAATGTTGAGTCACCTGACATGCACATTCCCAGCCGGGGTTAAAGCAACAAGGTGACCCTCTGCTTTCTTGTTTCAGCTCTCATGCTGTAAATAAGTGTTCTTTTTGGAGTCTATTTAGTGACACTGTTATTTTTTTTTTCTTTTTGTAGGTAATTTCACAATTTAAAATAGCCCCAAGACAGAGTGCTGAAGTGCTACCTAGTGTTCCTAAGTACAAGAAAGCTGTTATGTGCCTTATGGAGAAAATATGTGTATTAGGTAACATTTGCTCAGGTGTGAGTTATAGAGCTGTTGGCCATTAGTCCAATGTTAATGAATCAACAATATATATTAAAAATAAATAAATATATACAATGTGCACATATATATGTAATATATATATATATATACAATCTGTAAACAAGAACATAAAACAAGGTTATGTATTAATTGTTGATGAAAAAGTGCCCAGAGTCTTGTAGGAACCCTACATTTCCCCCAGGGAACAATGGTTCAATATTAGCTATTTCGGTGTTTATGGAACTACTGTGAATAATGAGAATTAACTGTATCTACACACACATTCCACCACCACTACCCCCACCACCACCATCTCCTCCAACCCTAGAGCTAGTTGTTAAACATTACCAACAACCATTGACTAAGGCAGACCCTGCAGGAGCTTACCACACTGTGGGAGTGTCAGCTGACCATACTGCTTACAGCTAGACAGTCCTTTCTTTAAGCAAGATCTGAGTGACACATCTCTATATGGTCACAATTTTCAGGCCCTCAGTTAGAGAAAGTTTAGTCTTTGGAGTAACTAAGACCCAAGTTTGAATCTCATCTCCTCCATTTACTAGCTGTGAGTCCTCAGGCAAGTGACACTGTAACTTCATTATCCTTGGTAGGATAATGTGAGGCTCAATGAGATCATGTATGTAAAATGCTCAGCTCAGTACCTGGCACATACATGGTAGATGGTGAATACTTATTCATCCTCCTATAATCCACCCCAAGCTCCAGCAGAGAGTGGGGGAGAGGAAGTACTCCCTTCTCTGCCTGTGGCTCAGAACTCTGGAGCTTCATGCTAGAGCAGTGCTGTGCCCAGTCATTCTAAATAAACTTTTCAGGCTCACTCTGTCTGAAAGGCTCGGGCTGGTCCTGCAGTGGATATGCCCAAACCTGAGAAGACCTGCTGCCTGCAATAGTCCCCTGTTCTCATGACCACACAAGGAGTCTACTTTCCAGTCTGATTCTTGCTACTTTTCTGTGATGACAGGAAAAATAGGCAATGCTCTAGCTGGTGTCTCTGTGTCTGCAGTTTTTTGGTTTTTTTTTGGGGGGGGGGGCGTGGGGGAGGGGGAGGGAGGGCTGGGAATGGTTATATTTGCTTAGTCTATTCTTCCTCTTGTTTTGTGATTCCCTACTCTGAGATTCAGAAGCCCCGACTGCCCCAGTTCCAGCCTTGCTTCTTCTGACTCAGCTTTACCCTCAAGACACAGCTTCATCTCTGAGTCATCAGACCGAGCTTTCGAGGACAGCAGTCTGACACTCCTGCTTTATCTTCCCGAGGTAAGGTGCTATGTTTCCAGACTTTAGTGCCATCCCATGCCTAATTTGGCTCACAACACCTAGAAAGCACAAAACGAAGTCTTAATGAGATCAGAGAACACAGAGAAAAAGGCTCCAGGACCAGGAATCAGAACGCCTGGTTTTAGTTCCAGCTTCAATTAGCTTGTGTGACCTTGGACTAGTCATGGAACCCTCCTGTACTGGGGTTTCCTCTTCTAGAAAACAGAAATAGTCTTCCATGCCAGGTCCATGCCTCAGGAGTGCTGGGAGGTCCAAATCTCCCGCCCCCCCCAATCTCCAGGGCACAAGTCATGGACTGGATCTGTTCATAAACTCATTCATTTAGCTTGAACAATGTTGACCTAGATAGTATGTATTTAACATTTTTAAAGTGGGTTACCGACAAATTGGGAAACGTCACTTAAATATCTGGATTTATGGATTCTCTTAAAAACTGGGAAGATCTGGCCATATTAACTCCTTGCCCTGAATGGCAAAAATTGACTGTAGTTGAGCAGCAAGCAGCAGCTCCTCACTTGGGCAGGAGCCTAGAGCTGCCCTCAAGATCACCACAGTCCCCACCACTCTCTATTGCGTCCCAATACTGGGGCCAGGCCTCTGTTGCCATTTATTATTATTCTGGGGCTATTGATTTGCTCTCAGAGGAGCCCTAGTGGGAGGGAAATCATTATGATAACTATGTTTTCATCAAAATGGTAAAATGAAATTCTCAGAAGTGTCTCTTGCCCCAAATTATCTCCCGCTTGAGGGAGTCTATGCCAATGGGCCCTTTTGGAAGGCATGTATGGTGGGTCAGAGCTAGGATCTGGAGTCCCACAGGCTTCACTACGTTCTACCCTTCCCTCATCCATTATGTCCTCATCTGGATGGGGTAGTAGCAGCTCTTTTTCTCCTACGTTTATTGTGCACAATGTCTGGCACTTAGTGAGCTGGTCATTTGAAGTCAGTTACTGGAATGCAAATCTTTTGACCTGATAAAAAAGTGTTTTGGAAGGTGGGAGTGTAAAGTGTAAGATTTAGGATTCCTGAGTGGGAAGGAAAAAAGCAAATGGAAAAACACATGACTTAAGAGAGAGAAAAATTCGTCTACATGCATCCCCACCCTCACTCTTCCACCTCCTCAGTGGGAAAATCTCACTGGCGACGTTCGTCACCCCACTGCACTCGATTCCGTTACCAAGGCTGGATTGCTTCTAGTCCTGGCTCGGGCAAGTCACTCTCTTGTGTGATGGCGTCTCTCCATCTGTAATATAAGGTAAGGATCGAAATGCCCCATTAACTGTAGTGGGCAAAAATGAGTTGAGATAAATGCATGTGAAAGCACTTTAGAAATCTGAAAGGCGCTATACATAGGAGTTTTTGGGTTTTTTTTCAGAAAGTTTTTCTTCTAAACTCTGTCCAAGGGCTTTTCGAGTTTATCAAAGCTAAGACCCTCCCCCTGGGTTTCGCAGGGCTGCCCCTTCCTACACACCCGAAGCCCGCGCCGCGTCAGGGTTTTTTTTTCCCCCCTGGCGAAGGCGGCGACTCCGGTGGTGTTGGCAGCCGGCAACCAAGGACGAAGCCTCGGCGGGCGGCGCCTGGCCAGCCCGGCAGCGGCCGCGGTGGGTGTGCCCCGCAGGGTGTGCGCCCCAGGCCCAGGCCGAACCCGCCAGAGTGAGGGCGCCTGAGATTGTGCGCGCCCTGGATGCCGACTGTGCGCCAGCCGGGGGGTGCGCGCTCGGGACGGGGATTGTGCTCCCGTAGGCTGCGTGTCCCCCGAAGCCGGGCTGTGCGCCCACCCCTGGAAGAGCCGGCTGACTCCCGCCGGACTCGTGTGGCTCGCCAAGGTAAGGCACCCCGCGACCCCAGCCTGCGCAGTGTGTTGGTGGGGCGCGCCAGCACCTAGACCTGCGCAACCTCGGTCTTGGCTCCGGCTCTCCGCCAGGCTCCTTTGCTTCTGCCGCCCGCCTCTCCCCTCTCCTCGCGCCGCGGGTCCCCAGCTCCCCTGAAGGCAAAGGCTGCGGCAGCCTGGGCAGACCTGGCGCCCCCGCCTGGGGTCCGCGGCAGAGCGGAGCGGGTGGCTGCCCCGCGCAGGCGCCGCTCCCTTTCTGCCCCGACCGTCTCTCGGCGCCCCAATGCTGACTAGAGAGACCGGTGCCGGAGGGGGCGGGGGAGAGGGCGGACGCCTTGTCCTTGCGGCTCGGGATGATGCAGCCCCCACCCAGCGCTTCCGAGCCGGGCGCTGCGGTCTGGGATGCAGAGTGCGGGACTGGTTCACCCTTTGGCGGGATCCCAGGACTACCTGGGATCGAGCTCTTAGTCTGTTGTCTTTCGCAAAAGCGGGCCCCAGTTCCTAAACTGGTACCCCTTGGCCTCTGGCTGAACTTTCCGGTGCTCGCGTAGGGATACAACTCTGGGTGAGATAGTCGGGCCCTTTGAGGGGTCGGATGCGCTGGCGGCGGCCGAGGGAGCTGTGGCAAGCCTGTGCACCACTTGGTGAGAGTCCTTCCCTCTCATCCCTCCCTAAGGTCAAACATTTGACCCCATGTACTTTGTCCCTGCTGAGTGGCCAGATACTTAGCATACGAGCTAGAAAGTGGAGCCCCCATGGCCTCTACACCAGGTCTTGATCTGCATTTGCCCTGGGACATCGCTAGGAACCAGCGGTTTTAGTTTCCAAGTGCCCTTGGGTGCTGGCCTGGAGGGAGAGGAGGAGATTCCTAAGGATGACCCCCTGAAGCTTGGGCAAAATGTTTTCTTAACCAAGTAGGGTCAGGGGAAGGTCAGAGTGCAGCCAGTGACCAGGATGAAGCCTAGGGAGAAAGCCTCTTGAATTAAATGCAGTTCCCAAGGACCTACCTGGGTAAACCAAATGCAGGTTCCTTAGAGTCTTTTGAGACATGACACAGGAGAACACAGAGCTATACTTTGAATAGAAGCAGAGTCCACTTCGATATTGCCTTTTCAAGTCCAGCCCTCCTGCACTGTACAAAACTCCTTATCACTGGACTTATAATGTGACTTATGGGGAATGTTAAAGGTCAATGAGAACAGGGAATGGTTCAGGGTCCACTCCAGACTTCGTTTAATCAATAAATGCTTGCTCTGTGCTGGGCACCGACAAGGTAGTGGGATACAGAAATGAACGAAACTGGCCGTGTCTGGTCTCATGGAGCTTGCAGTCCAGTGGCCAAGACTACTTGAATCAAATCACTTAAATAAATATAGAAGTATGAACAGGTCCTGAATTCTTTGAAAGCAAAGGATGAGGTGCTATGAGAATCTGTGATAGGTACAGTAGCCGCCTAGTTAGAAGGCTGATAGGTTAAGTGGTTGAAGAATGTAGAAAGAGCTTTCTAAGCAGAAGGAATAGCATATGAGAGGGCCCTGAGTTAGGTGGCAGGGTCCATTAGAGGGACTGAAAGACTGTTTACAGGTGATGAACAGGGGTCTAACCAAATGAGCATGCCCCTTACATGCATCTCATCACTGGGGCCGATCAGTGCCTTCCTTTCTCAGCCATAATAATAGGCAGTTAGAGTCCCCCTGGCTGGGAAAGAGGGAGAGACTGACAGAAAGGGGCTGGACTCACTCTCCATGCATGCACTTATCACCAGCACCTTGATCAGCCCATGCCCACTGAGGGTGCAAGAAAGCAGCAGCTCTTTCCTCCAATTGTTCCCCATAGCTGACTGCTCACAACTGACCGAGGCCTCTGCCCAATGTTTACGAAGGTTCGTGCTGGGAGTAGAAGCTAGCCTTCAACTTTTGAAATGAGAATAAACTCATTGCCTGCAATGTAAAATTTCTTGGTTGGCATCTCCTGCCTAATCTGGGCCTTGTCTACCTTTCCAGCCTTATTTCTACCATTTCCCCCATTCTCCTTTCTCCTCAATGTGGACCAGTTATGTTCTACTCACAGTGGTACTCCAAGCAGTTCCTGGAACACACACTGCCTTTGCACACGCTGCTCTCCCTTTGTTTAAAATACTCTTCCTACTTATTCATCTAGTGAATGCACACTCAGCTTTCAGCTTCAACATTGAACTTAAGGTTACTTACCCCAGCCCCATCCTAACCAAGGCCTTTCCTGACTAGAGTCAAATGTACCTTCTCTTTGTTTCTGAAGCAACCTGAACATCTGTCACAGTGAGCATTAACTGCACTGTGCATCTTAAAGTGGAACTCTCCTTTCAAGAACGTAGCATAGAGAAGGACACACAGAAGGGACTCAATAAATATTTATTGGCTGAAAGCCATCGAGTCTAGTATCACTTAACTAGTTTATGGGAGCGGGGAGTGTTAGAGATATCTTAGAGATTTTGTTGAAAATTATGGATACTCTTCTTCAAATATGTATGTATGCATACAGCCCTTCTCTCCCCTATTGATTCCATTTCCTGAACTTTGGACTTTAATTTTATAGGAAATAGGCCTGATGAGGTGCAGTGACTACCTAAGCATCTGCGGCTGGTTAAGAGCATAAACACCTGCCCCCACCACCACACACATCACCCCCAGCTCTGACAACCAGTCCAGGGCTCCTTCCAGCTCTCTCTGCTCTGTTAACCAAGTAACCTCCTTTTGTCCCTGGTACTTGTGAAAGCTACTGCTCATGGCTGGAAGATGAATGTCTTGGTTTTGCTTCAGTTCAGTAGCAGCCTAAGGTATGACAGGGAGAAAAATCTTATTATGGGCAGAGTTGACAATTAGGAAGACAGATGAGCCATCTCCCTGGCCCATTCGCTGCCCCTTGCATGTAATGTTATACATCTGTTTTAGCTGGAGGAAGGTCACGTGTGCTTCACAGTTATCTTCTAGGCCCTGGATGGAGCCATGTGGGTCAGGTTTGGAAATGCTCTGGACAGAACCATTGAGATCAGAGGACTGGCCCTTGGTCTTGTCAAAGGCTTCTTGCCCATAGAACAGGCTGTGGGGAATGAATGGAGAGAATGGGGTTCTTGCTTATTGACACTGGAGCTCTTTCTTGCCTGCCTGCCTCCCTTCTGTTTTTTCAACAAGACACCTACTTCAGGCTACTGCGCCAAGCAGTGCCTTCTTATTTGCAGATCAGGATCTTCATTAATTCTGTAATTCACTCATTCGTCAAAAGGAAGGGTCCTAGCATGTGAGCCAGTGATACGTGGGTCTGCTCCTCAGGTAGGGAGGAAAGAGGTAAATTTTATTTCTAATTCAACTCATACTTTTGAGAGGTGTGGTAGGAAACACAGGACTTCTTATGGCTGAAAGTGTCCTCAGTTTTGAAATTCTGATCTCGTGCAAGTACGTCATCTGTGGGAGTGGCGGGGGGAACTAAATGTTCTTAACCGTAAAATGGGTTCGATAACAATCTTTTCTTGCCTATCTCTGGCCAGAGTGCAGGCACAGTTATCACATTTCAGATGGTAGATCCACTCACTTCTGTATGTGACACAAGAGCAGTACAATATCATAATAGGATACACATGTGTCAAGCCCCGACACATTTAATCCTCACAATAATCTTAGAGATAGTTACAGTCATAATCCCTGATGTACAGATGTGGAAAGTGAGGCTCAGAGAGGTTAAGTGCTTTGCCCAGGGTTATAGAACTAATAAGTGATAGAACTGGGATTTACTGAGCTCTCTGTCCCTAGAGACCAGATGGCTAACCACTTTGTGCTATTCCGTAGTAGAGTCGATGGGAAGAGGTGCAGGCTTGGAGGCCAGGGTGTTCAGGGATTGGAGCCTAGATATGCTGCTACCTAGCTGATGTACAGACTCATCCCTAACCTCTCTGTGCCTCAGAATGCTAATCTCCCAGTCCCAGAGTTTGGACTAAGAAGCTTCTAATAAATGTCTTTCTGTGAACAGTTTCCAGTCTATGTGGATAATATTTCAAAGTAGGATTAAAGGAAAGAAAAGGGGCCCTCTGGCTAAAAATAGGTCTGTTGCAGTTTCCAGGATAAAATAAATGCTGCCCCAAGATTTCAAGTAGATGGTTAACGTGATATGCAGGCAGTTATAGATTGGTGGTGTCTGAAGAAGCTGGCTGACCGTTCCTTCTTCAAGAGAAAGAAGTCTGTTTTCAAAAGAACGCCTCACTGTCTCGCCGGAGCCTTGAGGCCTCACATAGCTTTTTGGGAAAAAACACAAATCCCAATTCCCATCTCCCTTCCCATTTTATTCCCCAAAAGTAAATAACACTTATTGGCTGGATATATATCTTTTTAAATGTGTCTGTGGCTTTTTCTCCTTTGTGTGGAAGGACCCTTTGTGTCTGCAGTTTCTTTTGGTATGTCTAGTTTGTGACTCTAACATCAAGGGACAAGAGGACAGAGAAATGTGACATTGAGGAGAATTTGCTCCAGGTAAAGATAGAAGAGCAGAATTGGGTGCTGATTTTATCTCCACAGCCTGATTTCTGCCCAGAAGCCAGAGACGCTGACTCTCAGTGAAATTGATTTTGATTTTATAACAGGGCACCAGGCAGCAGGGCTGAGTGTTTCCAGGTGCCAAGCTCATGGGCTATTGCATACCGCTCCCCACTCCCTCTGCCTTGGAAAATGTAGCTATCCCACTCTTGGGGAAAGGTTTAAAAGACCAGGCATGCCAAGTTGGAAGGTGGCTGAATATACCCCAGAATAGTCACTTTTGTTAGGTTGCATATTGAATGTATGGGAGAGGGAGTATTTTATCAGAGATGTTTGAGTAATGTTTTAAGAGATGGTTTTCATGTATCATTTACGTAATTTTAAATCAAGGGTAAAGACCATCACCTCTCTATTCCTCAAAAAAAGGAGAAGGGTAAGAGAGGAAAAAAGATTTCACTATTTAGTAGCCCTGTGAGCAAAATGACTCAAATTTGTTGAACTTCAACTTCCTCTTCTGTAAAATGCTGTTGATAATGTGGACTTAAGGCTCTTCTGATACAGACAACAGAAAATCCATTAAGCCGATTCTAATAAAGAAAGTGAAGAGCCATAAAGTGAAGTATTGCTATCTAAGCACAGGTCTGGAAAGAGGCCAGGCATCCTTGATCAGGGTGGAGAGGGTTCTGAGTTCTACCGGTACAGGTAGCCACTGGTCTTCACTTTGAGTGTCATCAGCTCAACTCAGCTCAACTTGTCCTCCTACTATCACCCTAATCTCTTTGCCACTTAGTTCAAGTTCCAGAGAGGAGCCTGTTTTCTGGAAGGTGAGAGTTTCTCTCCAGCCCATCCTCGCTGGTCTCTCATCAGCCTAGACATAGGATGCCGCTGAAGCATGTGTCCTCCCTGGGCCTATCAGATGGGAGAGGGGAGGACAGAGGACGGTCAGATGTATAGAACTCGACCATTTGGGGCAGGTAGGGCGGTGGGTAGAGATTCCTCAAAAAGGAATGTGCCCAATACAAATACTTACTGAGTTGTAAAGGACCTAACAGATTCTTAACTTGGGGGTTAACACCTCTAAGGGGTCATATGTAGTATTCAGAGGAGTCTGTGAACTTTGGTGGGGGGAAAAATAACAGCATTATTTAGAATTTTCTTTGGTTATCAGTGACCAACAGACCACAATATATTTTCAGTACTCATGACATTATCACCAGTAGGAATCACAGATATTTTCCTATCACATTTAAGATGGTAGATCCACTCATGCAGACATCTTGAACTATGATTTATGCCCCTACACTAGCTGCTAGGGCTTGTTATTTAATGTGTTAATAAAGAACATAGATTACTATATTCCACACTCATTTAAAAATTTTTTAATAATTATATTTCAATGTAATTGGTTTTCTTTGAAGTCAAGCTATGCATTTTATGTTATGTATTTTTAAATGTTCTGAGAAAGGGTCCATAGGCTTTATCAGTCTGCTAAAGGGGTCCATGGCACAAAAGGGGTTAAGACCCCTTTACAGGAGATCAGTCAGCTTTAGTTCCCAATATCTACCCTCCCTCATCCTAATCTTTCATGTACTCATCTATCTCTGTCTAATTAGTACAAGACATTCTTGAGCAGTTATAAATTCCATCAAATAGTTTGGCAAATTTGTAAGAACACATAATTTGTGGTTTGGATAGAAGGTTTTGATGTATATACAGAGGTTAATTTACAAATTGCAGGCATGCAATTTGTAACTGGTTAGGTAATTCCTATCAGCCCACAAACCCACCAGGCCCTGCATTGATTGCTTGGCCAACCCCATGCGAACTAGTCCATGGAAATAGCCGTTGAGTGGACAATTATGTTTCTGAGAGGTTAAGGAGTTGTGAAGGCTAATTGATGAATCATTTGAATAAACGCAAGCTAGAATCCTAGGAAGGAAGAGAAGTACTGGGAGAAGTAACTTTGAAGTGGGTTCTGTAATGGTGGGAATGCAAGGGGGTCAGATGGAGGGAGGGAGTCTGTGAGGATGTGGGAGACTGGCCAGATGCTGATTTTGAAGAGGAAGCCAAGAGAGAGGAGAGCCCACTGGAGCAACATTAGATGAGTGGTTGGGTTTTTGCTTCATTTTACTGAACAGTTAAAATATGCCAGACACTGCGCCAAGCCCTTTAAATGTAACAGTTATTTATTTACAAACTACCCATTGTATTAGTGAGTAAAGTGAGGCTCTCAGAGGTTAAATACTTGTTCGAGGTCGCAAGGGTATTAAGTTGTATAGCCAGGAGCTCAGCCTAAATCTGGCTGATTCCAGAACCCTTCCCCTTAAAACCACTTCAGGCAACCACAGGAAAATGTTTGAGAAAACTATGATTGCCATTTTGTTTCAGTAAGAATGTGCTTGCTATCTGTCCAGTCTTCTCCATCCTTCTCTCCAGCCTTTGCCTGTTCTCATGCCCCTTCCTTTTCCCTCCCCACCCTTAATCCATTCACAGGCACTTGTGCTGTGAGTGTGAGAATAGGATAAAAATTAAGAGCAAAAGCTTGGGATCGGGCAGAACTGGGTTATAATTCTGGTCTGCCCACCTGGCTGTGACCCTGCCAAGCCTCAGCTTTTGTATCAGTGAAATGGAAATAATGGTTCCTCTTTCCTACATTGACATATCCTCACCCTAGTGCTTCGGCACTATTTTAGATAAGTCTTTCCATTTGAGTGCCTCCACTCTCCTCTTACACTGGGCGATTGTCCTCATCTTCTTCATTGTCCATTCTTGGCATCTGTTCTGAGTCCCATAACCTAAAGTTTATCTCTAGGAAGCCTTACCAGTTACCTAGACCAACCTTACTTTATAGATGAGGATACAGAGGACCAGCAAAGGCAAGCGGAAGGCTCTGGGTGACGTGGGAAATGCATAATTGAGCTGGAATGGGAACCCAGGCCTCTTGCTGCAGACCACCACCTGGCCCTGACACTAATGCCAAAAGTGTCTCTTCCCCACTGTTAAGCAGGCTATTTTGGGATATAAGGACACTCAGGTGAACACCTGAAATCACAATCTTCTGCAGTTACTACTTGCCACCAACTTGTACCTGCCTCGGGGCTGGCCTTCCCTGACCTAATCTCTCTCTTTCTACCCTAAGGCTTTGCCAAATGTTGAATAGAGAGCCCTGTGTTAGCCAGGTCTGTGGGTGGCTTCTTCGGGTCATGCTTGGTGGTGCCAAAAGGCTCTTGCCAAGGCCTGAAATTCCCTGCATTGGAGTCATTCCTTTGGATTTGTTTGTCTTCTCTGAAGAGCTATTGTCAATATGCTAATATGTTACCCTGAAGGGCAACCTGTTAACCCACTGCTTTAGGGCTTGCTCAAGACTGGGATGCCTGGGACTTTGGTTAAGTCACAGCACTTCCCTGTACCTCAGTAAAGTGGAGATAATGAGAGATTGCATTATAGGGTCGCCCCAAGGATAAAATTAGACAGTGCACATAAAGCACTTAACATAAACATAATAAGTAGTCAATAAAATTAGCTTTTTTTTTGTCCCTAAGGCAATAGGATTATTTGGTCAGTTTTATAGCTGAGGTCCTGGTCTTTATTAGTTTGTTTGTTTTAAAGTATTCTGTTTATTTAAATAATGTGGCCTCTTTTTGTTTTTAGATTGCTTTTCCTTTCTAGTTATAAAATGGTTTTGAACTTAATCTTCTTGCTTTTAAAATAGGGTAAAAGATCCTATCTTTCTGGCTCATTGAGGATTTATGAGCTAAAGTGCCTGCGGCTCCTAGGCCTGCCCAGGGCTCTCAGTGAAAGCCTGGTGTTTACTCTGAGTTACCCTGGAGGTAAGGATTGAAAGACACTGGGAGCTTGGGGGAGAAAAAGGAAGTGAGGGGGTTCTGCTCCTCTGCCCCAGAAGCTTAGATGTGGGCTCTCTCTAGGAGGGGACTTGGGAATCCTGCCTAACTCTGGGAGAAGGTGGACTCTGTGACCTTTTCCCAGACCCTTTGCCTTCTAGGCCAGTTCTCTGAGGCTCTGAATTCCCTGGAGAAATGGTTTCCTTGGCCTCCCTCCTTGGCTTGATCTTGGGGGAATGGTGAGGAGACTAGAGTTTTCCTTACCTTAGATCTCACAGTGAGTGTTGTAAACTGCTCCTTTGAGAGGGCAGTTGGGTTTTTGAGAACATTAGCCTGATGAGGACAGATCTGATGAGGACAGGGCAAAGTCCCCAGTGAGAGAGAGAGTTAGTTCTCAACTGAGTGCAAGAAAGAATTCAAACACACATCAGAGTTAAGAGTCAAAGGAAAGTTTATTAGAGAAGGAGTAGTGCTCCATAGACAGAGCATGGTCTCCTCTTAGAGACAGAGTGAGAGAGCCTAAGAGAGACTCAGAGGGACAGAGAAGAGAGAGAGACAGAGACAGAGACTGTGAGAGGGACAAAGAAAAAGACACTGAGAGGGATCCTAAGTATTTGGGAATTTGGTTTATATATCATTCTTAGTTTCTGTGAATTATAGTTTAAAGACTTGGTTTACCCGTTTTCCTTTGATGGTATGGGCATACAGTGTGAAAGGGTAAGTGTGTGTAGCGAGAAAAGGTAAGACTGTATATAGCATGAAAGGTCTGCTGGCAATTAACCACTTTTGATCTATAAGTTCCCCATGGTTTTAGCCCCAGGGAATAAATGATTTTATTTTGTGTAGGGCTCGACTTAAAGACTCTGTTTTCCTATTTTTCCTTCATGGTGTGGTTTGTTAGCAATCCCAGCAGAAATCTTCCATTGTTCTGCAGGTTTCCTCGTGGTCCGGCTGTAGGGCTACTGTAGGTTTAATCAGCATATTGAAGCCTCTGAATATAGCTTAATTTAATATTTTATTTTTAGTTCTCTTACCTCGTCCCTACATTAGGTCCACTTCAGTTTCTCCTGAGACCAGAGTAATTCTCTTCAACCTGGGCCAGAGAGAGGGTCCAGGAACAGCCTGGCCCAGCTTCCTGGCCTGTGAATCACGAGCTGGTGGAGGCATGTGGGCAATGTCACAGGAGTTTTCTAGCAACCTGCAGAGCAGAGCTCCTCACTTCTGGGGTTCTCTGCAAGAGGACTACCCTCTCCACTTGTACGCCTTAGGCTATGAGAATTGTTGTCAGCATAGCTCGTGGCCTGCTGTGAGCTTTCTGGGAAAAACTCATCCCCACCATTATCCATCATAACATCCATCATATCCTTTCAAAGCACAGCCTGACGCAGAAAATCACTTTCCTCAGGGCCAGAGACCAGGAGCAAAGAGTGGAGGTGAATGCTGGTTCCTGGGGTCCAGGAGCCAAGCAGCAACCTGCCACCTGCCTGCCCCACCCTGGGAGGGGAACATGCAGCTGGAGCCTTCCAATTATATGCTTTGGGGCTGGAGCACAGAGGAACCAGCATCTATTCCAGCCCAAAAGTGGGGCTGGGAGACAGTGGTTCATTCTATATCACATTTGTTGATTGCCTGTGAGCTGTTACTACCCTTTCTTCCCACCTTCCTTTTTCCTCCCTCTTTCTATCATTCCCTCTCTCCTTTCCTTCCTGTCATCCAGTAAATACTGACTGATCACTTACTTTGGGCCAGGTACTGTGCTAGGCAAGAGGCTTACAGTCTAACAGAGGAGACAGGCTGAGATAGCTAAATTACAAGGCAGTTTGATGAAAGCTCTGACAGATATTCTTACAGAGTGCTGTGGGAGCACAGAACTGGGGAGTGGAGGAGCAATCCTGACTGGTATGTAGAGAAGGGGAAGATACTGGTAGGTAAAGCTGTCTTGAGGGTTGAGTAGGAGCAACCAGATGGAGATGGAAGGAAGAGGATTCTGGGTATTGAGAGCAGAAAGAGGCCTAGAAGGCACACAAAGCTATAGTGTATACAGAAAACTCAGGATGATCACTTATTGACTGAGTTTTGGTAGTACAAAAGTCATAGCTGGCACACTCAAGAAGACCTTCCTTCCTTTTTTCCAATTTTTAGTCTGCCAGAAAGATTTAAACATGCAGAAATAATGGAGATGAGAAGCAGTATGTGAGAAGCGCTAGAATCAATGGAAATACAATAGCAGGGATGTAGCTTTTTTGGAGAGAGTATTGGTAGATTGACAGTATAAATTGGCATTAATATTTAGGATTAGAAAGAACTGGGACAATTTAAGTAGATCCTGAAAGGATAAGAAAGACTCTGGGAGAGAAGGCAGAAGAGAGCATCTTACAGGGTTGGTAAGCTGTGAGCGAAGGCACGGCGGTGTTTGGGCACAGGATGAGGTGTGGGTTGCATTTGTGAGAAGCAGAGGTATTATGGATGAGACTAGAAAGGTGGGCTGAGACCACTTCAATGACTAACTGGTGGGCATGTGGGTGGCATTTGGTTTGCATGTGGGTTTTGTTTGATCTGCACAGTATTAAAAAAAAAGAATAAGAATTAAGTCAACCTTTAAAAATCAGATTTTACTTAAATCCACACTCCTGACTTCTTTGGAAAACAATAAATCCCATCTGGCACCCCTAGCCTTGAATTAATCCCCACATGGCAACACCTAGCTGGAAGGTAGAAGAAAATTCTGAACCATTAGCATTGTAATTCCTTTATCAGATTAGGGAACGAATTTTACTACTCTTCCAGAAAATCTTAATTGTGGAGAAGCAGTTAGGTGGGGAAAATGGGCCGCTTCATGCATGATGGCTTGGGAAGGAAACTCAAGGAAGTGTAGGGTGAGCACTGACAACTGGAGAGCCGAACATGCTGGGGCCGAGCAGTGCGTCATTTTGCCCACTCCTCTCAGCCATGGCTCTGGTGTCTCCGTGGGGAAGAACACCAAAACACCCGTCCTTGCAAATATTTATTGCATCGTAAGTTGTCTACTACCTTACTTTATTAACCTTGTAAGCGTAAAATTTGGACTCTTGAAGGACAAGGTGAAATTTGTGGTTTTATTTAATAGGTGAGGAAACTAATGGAAAAAAGAATTTTTTTCCCATTTTTTGAATAAGTTTTAGAGTGTGTGTGTGTATGTGTCTGTCTGTCTGTCTGTCCATGTTAGCAGGTGGTCTTTACAATTCGAAAGGCTCAGTAAACACTACTGAGAAATGTTTAGTAAAAAATTATTTTAAACATTATAGCAGTTAGTACCAAACATTTAAAATAATATGGAAACATTAGAAGGAGGAAACTTTAAACTGTCAGGAATCTGTGGTTGGGGGATGTGGGACAGTTTAGAGTGTATTGTACTAGACTTGTACTAGTACTAGATACATAACTAGATATAGAACTAGATATATAATTGTACTAGATATATAACTATATCTGTACCTTTACGTCTATCTGGATAGAAAAATTTTTTAAATAAAAATGAAGGTTTTTTCTGTGACATTTTTCTCCTAATGCTCTATTTTGAGCACATTACAGGTCATTACATCACCTCTAAGCCTATGTAAATAGAAAACACTGCTGGATAGAAAAATCTAGTTTTGAATCCCCATTGTGCCCCCTCTGAGCCTCAAGTTTCTTCTCTATAAAATGGGGATAATAATTCCTTCCTTCGAAGGTTAGAATGTGGGTTTAATAAAATGCAAATGTGCTCGGCACAGCTTATTGGGTATTAGATGATCAGAGCCCACTGCGCCATTGGGAAAAGCAAACCCTGCTTACATCTTCCATTCTTTGAATTCCTCATTCTCCACCCTTTACCGTACTGAGGGAGAAATGGGGTGGGGATGGGGAGAGTGAATCTGGGATAAATTATAACTTTTCACGATGGAATTTAAAATCCTCTTTTCAGTGCTGAGTAATGTTAAAATCTCAAGCAGTTCATTTATAGATACATTCAGCTTTGTTTAGGAATTTTCTCTGGACTCACTTTTATTTACTCAGCTGCAGGAAAAGTTTTGAAGCCAGGTATATAGATAGGAAGGTATGTTTGACAGGAAGGCTGTAACCTGTGCATGCCCTTCAGCGGGGCACCCTCTTGCCAGTAGGGAAAGTCAGTCCCCCTTGTCTTTGTAAATGGCACCCCTTTCCTACTACCTACTTTTCCTATTTCACTTTTCTCCTCCTCCTTCTGGCTCTAGATTACAATATTTTTTTTTCATTTGTGTAATACGTCTTTAACAAAGACCTCTTACTCCTGTTATCTCTGACAAGTCAATAGATTTAGGTAATATGTGACAAGCAGCTGCTGAGTCCCAGAAAAGTTGTGATATGACTCAAACTCACGAAGCAAAAATCGGACAAATCTGGATTTTCTGGCTTGTGGGCCATGCTAGTCACACTGTATCATATTGCCTCCTTTTCTTATTGTTGGCAAGAAGCTTCTAAAACGGGGAGCCCTAGTTCTGGCCAGTCGGTAATTACATGTTGGAATGTGTGAGGTTGTTGGGCTTAGTGTGCTAGAAGAGTCTTGTGGCAGCAGATGAAGGGAACAGGTTTGGAGGTCACCTCAAGGTCAGTGGAGGGGGCAGGTGGGAGCTGGAGAAGTTGAGAATGGCCTGGTGCAGAGCTAGAACACTGAAGGGGTGACTAGCCTTTGTCATCACTCGCAGGTTTGTGGACTTTTCCAGCATTTGATCTCATTTGGGACGTTTGGCACTTTTTTTTGCCTTAGTCAACGGCTCACCATAAAATTCTTTTCCGATACCCCACAGAAGACCCTTTTCCTAATTCAGGTCCCATCTCCCTGGCCCTGTATTCCCACAGATCAAAAGTGATCAGTTCTGTTTCCCTTTCTCTCAGAGAATATCTGAGAGCTAGTCAGATAAATTCATTTACTTAAATGGGCATATTGGCCTAATACTTTTACTTAGCCCATATTTAATATCATAGTCAGCTTATAGACTAGCTCTGACCAATAGAAATATAATGCGAGTCACATTTTAAATGTTCTGGTAGCACATTAAAAGGAAACAGGTGAAATTATTTTTAATGATATATTTTCATTTAACTGAATAGATCAAAAATATTATCATTTCAACATGTAATCAATACCAAAGAAACTAATGAGATATTTTACATTTGTTTTTTTCATACTAAGTCTTTGAAATTCAGTGTGCACTTTACATTTACAGCACATTTTAATTAAGACTAGCCACATTTCAAATGCCCAATAGTTTGTGGCTATGATTTTGGCTGGCCTAAGTTATAAGGCTTCACTGTTAAACCAAGAAGACTTATTTTGGGGTGGCTAGGAGGTACCTTGTGGGCACTTTGTAATCAGGTGTCTGAGTGGAGTGACTGGTCAGCAGACTTGAGTTACAGCACATCATGGCTGCTTGACCTGTCCCCCTTTGCTGGTTGGGATGGGTGATGTGATGTTGAAAATACTCTCACCTACACTATTTGGGTTCCCCCTTGTACCGTATAATCTCCCCTCTTGATACCTTTTACTTTTGTAAACGCCAATCATAGATTAAGTCGCATTTCTCTGATCCCGCCTTGAGACTGCCGGATTCATTTTAAATCATGCCCTTTGGCCTCAGCTGCTTTGGCATCCTCCCGGGAGGTCTGTCACAGTCGTCTCTCATCCCAATCTCCTCCCTGACTGTTCCGAACCTCATCTGCTTTCCTAGGGTTCCCAAATCCATTCACACCCCCTTCACTCTCAGCATTTGGCCTGTTCCTATCTTATAAAGAAGGTGGAGGCCGTGTGCCTTGAACTCTGTCATCTCCACCTCGCCGTTTCTCTCCATCTTTGCTCTCGCCTCCCTTGCCAGAATCTAGCCTTAAAAGTCTTCCTTTCCCACCTCCAGAAACACTCTTCTTTAAACTGGCCGTGGACTGTGGAGCTGGAGCTTTTGGCCTCATATCTCAGTTCCACCTACCGCTAACTTGGGTAAGCTATTTAACCTCTCTGTGCCTAATTTCTTCTTTGCAAAGTATGACTCATCAACTCATCTAGCTTCAATGATTGTGGTGAAGATTGCATCCAATTCTGGTGCATATTTCAGCACCATGCCTGGAGTAAATGTCAGCGATCACACCACCTTCTCTTTCCTGCATCCCAGTCCACTTCTTTTTCCTGACTTCCTTCCCTTGGCTTGCAAACATCCTCACCTTTCCCTTTCCTTGAGCTACTGCCTATTTCTTTCCTGAATTCCACTGAAGTAGCAAAGAGTAGCCCCACCTGCTCCTTCTCCCATCTCGTCAACCATTGGCAACATCCTCCTGTTCTACTGAAGCTAAGCCTGACCTCACCTGTTTTCTAGAGAACACAAGTCACCCTGGCTCTTCTTCCACATCTGCTCCGCACGTGTGACTTCCTTCAGGAGTTTTTCTTACACTCTTCCTCCGTTCATTCTTACTCCTCACCTCCCACTCACCTCTGCAGTGATCACACAGATAAGGATAAGTAAAGAATCTCCACCTCTAATCTTTGGGTCTACCCTTGTCCGAGCCCAACATTTTCTGCTGTCTGCTGGATTACCCCCTCTTCGTGGGTGAACCCCTAGTCAGGCATATGACATGCCCAAGAACAAACTATCTGTCCTCCTACTCCCAAATCTGTTCCCTTCTCATTTTCTAACTCAGTTGGTGTTCTCACCACTCTCTGGATACCCAAGTTTGAAACCCTGGAGTTTTAGGCACCTCTCTCTCCTCCCTGATCCAATGCCTGAACTAAAGTAAGTGTTCAGAAACCAAAGGGTAGTTAATGAATGAAGCCCACTGGTTGCCAAGTCTTGCTATTCTTTCTTACTTTCATCACCTTTTAATTCCCACCACAGGCCCGGTGATAAGCATTTGAGACACTTCATCCCAGTTAATCTGTACAATCTCGTAAGGAGGAAATTGTGTTTTTCCTGTTTGGCATATGTGGACACTGGGGGAGTTTAGGGAACTTGCTAAACATGCAACTGGTAAGGGGCAGAGCTGGGATTCAAACGCAGACCCGCCTTAATCCAAAGCCCATAGTCTTCATCTTTATGCTCTCCTGCCTCTAGCAGTTCTAGAACCAGGCTACGCTCTTTTCAGAATTGAATAAGGGTTGGAAGCTGAAAACCATGTATATTGCTTGTGCGTCGGTGTACTATTTACCCTGCTATTACCTAGGCTAATCACTGGGTGCCAGCTTATCACTGGATGCCTCGACCCTTGGTGTTAGCACTTGAAAGTCTTGACTGAGACTGGGTCACTGCTTTGAAATTCCGGAGTCTAGAAGTAGAAATGTGAACACATCTTCAGGTGGGCTGTATGTTTCTCTTTCTCTGGGTCTCAGTGTCCTCATCTATAAAATGAGAAATTAGATCAGTTCATTGCAAAAAAAAACCTGTCTAGCTCTTATGCTCTGTAAATGTGTTTCATGGTTCTGCTTACCTGGAGCCTACTGTGTGTTCAGCTCATCCTAGATGCCGCTGGGCAATGCAGAGAGAGAGAGAGCACTGGCCGTCAAGGAGCTGACAAAATTATTCTGGAAGGGAAAAACAACATTCAGGAAACTGCTAACAGTATAAGACATTATGTAATTATGCCTGCAATCTCGTATAATATACATTGGTGATGGTTCAATAAAGCAGAAAAAAAGTTGTTGTTCTCTTTAAAAAAGACATAAAAAGATCAGTTAGTGAAAGCATTAAGTTTGGCCAGATTTTTTGTCAGATTTGCTACTCTCTCTTCCCTTTCAAAATCATTTGTTCACTTCTTAAATATTTATGGTCTATTAATGCGCCCAGCTCTGGGGATATATCCACCTCATTGAAGCCTGAGTTGTATCTAAAACCCAGCCTTCATCTTGTTTCTCCTCCGCTGAAGAACCGTTGCTGGTTTCCTATTCTCTACAGAAAAAAAATGAGCTGACCTCCAGCCCCGGCTTCCGCCATTCTGGGCCCTCACCCTATACTCTGGGCCTAGTTAACCAGTCATTTCTCAAGCCTATCATACATGTTTTTATCTCTGAGCTAGAGGGCTGCTTCTTCAGTCTGTCTGGTGAACTTCTTTTCATCCTTTAAAGTCCAGCTTAAGTACCACGATTGTGATGTTTTTGTGGTCCTCGGTAATGTTTTGCCTACCCTATGTTTTGGTTTAGGTCTCTGCCTCTTATTTTGGACCATGAGTTTCTTAAAGGGTCTTTATTCCTATCTTATTCATCTTTGAACCCACAGACCCTAGCCCTATGCCTGAACGATAATTTCCGATGAATTGCTGATTGAACACCATCTGTAGAGGCTGATCTTTGAACAGAAAGGCTCCCTGTGCACCCCTCAAGCTGCTGGGCTATTGAACTTCATGCCTCGTGGACTGTGAAGGTGACTGGATGATTGAGAATAAGTCATTGTCTCTTTTCTCCAACACTAATGGGGAGTCCCAGCCACAAGAGCCTCACTTTGGTCCTGGAGGAGGGCTTCAGAAGCAGTGGCAGCTGAAAGTGCATGCGGTAGAGGGCTGTGGTGAAGGAGGCATTTGTGTTGGGCTTGGCAGGCAGGAAGCTTTGTGCTTCAGAGCACAAGTGGGTAAGTATGTCAGGCAGGCTCTGGGCTGCACACGCCCGCCGAGAGGCTGCACCCCAAACGCCTTCTGCCTTGGGAAGAAAAGGAAGCATTGTGTGTGCTGGCAGCCCTCCAAGAGAAATATTCCTGTTGTTCTTCTGTTTTGAATTGCTCCTTTTTTATGGAAGAAAAGTCCAGATGTGAAAATCTCTCCCCCACTCCAACACATCTTGCCCACCAATTCCAAATCAGTTGTTGCCTTCAAACTATTAATGAATCGATGAATCCATCAATTTTTAGTGCACCCACTGTATATTTAAGAAGCACTGCTCTAGCTCAGCTGGTAATGGGCTCTAGGGTGACTGTCCTCATCCCTTTTAGGCTCTATTATTGCTGGGTAACCTAATCCTTGTAGAACCTGGTCCTGCTCCTTCTCTTGGGCCTGATGTCCTTCTGCAGCATTCCCACCTCAAGGCCGTCATCTGCCCCTGCCTGTCCTCTACTTCTGAACCACCTTCCACCACCCTTCTCTCAACTCAAGCCTTACAGATGGGTGTAATCAGAACCATGACTCAGTCTGAGTGGTTAGAAGGTTAGGCAGGAAGATCCGAATTTAACCCTAGCTCTGCCTTTCACTGTCTTTGTGACTTGGACAAAGTTACTAAACCTCTCTGGACTTTGGCTTCCTAACTCTGCAAGGCAGAACAAATAATACTTGACCTAGCACACAGAGCCATTGGGAGGAGATGTTAATAGTGTGCTACTTGGCACAGTGCCTGTCATACCATATGGCAAATCTCAATAAATAACAACAAAACAATGAATATTGAGCACTTACTAGTTTCATCCTTCTCTCAGAAACAACGCTGGGTGTTGTGTTAGATACAGGCGTGTGGCCATCCGAAGAGTCTTGTAAAGCATGTAGTCCTATTTTATACCCTTTCATAGCTGAGGAATCTGGGTCAAAGAGGTGGAGAGACATGGCCAAGGTCACACAGCTTTAAGCACTGGAGCCAGGAATTGTGCCGACCTCTATTGGACTCCTTCCCATCCCTTTCCAACCAGAGGGACACCTTGATCACATGCCTGGCTTATTGGTGTTGAGACCAGCATCAGCATCTCCTGAGGGCCTGTTGGAAATGCAAATTCCCAGGCACATCCCACATTGACTGAATCAGCATCTGTATTTTAAGATCTTTGGGAGACATATGTGCATAATACAGTTTAAGAAGCACTGAACTTTAGTTTACAAAGTGTTTTTAAAAGTAGGTTGGAGCGGGATTTCTCAAACTATAGTGTGTTTGTTAAAACACAGATTCCTGCCCCAGAGGTTCTCATTTTGTATCCATTGCTTGTTCTACTGCAGTATGTTGCATTCACTTTATGGGTTCCTCAGAGCGGGTATAGCAGATACGAGTGGGATCCAGGCAAACTCCTGCTTCCAGTCTTGGCCCGAGGTGACTCATGGTTTATATCTGCTGGAGCTATTAGGGGACATGAAAGACCCAAGTCCAACCAAGATTTGCTCATTGGAATCATTGGCAGCAGCATCTCTCTGCTTTTGGGGAAACTGCCTCATTGGCAAGAAAGTACATCTCTCCTGAGTTATACAAGGCAGGAGCCATGGCTCCCTGAATCAGTTTCTCCAGCCCACTCCCCTCCCCACTTTGCCCTGGTGAACCACAGAAAAACGAAATTAATTTGTAACCTAAAACCCTCGTATCTGGCCTGAAAATACGTCTTTCTAATGGAAATTTTGACAGAGTGCTAGATCTACAAAGGACATTTTCTCTAAAATAGAAATCTGTGTAATTCAACTGCTGCTTTCTGGTTAAATAGCAATTAAACACCTCAAGACTCTTTGGAACTTACAAAGATTATTTGAAAAGTAATTGTGTCATATTGATTAAATAATTTTAAGCTAATTAGAAAGTCACTGCATTTCTTAGTCAGTTCCTTTGCAAATAAATTTATCTTATTTATAGACCTATTGCGTTCCTGGAAAATGTTTATATTTTAATAATCATCTGATTTTTAATGGGCATGGCTTGTGGTGGCATTTAAACTAAGACTCGTTCCTTCGCTAAATCCTTCTATCTGGTTCTTTCTCTATTTAGGCTCTATTGGCAACTCGCTTCATACACAGTGACAGAGCTAGAACTTGAGAGATAGAGAACACTGTGGTTAGGAGCTTAATCTTAAGAGAGAGTCAGACCAACCTCAGTTTGAATTCCAACCCTGCCACTTGCTAGCTTTGTGCCCTGAACTTATCATCTGTGAAAAGGATATAATAGGACCTGCCTAATATGGTCATTGTGAAATTAAGTAAGTTACCATTTGTTTAATATTGGACAGTGTCTGGTTAATAATAATAGTTATTATTATTATTATTATGTAATAATTATTATATAATATATATTTAATTATATTATATAATTATATAATATATTTAATTATATAATTAATCACTATTGTTATTATGCCTCAGTTTTCTAAGCTGTAAAATGGGTGTGACAGGGAATTAAACTGTAAGCACTTCAGCATTCAAAACTTTTTGCCTGTGGAACTTTCAAGTAATTCCCTTCCAAGAAAATTTCTGTCATAGTTTGCCTGGCTATTGCCCCTCCATTATTATGCAGACTGGGGTTATCGAGTGATGAGAAAGCACCGGACAAGTGGAGCCAATATTGGGACTCCCGGTGACAAGGATAGAGAGAGACTGGCAGAGGAAGGATGGGTAGATGCCAGAGGTGAGGGAGGTGAGTGAGGGAAGAGTCAGGCGGAAGAGTGTGCGTAAGGGATGTTGGAGAACACAGCACACTGCTTCTGGAGCAGTTGCTTTGCTGGAAATAGATACTGAGAACAGCAGAGATAGAAAAGAAAAAATTTAAGACTTTTGCTTTGTGCTAAAAATGCCTTTCCCCTTTGATATATTCTCTAGAGACTGCAATGAAGGTTTGGATTGACTCCAATTTGTTTTTTCCTACTTAACTGCTGTTTCTTTGAACACACACTGATCTGAGGCTGGGCTATGAGATGGCCACCTTTACCTCATTTACAGGGGAGTTGGGATAGTGCTATCTTAGCCCTGAGTGAAGATGGGAAACGACTCAATACAGAGTCTTTAATTGATGTTAGCAACTATTCCTGTTATTGCGCATCATAATTTCCCTGTAGCTAGAGGCTGCAGCAAAGGTCACCAACCAATAGGAGTATGCCCAGTTCTCTGGCTCTCTTAACCACAATAATGGCACTAATTACCTTTAAACTAGCAACACCAAACAGAGTTTGTTTTCAAAGAAACCATTACGTTGGTGTCCTCCAATACCACACTGCAGACCAGTGTCACTAGCATGAGGTTTATAAAGGAAAGCAGTTTGAAATGCAGAATCTGACCTTCGCCTGCTTTACGTATGGACAAGTCATTGAGCCTTAGTTTCCCTATTAGTAAGTGAAGATAATGTTCAATGTCCTGTTTTATTTCTTTGCTCCCAACAGTGGATAATCAGCAGAGCTTATTGAGCACTTGCCACCTGCAAGGGCCTGGCCTGGTGTGCTTAAGGATACCCAGAAGCATGATAGAGGTGCCTTGACTTGAAAAAGCCCCATAATCTGGCAGGAAGAAAATCTGAGACCCTATTATTATCTTTATTTCTTAGTGCTACCTAATAAAAGGCTGCCTGTGATATGCTCCAAGTGCCCAACCACTTAGTGACACCTTTGAGCTGCTGTGGGGTAATATAAACATGGGATGTGAATTCTGGAAACACCTTTTCTTAGTGCATTTACCCACATTAAAACAAAACAAAACCCAAACCAGAACACTATGTGGCCTTCCTCTGTATCACAAGGTGTTATACTGACAACAAACCACATCTCCTTCAAGGAAAAGTTGAACTGGTGAAGTTTCAAAAGCCTCTCTCTCACTGCCTTTCTCTGATTCATCTCTCATGATGCCCAGCCTTCCTCTGGCCATATGCTGTTGAAACTGAGTACTCATCATCCTGTTTGACCCATATCACATATGCCAACTTCTCTTTAGACTGTGCTTGCTGAAGGGCCAGGTGTGACCTTGTGAAATAGTAATAAAAAGCCTTTCAAGTGGTCCGAAAAATCTGGAAACATCACTGGCTTCACCCAGGTGTCAGCAGATTCTTATCAGGCTCAGTTTGGTTTAACCGACTTTCTTGAATGTGCAGTCTGTGCCAAGAAAAATCTTCCTCCCTACCCAAAATGCAGATGCCACAGCCCACACAAGCCCTAGAGTGCACCTGCAACCTGTGTTCTGAAGCCAGGTTGATGCCTCTGAAGGCTTCCGCTGGATTCTGACCAAGGACGATGGTGCCAGAGGTGGAGGCTGCCCAAAGAGGGTGGGTAAAGGGGCGTCCCACTGCAGCGGGCACGTCTGTGCCTACCCTTGAGATGCTTTCACTGAAGTGACCCAGGCAGGTGGAGGTGAGGCTCAATTCCTGGGTTTACTCCAAGTTGTGGTTCCTGAACTATTTTGACTGTGGCCCAATTGCTCCAAGCAAAAGACCTCGTGGCCCACCAAGCCCACCACTCATGCCCACTTTCCAGTGGGAAAGAATTTTATAATAGCAAAAGAAGGGGAAGAGAAATACAATCAAAATGGCCATGCAGCAAATACTCAGGACAAAACAATCAACAAAAACTCTGAAAAGTAATTCTATAAGTAATATAAGTTAATAGAACAGAAACAGTTAAAAACCAAGCTAACGCTGATCCTGCATTAGCAATCAAGTGTCATAGTTGCAAACAACAAAACAAATTCTAGCAAGCTTACGTAGAAGAGTAATTTATTAAAGGATGTCGTCACTCCACCACCCTCCCTGGAATCACTTGCCAGCAGCTTTTTCTTTTCCAAGGCACTTTCTTCCAGTTTGAGGTTTGGTTTGGGGGCTTCTGCCTGCTGAGCTTAGGTCCATCACTAAGTCTTAGTTGTAAAGGAGCCTAGCACTGTAAATCCTGGAGAGGTAGGACTCCTAAGGAAGGAAATAAACCAAACATAAGAAGGGTGTTCACAAGATGCTGGGTATCCAAAAAAGGCACAACAAATATCTTCTGCACTAAGAACAAAGCACCCTTCCTTAGAACTGCAGCAATTCCAGCTCTTGGCTTACATGCATACACAGAAGTTTTGCAGTGTTGTTCAGTGATAGATGGAGGCCACACATCTTTGTAGAACAGAGAATTAATATTCTCAGTAAACTCTTGGAATGAACTAATTTTTGTTTATGAATGCCCAGGTTTATTAACTCTCAAAAACTCATTTATTATGTTCCTAGTTCTTCGTAAAAATGAACTCCTATGTGTGGGGTTTCTTTTGGGGGTGATGAAAATGTTCTTAAATTACATTTTGGTTTTTTCAACAAATGGTGCCTGGAAAACTGAATGTTTATATGAAAAGAGTAAAGCTGGACCTTTATCTTAAACCATATACCAAAATGACCTCAAAATAGATAATCATCCTAAACCTAAATGCTGAAACTATAGAACTCAGAAGAAAACATAGAGGAAAATCTTCATGACATTGAATTTGGTGATGATTTCATGGATACGATACCGAAGCACGGGCAACAAAAGAAAATATAGATCAATTGGACTTCATCAAAATTAGTAACCTTTGTGCATCAAAGGATACTATCAAGAAAGCAAAAGCCATCCAATGAAACTGAAGAATATATCTGCAAATCACATATCTGATAAGGGGTTAATATCCAGTATATATAAAGAACTCTCACAACTCAACAAAACCAAACAACCCAATTCAAAAATGGGCAAAGATCTTGAATAGATGTTTTCCCCAAGATATACAAATGGCTAATCAGTATATGAAAAGATGCTCAACAATCATTAGCCATTAGGGATATGCAAATCAAAACTGCAATGAGATAAAACTTCACATCTACTAAACTTACTAGGATGGCTATAATAATTTTTTTAAATGGAAAAAAATGTTGATGAAGATATGGAGAAATTGGTACCCTCATGCACTGCTGGTGGGAATGTAAAATGATGCAGCTGCTTTGGAAAACAGTTTGGGGGTTCCTTAAAAAAGTTAACCATTGAATTATCATATGACCCAGAAATTTCACTCCTAGGCATATATCTGGAATCAATAAAAGCAGGGACTTGAAAAGATATTTGTACACCAATGTTCATAGCAGCATTATTCACAGTAGCCAAAAGGATGGAATGACTCAAGTATCAATTGATGGATGGATAGACAAAACGTGCCACATATGTATAATGGAATATTAGTCAACCATAAAAATAAATGAAAATTTATATATGCTGCAACTTGAATGGACCTTGAAAACATGCTAAGTGAAATAAGCCAGACACAGAAGGATATATATTGTATGATCCCACTTTTATAAGGTATCTAGAATAGTTAAATTCATAGAAGCATAAAGCAGAATAGGTATTACCAGGGCTGGAGCAAAAAGGAAAGAGAGGAGTTATTGTTTAATGGGTTACAGAATTTATGTTGGAGATGATTAAAAAGTTTGGGGTATATATAGCGGTGATGGTTATACAACGTTGTGCATGTATTTAATGATACTGAATTTTACATGTACCAATGGTTAAATTTTATGTTATATATATTTTACCACAGTTTTTAAAATTATGTTGTGGCCATGTTTGCACAACTCTGGATATACTACAACTATTGAATTGTATAATTTATATGGGTAAATTATATGGCATATAGATTATATCTAAATAAATCTGTTAAAAAACATCCTTTCCAGCTCTGACTATCTCTATAATACATCCATTTATTTAGTCATTGCTTCAACGCCTTTTTATTGAGTTCCTACCATGCTATTTGTTAGGAATAAGGTGACAAATAAAACAAACATGATCCCAGCTTTTTCATTGCTTAAAACACTGTGGGTTTTAAAAATGAACTGTAGCCAACATTTATTGAGTATTTATTACGTACTTAGTGTTGACACAAGCACTTTACATACCTTGTCTCCTGGGGTCCTCACAACTGCATAGTGAGCTGGTTTCTTGAATAAGGAAATTTGTCCAAGGTCACACAGCCAGGAGTTGAACCTGACCTTTCTTCCCTCAAAGCCCATGCTCTTAACCATTCATCATTATATGTGGCAGCTGAGTTCCAGCCGAGAATCTGGTCTTTCCTGGAGACCTGCCCTGAGGTGCACCTGTCAGGCTGGCTGATCTGGTAGTGTTGAGAAGAGAGTTAAACATAAGGTGGAATGACTTCTAAGAGGGAGTGGATTTGGAAAATAAGTCCTAAGTCAGTAGAATTTTGCATGGCCATTTATAGAAATCATTATAAAGCATGCGTAACTATATTTTAAAGTGTTATATGATAGAATTTTAAATACAAAATTGAATTCCTAATCGAATGTATGTTATTATTTAATAGCTAATATATTTATTATTGATTGGATGTAGACCATATGCTAGCCTCTGTTCTAAGTGATTGACATGTATTAATCATCTTATTTAAACATCTCGACAGTTCCATGATGTGTAGGGTATATTATTTTCCCTATTTGAAAAGTTGTGGCAGCTGAGGCACAGAGAGGGCAAGTCATTTGTCCAAGGTTACAGACAGTCAGCAACAGAGCTGGGATTCCAGCAACAGCTCCTTGACTTGGAATCAGACTCTTAATTGCCATAGAACTTACTCTTTGATTATGTTAAAATGTGCAAAGTAGGCAAGATGAAACTAGCGTCAAAATAATTGGATTATGGTGATTTTCTCAACTTTTTTCCCCCCAGATAATTTATTTTTTATTTCTCGAGAATACATCATAATAGTGATGATTTTTTATGTATTTTAATTTTTTTTCAATTACAGTTGACATTCAATATTACATTAATTTCAAGTGTTCAGTATAGAAGTTAGATATTTATATAACTTACCAAATGATCTCCCTGTAAGTCTAGTACCCACCTGGCACCATACCTGGTTATGACAATATTATTGACTATATCCCCTATCGTGTCACCGTGACCTTTTTCATCTTTGTACTTCCCCGTTTTATTTGGCTCTCTTTGATTCTGAAGTTGCCTGTGCACAGGCACAAGGCAATCCAGGGCCACCGAACACGCAGGCAGTGTCCTGGGACGTCTCCCGGCATGTGTTGAATGTGCAGCAACTCTGTTGGCTGCAGCTGCCCTGCCTCTGCTGCAATCTTCTGCAGAGGGTGTGTCCCCTTCTCATCACACTGAGGATCTTTCGTTAAAAAAGAGTCTGTGCTGCACCATGGATAGGAGTAGCACATTCACCGGATTTGAATCTTGGCACTGATAGTATCAGTACCTGGGCAACTGCTCTGAGTCTTGGCTTTGTCCTTGAAGAATGGAAATAACTATGACTTAATAGGGTTATTGAGGGAATTATTATTATTATTATTATTTTATTTATTTTTTTTAGGTGAGACAACCCTTGGTTGACCTCACAAATTGCAAGGACCTTGTCAGCTTATGATCTCTTATTCTTTTATTTTTTTACTCCTACAGCACCTGGTCTTCGTAGGTGGTCTCCCATCCAGGTACTAACCAGGCCCAGCCCTGCTTAGCTTCTGAGATCAGACAGGATCGGGCTTGTTTAGGGTAGCATGGCTGTAGACAGGAGAATTAAATTAATGGTGTTGGAATGAACTTTGAGTGACTGGCACAATGTAGGGTAAGTAAAGAACAAGGCATTTTGATGTTTATATAGCATCTCCTTAATGGTTAATTCATGGGGTTAAACATTTTTCATGTTTTAACCATTGGTATTTCTTTTCCGAGTTGCTTGCTCATACCCCTTCTTCATTTGCCTATTGGCATCTTGATTCTAAAGTGTGTTTGAATCAAAGATGAAGAGCCTTCTGGAAGAGTCGAAAGGAAGGAAGGGATGACGAGCGGAAATATTTTCCCTTGCAGCCCTGATGCCTTTCTAGTGTTAGTGTATCCTCCTCTCTTCCCACAAGTGACCAGTTCCTCCCTGAGAAATTTTCACCTACTTTAAAGGGGTCAATCTTTAGAATAGCTGATTCCTTCCTGGACTGCTACACTCACAGGTCTCACACGCATGATTTCTCTCTCCGTCTGCTTAAGTTGTGTTTCTGTCAGAATGGTGGTGGCCAAAACAGTCTGCTCTGAGAGGCTGTGATTTCAGCAGCATGTGTACCTAACCAAGGCGCACCACCTCACGCCAGTGTAATCACACAGACCACAAATAGCCGACCTTCCTGGGCAAAGGGCAAAAGCCTAAGGGACCTCTTAGATCAAAAGCACATTCTAAGTCTATGGTGGTGCTACCCTGAACAAGGCTGATCCTGTCTGATCTTAGAAGCTAAGCAGGGTCAGGCCTGGTTAGTACTTGGATGGGAGACCACCTAGGAAGACCAGGGGCTGTAGGCATAAGAAATAAAAAAAAAAATAAGGGATCAGTAAACTGACAAAGATCCTTGTAATCAGGGAGGTTAACCATGAGTTGCCTTGCCTTAAGAAATAAAAATTAAATAAGTAAATAAATAATAAAAAGCACATTTTTAAGATAGTTCCGTCTCTTTTCCCCTCTTGTCTAGTTCCTGACTTGGACATCTTCTCCCTATCATGGGACAGAAGAGGCAGAAGTTGGAGGTTTCTAAATTACAAAAAAATCAAACCTTCTCTCAGTCAATGATTCCTGCCAGAATAGTTCTTGTGGAGTCCAGGGGATTCTTTGGGTGGTTTGGTGGTTACATGAAGTTTGCTACTGGTCTTAAAACATATGTCTGAATCAGGCATAAGGGTAGGGTGGTATCCCAGACATGGCAAGGGCCAAGGCCATGGAGGGGGTGCCCCGTCCCCAAGGAGACACGGACTCCCCTAGAGAAAGTTGTTGGGGTTTCTCATGAAGACCTTCTCTCCTTGTGAGGTCACTTCTTGGACAGCATCAGCACTGAAGCTTACATCCTGGCATTCGTTTGTCTCCTGCATTTACCTGCATGCCCAGTCCAGTCTGTGCATTTTAGAAGAGAGGATGTTAGAGTAGGAGACGGAAAATCCGGATTGAAGTTGAGGCTCTGCCTGTTGTTTTAATTTAGTGACTTTGGGAACAAACTATGTTATCTCATCTGGAAAATGGAGGGTAACATTCCCTGTTCAACTCCTTGATTGACCATGGAGTTAAATAGTGTACTGGGTAAGTTAGAAAGACACAAAAGACAGGAGAATCTCTCCTCCTTTTGGAGACATAGGCGGTCAGCACAGTGTCTGAACATCTCTGTAGGACCCAGAGAACGGAAGTGCTACTTCTCTCCGGAAAGAGATCTGAAGAAGTTGGGGAAACTTGATTAGGGGTGTATGCGTGTGTGTGTGTGTGTGTGTGTGTGTGTGTGTGTGTGTGTGTGTGTGTGTGTTTGTTTTCCTGTGGGTCTTCGGTCCTAGCATCTGACCCAAGCCGATTAGTGAAATTGCTGGGACGGGGGCAGTGTTGGGAGCCTTGTATTTCCTTCCCTCATTCTTCTATTTTTTTAAAATCTGATGAGAGGCCTTGAGCCTATCGGAAAAGCAGAAGTACTCCCTTAGTACTTAAGGGTGTACCTGGAGAAGCCACGTATGTTTAGAGCTATTAGTATTGTGGATAAGTTCAGTTTCACAAACTTTGTAGAGCATCTAGGTCATGATGCTGGTTGGGAAGACAGACACAGAGGCAGCAATGAGGGTGATGCTACCTGCTGCAGGAGAAGGCGGACAGGAGCAGTGGAAGCAGGAAGGCTGGCTGCTGCACTGGGAGGGGTTGCTGAATGGAGCTAGGAGGCCATATGGGAACTGGCCAGTATTCCTGGAAGAATGTTGGGTCTAGCAGAATGGTGCAGCTCTGGAAGTAAGCCTCTCACTTCTTTATCTTGAATAGGGAAGAATTTATTTAGAAGGAAAAGAGAATGCTTATTTTTGTCATGTAGGTAAACTAAACGGACAGAGTGGGTGGCTGGAAAGTCATGGGCTCTAGTTAAATGCAGAGCTATTTTTCACTCAGCTTCCTGATGAAATGTCATATGCCTCTAGCCATTCTCTAGCCAATTTGGAAGGGATGGTCAATGATCACCTTAAATCTGTCAGCGAGGCTTTTCAGTATGTTTTTTCATATAACCTCAGAGTTCAAGATATATTTCTGATTTTTTTCAATTCTGGTGGTTTGGTCTGTGTACTCAGTCAACACAGAAAAATACTTTTAGCAGTTGAGAAAAGTGACTAATGGTGTTCCATAACCTTGTCCATCACATCATCCCATGCCCTTTGGTAAATCTCTCAACCTCTCTCTTGAGCATTATGCTCTAGAATCTGCCCAGAAAAATAAGGAATGTAATCCAGTGTAGTGGGAAGAACACAGAGTCCTACCCCAGGAATTTTCATTTTCATCCAGATTCGCTCCTGCATGAGCCAGGGGAAGGGACTTAGACTCTGGCTATCATTTCCTTCACTTGTACAATGGCATTCTCATCACTCTCTGGCTGCCTTAAGCTGGTGTGAGGATAAAGGGGATCAAGGATGCGAAGTGCTTTCTGAGTGTGCTGGGCTGGATGCAGGCAGCATTTCAGGGTGACACTCAGCTCTGGCATCAGTTTCAGCGTGGGTTAGACAGGAATCTGCCCTGGCCTTTGAAAGCACATCTTGATTGGTTGTGTCTGTGAAGGTCGGAGCTGCTTAGACATGTCTTACTGATGGAGTTTCATTTCCTAGGACAGCCTCATTTGGCTAGAACCACGTAAGGTCAAGTGTCCTAGGTCCCTGTAATCCTGAGCCTGCATACGGGAGCCCAAAGAATTCCTCCCTCTTTTTTGACTACATCCACCCCCTGTACCTCCTTCAGGTCCAGTAGTGGTGCTGGGTTTGGAGAGCCTGGAGCCTCTTTGCCCGCTCCTCGTACCTACCTCTGCTCTATAGAGCTGCAGCCACAGTGGTCTGGCTGGGACTCTTGACAGCACCTGCCTGGGACACTGAGACCTTCTTCCTCTGGCAGCTGCTTTCTCCCTGGCGCCTGCACCCACCCCTCTGAAGTCATTGGTCAGACCTGCAGCTGGAAACCTTGCCCAGACCTGGATCCTCCCAGTAGGTACTTCCTTGATTTTCTTTCTTCCAGAATTGGGTGCATTTCTGTGCTCGGGGCAGCTGACTGGTAGAGAGTCAGGAAACAGGAGCTGCCTGCCTGGCCCCGGGGAACTCACTGGTCATTGTTTCTATCTACTGCTTTGCCCCACAGACTTCCAGTCACTGAATAATCAGGGTAGCCAGCGAGCAGTCGGTCTGGGGCTTGCTCACAGAAGCTTCACGGTTCTGGGATCCCAGGAGATCCGTGTGGGAGGACGATCCTAATGCAGAGCCAGGAAGATGGAGATGCAGTACTGAAGGGTTTCAACATCTAAGGAAGCTGAGTCTTCATTAGAGCAATTTTACTAATGAGCCACATCATCTATAGGGAGAAAGGAGGAAAAGTATAATTAATTATGAACCCCACAATGAGCACCTAGTTTGGGGGGAGTCAGGGCAGGAATGTGTGTGCTGTTTCAGTGGTTTTAAATGTGCCCCTCTGGAATGGTAGCAGCTCTGGAAACTAACTTTCTAACTAAAGGATTTGAGCTTGCTTTCTTTCTTTTTTTTTTTTTTTCCCTTTTTTTTTCCCCCCCTTTTTTTTTTTTTTTTGCAAGATCCAATATCAGCCCATTGAGTATTGAATTTCTTCCTGACCCCACTCCCCTTTTCCTTGGAGCAAAAAGGAAGTCAGTATTTGCTTTTCCAGCAAGGTCACAGATCACCTGACCAAAATCCTTTAACAGCTGGGAAGCCAGTGCTGCTGTGCTGAACTCAGGAGCAGTCAGCTCTGTCCAGCAGCCCGAACCTCGCTTTCTGCGAGACTCCTGTTCCACGCTATGGCAGGAGGAGGATGCCAAAAGAAGGTAATGTGGCCGTGGCTTTCCTCATGACAGTTTTCTCTTCTTCAAGAAGCTCCAGATTCAGCTCTGCAATGCAGGCAAAAATGACAGACACTCGCAGAAAAATGTGGGAATTGAGTTAATGAGATTGTGTTAATGTGTCATTTATTGAGCATGAGTTATCTCTTTGTTTCCCGGGGTTAGTAGGAAGTGAGCCGGCTGGAGAACTCAGTTGGCAGAATCTTTTTCGGGAGTGCGTCTCACCTCCCCCGGCGACTGGGCTGCAGCCCTCTCAATGGTGAGCAGCGCTGCCGGATGCCTCCTGCTTCTTAGCACAGGGGACATTTACACTTGGAGGCGCCTGGCCCCGGAATGGGATAATGGGAAGCTCCTATCATTTTGGCAGGATCGGTACAAGGTACTGGTAATTTTTTTTTTTTTCTCTTTTGGAAGGAGTGCTTTGTCTTTGCAAGTAATCGTGCATGGATTGACAGGATCGCTGTTTGGTGTGCTACCTTGCTAAATATTTGACTTTGTAAGGTTGAATTCTCCAAGGATTCTCATTGCAATAAGGCTGTGCTTTGAGCCAAGCTTTCTTTTCAAGGAAATCCAAGGTGCTATTTATTTTGGCATGCAGCCTGTTCTGGGATGAAATACAGCAATTTTATTATTGCAGAATAAAAGGAGGTTTGAAGAAAACAAAAGTACAGAACTAGGTTTCAGTTTCAAAACTAAGTAAAGGAAGGTTTTTTGAATTCAGATTTGAGGTTAGAAATGAGATGGAAATGGCATCATAAAAGAAATCAATGTGGCGAGGAAGAGGGTGTGAGTGTATACTGTAGGAGTCGGGCTGACCCAGGGAAATCCATGCTCCTGGGCATGGACTCTGCTGGAACCATTTCTAACGCGGTCTGGGTGTTACACATGGGGGCATCGCTGTTGTTTGCCAGTGACTGCCTCCTTAGTGGATTTTTGAAAGGATAGCCTCAGTCCTCACCTCTTTACTGTCCATTGGCTTTGAGAGGCAGGGTGGAGTGATAGAGTCACACAAACTCTCCTGCCTCTAATTAACTAGGTAACTTTGTATGGGCCGCATAACTTCTTCGTGCCTTTGTTTCCTTGTTTGTAACTTGGAGATGATACCCTGGACTGACTGACTGCCACATTTTAAAATACAGGGAGGGTTGAGAGTGGGGAGAGACAGAAATGTGTCCTGTAGGAATTCTGACTTTCACAAGCTTACAGATTAGTATGGGAGGAGAGCCAGAGAGAGAGAGATAAAGCTGTGTATACTCAAAACATCTAGAAAGATGAGCTAATGAGAGAGGTTGGGACCTAACTAGGCATCATTGATTCTGGGATAGGCCATAAACAGATGAAAAGTTACATAACAACACCTGGTATTACAAGGTTCTGAACACTGGGGGATACAACTTAATAGAAGGAGTAATAAATTGCATTATGTCAAAAATTTAAAATGTTCCAGAAGGTTGCAAAATTCTACTTTAAAAAAGGAATTCTGTCCAACAGAGCTATTTTTTATATTCTGTTGTATTGCAAACAAAGTAGCATGTGTCGATGTGGCAATTGTTCCTTGGTTCCACTCACCTAACCACATCAAACATCTACCCGCTCAAAAAAACCCCCTTAGCTAAATTCCAAGGTGTCCGCCATAAGGATCATGCACCAAAGTGGAGAAGCCTGGCGTGGGTGGGTGGGGACCGGAAGTGGCATGATGTGGGCATGACATTTCCCTTTTTTCTTTCTTGTACTCAGCCCTTTAGAGTGAATGCGTGCGGGTTCCTCTTCTTCAAAGAGTTGGGTGTCAGGTCTATTTAATTTCTGTAGTAAAATTTAAGTCTAAGAGAACTATTAGGGGTCTCTATAGAGTTTTTTTTTTTTTTTTAAATAAAACTTGACCTAATGCGTGCGGCATAATTGTTGGAAGCCCTTTGATCTGATATATATGAAGGGCTGAATCCTAACTCTAACCAAAGGAAGTAAGTGTGATTGATCTCTCTGAGGTGATGGTGATTCATGCCACCAAAGGTCCACCTGCACCCAGGTGGCCCCCTCTTGCTGGGAAGGAGCCTTATTGCTCAGTGTCCAGCCCTGGAGAAGCAGATTATATGGCCAGAAGGCCTTGCAAGAGAGCAGTTCTCTTTCTCCATGCCCAGAAGATACTTTATGTACACTTGCAAGAGAAGCAGATAAGCGTGAGGGTCAGGAACGTTTCCCCTTACTAGGAGAGCTAGGAATCAGTCATGGCATCAGGGTGATTTATAAGGGTGGACAAATGTTTACAGATCACTTTTGTTCTAGCACAGGCTTAGAGTCGGCTAGACTTGAGGACAAATTCTGTTCCAACTCTTGTTTGTTAGGTGACTTTAGGCAGGGCTGTATACTCTCAGCCTCAGTCTCCCTATCAGGAAAATGAGGACAATAATAATCCTCTTGGCGTGAGGGCGTGGATTGCGTGAGATAACTTGTTTATGTCAAGGGCTTCTGTTGCTCAGTAATGTTATGGGGTGGGAGGGGGAGGAGAGCTAGAGAGGCCATGATGATGGAGAAACGGGCCGAGGGGCCAAGGTTAGGGTTTGTGTCCTCACCGTTTTCCTCCCCAGGCTTCATCTCCAAGCTGCCGAGCGTCTCCTGCGCACCAGCCTCTGGGAAATTCCACCACTCACTGCAGCCTGTGGACTTGCCAGTGTCCTTGCCTGAGAACCTTCTCTTCATTTTTAAAAAAATTATTATATTTATTTTCAACATTAGATATAATTGACATAGAACCCATTATATTGGTTTTAGGTGTACAACATAATAATTTGATATATGTATATACTGTAAAATCATTGTCTCAGTAGTTTAGTTAACATCCATCACCACACATAGTTGCAAATTTTATTTTCTTGTGATGAGAACTCTTAAGATATACTGTCAAAGCAACTTTCAAATATACAATAAAACATTATTAACTATAGTCACCATGTCGTACATTACATACCCAGGACTTATTTATCTTATAACTGGAAAAGTGTACCTTTTGACTACTTTCACCCATTTCACCCATCTCCCTCCCCCCACTTCTGGCAACCACCAGTTCATTCTCTGTATCTATGAGCTCAGTTTTGTTTGTTTTGAGATTCCATATGTAAATGAGTTCATACAGTATTTGTCTTCCTCTTATTTAGCATAATGCCCTTAAGGTCTATCCATATGGTTACAAATGGCAAGATTCCCTTCTTTTTTATGGCTGAACAATATTGCATTGTGTATATATGTACCACATTTTCTTTATCCATTCATCAGTCGATGGACTCTTAGGTTGTTTCGGAACCTTCTCTTTCTAACAAATGTGACCCTCCCTCACCCCAAGTTAGAACCTCCTCTACTGCAACTTTATGTAGATCCAAACTCAAATCCTTTCTGCCTTAAAGGTGAATGAGGTACTTAGTGCTAGCGTTGCCTCTGCAAGGAGTGTCTTTGCCTATAGAAACCCTGCCTGCCCTTCTGGGCTCCGTCATACCTGCATAGGGAAACACCCCTCTGACAGCTTCTAGGAACACATTTTGGAGAAGTGAAGGCCAAGAGCAGGGCTATTGGCTTTGGAGGCAGCACTCATAGAAAGAGGGTACACGAAACTTTCTGTTGGGCAAACTTTAGACTTCCTCTTATTTGTCAGGCTTGATAATTCCTAGGCCTCTTTTCCAGTTAACTTGTTTGTTCCTCTTTTTTTTTCTGTCCTGGGTTGCTCATCCTTCTCTGCTCTCTGCTCCCAGTTTCCCCTAACCCTTTCTTCATCCTTAGTACACTTTTCTGATCTGAGTTCAAGCACATTGAAATTCCTAAAATAATCCCGCTTCTACTGCTGATATGACGTAGATAATTAATTATTCTGATGTATACGGAGTTACGATCCCCCAAAAAACAATTTCCTGGGTGATTTATTGCAATGGGGGCAGAAGACAGGTTATTTACCATCTGAAGAAAGAGTCCAGGGAATAGATTAAAACTTTGAGGAGAATTTATGATCAAGCCTGAAGGTACCCTAATTTAGAGTCGGGACAGTATGCTGCTTGAGTAGTTATTGATGCCTTCTGGCCACCTAGGTTGAACTTCCCCTTGTTCTGTATGTGATTGGAAATTGCCTCAAAGTGTTGGCCCCTAGTCTGTACTTGCAATTATCTCATCTTTGTCTTGAATCTGACTGGGATGTCATAGATCATTTATAGGTACTACGATTTCAGCTTCTTTACCAAATGGATTGTAATTCTCTTACCATGATGGGGATGAGTAGATTTCAGCTCTTGATATTATGCAAAGATCACTGTCCTGGTTATCAGGGCCCTGGGCCTGGTTCCAGCTCCTTTCGCTAATATGATGAGAGGCCTTGCACTGAGCAGTGAGCTTCCGAGTCTCAGTTTCCTCATGCGTCAGGTGAGAGGGTTGGACCAAATGCTTTCTTTGGTGTCAGCAATTGCTAACATTCCATGAAGGCACACCCAGGATTAGACTCTAGAAGTGCATACAGGCTTTTAATATTCCTCCTTGGAGAGCTATGAGCTCATAAATGCCCCGGGAGAAAGATCGAGATGGGTTTTACTTTCTTTGGTACTATGATCCCTCCTACTTATTCTAACTCTAATAAGACTCTCCAATTTTCTATCCTTTCTTTCAGAACTGTCTGACAGATTTTACAGACCTATTGGATGAAGAGTGCCTGAGAGACTGACGGTCAGCATTCCTTACGATGGAGAAGACAGATGGTAGGCAGGCTGCTTTGTATTCCCTGGTGTAAAGTGAGCATTTGAGTTGGAAAGGGATTGTTACTATAAGTCCTGGAAGTAGCCTAGGGGAGGCCTATAGGAGACATTCTCCAAGAGGTGGTGCTGGAAGACCCAAACCATTTGTTTCAGCCATGAATAAGAAAAAATGGTAGGAAATGAGAATAAAGTCCGATGTTTATATCAGACTTGTGTACCTTTCTCATCTCTTCCAAGCTCCAAGAAGGGAGCAGGATGCTCTCACTCATTATCCTCATTTTAGAGGTGAGGGAATTGAAGTCTAAGAAGGAAGCACAGTATGGTGAAATTCTTACCTGTGTAATTCTCCTATTATGCAGTCCCCTCATGTATCAGTTAGTTTTGCTGTGTAACAAACCACTCAAAAATTCAGTGATCTAGGGTGGCTCCATAGTGTAGTGGTTAGCACGTCTGCTTTGCACACAGAAGGTCCTGGGTTTGTGCCCCAGGTGGAGCCATAGACCATACCCCAAGTGTGACACACCCCGCTGACGTGCCAGGCCCCCCGAGTGCACTGGGGGTGCTCCAGGCCCCAGGTGCACACCATGAGCGTGTGGGAGGGGACACCTAGCCTTCAGAGATCCAGTTCTTAAGGGGAAATGGCAACACTCACGGATAAGGGGTGGAAGTGGGCAGGGGGTGGGGAATTAAAGAGGGGGGAAAAAATTCACTGATCCAAAATAAAGTACTTATAATTTCTCAAAAGATTCTATAGGTTTTGCAAGGCCATTATTCTGGTCTAGACCAACATGGCTGACCTTTGCTGGGCTCACATGTCTGTGGTCTTCTGGGTGACTTGGCCAGATGGTTTATAATGGCCACACTCACATCCCATGTCACCCGGGGCATTGGTGATAATTTAGCCATGTGTCTTTCCTTGTCCAGCGGTCTAGCTGGTAGTTTGTTTGCATGGTGACAGAAGGGTTCCAAGCACAGCAAGAACACATAAACCCTTATGCGCAAGCGATTTTCAAGTCTCTGCATATGTCACACTTGCTGTTGACACTTTGGCCAAAGCAAGTTACAAGGCTAAGCCCAGGGTTAGTGTAGAAAGGGAATACCCAAGGGTGGGGTATAATTCTAGCAATTTTTTCACATAGTCCACCACATCTCATAAAGAAGCAAATATTAATACCTACTTCACAGGGTCAGTAAGGGACCGAATATGGTAATGCATGTAAGGTTTTTGAGTAATAACTACCTAGCATAACAAATCTCTCAATGAATGTTCCCCTCCCAGCCCTCCCAGGAAACTTGCCAAAGGTCAAAGACTAGACCCTGATCTCCTGACTCTAATGAAATGCTTTTTCCCAGATCACGAAATGTCAGGAAACAGGAGAGTCTATAATCCCCCTTGAATCACATGGCCCTTCACTGGTGCAGGACTTAGGGACTAGACAGCAGTTCCAGCCCTGGTTCTTCCTTCTTTCCAAATGCAGCCCCCATCTACTTCAGGAGTCTGCTTTTCTCCCCGGAGAGCTGCCTTTTCAGTGCATCCCTGGAAGTGGTCCCACAGAACCTTAGCTAATTCCCTGGATGCCCTAGGGGCCTGTCATTCCTGCCTGCCTCATTTGTCCCTGCTCAGCATCCTTGCACTGCTGCTCTGCATGTGATTAACCACAACTACCTCAAGAGGCACCCCTCCCTTCAGGCACACACATCTCACAAAATAAAGGCAGAAGAAGGAAAACCTTCCATTGTTGTCTTGACCTTTTGAAGAGGCTCCTTTAATTCTCCTTCTGCCCAGCTGTGTTTTTTGCCTCTTTCTCTCTAGTGCCTGTTTTTCCCATTTACTTTAGCAACAAAGTATAAGATTTTTCACTTATTTTTCTCACTTTAAATGCCTCTAATGGGTTTGCTCACCTGCTGCATTTCACTTTATTCCTCAAGGTAATTATTGTGGCACCTCTCCTCTTCCCTTGTCTGCTTCTAATCCCCTTTTCTTTGTCTATGTAACTCTTAGGCTCGTGACTGTGTCTAAATGTCCTTTCCAAGGGTCTAGTGATCTGGCATACTTTCAGACCGAGATGCTGTAGGGAATTCTAGGTAGCTTTGAGTCTCATATATCTTAATTTTTTCTTTTCTCCTTACTCATTTCCCCAGTATCTTCAGAATTATTTTCTTGGACTCTTATTCTATTTAGCTCTGTTAGGACCCTCTTGAGGCTGTAGTCCTAACACAGTTAAAGATTCCAAGGAGAGGGCACATTCTTAGCAAATCTCCCTTGTGCCCTACTCAGTACCAACCCATCCTTGCCTTCTGGCCCCTTTGTGAAGCATATATGCCATGATCTCTACTGCATTAGTGCTAACGATTGTAACGCTGTAAGTCAGTTATTAGTGTCACCACATTACAAATGAGGAAATTGAGGCATGGGGAAATTAAATAATTTACCCAGAATCAGAGATGGGAGATGACAGAGCCAGGATTCAAATCCAGTCAGTGTGGCTACGAGTTGGTTTATTTGATCTAAAGTTCATTTTGAGCAGAGTCAGTCCTGCTAATTAATTCTCGCACTGGCCCAATGCCTGGAATTCTGAGCTCCTGCACACTTGTCACCAGGTAGAATTAAGAGGAGCCGAGCTTAATGTGAGTGTAGGTCTCACAGCATATCTGATCAAGCTCCCTCATTGAAGGTCTAGCATTCCTCTTGCACTGGGAGAAAGAGAAGGAATGCAGGGTGGCAGGTGGCAGGCAGGGCAGCACAGTGAATCACTGAGCATGTGTATCTGTGTGTGTGTGTATATGTGTGTGTCTGTGTGCATGCGTGTGTGTGTGTGTGTGTGTGTCTGTGTCTGTGATACCTCATAGTGCTAGCTTAGGAAAGCACCCATTAAACCTGGCACCCATTAAACAGCTGCTCAGTTTCACAGACTCCTTTGGTTCTCTTCAATCTCTCCTTGTGGAAGATTTTGCCTTTGAATCTCCTGCTTCTTACTTGATGCTATTATTGTATCTGTGCTCTGGACCTGCCCCCAGAGGCCGCTGGGTAAACTGGTGCATTTCTATTGAATAAAGGCAAAAAGAAAATAAATAATGCACACTCTCCTTCAGGAGAGTTCTTTTCTTTCTGGGTCATACATCTGCTCTTCACTTAACTTTAGACAAATATCCCCTCTCTGATTTGGCCCGTCCCTGTAACCCAGGAGGCTGCTGAGTAGACCAGTCGGCCCAAGTATAACTGAGCACAGCTTGGAAAACTAACAGAAACTACTACAGTGTGCACATGTTTGAAGGGAAGCAGGTTGGTTAAAAAATTGTGTGGACGAATGGAAACTTTTTTGGAGATTTTGGGGTCTGGAGGAGTGTTTACTCCTTATCTGCCTGGAATCTAGGTATCTGCCACAGAAGCTCTGGAACCAATGAGGACCATCCCAATACCAGCACCAATGCTTCATTCTGTTTCCTGAGGCAGTTATGATGTCATTACCCACAGGCCCTGGGGCTTTACTTAGTGTTGAGGCTGGTAGGCTTGATTATGTCAGTGTTCATGAGTTTAGCCTTCCTGTGTCTATTGACTTTGTTTAGTTCTTTGGAGATAACTGCACTTCCCTAAGCACAGAGGGCCACCTGACAAGCATGTGGCATCGACCAGAAGGAAAAATCAAACTGGCAAGTGGGAAGAGCTCAGCCCCCACATGTCATCGCCCTTAGGGGAAAAGCAGCCCAAAATGTGTCCCTGGTAACACCATCATTTGCACTTTTCCTTTAACCTGCCTCTTCCCTCCATTGCCTTTAGAATGTGCTCTCCTTGGAATCCTTCACTTTGACCATGTCAGCTGTATTACAACTAGTCTTCAGGCCTCCAGTTTGTCCCTGTTCTAATCTTCAGCAAGAATGCAGTTTATGGAATTACTTTTGACCAAGTCACTGCCTTGTGTCAAATCCTTCAATGACTCTCATTATATAGAAAGTGAAGTCAAAGCTTGTTAGCACGCATACAAGTTGCTCTATGGTCTGGCTCTTGCTGACCTTTCCAAATTTGTCTTTCTTCTAGCTTTCACCCTTCTCTACTACACTTTAAGTTCCTGCCATATCAACTGTTATTTACAGAACCCTGAATCACTGTGGAATTTCACACCTCCATGCCTTTGCACATTTTTTGACATATATCTAGAATCTGCTGCTAGATATATCTATTGCTGCGTAACAAACCAACCCAACGCTTAGTGGCTTAAAACAATCATGTATTATTAACACAGGCTTAGTTGAGTGGTTTTTACCTGGGGTCCCTCCTGTCATTGAAGTCTGATGATGGCTGAGGCCACAGTCATCTGATGACTCTTTTATTCATGCCTGCCATGGAACCTGGGCCAGGATGGCTGGACTGGCTCAGCCTGGCTAGGCATCACTCTCTTTCCCTCCACATGACCTCTTGTTACTTGGGCTTCTTATAGCATGGCCATCTCAGGGAAGTTGGACTCCTTACAGGGCATCTGTCTTCCCATGAGTGTGCATTTTAAGAGACCCAGGCAAAACTTGCAGGCTTCTTATGACCTAGCTTTGGAATTATGTCAGCATCATTTCTGCCATTTTCTTTTGGTCAGAGGAGTTATAGGCCAGCCCAAATTCAAAGGGATAGACAAGTAGACCTTATCTCTCAATGTGGGATTCCCTTACCTATCTAGAGAGGGTAAGAATTGATGGTGGCCATCTTGGAAATTAACAGCTACAATTTCTGTCAACCTCTTGTTCTGACAAATCGCTATTTGTTCATTTAATACCCAGACATATTTCTCTTTCGTGGAGTCATCCCTCTTCACCAAGGCAGAATTAACCTCTAAGTCCAAGAAAATTATTCTGGATAAACTGGGAAAACAAGTCAGGAAGGAAGACTATTCCTTGAGCATGTATCTGTTACCATCCTTGTCAAACTACATTGTACTTGTTGGTGTTTCTCCTACTTGAGCATGCATTTTTTGAGAGCAGGTCAATATCTGATTCATTTCCGTGTCTTTAGGATCTAGCTTAGCAACCAACACATAGATGCTCAATAAATAGTAGTTGAGGTAAGTGCATTGAATTATTGCTATTGTAATTTTGCCCCCAGGGTCTATTACCCTTAGAACCAAACAATCAGTCAGTCACAAAGAATTCATGGAACCCCCACTGTATGATTTAAGCATATCAGCCTCTTTTATGGTGCTTCAGTTCTTTATATTTTGGGTTTCCACAAAGAATAACTATAATATTGAGCATATATTGACTGTTTCTCACTGGTCTTGTTCTAAGCACTTTATATGTATCAATAATCTCATTTTACCTATTATTATTCCCATCTTATAAACGATGAGACACAGGGAGGCTAGGTAATTTTTCCAAGGTTACAGAGCTGAGATATAGACCAGGCTCCAGAGTCCATATTCTTGGCCTCTGTACTCTCTCCACTGATATTCTCTCCTGAGCTCAGCATTTTCAAAGCATGATGTCACATGACACCCCTTATTACCTCAAAGGAACAAAAGCTATTTAATCCTAAGAAGCTACTTGGAGATAAGTTCCCATGGATTTGAGTACTCGAAGGACTGATGTGTTTCAGGGTCCTCAACTGGAGTCAAGATCAGTGGTGCCTTGGTGTGATGGAGAACTTTTTGATGTACCCTGATAATCCGAGCTGCCCTGAAAAGTCATGAGTCCCACGTTTCTTGGAGGATGTACGCCAATGTCCCTTTTGGCATTAATTGTCCCTTTTCCTTCACTACCTTTTTTCCGGTCTGTGAAAAATATGGTATTTCCTCACTTAGAGGCATGAGTTTTTGAAAGTGAAATTCATGTTTGTTAAGCACTAAGCAGTCTTCAGGTGGAAAAGAGGATGGGCTCTACGTGATTATATGTTCCAGTTCTCTCTGATCTTTGTACCTAGAGGCTCAGGCTTCTGAGGAAGCTTAAATAATGTAGAAAGCATAACTCCTTGATGTCTCTAGCTTTACTAAGATCTACTGGTGCCTATTTGAGTAATGCGAGGTTCTCTTTTAATGTTGAGACGATTACGCACCTCATCCTTTGAAAACCTCCATCTTCATAATTGCCAATCAGTACCCTGATTTGGCAAATTCTTGGCCACTTCACTTCAGCAATTACATGACTCAAACCTGGTTAAACAGTATGAGACTATTTTATTTTGCTGGTGTGTAGGCAGATTCCACAGTAATAACTAATGCAAATTGGAAACTATTCCCTCTATTTCCTGCAGACATTGGCTAAGTACACGCTGATTTAATAACACTATTCCTTCGCACAGCCAAAAGACTGTGAGCATCTCAGATAGTTTAGAGGCTGGAACATTTAGAAGTCTCACGAGAGGGCGTTAAATCAAAGTCACAGACATTAGGCCTCACCACCCTATAATTCTCACTAACGTTGTGCTTCTTTTTCACATGTCTTATGTCTCTCAGCCAAAGACCAGTCCTCTCAGGGGGATGAAGAGAAAGACCCTCCAAAGAGCCACCCCTACTCCGTGGAGACCCCATATGGTTTTCATTTAGATCTGGACTTCCTCAAGTATGTGGATGATATTGAGAAGGGACACACAATCAAAAGGATTCCTATCCACCGAAGGGCCAAGCAGGCCAAGTTTAGCACTTTGCCCCGAAACTTCAGCCTTCCCGACAGCGGGGCTCGCCCCCATGCTGCTCTTCCCCAGCAAAACTGGTTCCCAGTGGTGCCAAGGAAGGTGTCACTTGGGGCAGAAGAGCGAGCACAGTCACTGCCGCCTGGTGACCCTCAAGCCACCGCCAGTGGAGGTGAGGTGAGCTACCATAGGAAGGCCCTTTTGGGAGAGACTGCCAGACAGCTGGAGGCCGCTGCATCCAGGGAGGCTGAGCTCAGCTCTGGGTATGGGCGGCCCCAGCTTCTGAGAGCATCCAGCATGCCCGCCACACTGCTGCAAAACAGGGCCTCAGAGGACCCCAACCTAAACTCAGGTCCCCCCACCTCTCCTGCCCTCCCTCCACTTGAGGGTGAGGACAGTGTCAGTGATGGCACTTTTGGCCCTGCTGAAGGATTTGCAGGTTTTCACAGCTCCTTCCCACGAGCAGCAACCCAATCAAAAGTCAGAGAGTTTGGAGACGTGGTACCAGGGATTCCGGAGTTGGTCCGGGAGGGGAGCGAACCTCCAGAGGTTGAAGAAGAGGCTCCACACCACCTGCCTCTCCCAAGTCCTCTTTTCTCATCTGAGAATGCACTTGTAGTTCTGGAGGATGCAGAAGATGAACACAAAACCAGAAAAGCAAAGGTGGTGGTTACCTCTGGCTTGCCAACACCAAGCCCCCCACCTCTGCCATCGCCTATCCCTGAGAATGAGCTCCCCTTAGAAGAAATCGAGCTCATTATCAGTGAGATCCCACCCCCACCACCGGTAGAGGTAGATGTGAGGAGCATTGGCATCCGGGTCACAGAAGAAAGCCTGGGCCTTGCCACGATAGATCTTGGCAGCATTTCCAGTCTGAAGCAGCAGCTCTTGGACCTTGAGGGCGAGTTGTCTGGAAGAACTAAGGAACTGGCCCAGGTCAGAGCTGTCCTCCAGCAGCAAGAGGAGGAAATCAAAGCTAGGGGGCAGAGGATTCAAGAACTAGAGTGCACTGTGGCTCAATTGGCAGGAAAGCTTAGCCATGAGAACACCAAAGATGCCCACGGCCAAATTGACGCTATGGTCAACACTGACCCACTCCATGGACTATTGACCAGGGAATTGTGTGACAAGAGCATCGGGGTCAACCTTCTGAGTAGCATGGGATCTGAAAGCTGGGGGGCCAGAGGAGAAGAGAATGGCTTCCTATGTGGGCAGGACAGTCACAAACAGACGGTTCAGAGCCCAGCAGAATCGGTGCCACCACCCCAGCTGTCACTGCCACAGGGACCTGAGATGATCCTCACCTCCTCTTTACATAGCTGCCTCTCCACTGAGCTCAGGATTGAAGAAGCAGGCTCTGAGCCAGAGGGAGACTCTCAGTCGGGAGCCGAGGGTCCGGACTGGGGAGCAGGAAGCCCTTCACGGAGCAGCGATATAAAGGTTCCCCCAGCTAGGAAGGAGGAGGCGAGTTCAGAGCTGCCAGGGAAGGAGTGTCCCGGAAGGCCACCGAGCTCACCCGCAGATGCCACTATTGGGCAATATGTTAAGAAGATCCAGGAGCTCTTGCAGGAGCAGTGGAGCTGCCTGGAGCATGGGTACCCAGAGTTGGCCAGCGCCATCAAGCAGCCTGCCTCCAAGCTCAGTAGCATCCAGCGCCAGCTCCTGAGCTCCCTCAACCTGCTGCTGTCTGCCTACTCTGCTCAGACTCCACCCCAGAGGGAGTCCCCGGCCACCTCCTCCCCTCCGCTAGTGGGTAAATACCAGTGCTTGAGATGGAACATTTCTTCTTTATGTGACAAGTCAAAGGGAAAGGGGGTTTTAATTGCATGAATATGTTTTTAAAAGATTTAAGCACCTCCAAGAATGCAGTGTAATAAAAACTGATTTATGTAACAGTGGAGGCTCTGTGCCTCTACTCATGTCCTTGCTCTAAGGTTAAGATTGACTGCAGGGCCACCATGTATAGCTGCATAGATATAGCTCAGGGCACAGAGATGCCAGCTAGGGAGGGTACATTAGAGCTTAAGTCTAGCCCACTCCTCACCTGCCAAGCCTGCAGCACTGTGTTTACCCCGAAGGGTGTCGATTTCTCATTTGCATTTGCACAAAGGCAACATCTATGAGAGCAATGGCCCTGGCTGTGTGTGCTCTAAACCTCAGCCTCTCTTCATTGTTTCCCTGTGCTCTTGCATTCCTGAGGTGCTTTCTGGTTTGTGCACATTAGAGGTTTTTTTCTAGCCTAGTTTTGGAGGAACATTATATTGAGACCTTAAATACATCACTGAATATTTTCTGTGTGTGTGAGAGAGGGAGAGAGAAACTGAGTGGTACTCACATGTGGAAGCTGATCCTTTGGCTGAGCAGCACTTCCTCTTGTAACAGTCATATACTGTTGAGCAAAGAAGAACCATATTTTGCTTTGCTCAATGAGCGACGTGCGAGTCTGCTTCCTGACACAGATGGCAAATTGGCTGCTTTCTCATTTTTTTAGTGCTGTTCTAATCTTGCTCATTGGGGAAAGCCTCCTGTACCTTTGAGTACAGCCAAAGAAGACTTGTTCTCTTGTTCACGTGTCTTCTGTGCCTATCACATATCGCAATGTGTCAACCAGCAGAGGTGGGACCAGGAGTCACGTGAACTAAGTCCTTCACTTAGAACTCACTCCTGTTCTGCCATTCACTGAGAAAGTCTGAGCCTCAGATTTTCCAGCTGTTAAGATATGGACAACATCAGCACCCACACCTCATGCCTCTTCCAAAAGAGCACTCCCACATATAGCAGCTTTGTGACCAAGGACAGTTTGGCTGGCACTGACCAGAAGCCTAGGCCTCCTCAAAGATCCTCAAAATATTTGATTTACTTTATGTAGTCTCTTGTCTCTTTCTACCTCTTCACACGCCTTCAATCTGTATCTTCTCAAAGCAAAAGTCTTGCTTTTACTGCATTCTGGGGCATTGCCAAGATCATTCTAACTTGTGATATTGTGTCTGCCTAGAGATCTCCCCGTCGACCAGCCTTAAATCCATAATGAAAAAGAAAGACTATGGCTTCCGTGCAGGAGGTAATGGGACCAAAAAGAACCTTCAGTTTGTTGGGGTTAACGGTGGGTAAGCATCGCTCGTGAAGCCCAGACTGCCCTCCATACTGCCTATTCCACTGTTGTCCTTAGCACACTCTTTTGCCTGGGGAAAGCATCTGGTTTTTATTCTTCTTCAAGGGAGTTGATCTCAACAGCCTTTTAAAACTCCATCTCGGGTTTGCATGTGTTTGGCTCCTTGCCAGCTATGGTGGTCTGTTGGATCCCGTGCTTTTAATATGTCTTAGCTTTGGGGCCCCCCAGGGCCAGGATTCCAGGTGGCTTCTGGGAGTTTGGGGGGGGGGGGTGCGCACATGGGCCCTTTAAGGAAGACATTTAATCTGAACCATAACACTGAAACTAGGACAAACTCTTAATTTGTTGAACTTCAAATTTCATCCATTTAATTTTTTTCTTCCTTTTATTAACTTACTACAAACCAAACCAATGTTTTTTAAGATGAAAAACAGCCAATGTCTGTTGACTCAGAACATGATCCAAAACTTACATATTCTAGAGAGTAAATCATTGGATTTAGAATATTTTCTAAATCGGTCATTCAACAAACATTTATTAAATGCCAACAATGTGTTAGCTGATGGGGATTTAAAAAAAGTCAAATAAATCATGCTGCCGGCTTTTAGCTCACAGTTTGGGCATTGGGCAGAAAAATGACAAGAAATAAAGAGAAAATACTGGTACGTTGAGATGAGGTCTAATAGAGAAGGAAGTATCGGGTGCTGTGGAAGCCCAAAGTAGGGATACCCAGCCAGTGGCGGGTCCAGGAGACTGCCCGGAAGAGGGCGGAACCCCTGCTAATTTGGGTCGGACCAGAAGGAAGACACCAGATTCAAACAGCAGTGACATCACTGTTGCGTGTTCTGCGATGTCACTGGAGAGTTGTGGTTCCTGCTCCCACCAACATAGATACTGTGGCCTGAGGAGAAACCACTGTGTTTGAGCTTTCACCAGATCATGTGCAGAAAAGCAAGATCAGCCGAATCTGAGTCTCAGGCAGGTCCTATCCCTCCCCTGTGAAAGTGCCCCAGCAGTCCCCGCTCTGTACGAAACCTGGAAGTCCATCTCATGGCTGAAGCCTGCCTCATCCCCAACCGCTGGCTACTGCCATTCTTCCCTCAAATGTGTGAGTGAGGCCCATCTCTAGGGCCTTTGCGTTGGCTGTAAGTGCTCCTGCTTAAAGTGCTCCTAGCCCACATATTTCTCAGTATTTGTCACTATAGTGGAGTGGTTCTCAACCTTGGCTACACCTTGGAAATCCTGGGGGAGTCTTAAAAAATACCAACCCCTGGCTCCCCTTCCTAAAGACTCCAGTTTAATTAGTCTGGAGTACAGTCCAGGTATTAGGAATTTTAAACACCCTCAAGTGATTCTAATGTGCAGCCAAGGTTAAAAATGTCTGCTCTAATTAAAGTAGCTCCTCCTCCTATCACTCTATCCCCTGGCCATTTATTATTTTATTCAATGTTCAATATTTACTATCCGAATATATTGTTTACATGTTTATTTACTACCTTTCCCTACTACAATATAAGCTCAATTAGGACAGAGACTTTGGTATAGATAGAATTTAGAAGAGTGCCTGGCATATAGTAGGTGGTCAACAAATTTCTATTGTATGAATAAATGAACTTCCAGGTGACATTTTTATGGGAAAAATTCTAAGACAAGAACTGCTTGGTAAACGTATTATGTTCCCCCACTCTCTTAATCACATAAGTGAAAGGTTGTTCCAAGAACAATAGAGGAAGAAATATCTGGGGTTTAAACAAGACAGAATGTGAGTATACCAAGGAACAGACAGGATTTGCAAATATGGTGAGCATGGGACCTTACTTACATAGGGCCATGATTCAGAGAAAGGGCATGAGGGGCCTCAGTGGAAGCCATGGCCACTGGTCTCCCCTGGTCTCTGTGGCAGCGTTCTAGATCCCAGAAACTTCATCCATTAGAAGTCTCCTCTTGACCATCAGCAGAGAAATCAATACATCTTCCAGGACTTTTCACTATGGTCTCTGGTTTGCCTCTTCAACAGTGTTGCATATAATTGAACAGAAGGTTTATTGCGGGGGAGGGCAGGCCATGCCCTTATTTTTGCTGTTCCAAGCAATAGTTGAAACAAACTGCAGCTGAGAAAGGCAGATGCTGTGTCCAGGTGTCCTGACTATTCACATATCCCATGGAACCCTGCCAGGAGAAGACACAGATGGTTCCTCCCTTGTCAGGTGTAAGCTGGGCTAGAACAGGCAGCTAAAGGGAGGTCTCACAATCACCCAAAGATGTGAAGATTTATCTGGCAATTCGAAAGACTTGGGGTACGAATGGGGGACATTTGTCTAGATCTGAGCCCTTTTCTGTACAGGACATTACGATTCCAGAAGCAAATGCTTTCATGAGACCTTTGTATTTCCTGTCTGGATCATCCCAAATGTATTGGCCAGTTAGGGCATAGGGCCGTTTGTGTGTGCCCTACAAGGAGCTTAGTTAATTATCTTTCCTCACCAGATGGCCTCTGGCATTAGAGTCAGAACTCTTAAGTGCACTTTTCTCTGGCACCACAGTTCCTGAGGGTCCCCTTCCCAGACCTGCAGGTGTAGAGAATGGAGGGTGTGGTTAGCAAGCTGGGAAGTGTTATCAAAGCCCACCTCATTCTCATTTGTGTTGACATGGACATTGGGCAGGAAGCACAGAACAATTGACCTCTGTCTCCTTCCCTAGCTATGAAACTACCTCAAGTGAAGAGACCAGTGGCGAGGACAGCTCCCCAGAAGATCTGTCTGACAGCGAGGCTGAGAAGAAATGTGATGGCCTAGAACATAGACGGGTCAAGGATGCCCACCCCAGCTGCAAGGTGGGGCAGGGCATCACTGAGGGCACCCACAACACAGGCCAGGAATGTGGGCCCAGGGAAGAACTCCCCCTTCCCAAGCCTGATAGGTGAGTCAGATGGGTCAGATGGGGTACTTGATCCTCTGAGAAAGGGCAAGGGCATTTATTCACCCTTTTATTTAATCATTTGTTCACACGTTCATCCATTCACCACTGAGTTTGTAATCTGTGCCATGTACTGTGCACTGGTTGAACTCAACAGATATGACTCCTACCTTCATGGGATATACTGTCCTAGGCTGAGCTCTACATAGAAAGCTAACATAGGCCTAGCACTAAAAATGTGAAGGATTTTCATGTATTATCTTATATAATCCTTTTAATAACCCTGCAAGGTAGACGTGATGATAATCCCCACTTTACCGATACGGAAACAGAGGCTTAGAAAAGTTACGTGACACAGCTAGCAGGGTGGGGATTCCTTCCAGGTCTTTCCTGCTTCTCACCCGCACACTTTTCTGCCTCTCCCGTTGGCTATGCTGATGTAATCCTATCTTTTAAAGTGGTGGGATGTCATGTGGCATGATGAAAAGAGTACTTTGGAATTGGGCATACCTGGAGTCACATCTTATGTTTGCGCGGTGTTATTTTAGACAAGCTACTTAAGCTGTGGTGACCTCAGTTTTTTCATCTGTAAAATGTAGATAATAGCAACCCGATAGATTTGATCTGAGGACTAGATGAGAAAGAAGTTTGTAACATTCCTAGAATAGTGTCTGCCGCATAGTAGACCCTCAATAAATGGTGGACATAAGAATAGTAAGTACTATTATCATCATCATCGTCTCCAGCCTGGTTGATGAAGGAGTGGTGAACAGTGAACCACAGCTGATTGGTAAGCAGGTCCCCAGGGTGCTCTAACATGGTAGGATGATAAAGATGTGATGAGTGAGTGGAACATCTTGGTGACCAATGCCATTGAGTCCAAGTTTAGACCTCTCGATACTGACTGTGCCCTTGTACTAATACAGGAAGAGTGTTTATCATTGTGATCACCCAGCTTAATTGATTTTTATTTTATTGACTCTGTTAGCCCTTATGGTGTCCTTCATGGAAGGATATCCTGAAGAAATTCACTGGTGTGGATTGGGTTCTTTGAATTTTTAAAGTCACTCAGGCAGAAAACGTTTGGTCCAAAGTCATAAAGACAACCCTCCATTGCCCAGGATGTCAGAAATGGCAGTTGGGCCTGTGGCTGTCAGAATGCTCCGGTGATTGCTCTGACCCCCTGAAAACAGAAAGATAAAAAGGGCAATGTGCTTGACTCTTCAGAAGAATTCCAAAGCCAAGCCACACCATCAGGACACTGTGTTCACCCCAAACTTCTGAGGAATGCCCCTTAATCTGGGAAGTTGCCCAGTTTGGATGTTTGAGCTGCTGAGAATGAAAGTCAAAGTAAAAAATAACCCTTTTTTTATACACACACACACACACACACACACACACACACACACACAAAATAACCTTTTTTTCTATCAACATGAAGATATTATATATTTTCTCTCTCCCTCCCTCTAGATATAAACCGTCAGAAGAATTTCTTAATGCATGCCGGGCATTAAGCCAACATCTGCCGGAAACTGGGACCACCACTGACCAACTTTTGGTACTCTGATTTTTCATTGTCAAGTAGATATTTCCGGACTGTTTAAGCTATTAGTTTTAACTGGGTGACTTTGGTCCCTCGCCTGAGGCAGCTGTGTGAGTGTGTGCACATGAGTACATTTCCTCTGGGTGCTTTCTCATTTGCCCAAATTCTGCTTGCTGCCAAAGGTGATGGATTATGCTGAGAAAGTGGAACTGATAGATATGCACAAGAAAGCAGGCTGGGTGCTCAGAGAATTTACCAGGGGTTATTAAGCATTGAACCCTGGACGTCTTGTTATAAAACTATTTGTGGCTTAGGCTCAAAATTGCCTTGCAATTTGAGAGAACTATGGGTAAAGTGGAAATGAGCACGTGGAATAGGAACCATGGGTTCTATTCCCAGGACTGCTCTCTGTGAGGTATTGGGCAAGTAAGCTGCACACTCAGGGCTTCAGTTTCCCCATCAATAAAATGAGGGTGGTGGGCAGCATGTCTCCATTAACCTCAAACCCTGGCATTTAATTTTGTAGTCTTTACTCTTTTTCTTGAAGTGTACCTAGGGGTCAAGAGACCAAGAACAAGAAACCTCATCTGTTTGCTCTTTAACAAACCTTCACGGCCCATGGAGATTAAACATATAACGATTGGGTTCTACTTTTAATCAAAAGATACTGGCACTGACACATTCTCTCAAGTAATGAGAGCAGCTGATAAGTCCCAGAGTGTAACAACTTGTAAGCATTTTCAAAGTGCATTTTGTTCTCCTTTCCAGAAGGGCCATAGGAGTAAAAACGATCGATTCAGCACAACCCATTTTTATTACTTTATCTTAGCTTATTTGGCAAATAACTGTCCCCAGATTGTTAAAGAACCGATATGTGATATGGATGTTGATTGAAACTTCTGTTACATACTCTTAAACGAATTCCAGAACTGTTCTTAGCTCTTCATTTAAAATCCACCACTGCGTTCCTTAATATTAGGATCTTTCTTCAGTTTCACCTGAAGATTCCATGGGTACAGGAGATAGTATATAAAAAGTGATTCAGCCACAAAAAAAAGTCCTGCCTAGACTGCCTCTATGGTGTCAAGTTTGCATATTCTCTAACAGAAACAAAAGTGTTTCTGCCTAGAAAAACCATTAGAGAATATGCAAATTTGACACCATACCCATGTTAGGATCAAAGCACAAGACCCCTGCCTCCCTTCCTTAGAGACAAGGACCAAACTCTGTAGAGCCATGGGATGTTAGGGAGCCAGCTTCCTTTTTCACCCCCATTGTGTAGACAGTAAGATTCAAAAAGGTTATATGACTTCCAAGGTCATACAACTGAGCCAGGACTTAAGCCTGGCCACATCGGTTTAATGACTCCAAATGCAGTGCCCTTTCCAGAATGAGTAGGAAATCAGTTCTGATACTTACATCCTCGTAGTGTGTCTCCTTCCCTTTAGGTAAATTATCTAAATATATTTCATTTTGAACACTTAGGTCATGTCGCACACAGAGTTGATGTCATTCACTCTGGAATGCTCCTCACTCATTGTTCCAAAGAACTGAATACTGCAGATAGTGGAGTCCTGCCCATGGGTTGTTCAGCCATTTTCCCTGAAGATCCTAACAAAGCTTAAAAGCCAAAACTAATTCAAGCACAGCTGTTTGGGTTTTGTTTCAGGCATAAATTGGACATGTCGTTTGTCTTATTTTCAGCATGCATTTTATCCATTAATAAAATGTTGTGACTTTCCAACTATGCCTATTAAAAACACACACAAGTCCTGGTAGAATCTGGGCTAGGATCAGTATAGGCTGACTGTATGTGCATGAAAGTGAGGGTCTTGGTTGTCCTGTGCACACAGGGGATGTGACCTAAACTTACAGTAGACTCAAACTGTCGCCTAGTGAAGTGCTTTGTTACTGGCTACCGGGTCGCCCTCCCAGTCCTCTTTCTACCTCACATGGGGAAGAGGAGTGGCAATTGCACAATGGCAATGTTGGAAGGCGCTGAAGAGATAGAGGTGGAAACATCCAAAGGTAACTTTTCCTAGTGGAAACTAACACTCTCACTGAAAACTAGCACCCCAGGCCAGATAACCTGGCATTGGATTCTCTCGGTATTTCAGAGGCAAAGCTTGAACACCATCAGTCAAGAGTGGTTCCGTGTCTCCAGCCGGAAGTCGTCTAGTCCTGCTGTCGTGGCTGCCTACCTCCAGCCTCACTCCCCACACTTCCTAAGGCTGCTTGTCAACTTGGCTGATGGGAACGGGAACACAGCTCTTCACTATAGTGTGTCCCACTCCAACTTCTCCATCGTGAAGCTGCTGCTGGAGACAGGTCAGAAATGGTTGCATTCGTGCAGCCCCTGTCACTCCTTGAAGGGCAATCCTCATACTTACTTTTTTACAGCAAGAAGATTCTTCACTCTTCTGAGTTCCGTCTATATTCTAGGAACTGGGCTAGACTATTTGCCTTTATTATATCATTTGTTCTTCGCCATGCTCTTGTTATGTGGATGTGATTCTCATGTTACAGATGAGGAAACTGAGGCTCAGACAGTTAGAAAATATGCTCAGGTCAGTAGAGTGCTGGTAATTGGTAGTCGGACTTTGTGTTCAGTCTAACTCTAGAGCTATACCGTATGCCTCTAGGAAAGGTCCCATTCTACCATTTACGTAAGTACTTTTTAACAAAGTTTATGCCTCCATTTGACTAATTTGACTCAATTTGATTGATTCACACTTCATCAAGATATGTGTTGACTATGTATGAGGGCCACACTGGCTACTACCAGGATGGAAAGATGAGCCAGGTGTGAGCCCTCTGCGTCCCAGGAGCTTATAGCCTGATAACCAGGGTGGAGCAGGGTGATGGTTTATAGAGAGAGATAGAGAATGTTATTTTGGGTCTCAGAAGGAGTGAGATAATGTCCTGTTCGGGGAGCAGGAAAGGCACACTGAAGCAGAAAGAGTCCCAGAAGGCAGAGAAATGTCCCCAATAAAAAGAACACTGTAGAATTAGAGAAGAAAAATCTGGAAACCAGAAGACTTCCAGTTTGAATGGGATGTGAATTAAGTTCAGGGAGGTAAGTTGGAGCCACCTTGAGTGCCAGGTTGAATAGCGTGAATCCAAGCACTGGGAAGTCTGCACAGGGTCTTGGGTAGAGGGGAGCACCATCGCCAGGGAGTTCTCTATGAAGGTTTTATGAAGGTTAATTTGGCAGTAGGGGTAGGAGGTAGCAGGCCAGACAGGAAGCTGTTCTAGGGGTCCACAGAGAAATAATGAGGGCTTGCAACAGGTGAGGACAGTAGGAATAGAAGAGGAAAAAGCCAGTGGGGCATTAGTGATTGACTGGCTGTGAGGGACAAGGGGAGTGAGAACTTTGATGTGACAAGCTTGGATGGCTGAGAAGATGGCAATGCTGCAAAAGGAGGAGAAGAGCAAGTGTGGGGAAAGCAAAATGGATAATTCAGTTTGCGGCAGATTTCAAATTTTTAGTAGGTCACCCAGGTAGAAATGCACAGAGGGCTGTTGAGAATTCTGGGGTCTGAAATTAACAAGCAATAGAGTTTTGGGTGAGGCCAGGTAGAGCATAGCCAGTGGATTCCTTTAGGGAAGAAGAGAAGCCCTATGGAATGTCTGCAATGAGAGAAAGAGCCAGTAGAGGAGATCCAGATGGAGCTATGTGAGAAGTAAGAGAAATAAGAGGATAGTGGCCAACAGGGAGGCCAATGAAGAAGAAAATGTCAAGAAGAAAGAAGATTGACCACTCAGTCAAATACCATAGTGTCCCTGAAGGATGATGCATAAGTTGCACATATTTGGGGAGGGGTCACTGGTAACTTTAGAAATGAAGTGCACAGGGTAGGGAAGGCAATGATATAGCATAGTAGCTAACAGAGGCAAGAGAGACTACAGAGAATTGCTTTTGTGTGTTTGTGAACATGTTTGCTGGCAGAGAAGAAGAATCTGAGAAACAGAAACTAAGATATTAAAGATAGAAAGGACAGAGGATGCTTGATAGAGCAAGGTCTTGAAAGAGTTGGAAAAGCCTGAAATCCACAGCAGAGGCAAATGAGGTCAGCTGAAGCAAGATGCTGAGATATTTATTCCTCTGAGATAGAAGTAAAAAGAAGGTAAAAGTCCAGGGAGATGAGGAAGAGAAGAGAAAGGAAGAGGAGACCACTTGCTTTAGATGGCCTTGATCTTCTCAGGAAAGTAAGAACAGGATCTGGGTTTTGACAACTGCAAAGAGGTGGTTAATAGTTAATCAAAGGAACTCTTCAAGGACTGCTGAGTGGCCCCAGAGTCTGCTGGGATGACACCACAGGGTTTACAGTAGAGCCTTTCAGCAGAGTATGCAACAACATCAAGTAGTCTAGGTGTGACGGTATAGACAGGTGGGTGATAGGGCTGACTGAAGGTGTGTGGGTCCCAGTTGAATGTCATCTATGGGTTTAGGAAGGCTGTATGAGGGATATCTAAGAGGGTATCTATGAGAAGTATAAGGTCCCAAATGATCTTTCCAGATTACGTAGACCCTCTGCTAAACATGTAGATAGAAGATCTCATTTAATCCTCATAATGATGCCATGACCCTGGATGACTGTTTTATAGGTGAGAAGCAAGACACTGAGAGAAGTGAACAGACTTTCCTTAGATCACTCAATGACCAAATGTGTTGTTGGTGTTGTTGTAGAAAAGTTGCAAAAACTCAGACCAGCGAGAAATCAAGCAGCACCTGGAGGTTTGGAGTAACTCAATTTTATTACGCCGGTGGTCCCAGAAGAGCTAGTGCTCTGAAAATCTGGGCCCTGAACTTAGGGGCAATTTTATTTTTATATTCGCGTTGTTACACTTGGCATGGGCTGATTTACAGACCCCTGAAGTTGTTACAGGCCACAGGCAGTTAGAGATCACAGGATTTTCTATCTAACAAGCACTAAAGTAATACATACATCTTTTCTAACAAGCAAGAAAGCAATACATCTTAGGGGAGGATGAGTTCTCAGTTGACTTTGAGATCTCTGGCCTTGCAAAAAGCATGTTAACAGAAGCAGAAAAGAGCTGATTAGAAATGTTGGCCAATTAAGGGGGAAATTCCTCTTCAGTGTGTGGCTACCCTATCTCTCTCTCTCTCTAGGTGAACACCCTGTTTCTTTTTTTATATGATCTTTGCTTGTCATTTCTACCCAACAGAACTCAGTTAACTCAGTCAAAGGGTGTTTTTGCCTGTCTGCTTCTTTTCAGTATCCCCAGGACCTAGACCAGTTCCTGGCTCTTAGTAGATGTCGAGTGACTATACGTGTTTCATGAGTAGACAGATGACTTCTGGGAGCCAGGTTATATTTCAGTAAAATTCCAATTCTCAAAAATTCCATTAAGCAGCCTTAAGGCTCTTCACTTGAATTGGTGACATACATAATGTCAGCCTAAAGTTCTTTCTGCTTCCCATATCATCATGATGCAAGACAGGGCAAATTTCCTGGAGTGGGGTGGGGTGGGGGGAGACCAAGCCCTGTGCTGAGAGAAGAGGGTCCTTTGGTGGAGAGTATAGAAAGAATTTGACACACACGCCAAAGTTAGCGTCAAAAGGAAAGTTTATTAGAAAAGGGGTAACACTCCACAGACAGAGTATGGTCTCTCAGAGGCAGACAGTGAGAAAGACAATGAGAGACACTGACAAGGACTTAGAGACAATAGAGATGATGACGGTGATAGAGACAGAGTAAAGGCACTGAAAGAGACCTTGAGTGTACAGAGAATTCAGTTTGTAGGTCATTCTTTAGTTCCTATTTCCTTTGATAATGGACATACAGTGAAGAAGGGGAATAGTAAGCAGCAAGAAAAAATACGAATATGTAGAGTGAAAGGCCTGCTGGCAGTTCCCAGCCTTTAATCCATAGGTTCCCCATAGTTTTAGCCACAGGGAATGACTTGGTTCCTGTTTCCCCTGCACAGGTGTGGTGAAGGCGCTGTTAGCAATCCCAGTGGGAAATCTTCCTTTGTTTTGCAGGTGTTCTCCTGGCCTGGCTGCAGGACTGATAAGCATATTGCGGTCTCTGATTGTGACCTGGTTAACATTTTTTAAGTCTCTTGCCTCCTCCCTACCTTAATCTGAGGAAGATGAATTCACAATTTTAACATGAACCAATTTCATTGTATTTCAGTTTTTCGTGGATTTATAGGTAGCTAAAAGTGGTAGCTCAACTGATAAAGACACGTCATTAAACAGAGATGCCTCTGTTCTGTTGGCTGTGCTCAGTGTTAGGGACTTTCATTATAGAACATAAATAACAATGACACCTACTTCTGTTTGAGTGTCTTCCTTATTCCAGACACAGTGCTAAGTATGATAAACACATACACTATCAAACATAACCCTTGCAGGAATTTTGAAGCAGATATTAATTGCGTTTTTCAAGTGAGAAAACTGAGGCTCAGAGAAGTCAGGTAATGTGGTAAAATTCACAGAGCCAGTAAATAGCTAAGCCGGAATTCCAACTATGATCTGGGCTTTTTGTAATACCCCAAACTAGGCTTAGGGGCACTGTGAGACTTTGGGAACACCTACAATGTGCACGAAGAATCCAAAGATTGGTGGCATAGAGCTCTTGTTTTTACGTAGCTCACAGACGTGAAGCCTGCTAATAGTTCTCCAGGTGGGTCCGGCCAGGTTGGAGAATGGACAACCTAAGACTTGGTTTTTATAAATTTCTGCTGATGTTGACTGAGAATCTAGTCAATACCCATTAGCCCTAAAGTGGTTTGGAAGCTTTTCCCTTTTACACACTGAAATAGCTAAATAGCCAAAGCATAAAGTACAAAGGGGGAAAGGGCTGAAAGTGCCATTACTTTTCCTCAATGTAGAAAAGATGTTGAGGATGACAGATCTGTCACACTCTCAAACCTGGGCTCCCTTCTCAGGCACTTGTGAAGCATCCAGAAAGCACATTACAGTCTACAATGCGTTGCACAGAAGTGACTAGTCATTATTGAGAACAGAGCCAACGGGTGCATCTCCACCAGCTTAGTTCTTCGTGATCTGTCTTTTATTTTGCTGGCTGCCACTGCAGAGGAGGAAGCTTGCTGAGTCCAAGTGTGCTGAGTCAAGAGCCTTTCCCCTCTCCTCCAGGGAGAGTTGGCTTGCTCCCTGGTGGCTGGCTGCTCTGAAGTGTCCGCTGTGACAGCCCTGAGGAAGGCCTTCAGCTCCTTTTCCAAGCACCTGGGGAGGAGTCAGTCCTCACTCTACTAAGCTACAAGTCAAGTTTCTAAGAGAGGAGAGGGAACTGTAACCTGAGGCTTGTTTACACCTCATTAAATAGTCATGGAGTAAAAATTAAAAAGTGATTAATAAGGCAATGTGAATGTTCCCATCTTTATCAAGACAGAGTTATAAGGCCACGCATGGAGTTAGTTTTCAGCTTTCGCAGCCCAGCTGGTTATGGCAGTGGTTAGAGGGGCTTCAGGAAAGAAACTGCTGATCTTCCATGTCCACTAGCATCCTCGTTTCACTATGTCATATTTCTGAAAAAGTGTTTAGGGGTGGAGGGGATGTCAAACAAATGGGCTTTTTTTCCCTTGCACAGTACTTGTAGGTAGAACCGGCATTTTTTTTCTAAACCAGATTTGTTACAATAAATACCTAAATATTCATGAGCAAGTAGCAAGGGTATGAATGATGAATACCATTCTGGATAAAAACAATAATAACAACACTTACTGAGTGTTTATTATGTGCTAGGTGCTGTTCTAAGTACTTCTAATACATAAACTTATTAAATTTCACAATAACCCTATGAAGCGGGTTCTGTTATTATCCCCATCTTACAGAGGAAATACAAATCAGGAGATTTGATGTCCTGAGATAGTTTTACTATTGTCCAAAAGAGAACTATAGGCTTTTTGGATAAGGAATGGTACAGGGAAGATTTGGTTTTCCCCTTAAAGGTGGGGTCATTTACACAAACAGATAACAGGTCAATGATCTCCTACTGTCTCTGTTGGTGGAGAGGGATATGAATGCACATTTCCAGGACTACAAAACAGAAATTTCTTTTGAATTCAAATTTAATACTTCATCTTTAAAATATGCGTTTTCTCATTCTATTGCTAAATGTATCTTCTTCATTGTTTTAACGTAATATGGTATGGAGTTTTTCCCTCTCTGTTTTTCAAGATGGTTTTCTGAGAAGATTTCCTATGTTTATCCTGTGGTGTTTTTCATGCCCCCTCATATATCACACAGCATATCACCAAGCCCTTGGAAAAAACCTACAACCGCAGCCATCAGCTTAAGAGTTTCACACAGACATAGAGTGAAACCTAAAATGCACAGCTGTGGGCAATGTGTGGCTGCGGAAGTGATGGGCTCTAGGGCCAGACAGACCTGAGCCCTGGTGCCACTCCCGTTCACTTGGGCAGTTTATGTAGCTTCACTGACCTTCAGTGTTCTCATCTGTAAAATAAGAATAATGTCTTGTTCTCTGCTTTTGGAGACAAAGTCATGGTCGTTGCCCCCCTTGGCCATCTCCGACTCTGCTGTGGACCTTCTTGCTGGGTGTCCTCAAAAAACTTGTGAAGAAAAGTAACCCGTTTTAAAGGCTGCTAAAAATGTAAAACATTGATTCCACCCTGGGGAAAGGATTGCTCTATTCCATTTTAACCAGCAGGTAGTATCCTGTTGACCAGGCTAAAGAAGTCTTGCTTCTGGCCTCTTGAGAGTTATTCCAGAGTTTATTGCTCTTCTTGCAGGCGTCTGCAATGTGGACCATCAGAACAAAGCTGGATATACCGCCGTGATGATCACTCCCTTGGCTTCTGCGGAGACTGATGAAGACATGGCCGTCGTCTGGAAGCTCTTAAAAGAAGGAGATGTGAACATCCAAGCTACCCAGGTATGAGGTGTGAACCTGACTTCCTCTTTAATAAATGCGAGAACCTCCCAGTTTTATTATGCCAGTGAGGTAAGAAATTCCATGCAGATCTAAGTAGAGTTTTTAACCCAAAAAAGTCTGAGGCCTCCAAATGGTGTCTGTCCATTTGTTTCCTCAAAGGCTCCTGAGACCCAGACAGGCTGGAACAGAGGTCAGTGATCTTGTAACCTACGTCCCAGCCTGAAATTGGGCAAATTCCACCTACACTCAACTTCTCAAACCAAATGTTCCCATAGTTAGCACCTTGAGAAGGCATTTGCCAGTTGGATACTTTAGAAGCATGATTTGCAAGTTGGCTGCTCTAGATTTATGATTAAGATGAACCTTAATCATGAATTACAAAGCGGTTCAGGGAGTTGTGATGTCTCTGTTCAGCTTCTGGACCTGTCTACTTGAGAATATAGAGTAGGAGTATAGTCCTGACCTAGTAAGTCTCCTTATGGAACAACAGGGTCTCCTCGAAAGGCCACTTACCCATCTTTGACCAATACAAGAGCAGGTACAGTGCATTCAACTTTTCTCCCCCTAGAGTGATCATAGATGGTAGACTAACTATCAAGAACTGTGAAGGGTCTGCGATTGTACTCTACCTTAAAGCTAACAAATTAGCATGCTATAGTATCATGGAAGCTGGCAGATGACATGAGACTCCTGTGCCAGAGACAGAGAACAGTGAATTACTCACAGTAGTAGCAGTAGCCACAGCATCGGTATTTATACCAGTTTCCCAAATCTCAATTCCTCATTTCTATAGGGCAGTGTGAGAGGGTCAGATTTGTGCACAGAGTGGGTTGTGTTACTAGAGAGGAACCCTGTAGAGAGGAACCAGTATAAAAGAACTTGAATCTTTTATACTGGTCAGTAAGCATGTCTACCCTCTGTTCTAGGGAACACACTATCTCTATCTTCCAAGGCTGTTCACTATATAAACATCCTTAAAAAGATAGTCTAGAACAAAGGCCAGATAGCACTTCACTCACAAGATGTGCAGAAAGCCAAGAGACACATGGAAAATTGTCTCCCAATGATATCTTAACCTCACTCCCCCTCACCCCACTAGAGTGATTGCAGACAGTAGCCTAACCTGGTGGTAAAGTCACTTTGCACACTTCATCTAATAGCAATCCTATTGGTGGCAAGAAACAGAAATTTGTAGATCACTTTCTGGTTTTCAAAGTATTTCACCCTCCTACAACTCCTATTCCATACAACTCAATAAAATTTTCATTTAAAATAATGTGTCCCATAGAAATGTTATTTTTTTCCTAAATTGGGCCTCTTGTAAGAGAGGATGCTTACTTACAAACAAAACCAACACTCTTTTGTTACAGAGAAGAAATTGATGGTCCAGGAGGGTAAAGGGACTCATTCTAGGTCACCAAAGGAGTGATGAGAATCCATAGCCACAGCTGCTCCCTTCAGTTCCCCATGTGGCTTTTTGTATGAGGAGAGGTGCAGGTACAATGTTAAATAGGAGTGAGTCGGGAGGCTGAGAGTGTTCTGAGCTAAGCTACTTATTTCTCCTTGTCCCTTCAGGGTCAGCGCAGCAGTTGGCATATAGCAGTGTTCTGTAAACGATCTTTGAATTAGATTCTATTGAACTGGACCAGGAGGGAGGTAAGGAAGGAAGAGGCTTTGAGTCAGACAAGAGGGGCAGACATGAAGACAATCTGCACATGTCATTCAGCTTTAATATCACTTGGAGAGAGGGGTTTGGATGGAAACCTCATGGCCTGGTTAGTTCAGTAGACAACCTTAGGGCTAAGTATAAGCAAATCTAAAAACAAACAGCCTTCTCTGGAAAGATTTATCTGGGTTCCAGAGAAACAGAGAACCAGGACACCTAATAACGCATTCCTGCATACTGAGCATTTGTCATAAATTATCTCGACCCTTCATAACAACTAATAATAGCTAACACTTATCTAACATTTGCTTAGTGCTCAGGTCTCACAACAACCCCATGAGGCAGGTAATATTGTTAATGAATCTCCTTTTACCAGATCATGAAATGTCACCAAGAGGTTAACGTGTCTAGATTCATGTAGGTAATAAGCAGCAGAGCCAGGATTTTTCCAATTACAAACTCTCTTTCTCAAAGCCCTAGAGTTCTGGGCAGGGAAACACAATCCATCTGTGACTATGGACTGGCACTTTAATCAGCAAACACATCAGCAAACATGTCCTTAACACTTTTTACTTGTAAGACACTGTGCTCAGAACCACGGGGGATCTGAAAAAAGAGAAAACAATCCTTGCCTCATTTCTACCACCTTACAAAACCTGACGTTTAGTCAGAGGGACAAGCCTGACCTGCCTGGAACCCAGGTGAACCATAGGGGAAACATAATTGAGTCCTTTGGGAGGACTATGTATATTCAGGAACATCTATGAGAAATGATGGTCAAATTATAATCAGAAAAATTACCACTGTATAATATTATATTTATATTCTTTATCTCAGTTGATTCCCACAAAAGCCCTATGAGGTACATAGGACAGACCATTATTATTTTAATTTTTGAGAAAAGAAAAACCAAGATTCAGGGAAGACAAGTGAGGTGGCCAGGGTCACACACTAGGAAACAGCAGACTCTCGAAGTCTATTGCCATCTCCACTGATATCTCAGGGATGTGATAACTTGTCAGTGGGCATGGATCAGAAATGACCATAGGACCATGCAGAGTTCTTGTTGAGACAAGAGGGTTCTGAGTGTCATTAAACTGAAAATACCAGAGGTATTCCAAAAGACTGAGGCTTCCTGGTAGAAGTCAGGCTGGCACAGGCAGTAAGAAGTCATGCCCGTCATTCATTCCATCGTTTGACACGTATCAGTGCGCGCTTGTTGCTAAGCACTGGAAATACAGAGACTTAGTCCCTGCCATCAAAAATTTTAGTCCACAAGAAAGAGATTAATATGATGCTAAGTGGTAAGTGCCGTGTTATGAATCCAGTGCCTGGGAGTTGGTAGAAGGCTTTAGAGAAGATGTAGCTAGTGTCTTAGAAGAGTAGAAGTTTGCCAGGCAGAGAAGGATGTGTCTCATACCAAGGGCAGAAGGAAATTTAAGTCAATGGGCATTTTCCGGAAAAGTCATTCCTGAGCACACCCAGGCTAGAGAAAGGTCCTTCCCCATAGGTGATAGCTTCACCCATTCTGTGCTCTGTGTGCAGGGAGGCCAGACTGCGCTGATGCTGGGAGTCAGTCATGACAGGGAGGACATGGTTCAAGCGCTACTGAGCTGCCAGGCAGATGTCAACCTGCAGGACCATGATGGATCATCGGCCCTCATGCTGGCCTGTCACCATGGCAATGCTGACATGGTGCGGCTGCTTCTGGCCCACCCGGCCTGCGACAGCAGCCTGACTGACAAGGTGAGACTTCCAGGCAATTAACGAGTAGTTGTTTCACTTCCCTCCCTGAGACGTTCCTTGCCAGCCGGCAGCACTCAAGGAGCCATATAGCAATTGCAATAGAACTGACCTCGTAACACTTGTGGGATTTAAATTATATGATTCATGGTGAATGCCTGGAGTCTTGGAGCTGGGAAGCCCCAAACTCTAACCTTTCACACCATTGTGAGGGACTGTGCCTATGCCTGGCCTTGGCCCTGAACCTCATCTGGTCACTGCAATAACAGCATGTGAGCTTTAAGGCAGGGAACCTCTGCTGTCCATGGAGACTCCTGAAAGGCTAGATGAAGGAATCAAATGTAAATTAAGTCTATTTCTTCACAGTGATCCACTTTACAGAGTAACCCATTTCATAAAGCTAACCTTCCTAAAGTTACAATGCCAAACACATGGTTTTTAAATAAACATCCTTTTAAGGTGATGGCAATGATGATAATGATGATGGTGATGGTGACGATGATGATGACAATTATAATAATAGTTTACATGTAATGAGTGCTTTCTCGGTGCTAGGTAGCACACTAAGCATTTACCGTGGACCATCAGTAAATGGTCCCGTTTGGTCACAAGGAAACGGAGGCACTGAGTGGTTAAGCGACATACCCAAGATCACACAGCTACATCATTGTCACTGTTTTCACGCTGCAGAGTCTACGTCTCTGGTCCCCTAGCAAATCCTCTGCACCTAGTAGAGTGTCTGCCATGTATTAGAAGAATGAATCAAATAGCTGAATAAATGAACCTCTAAACTTCAGAGGTAAATTGTCAAGATGTGAAACTATAACTGATCATTGCAGTAAGAGCTAAACTCTTCCCATGCATTACCTCACTAATCCTCCAATAATTGGGTCAGGCAGATACTGTGATCCACGTTTTTTATTGATAAGGAAACAGAGGCCTAGAGAGTTAATGTAGCTATCATAAGGTTACAAGATGCTGATTCTCGAAGCAGGGATTCAAGATCAGGTCTGACTCCATTGTCCTTAATGTTGGCACTATAATACTTTAAACAGACTTCTCTGTATTTTTTTAACATCCACGGTTCAAAAGGGATAAAGGCCTGGGTGGGGAGGGGAAGAGAGTCTCCTCCCTTCCCAGGGACGGCCCCTCTTACGAGGCCACGAGGGAACTATCCAAGATTGTTCCATCAGTGAGTGATTCAAGCTGCTAGGTCCCTCAAACCACACACCAGGCAGCAGACACTCCAATCCAGGGTCTTCGGGTCCAGTGAACCCCAGCTCTACCCCAAAGCTATTTCCGAGATAATGAGAGCACAGACCCTCTTGAAATGCATATGGGAACAGTCATGGGCTGCTGGAAATAAAAGCCTCCTATCTGTGTTAATGAGCTCCCTACAGGGTCGCCCTGAGGGAGAAGGAGGCAACCCCTTAATCTGAAACAGGCCCAGGGCCTTTTTAGGAAAGAGCACTCCTGTGGGACAGGGGCATGAGCTTCGGAAGTCCCTGGTTAGCTGGGATAATCAGGCAGTGATTCTGAGAGCATCTGTGGATACCTATGGAGATCTGTCACAGATAAGAGAGAGCTAAATGGCTGCTTGCAGGGGGTGGAGGAAGAGTTATGGCAGGAGGGCTGTGTGGTACTTATGACAACTCCGGTGACTGTCAGAAGCACAGACTTTAAACACGCATGGGTTTGAAACGGGGTTCAGTGACTGTGTGCCCAGGCCCATTCACCTAACCACTCTGAGCCTCTGTATGCTCATTTGTAAATGGGGACAGTAATAGACATTATCTAAACACAGTAATGTCTGTATAGCCTGTATCTGACATCTAGGAGGCACTCAGTTGGTGATAACTGTCATTTTTATGAACAGGTCAACAGTGAGAGCTGAAATGAAGCAACTACTATATTAACAAGTAGGGTTCTTGGCATTTACAGACAGAGTCTGGAGGGAATAGGGAGCATGAAGGTCTGGAGTTAGGTAAGGGAGCCAGTCAAAGGGAGACTGGCCCCCAAAGGCCAGAGCCAAGCGGTCTACATACCTGGTTTAGTCCCATAGTTCTCATTCTGAGGTGATTTTGGCAATGTCTGGAGAGATCTGAATTTGTCACAATTCAGGAGGAGGTGTTCCTGGCATCTAGTAGGTAGAGGCCAGGAATGCTGCTAAACATCCTACAATGCACAGGAACAACAAAGAATTACAAACGATCTGGCCCAACATGTCAGTAGTGCCATGCTTGAGAAACCCTGATGTAGGCAAGTGCTGAAATCCAGGTGGGTTCAGACAGCCCTCTCAGTCAAGCACTGCACTGGGGAGAGTCAGGCTGGGTTTGAGGACCAGGCTACCTGCAGTTCAGGGCAGGGCTCGAAGCCTGGAAGGGACAAACTGGACAGCTAACCAAAAATGGCTTGGCAAGCCTGTCGTAGCGGAAGGTGGAGAGGGTTAGAGAAGCCCAGTGAGTACAGGCTGTGCAGGCAGCAGCTCTACAGGGGGTTCTAGACCCCGCCACCCAGTCACTTGCTGCCTGCTCGGGTCAGGGTCAATTCAGGATTCACACCCAAAGTTCCTAAGGCCGACTTAGATGAGAAATTTCTATGAGAGGTGGGGACTGCTGACTGGGCCCCTACCCAGCACCAAGCCCTATGCCTCGAGCTTTACATTGAGGGGCAGAATCCATATCATTTTACTGTTCACCTTTCCTGCAGAGAATGGATGCAGGGATTATTTGGGAAACCTGAGAGAATTAATGCTCTGAAATTGGTTTCTCTCATCCTACCAGCATTTAGTGGTCGATATAAATGCAGAACCTCCAGAACAGTCAGCAAGGCATGCTCCCTAGGTTTAGAAAGTAATTCAAGAAATCTGGCTGCCCAGCGTCTGGGGCCTGCAAGAGTGATGAGGACAGGGAGGTGGTGAGAACTGAGCCCCAGACCCCAGAGGCTCGCCCTCTAAAGGGCTTCGTTTTGGCAGCTCCTCTGAAACACCCATCAAGTTGAAAGCGTTCTAAAGGCAGACACTATGACTTTTTTGTCGTTGTCTGATACATAATGGGTTCTTGTCGCATTGAAAGAGAACCCCGCCACACACACACGCACGCGCGCGCACATACACACACAAAGACACGTGTGCATGCATGTGGGGGCTGCCCGAGCCCCCTTTGTCTCTAGGCCTGCAGTGTTGCCCAGCAGCGGCTGGCCACACCTGGCTCCCATTGCAGCTCCACGCAGTAGGCTTGTTCCCAGGACTCTGGCAGAGGCATTTAAGGGACACACCCTCCCCAGGTGGTCTTTCTGGCCGCACTTCCTGAGCCAGAGTGGTCCCCCACTCTCCATGCCTACAGATGAGGGGCCCACAGATGCAGGCTGTCATCTCCACATGGGCCCTGTTCTAAGATCCTCTGGGACTGACCCTGTGGCTCTTTTCCATAATAACAGTAATCACACTATCTTCGAGGTTATATGGAGCTTCAAGGTTGACAAAGCACAGCAATGACATCTTGAGTGCAGGGGGACAGACCTAAATAAAGCCAGGGTCCTCCATTGTGGGGCTTTTACAAGACTCTTCTGCTTTAAATCTTCTCTTTATTCCAGATGGGCCCAATCTAAGAAGATACTTGTTAGGATTTAGGTTGCTCAGCTTCTTCATCAAATTAAAATTAATACGGTACCTCTCTGTGATCATCCATCTGGCTTTTTTTTAGAAAGTTATCTTTAATGTCTACGCTAAATAAATTACATTTACATACAAGACAAAGCCATCCGAGGTTCTTATAAGAATCCAAAGTATAAGAGCCCCGGGCGAATGCCACCACTCCCTCTTACAGCAGTGCATACTGAGTGCGGACTGAAGAGCAGGCACAGGGCCAGGAGCTGGGACATGCACGCTGGGCCACAGGAGCAGGCCGGATCCAGGGCCTGACCTTGTGGAGACAGGGATTTATCAAATAACCCCACAAATACCACTTTAAAAGGGTGGTAAAAGGGAAGTACAGGCAGTTGCGAAGGCTTTTCAGGGAAAGAACTTCATACGTTTTGTGAAGCCTGTATGCCATCCTTCAGGGTCCTGCTGACACTCCATGGCTTTCCTCTGCTCCCCCTGCCACACACACACACACGCACGCACGCACACACATCCTGGCTATCCTCTCTCCTGAGCTTGAACTTCTTCTTCTGGCTCATTTGGCTTCTTGCTGTGCATTATGGTTATTTATGTGTGTGTGTGTAGCAGGAGAGACTGAGGGACTGGGGTGGGGGGGAGGGGCTCTGATGGCAGCTGGATTCCATCCTGGTACATGGAGAAAAAACTGCAGTTTAAGCTGAATGCGAACACTTCCCACCTGCTTCTGTGGATTTTTCACATTTAGGAAGTAATCCCCCCCACTATACAGTAGAATAGAAAACAATCTGGGGTGGGTCTTGGGTGCCCCCCAAAGATCAAACCCCTAATATTTATGCAACAAAATGTAAAAATATTCACACCATCAGGTTGGGTTTTACCTTTGAATGAGTGGTTTTTAGAGATGTTTGGATTTCAGAATTCTGAATATAGGATTGAGCCCACTCATGAGACTGTGGCTGCCCTCATAAGGCTCGGCGGCTACCACGTCACACTGGCCTTTCCCCTTGTCTCCCCGAGAGAACGGCCAGTGCCGCCTGCACTCTAGAGCCCCTGCGAATGCAGCTTCTCCAGGCAGTGGTCGCAGCAGCTGCCTGCATTGCCGCAGCAGCGTGATGAGCAACAGGGAAACCGTGTTCCAGGAGGTCAAAGGAGGCATGTCCTTCTGTGCTGTGAGCCCACTGCTAAGCATTGGTCCTTAGACAATCATTAGAAATGGGAAAATGCTTTCGGCACTAAATTTATGATGATGACTTGGAAACCACAAAGTCTCCGAGAGAGGGAAATAGTTCAGTAAATTATGGAATATTATACAGCCAATAAGAAAAGTTATGTGTCACGATGACTACATATGAACAGGGAAAAATCTTACAGCATACCATGGTAAGTTCAAAATAGAAGTAGATTTACATCATTGCTCTATCTAAAAACCAACAATAAATTGGCATAGGAGAAAAGACTGGAGGCAGACATAGCAAAATGCTAACTTTCATTTAGGCCTGTGTAATGTGATAATGAAAGAGTTCTTTTATGTTTTCTGTTTTCTAGTTTTAAAAAATGTATTAAAAACCCTAGTGACACTTTGTCTTTGTTTCTATTGACACGAATTTCTCAGGAGTGAATGTTGTTCCCATGGATGGGGTCCATTTCTCATGATCCTCATACCATTTGAATTTCCTCCACTCTGGATGCTTGGAATAGACTTCTATGTCCCATGCATGCCCCCTACTCCCAACTCGCCCTTCCTCTCTGGGGCAGAAGGCAGACAGGATAAAATTTGTTTCTCCTTTTCTTTCTCCCCTGTAGGCTGGCCGAACAGCTTTGTCCATCGTTCTGAAATCACCCGCCCATGTGGAAATTGCAGGGCTTCTGCGGGCCCACGCAGAGCAGGGCAGGTCCCTGGGGCCATAGGGGCTGTGGAAAAACTGGCAGCCCGGAACAAAGGCTTCTTCTCTGGACTTCTCCCTCGCCCTTGGAGAGGGCGTGGGTCATAGCCAGAGGGCCATCCCTCAAGAGAAGAAGCTATGTCAAATATGCACATACATTCCTGTTGTATAATTCTGCTCATTAGGATGCTTCATAGTTTTGCCTTAGGCCAAGCCCCCAAACAATGCGGGCTGCAGAGCAGGGTGCAAGGTGCAAGGTGCACTGGTGTCATCTAAAATCCCAAACATCTTCAGCCTGAAATTCCTCATGATTCTACCCTTTGTAGATCTGCTTGGTGAGCAGGCGGGCAGAAGCACATTAGAAAAGCAATACTTTTCACATGGAATTTTAAAGTGCACCATCTTTTTGTTTTTTTATCAATTATATATGACTATGTCCCCTTGAATATGCATGTCTGATAGGATAGGGGGAGATTTAAGCAGCGATCGTGGCTGTCATTCTCTAGAAGGCCCTAGGAGAATCACCACATACACAGGTGATCTGAACGGACTCCATTTGGGGTGTTTGTTCAGTTGGGGTTGACAGAGAAATCTTAAATTCAGACAAGGTAGGAAGAAGCACATTGGCGTCATTGCCAGATCTATAGTCTCGACCATTTCCGAGTCATTGAGTGGCTCCAGCTTTCTCCAGGGAAATTGGAATTAATCAGGAAATTCAATCCAATGAAGCACACCACATGTATTTAGGATGAGTTATTGACATCCAGAAGCTACCACATTTCCTCCATAGCCGTATCCATGGTAATCCCAACTCTTCTCCACTCATAGCCCTTGTGAGCAAACTATAAGCTCCATGTGGCTCTGAGGTTTCTGAGGCCTCAGACTGCAGAACCTTCCAGCCTGGACTGTAGCGAGAGTATGGAAGCCAGGCGAGGCAGGGCCCCGCCTCCCCTGCCCCCCCCCCCCGCCCCCGGGCTAACATCTAACATCGCTTTCTACTAGATAGTTTTGTTTTTTTTTTAAGTCCCTTAATCCCAGGGCCCACATGTGCATGGTTTATACTCAGTAATTTACACAGGGTATCTACAAATATGTTCTTCCTTGAAGTCTCTTATGCACAAAATTATCTTATATAAAAAAGAAAGACATAAACGTTCAGTGAGTCTCATGTTGAAAACACAAAAGCTTGAGTTTTCATTTTGACTGAGATGCCACTTTGTTTGCTGCCCCTTGGGTGAGTCACAAACCTCTTTGGGCCCCAGTTTCATCATGTTTGAAAACGGAAATTAGCATACAGCCTACCTCCTGGGGGTGTTGGGCAAGGCACAGTGATGGAAGTTTTGGAATCCACTTTTAATCCATGAAAACTGCATACAGAGATTCGCCATTGAGATTCATTAGAAAGGCTCAAAGTCCCAGAGAAGGACAATGGCATGTGTCGATGTTGCTCAAAGGTAGAGAGAATAGAGCAAATAATAAGCCGGAATGCTTTAAACGGGTTTATTTTGACCTCAAAGCACATTTTAAGAGCAAAACCCTACATTAATAAGTGTTCTCCCCCAGTGCTTCTCAAACTTGGATGTGCATACACATCTGGGATCTTGTTAGAATGCAGTAGGTCTGAGGAGGGAAGGGGGCCTGGGATTCTGTATTTCTAACCAGTTCCCAGGGTGTTCCAGTGATGCTGGGCCATACTACACACGTGTTACTATATTAAAATGCTGCCCCTCAATCTTTGTGTTTGCATTTTTCTGCTCTTGGTTCTTGGGAATTTGCAATGTGAGTCGTATTTGCCATTGTGGTTGCCAATTTAGGGTTTATTTCTGCATTTCACATTAGGGTAGCAACTTTAACTTGGTCACATTTTTTTTTTTAATCTCATTTGTGTTCAGCTATTTTTTTTTTTTCACCAGAGAAGGCAAACTGGTTTTCCTAGAGTCTGAAGCCATTGAATCATTATCAAAAAGACTTTCCATGCTTTCCAAGATTTTCAATGTTTTTTTTTTTTTTTCTAGGCAAGGCAACCCTTGGTTGACCTCATAGATTCCAAGGAATTTGTCAGTTTACAATCTCTTATTTTTTTAAAGTTTTTAAAGTTTTTTAAATTTTTTATGCCTACAGCACCTGGTCTTCGTAGGTTGTCTCCCATCCAAGTCCTAACGAGGCCCAACCCTGCTTAGCTTCTGAGATCAGACAGGATTGGGCTTGTTCAGGGTGGCATGGCTGTAGATGAGATTTTCAGTCTTGAATTTGGAACGTGAACACATGATCTTACAACCACTGGAATATTTGCTCCCCCCCCACCCCCGCCCCACTGTTCCTTGGCTCTAGAATTCATTCAACAAATGTCTGTTGAAAGCAGCCAGTTGCCTGACACTGTTCTCAACACTGGGTTTTAGAAATCAGCTTTGGCCTCCTCTATAAAAACAGTGTCTAAGGTTACCACGACCTGAAACCCAGGCTTTCCAGGACCTTAAGCCAAGGCTCCAGTGATTAACACATTTATCAAGTGCCTGACAGCATAGCCTCCAAGCAACATATATCAGGCTTACTGCACAGGTATTGAGCTTAGGCCTGGGGAGAGACCCAGAGGTATCATTAGCTCCACTGCCTCCATGGAGTATACAATCTGCTTTTGGAAGACAGGGCATGTGCCAACAGTAAGGAGTAAGGTCAGGCAACATAGTTTATTTCACAAATATTTCTGGAGTGCTCATGTGCAGGCATTGGTTTTGCATGAGAGTCATCACAGTGACGTAGTTCAGACTCATCTCACAATCTACTTGGGAAAATAGAATGGTGAGAAGGAAGCTCAGACTACAGGGGAGTCAAGAAAGGGCACCAATGCTAATTTTAGGAAGTCAAAGGAGGCTTCCTGGCAGAAGAGATATCTGAACTGAAAACTTAAAGATGAGTGGACGTCAGCCAGAAAAGGAAAAGGAGTAAGAGGTGAGGCAAGGTGAGAGTGTGCCAGGCACAGAGACCAGTACTGCTAAGGCATTTGGGAACCTTCATTCATGTGAATTAAACTGTCATATAGAGTTTGAGTTAGATGCTAAGATCAAAGTGTAGATTTGGAAGAGATGAGACTGAAAAAACATGGGGATCAGATCACAAAATGCCCTAAAGTTATGATAAGGCTTTGTTCTAAAGGCAATGGAAAGCTATTGAAAACCAGGTTTATGATTGAGAGATTCATTCCTCTAACCTTCATTTAACTCACATGTATCAGGTACCCACTCCCTTCTAAGTACTATGTTTGGGGATGTGATAAGCAAGGTAGACACAGAACTTACAGTTTAGAAGTGGAGGAAGACAAATCATTATAGAACAGTATGACGCATGCTGTGACTGGGAAAGGACAAGGTGCTATGGGATATATAGTGGGACCCTCAGCCTATTCTGAGAGTAGGGAGGGTGCCCAGGAGAGATTCCTGATCAGTAGGCATTATTAGCCAGGCAAAGAGGAGCAAGGGAAGAAGCTTGAAAAAAACTGCTAGACAAGAGAGAACACTGATTTTGGTATTAAAAAAACTTCAGTGTTCTGGAGTAGAAAAAAGAAATGTTGCAAGATGAGGCCACAGAGAAAGACACAAGTTTGGACTTAAAGGAAATAGGAACATAGGAAGTGATGTTCAGACTTACATTTTAGAAATGTAAGTCTGACTTACATTTGTGGAGACATGGATGACATTTATTCAATAAACATTTGTGGACTATCCGAAGTCCTGGACTCTACAGTTCATGGTTCGGTGGAGGAGACAGATGTAAACTGACAACGACTAGCTATAGGATGAGTAATGGAGGTCCAAAGAGTGCCATGGAGAAGAACTTGGCCAGATGGAGTCAGGGAAACCTCGCAAAGGAGGTGGTTTTTGAGCTAAGCCATAGGAGGTGTAGGAGCTTCCTAGGGCATGCTAGATAGAATGGCAGATACAAAGATGTGGAGTGTGAACGAGGGCAGGCTGTCTGGGCAATGTAGAGAATTTCAGAATGAATTCAGTTTAGTGTGCATGAAAGAAGTGACTAGAGAGTAGATTTAAGAGGAAGGTCAGTAGACATATCTTACTCGTAGGTTGGGAATTTGGACCAAAGCCTATAATTTGAGGGGGAATAAGAGACCTCTTTGAGAACCTAAAGCTCTCTTCAGAAAAATGCACATAAATCTGCAAAATCTGCATGTAATTTCAGGAATTTAGAAATCTGCTTTTAAAATCTCACTACTATGGACAGTAGGGAGTCACTGAAGAATTTCTAAACAACGGAGCCAGATGATCAGATTTACACTTTAGAATGATCACAGAAGGAGGCTGGAAAGAGAGACTGGAGGTAAGTGGATCAGTATAGGTTTTCCTGAGATACTGGGTATAAAGCTGTAAGGGCCCTGTTCATGATGGCATCAGTAGGGGGGGAAGGAGAGGATCCTATGGGAAAGGTATCAGGGATGGGATGTGCTAAGACGTGAAGACAAACTGGATGGTAGAGAAGGGTCAAAACAAGTGACAGAAAAATGGTGATGCCATTATCCTCAATACCCATTCTTCCTTTTCTCCTTAGTAATAGAATCCCCGACTTTTAGCTGGACACGTGGCTACCCAGAGCAGAGACTCCTCCCCAGCGACCCTTACAGCTTGATGTCGCTATGTAACTAAGTTCTGGCAAATGAGATGTGAGTGACATGTGTGAACTCTGGCTCCTGTGTCAAAAGGAAAAAGAAATGCATTATTTTTTCCCACTGGCTAGAAGATAGTAACAATACATCTCAATCCATAAAGATGCAGCCAAAACCCTAGGGATCATACAACAGCAGCTCAGAAAGAGCTTAGAGTGGTTGTGGTTCCATAGTGTAGTGGTTAGCATGTCTGCTTTACACACAGAAGGTCCTGGGTTCATGCCCCAGTGGATCCATGGTCCATGGTTTAGGGCCATACCACCCTGAACAGGCCCAATGTCTGATCTTGGAAGCTAAACAGGGTCGGGCCTCATTAGTACTTGGATGGGAGACCACCTAGGAAGACCAGGTGCTGTAGGTATAAATAATAATAATAATAATAATAATAATAATAAGCTTAGACCTCCCCCCCACCCCCCCTGCCAACCCCATAAACACATCAAATCCGCTCTGGACCGCTTATTTCCCATCTGATAATTTCTTGATGTAATCAAGAAATAATCTGCTAACTTGTTTAAACCATTGTATATTTGGATATCTGTTGTAGTAGAAGTTGGGGACATACACTCAGCACCCCATGGCAGGCTTCAGGGTCTAATGCAATGGTTAGTGAGTTTGAGGGCAGAAAAGCTTGGGAAGGCTTTCAGAAGTAGGAGCCTTTAATATTTCCTCACGGTATAAATCCCAGGTCCATGCCAAAGTGGAATTGCCTAGCCCACAGTCCTGTAAAAGGTGTGGCCTTGTATTGCTCTAGAACAGGGGTCCCCAATCCCTGGGCCACAGACTGGTGCCTATCTCGTGGCCTGTTAGGAACCAGGCTGCACATCAGGAGGTGGGCAGCGGGGTGAGGGTGGGTGGGGAGTGAGCAAAGCTTTATCTGTATTTGCAGCCGCTCCCCAGCATTCCCCAGTGCTAGCATTACTACCCCAGCTCCACTTCAGATCATCAGGCATTAGATTCTCATAAGAGCACTGGTCTCTGGTACCAAAAAAATTGAGGATCACTGTCCTAGAAGATTCCTGACCACAGGCTTTGTGCCACAGGGCAGCCAGTCCTTAAGTGAGACAGTGCCTATCAAGTGGCTTAGTGTGAAATGTGGACATTTTAAACCATTCGAATTAGCCAAGAAATTTGAATGAGGAAACATGCAGAGTTTGAGGCAGTAGCAGTGGGTTATGGGAGTGGGAAGTCATGAGGTGGAGTGAGGCCTGAAAAGAGAGGCATTATTTGCATACATGGAGATGAACATAGGTAGATAATATGAGCAAGGAGGAGGTGTGAGTAGAGAGAAAAGATGAAAAGAAAAGAGCTGAATAAGCCTATCAGGTAAACACCTGCAGACTGCCAGGTCCTCCTTTCCCAGGTACCTTCGCTTCCCAGCTCCCTCTACTGTCAACATGACTGCAGCAGAAACCGTCACATTTCTACAAGAAAACTTGGTCCCTGGCCATCTAAGTATAGATACTGGTCATTACCTGGCCCAAGCAGACCCTCTCCAAGGAATTTTCGAGCGGGGATTTAGAAGGATAGAGATGAAGCCTCCTTCTGGGTATCTGGGTTATAACGTATAGATCTGAGAAGCTACCAGTGGCCAGTTCAGCTTTGTAAACTGAGAAACAAAAGTGACTCTTCAGCCAAAAAGACGGCAGCAGACTTTCCGGTTTCATCAGAACAATCCTTGGTCCTTCCTTCGGGTGCAGTAGATACTCACCCTTTAAGTCCATAACTACCCTACTTGTTTTCTTTCCCTAACCTCTTCTCTGGGTTGTGTAGCACGGTGGGAGGCAAGGGAGGGCAGGGTGTCTGGAATAGGCTACCTCAAGTGTCGAATCCCAGCTGGACCATCTGGCCACTCAGGCTCTTGATCTGTTAACTGGCAGATAATAATTCCTCTCTTCTGTTCTTATAAGTGGCCGATCAGATAAGGTATTCACATAGAGCTTGGCCCCTCTAACAGAGCTCAGTGTAGAGTTCTTCCCCTTTCCCCTGGCCGTTTGATCTTTTCCTCGAGAGCTGGCACCATAAAAATAGCAGCTTGCCTCCTCTGAGTTAAGAGCATGATACGAAATCATTTACTCCTCACAATAACCCAATGAGGTAGGCATTAATATTACCCCTGTTGCACACATGGAGAAACTAAAGCACAGAGAGGTAAAGTATCTCATCCGAGGCCACACAGGTAGTAAACAGCAGAAATGGGATTTCAGGTCAGGGCATCTGGCTCAGTGACAACACTTCACTGCCTGCCACACATCCGGAGTTTTTCTTGCTTCCTCGCCAGTGACCCAGGATATGGAGGGGTGTCCAGCAGCAGGGGGTGGACACTGCTGAGGAAACAAAGCTGCTTTAGGGACTCAGCATTAAGTCAGTGGCTGACCTGCACATCCAGCTGGGTGGCCCTAGGACAGAGGAGACACACAGGCAGTGTTTAGGACGGGAACAGCTGAGGGGTCCAGACTCCCCACTGTGCTCAGCATTCCTGAGAAAGAAAGCAGCATTCTGTCCAGGGTACACACGGTCTGAACTCCACATTGCTTCCTCTCCCCCTTCAGAAGGGAATTCCTTACAGTTCCAAATCAGTTCCATCAGCCCCTCTTCTGTCCTGAAGACAGACAGGCCTGGAACAGGAGCCCAGCCGGTGTCCGAGGGGTGTCCCGCCTGCCTTCTTCTCTGCCTCACCTCCACATCCTGCACCCCATCCTGCTTCCATGCTTGGTGAGGGCCTGGAAACAGCTCCTGGGGCTTTGCTCTGAAAACGATAAAACCATTCTGTTATTGATGGGGTGAGGCAGAGGGGGACATTCTCCAATTTTCATCTTCTCTTAGAAATAAAATTTTCACTCTTCTCCTCAGAAGGGAAACTAAGGAAGAAACTCTTAGACCCCTCCTCCCCTTCCCTATCACAATGGTCAGATCCAGGGCAAGAATGGAACAAAGCTCAGGTCCTGTCTGTGTTCTGCCTGCCCACAGAGGAGACCCACTGGTCCACGCTAGGGCTCAGCAGCGTAGGCCCAGCCCTAGCCCTGTGGGGGACTTGAGATTCCGACACCAATTTTGATGTGGGCAGAGGTTCCCCACATCCAAGCAATTCTCCAACATATTGGGTGTCCTACCATTGATCTCAATTCTGACACCATCTACCCAGAGGTAGCATCAGATCCCACAGATTAGGGGTTCAGTCCTATAAGATTAACCCTATCCCATCCCTTTCAAACATCTTGTCCTTGGTGCTTCTGAATGGCTATAGTTTGGACTCCCTCCTGGGATGTGATTAGTTTGCTAGAACAGCTCGCAGACCTCAGAGAAATATTTTACTTACTGGATTACTGGTTTATTATAAAAGGATATTACTCGGGAATAGCCAGGTCGAAGAGAAGCACAGGGCAAGGTGTGGGGAAAGGGTGCAGAGCTTCCATGCCCTCTTGGGGTTTGCCACTCCCCTCGCTTGTTTGCCAACCCACAAGCTCTCCAAACCCTCTCCTTTGGGGTTTTTTTAGAGGCTTTATTACATTGTTGAACTCAACCTCCAGCCCCTCTCCCTTCCCCAGAGGTAGTGGTGGGGGCCTGAATGTTCCAAGCCTGTAATCATGGGGTTGGCTCCACTAGCAACCAGCACCCCTATCCTCAGGCGCTTTCCAAAAGTCACCTCATTAACATAACAAAAGACCCCTTCACCGCTTTCTCCTCACTTAGGAAAGTCCAAGGGTTTTAGGAGCTCTGTGCCACAAAGACCAAATAGGTATTTATTATAAATCACAGTACTACAAGGACACTGCAGGGGGCGCTGCAGCTCTCTAATCAGAGAAACTATGATTCTGGGCTCACGTGGTAGGATGTTCACTGTGTGCATCTAAGCCTTATCCTTCTTTCAGGCTTAATCGGTAATAAAGTTTACATCCCTGGTATCTTATCTTCCAGTTGTTTCCCAGTCTGAGAAATGAGAAAGGTGATGTTACTTATTGCCCCTCAACTTCCCTTCCTCCCAAGGCCCCTACACTCCCTGGTCAGCACACTGGTTTTGCTTGTGAGGCCACCTGGTCCAGCTAGGAGAAATGGGATGGAAAAACAGGGTGGTAGGTGGGGGTGGCATAGAAGATCAAGAAATCTTGTCTGAAGGAGGAACTGCCAGACTCCAGAATGTCTAAGGTTGCAGTTGACACTCGTCTCATTGTCAAGGTCGCTTCCTTTGCATGACTCAAGAGGGCACCCTCTTATTGTGTTCTACTGAAAGTCACTTTCTGGAATTGTGTTTGTGTTCCTAGAGTTGCCATTCACAGATAAACACAATGGTGCCCCCCTGGCCTTATGCAACACGATCCCCCAGGTCCTGGTACAAGACAGGACAGGGCCCCACTGGGCAGGAGGCAGGCGGGGGGTGGTGGGAAATGGGGCATCCAGGCCTCATAGTTCAGAGGTCTGGTCAGGCAGGCAGGTGGACTGAGATGCAGGGAAGTAAGACAGCATCAGAGGCCAGGGTTCGCTTGTCAAGAGCCCATCCAGGAATCAGAGGGAGGAAGTCAGTTAGTTATACAAAGTGGGGCCCAGCCCAGGGAGCAAAGAAAGCAACAATTCAGGATGGCGACAATTATAGAACCACCTGGATGCCAGTTCTAATCAGACATGATCTAGATTTTAAAACTCAAATAGCCCCAAGAGAAACACACAGAAACCAAGGGGTCGGCTCAGCCAGCACCCCGCTCCTAGCTTCTGGTAGCCCCAGGCGTTTCTCGGTTTGTGGCAGCATAACTCCAATCTCTATCTACCTCCGTCTCCACAGGGCCATCTTCTGCCTATGTGTCTTCATATCATTTTCCTTTTGTGCATGTCTGTCTCTGTGCCCAACTTTCTCCTTTCTATAAGGACACCAGTCATATGGGTGTCCTTATTTTAACCGGATTACCTCTGCAAAGACCCTATTTCCAAATAAGGTCACATTCTGAGATGCTGAGGGTTAGGGCTTCAAGTTTTTTGTTTGTCTGTTTGTTTGTTTTTGGATGGTGGTGATACAATTCAATCCATAACACAAGCTTGTGTTCCTCTCCTTAAATTGTTCTTTCTAGTTCTTAAACTCTTCCTCACAGATAATGAATGCCTACCTTTTCTAGAAGTTTCACCTCCACTGAGAAGCCTTCTGTGACCTCTTCTCCAGAACTTTGGGAGAGTCAGATGAGATTCTCAAATGCTGCCTTCCCCAAAATACCATTAGAACACTGTGTTGATAAGACAAGGCAGAGTTCATTTTTCTCTCAGTAAGACTGAGTCTTACTAGTGTCGTGGAGAGGGGAAGGCAAAGTTGGGATCTCTGTGAGGTTTTGGAGTCTGGTTTAAGGCAGGTCTTTTATTGTGGGGCTTGATTAGGACTGGTTTAAAGATCATGATATGATAGTTTCAGATTGGTGACCATAGCAAGGGGAATATTTTTAAGGTGAGGGATTCAAAAAATTGGGGGCGGAGGGGAAGCTATTTAATGTTTTTCTGTTGAAGAGTTGAATAGTTTGATCATCATTTAAATCACATTTTGAAAACTTCCTAGAATAAACAATAATTGTTTCAACTTTTATCTTTTGGGCAAGTTTCCTGAAATCGTCAAATTATGTTGATGAGAACAGTCAAATCGGAAAGTCATGTTAATGTAGATAGTAGCTGTGTGGTTAGAGATATTTTCAGTTCTCAGGAGTCAAGTGACCCAAATGAGGGAGGAGACAGCCAGGAAGTCTCAGACATATTGGTTGCTTATCTGGATGCTAAAAAATAGTCCTGCAATGGGAAACTCCCTTCCCTCATAACCACATAGCACAATAATTCCATTTGAATGTACATTCACCGTTCTCTTGGCATTGACTTTTAGTCACTGATCCCATGGATAGCCATTTGGTCTTCCTCCTCTATTTTTCCTCTCTTTCTAACTGTCTTGGCTGTAACTTGATCATCGGCTAGAAGAGGTGCCTAAGATCTGATCATATTGTCCCTTTCTCCCAGAATCCACAATGGTTTATGTATTTGCCAGTGGTCAAGTCATATATGATTGTACCAGTGACCTTTTCCACACACACGCCTAGCCTGTGTGCAGTCTAGACGCAGGCCTGTCCTGCAGTTCCAAAGCAATTATGCTGTTGCAGACATTAGGTGAAATGAGCAGGCCTAGTGTGGGGTGAATGCTGATGCACATTGGAAAGGTCAAGCGATGCTGGCAAGCTCACGGCCTCTGGCCGAGAGACACAGATGCATCTGGCCCCACACACAAAGTGCTAATCTAATTTCTAAGCTCACTGTGACGAAACATCAGGAACACTTGGTACACAGCCAGTTAAGATGCAATTTGACCCTCCAGTCCCAACAACAGCAACAACTATTCTCTAATATTTCGTTCATTAATTGTGAATAAAATATAAAGATCTGGAAGGGTAAAGAAACTACACCCCACCAATGCTTCCATATTGTTCTTTAACACTCATTTAGTACTAGGAAGAGGAGTCTTTACACACATTCTCTGCTCCTCAGCTTTCTTTCACTCCTCCAGCCACAAGCAGCTTTGCTCTGGTGATTCCTCGTAGCTCAGTGCTGCTCTGTCCCTCGGCTTCTATGACTCTTCTCTCCCGTGTCTCCATCTCATGCTCTTCTTTTTAATTCCTTTAAAAAGCTCCATTCTCAACTCTTCTTCTTTTCCATCTTCTCCCTTAGAACCCTTAGAACCCTTAGAACCCTCAGGACTTCTATGATAACTTTCATCCAAACCACTTCTACTCCTTCGTCTCTGTGCTGACCCTCCTGAGCTTCCTTCATCCCACTTGACTTTGAGAACTGGTCATACAGGAGTGCCCGGGTCCCGCCCTGTCCGCTATGTCTGACACTCTGTTCAGGCATCTGCCTAAACCTCTTCTGAGTTTATGGTGTCCTACCGTAAGCAAAACCCATCAAGGGTTCTCCACTGCCTAAAGAAATTCTCAGACTCTAGCCTTGGATTCAAGATCCAATGTGTCTGGCTTCCAAATATTCACCACTTGTCATTCCATTCAGCTAGACAACACTTTTCTTCCTTCCCTACCTCTGAGAACTTGTTTATGTTTCCTCTGCTATTATATTTTCTGCATGTTCAGATCTCACCCAGGGTTCTTACCTAGTCCTTTGTGTTTAAGGTAGCAAAATACCTTGAAAAGTAAGTAAATCCCCAAAGGCTGGTTCCAGTGAGTGTGATACCCTACCAGGTCAACAGATGATATGTGTTCACTACCTTAGAGGAAAATCCATTTCTGTTAGCTGCCATTACAGAAAAAATACATGAGCATTCACCTATTTCAAGAAGCTGGAAAAACAAAATAAACCCAAAGAAAGTAGAATAAGGGAAGCAACAAAGTTCGAATCAGAAGTTAATGATTAAGAAAGCAATGAAATGAACAATATGGGTGTCAGCAGCTAGATTTAAAGAAGAAACTAAAAGGGAAAGCAGAAAAACATAAAATCAGGATAAAAGGAAACACAGTATGAGATTATCAAATACTACTATAATCTAGTACATTTGAAAACCCAAATAAAATTGATGCTCTTCTATGAAACTATACATTACCAAAATGGATTGGAAAAAGATGTAAAACCTAAACAAATTAATAAATTAGAAGAAATTATGAAAATTCTCCTCAAAAACCCTTGTCTCAGATCATTTCACATTTGAATCTTTAAATAATAAATAAACAGATATTTTTGATTCTTTTTAAACTATTAAGAGTATAGAGAAATATCTTAATTCATTTTATGAAGAGGTTTGTAAGGAATGGATATAGGTATTTCATTAAATGCATTTTCAACATTAATAAAGGCAATCATATGGTTTTTCTCTTTTAACTTATTTGAAATTAATTTATATTACTAAATACTCTAACATAGAAGCATTCTTGATTCCTGAAATGAAACTTTAAGACACTAAATATCTTAATAAAAGAAATATCTTAATTCATTTTACAAAATAGACAAATCATTAATCTAAGAACTTAATAAAGACAAAATTATGGAGCAACATTACTTGGTAAATAAAATAGAGAAGAAAAAGAAAATAGTGTTTTATATCTCTATATATACCTCATATAAATTATATACATGAAATCAAACCAGCAGTACACTAAAAGAATAACACACCAAGACCAACTGAGGTTCATTTCAGGAATCAAGAATGATTCTATATTAGGATATTTAGTAATATAAATTAATTTCAAATAATAAGTATTAATGTTGAAAATGCATTTAATGAAATACCTACACCCATTCTTATAAACCTCTTAATAAAATAAAAATGTAAGAGTATTCTCTTATCTTAATGGAAACATTTCTCAATACCAAAGCCAGGATTTGTTTAATGCTAAAATACTAGAAGCATTTCTGATAAAGTCAGATACAAGAGAAGACCACTATTATTGAATATTGTTCTAAAAGTTTTTTAAACAAGGACTAAATTAAAATGTGTAATTAATAAAGAGGAAGTTGCAAAACTGTCATTTACAGATCAGATGATTGCAACATTTTTAAAGAAACTGCTTAAACCTACTAGAAAAATAAGAGGTGAATAGAGAAATTATTTATAAAATTAATACAAAAAAGCAATATTTTACTAAAAATAACTTCTAGTTTAAAATATAGGTCAAGATGGTAGATTGGGCACATTCAAAAACACTACCTTCCATATTCTATACATAGAAATGCTAGATAGAATGTTAGCTAAAATATTTGAGTGATAAAATATTTTAAGAACACAAGCCTCAACAGCTATAAAAGGGGACACTGTAGGTATCACATACATAGAGCAGTAGTGAGGTTGTACAACCCATGACAGAACTAAGAGCAGATACAGGCTGTAGGAGCTGGGTTTAGAATACCCACAGGCCTGGCATTTAATGAGGAGCTCAAACTGAAGCTATGATCAAGCTGCCCACCCACAAATGGAAATCTGGATGTTCTTCCACTAGCCCAGGTTCTTTACTAGAAGATAGAGTTAGCTTTCTTATACTGGGACCATAAAATTGGATTCCTGAGCCTATGCCACATACGTGTGGGACCTGCATTCTCGGAACAGTGAAATCTAATTTAATCTACTAATATAAAAGACAATCTAGGATCAGAGAACCAAAAATAGGACCTTGCTGAGGTAACCTAATGGAGTTGCCCAAAAGGAGACCTCCACAAGCCAAGTCTCAAGTGGAAAAATCTCTTGAGCAAGAATTATAATACATGTGAAAGTCCAATGTTATTTAAGCACAATCTACATACTTAAGTGGGAGAACTCACTCCTGAAGAATTAAAGCTACTATAATAATCTAAATGAGTTGTTAAATACATTTCAGATATTCAAATAAGGACAGAATAGTGGTATTAAGTATAAATAGGGGATGACAGTCTACCGGCATGACTCAAGCCAGTAAGCGTTCCAGCCTTAGCCACTTGCTCTGCCAGAATTTGTTCTCCCCAAATGACTCCTAGCTTAGGTCTGTATGGACCCACCTCTACAGCCCTAACAACTCCCCCTGCAACACTTGATGTGATCAAGGAGCCACAATCCACTCCAACACCAGTCCTTAAATATGAATTTCTAATAGGAGTTGAAGGGCCTCAATCCACTCCTTCCTACCTAGCGCATCCTCATTTCCTTAGGCTGCCCTGCCAGCTACATCCCCAGGTCAGTACAAGAAGGGACACCAGGAAGTGGCAGCAGCCTTAATGGAGTTCTTGTCAAGGTGGCCTTTCAATTATTGAGCACCTGCCTCCAGCCTGGGACATAAAGAGTGAACAGGGCTATAAATCTTAGGCACTAATCTAGGCTTGAGTGTCAGAGACAGCCTTCTGGATGAGGTGAAGCTAACTGCTAAGTGGAAGGAATTTTGAGGTGATGAAGGGGAGAAAGTAGTGGAAACAGCAAAGGTGAAGGCAGAGGAAAGAGAGAACGGTACATTCAGAAAACTGCCAGTCCAGAGAGGTTGGGGAGGAAACTGTAATGAGGTAAGGGGGAAACCAGTTAGTCTCTTTAAAATCTTTGTTGCCTTGAGTTAATTTTAAAATTTGTTTCAGCCGTTCCTTGAACACATACAAGTTTTTTTAAATTAAAATTCCCCGAATTAGAATACAAATTTTTGGATGGCAGAGGGCATGACATATATCTTTCTTCCTAGCAGAGCCGTATCCTAATCTGAAGAGACCTATTCCAAATTTGGAAATCACTGGAAGTATGAATGGATAATGATTAATTTCTCTAAAGTTTCCTAAGCTGTCTGCCCCTGGTACACCTGGGTTCTACTAGGAACACAGAGGCTTCTGTTTCTAATTAGGTCCCTGGCAGAGGTAAGTGGGCCTCTGGGGCTGGAAGGGGCAGAACCATACCCCACTCACTCTGACACAGCAAAGATCTTGCTTTTGAGATGCATGCTTCTTGCATCAGGTTGTTGCTATCTTAATTTCTTGACAATTTTTCAAACAATGAATTTTGGGTGGAGTCCCGTGTTCTCAAGAACAATTTAATTTTGTTTTAATTTACAAAGAATGAGGAAAAATATTAATATAAGCTTTTTTTTTAAGGTCTAGGTCTAGGTCTCTCCCTCACAGCGGCAGAGCTGCTTCTGCCCTGGCATACTGGGGAAGGAAGGCTTCTTAGTTGGTTTGAAGAATAAAATGTCCTTGGAGAATAAAGTCTCTCAAAGCCAGGGAAAATTCAAAAGAGCCTGTTCTGGAGTGGGTAGGACTATAATCATGCTGTGAGCAATTATTAAATACCAGAAAAACATCATGAATACGATATTAATGTTTTTAATTTTATTGGCTTTGCAGCTTTGTTTGTAATTCAGTTGTAAGCCTGTCTCCATTTTATAGTTGTACAAGAGCTTTAAGCCCAAGGAGTTTAAATATACACAGAGCTTGGCATAGCAACTCCATAACAACAACAATTAAAAAGTATAATAAAACTTTTTTCTTTAAAAGAAGTCAGGCAGATCTGCAAGGTTTTCAAGGAGGTGGGAGTCCAGCTGCTGGAATCTCGAGACACCCAGTTGGTTTTGGCGTATGAATCCAAGTAGGCACCTGGCCTGGCACACAGAATGTACACTCCTCCAACTGGGGCATCTGGTTCACCCACGCATGTACCCAGGAGACTGTGGCTTCCAAGAACTTTTTCCCTTGTAGCCTGTCCTGACATGGCGAAGGTGGTGACCTACCAGTGGCCACCTCCATCAGAGGCAACTGAAATTTTCATTCTAAAGACCTTTGGTTGACAATCCCACTGTTTTACGATATAAGAATACCCGAAAACTTTATCTCTCTCAGACAAATTTTGCTTAGATAGTGTATTAGAAGAGAAAGACAGCTGCCTATTACATAACAACGGTTGATGGGACAGGCTAGCTTTTACCAGATGAACTGTAGTTGCATAATTCAAACTTTGTAGAAAATCATTCACCTACTGAGGAAAGAACTGAACCAAGAGTACAAATGGAGGCCCACATACCTTACTTAAGTATTTAAAAATTATAAACTAAACCAAACTACTACAAATATGCCTTCATGAGGACATAGAATACCAAGCTCAAATTCAGAATTCTCAGACCCTTCAGTTCCATATTAGAACATGGAGACAGGGAGAAACTATCTCTGGCCCACAGCCCATTCCTACCCCTGCACATTCTTGAATTTGGAGGTTTCTCATAATACAAAGATACCCAGACTCATCCACACCTCTCCCTAATAACCACAATCAATCAACTCTTGGCTACCTTTAGGGCCCAAGGATGTTCACACAAGGAGTGCATCCTTGGGAAGTTAGGTAAGAGATGCTGGAAAGCCCTGGCTGCAAGCTGTTTGGCCAGGAAATTCTGGGAGTTTGGCTAGACAGAGGGGGAAGGCCCTCTGTTTGGGTTTCTCCCCCAGCTTCCTGGACTCTTTTTGAGGGTGGGGGAAGGTCCAAGAAGTGAGGACTTTGGAGAGCTCAGCAGCTGAACAGGGATTAGGATTAAGGGTTGTTTATGGGCAGTGGTGGCCTCTACATCTGTCTGTGAACATATTGGGTCCTCCCTACACTTATTCCCTAGAGAACTGGTTTCTCCAGCCCTTACTCTAAAAGTGAACTACAATGAAACACAGAAGAGCAAAGAAGCAAACACACAAACAAATCCTAATGTAAGTAGAAAATGATAAAAGTAAAGAAGTTACTTCAAACTAACTACATTGATAAGGTAAATATTGGTAAAAGAAATAAAACAAAAAATTTAAATAAGTGCTAGAAATGCCAAGGAGACATGATAATGCATATTTAATGTAAATGTATCCAAGCCTAAAACCAAAGCAAAAAGTTAAAAAACGTGAAACTAGAGGGGATAAGATTTGAGGGGTAAAGATTAGTCCATAGAAGAAATGAGATAAAGGGCACTTAAAGGTAGAAAATTAAAAGCACAATCTACAAGTAGATAAATAGGTGCAGTATCTGAACATGATACGCAGTGAAACAAGGCAAAGAGATATTGTAATATCACTAGAAATCAACATTGAAAGTTATAAGGTACCACACTCTTTTTTCTAATAAAATGTGTTTTTAATTATACTCTGTGTTAGCAGCTAGAGGCAAGAAGCTGGTCCTCAGCTGAGGCAGTTGAAATTGCTAACACTGTTTTCAAAAGCAATGTGGATATTTATTTAGCCAAAGCCATTAAACACCACCATGTTCTCTGATCCATTAACTCCAGTCCTGCTAGACTGACCTGTGGTAGGAGTGTTGTAGCGGAGAGGGTAGAGCTAAACGAAAGAAACATTTCAATCCATAAAAATGTCTATCTTTGAGCATATGCTAATTAGATACTTATAACAGCCAAAATATCCAAAAGTAGTGGATTTAACAAATTATGGTACATTTGAGAGAATATCATTATTAAATGATTGTAAAGCCTTTTAATAAAAAGATACCATTTATTAAGGGACATACGCAGAAAATAAAATCGTGCTCTAAAATTGTATAAGATACACAAATTATTTAGTAAAAAATCAATAGCTATGATGTTTCAGTGGTAAATTATGGGTAATTCTTCCTACTCTTCACTTTCACAATTACGATATAGGTATACTCATTTTATCACAGAAACTCAAGGCCTTGAAATTATCTTTCGATTCTGCTTCTGAGTCATTGTCGTTTGGCTTAGAAATCTTTAATCATCTTTTTCTGGTTTGTAGGCTGCACTTTCAGCTCAGAGACCTCAGACAACGAATATCAAATTACTCACTTTGAATAGTTGAATTGTTTATTCTTCAGATACAAATGGATATGACCATAAAAACTGACAAAAATGTTGTGTAAATTAAGCAAAGCACTGTAATATTTGATTCCAAATTGAATGTGGCTGTTATATAATATCAACATTTCTAGACCAATTCAAAAATCTCATCTTAAGTGTATTTCCTCAATTTCCTTCCTACAGGTTCTCAGAAAACACAATTTTCCCCCTTTTATATAATGAACAATTCTATGATGCCTGGCTTTCCCACTAAGATGATAAACTCTGAGGTCAACATCTCTTAGCATATATAAAATGTTTAGACCCTGTGTGTTGAGTTAAATCTTCCCTTATTGCAGTGAATGATGGATATCAGTCTCTGACAGCCTCACAGTTTGCTGTCTGCTTGAGGGAGATTACCAAAGAAAAAGTTTAAATGTCTGCACATTCCCAAAGAAAAACGATTAAATAGAAAGGTAATGTGGATTTTTATAAGATACCTAAGCCTCAGCCATACTAATGGAGCAGGAATTCTTTGCATGTGTCAAGTCCTCTCTCATCGCAGGGTTGTTCCTGGCCGCTCTACCAACCTGGAAGCTCTTCTTCCCATTTTTTGCCCAGCTAACTAACCCGTAGAACCAATCAGAGCTATGTGTGGATATCACCCTTCCTTTAATGAGTCTTTTATTTTTTGACTTCCCAGACTATGCAAATTTATAGGAAGCAAACCATTCAATGATGGTCAGATGAAAAGAATTTGTTGATACACAGGTACCTATAACTCTCATATGCTGCCTGTAAAAACAAGGACACCATGCCTGTGAGGAGTTAGTCCCTAGGGTATCCACATTTCTTTAAAAATCTAAAGGTAGTTGGGAATGTAAAAGGGTGCAACTGCTATGTAAAATAGGATCAAGCTTTCGGAAAAATTAAAAATAGAATTACTATATGATCCAGCAATCTATTCCCTTCAGGACAGATATCCAAAAGAATTCAAAGAACTCAAAGATATATTTACATATCCATTCATTGTAGCATTATTCACAATAATCAAGTATAAACAACCCAACTGTCCATTGACAAATATGTGGTATATATATATACAATGGAATATTACACAGCCTTAAAAGTGTCACACACTACAATTTTGATGAACTTCAAAGACATTATACTAAGTGAAATAAGCCAGTCACAAAACAAATAGTGGTGATTTACTCATGAGGGATCTAAAGTAGTCAAAAGTTGATAAATTTAATGTTATGTGATTGTGACTACAATTTTAAAACTTAAAAAGAATTTAAAACCGTGACGATAATACACTAAGATACAAACAAATTTGAGAAAGATATAGGGATGACCATTTGGAATTTCACATCATTCACATTGCTATCTACTCCGTAAATCTGGGCAAGATGAAAATGCATGATTTCTCATTTCCTCATCTATGAAATGGGGGATAACAGCACAGAACATTTTAGTGATAAGAATTCTTCAATGGTGAACAGTTCTGTATATTGAGTAGGGCTACATAAATCTATACAGGACGTAAAATTGCAGAGAACTATATACGCACATGAATGAGTGCATACCAATGCCTGGTGGAGTCTTAGTGAAGCCTGTAGTCTCATATGGGAGGTTAAATAACTCCCAAACATATTAGGTTCTAATTGCTGAAACCTGGGCATTTTACCTTATATATGGCAAAAGTGACTTTGCAAATATGACTAAGTATCTTGAGATTATTCTGGATCATATGGGTGAACTCTAATGCAGTAACAAGCATCTTAAGAGGCAGAGGGAGATTTCACCAAAGAGAAAAGGCAGAGATTGGAATGATGTTGCCAAAAGCTGAAGAGTGCCAGCAGTCACCAGAAGCTGCAAGAGTCAAGGAATGGATTCTCTCATACACAGAGCCTCTGGAGGGAACACAGCTCTAACACCTTGAATTCAGTGCAGTGATAAGATTTTGGAATTCTGGCCCCCCTAATTATGAGAAAAATTATTTTGTAAGCCATGGTAATTTGTTATAGCAGCCACATAAACTGAAAACACATGGTTAATAGTATTGTACCAATGTCAATTTCCTGATTTTTATATTGTGTTATAGTTATATGAGATGTTATTGGAGGAAGCAGGGTAAAAGGTATGTGAGACTACTATTTTTGCAACTTTTTGTATCATTTCACAAGTAAAGAGCAAAAAGTAAAAAGTAGTTTTACAAATGAAAAAAACATCTTCAAAAAGAAAAAAAACCAACAATACCAAAACAAAACCCTATTAGCCAGTTAAAGCAAATCAATGCAGCAGTATAGAAAGATAATGGGGTAGCTCTGATTATTGTGTCAAGTTTTCTAACCCGCATCCCCAACCCCACCTCCAACCCAAATGCAAATGGCCTTTTGTGGTTCTCACTTTTAAATCTACAACAGTGAGAAGGGCAATCAGCCTTGCTCTAGATCTGCAGGTCAGGAAGCAGGATGTCCCATCTGCCACAGACTCAGGATGTGCACAAATATCACCTCCCAGAACCTTTACAAAAAGCCTTAAAGAAGCAATTAACCCAATTACAGAATAAAGAACCTGAGACTCAAGAGAAGCCAGAAACTTTTCTGGGGTCACATAGCAAAACTAGAGTTCAAAGTCAGGTGTACTGAGGCCAGGGTATTTAAAATAATAATCATTTTACAGAAGGTCCTTGAAGGCCAGAGTTGAAAGGACTGAACCAAGAGAGGATGATTTCAAATGTCGAAAAGAGAATACTTTTGGGGGGATAGGGGTGGGGGTGTAAATTGAATATATCAAAAAGAGCCCTTATAACAAAAGCCATAAATGGTTATATCATTCTCCTCTCCTTAATTTCTTCTAGGTTACCTATACATCACAAATCATTTTATTCTTAAGTATTTAATAACTGAGAACACACTAATATCCAACATTAGGGAAGATATCTGCTCCCTCCACTAAAAGGAGCAATAAAATGTAAAAATTAACTATATTGTATCAAAATACTTTGAAAAATGTAATGATAAAATAGTTATACGCAAATACACATTTCAAAAGAAAAATTTGATTCAAGATTCACATTATAATGATAAAACTAAATACTCTTCTCTTGGTAAGAGTTCAATTTTTACATTTTTTTCTATTTAACTTATCTTGCCATCTTTTTTTCTAGGCTTTTCTATTACTTGCCCCATCCCCCTTCCCTGTCTATGGTTAGATTGATAGACTCCCTCTTTCACCCTAGTAGTTAAAAAAAAAATTTACTTCTATACAAGCTAGGATGATTATCATAAAAAACTTTAATACATCTTTACCTTTACAAATATCTAGGTAATATCTGTAACCTTCTTTTCCCCTCATCACCAAGTATTCTGTTAGCTGTCCATCTTCCTGGGTCGAGAAATGTGGCACTTTATTTTCCAGTTTTACTTATTGATCTCTGGTGTGGAAAAATATATATATATTGGGTACATGTGTTTATACTCACCCTGGATTGTTAAAATATATCCTCCAGTAATTCTTTCAAAGAAGGTGTGCAAGAAATAAACTTTCTGAATTCTTCAGTATCAAAAAATATCTTTGTTTTACCTTCAAAATCAAATGCTAATTTGGCTGGATATAGAATTCTAGGTTTAAAGTCTTTTGCTTGCAGAACTTTTATGATATTACCCCCACTGACTTCTAGCATCCAGAGTATCCAGTGATAAGTCTGCTGTCAATCTGACTCTTATTCCTCTGTCAGTTATCTCTTTTTTTCCTCTAGAAGCATTTATAATTTTTTCTTTATCATTATAATTCCAAAATTTCACCAAGATGTGTCTAGGAGTGTGAGTCTCTTTTCATCAATTTTACTGGGTAGTCGGCAGGCACTGACAATCACAAGATTCGAATCTTTCTTTAGCTCTGGAAAGTTTTCTTCAATTATTTCCCTAATTATTTCCTCTGCTCCATTCTCATTATCTTTTTCTGGAATTCCTATTAAAGAGATGTTTGAGCTTCTGGATCTATCCTCTATGTCTCTTATTCTTTCTTTAATTATTATCTTTTTGGCCATTTGCATTGTATCCTTAGGAAATTCTTCAATTCGATCTTCTGGATTGCTCATTCTCTCTTTAAGTATGTCTATTCTATTACTCAGAGCAGGTATTGAGTTTTCTATTTCTAAGACTTCTGGATGGCAATTTTTAATATTTTCAATCTCCTCTTGTATCTCTCTGAAGAAATTACACTTCTAAAGTTTTCTTCTGTTTCCTGTATTAAATCTGTTTCTTCAAATGTTAGCTCTTTTGTTTGCAGAGTTTTATGTCTTTCTCTCTCAGTTTTCCTTAAAACTTTGGTTTCCTGATAGAGTACTCGAATTTGTACACAAATGGTTTTTCTGCTTATCAGAACTTATTTCTAGTGATTTTGAGGGAGAGGTCCCATGTAAGGTTGGACAGAGTGTCCCAATTTCTTGATTTCTGGGTATAACTGTTTCATCTTTGTTCTGGGTTTTTTGTCCCACCAGGTGTTTTATGAACTTTTTTGTCTCAGAGTCTGAAGGTAAATAACTAATGGAAATCTCTTGAAGTCCATGTGAGGCCTCTGTTTTTGCAATCTGGGAGGCAGTCTTTCCATTTTCTACTTTACTTCAAGGTCCTTTCCTTCCTCCCATGTTAAGAACACTTCCAACTCCCACTCTGAGCCTTCTTCCTCCTCTTGATCAGAATCTTCTACCTCTTTAATTATAATATTCTCCAAGCCCTCACTAGGTATTTCAAATCCATGCTTTGTATTTACCATAGTATGAGGCTGAAAGGTTGAGTGTTGTTCCTTATATAATACTGTGGCCTCTAATCCCTCCTTTTCCAATTCTGAGTCCTCCTTTTCCTCTTCCTCCAGCCCTGAGGTATCTTCTTCCTCCTCCCACTCTGAAGCTTCTTCTCCGTCTTCCTCTAACCCTGAGGTATATTCTCCCTCCTCCAACTCTTAAGCCTCTTCTCTCTCCTCCCTTAGCTCTGAGGCTTCTTCCTCCTGAAGGGCATCTTTCCCCTTACACTCTGAGACTCTATCTCCTGAATCTCTAAGTTTTTCAAGTCCTCTGGCTTAGCAACCTCTACCTCTTTAATAAATAGAAAGTTCAAGCCATCATTGGTTGCTTCCCCAGCTCCTTGCTTTGAGTCTATTAGACTTTTATCCTGAAAGTTAAAAAAAAAGGAAAGTTATTTCTTTAAACACCATGTTTTTTAAATGAATAAAAGCTTTTACTCTGTAAATGTAATATGACTGTTATTTTAACAATTAGCAAATATCTAGAAACCGTTTAAATATGATTTGTTCTTGAAGGCTTGGGATCCCAAACAATTTAAGTTTCCCCTGTGATTATCCCATCACAACTATAATTTCTTGTGTGATATTTGCAACAAATTTTTATGAGGTTCTATGTACTGTGTTCCAACTATATTCCCAACTCTTAGTATACTGTGTAGAACTGACTCTCAGTAATGACTAGTATTAGTGAATGTCCGGTTGTCATATGCAGAGATGGTAGAAAGACCTAGTTATCTAACTTTAGGAAGATTACAATACGGAAACAAAACAAAACAAAACAAAACAAAACATATTTACCTTTCCCCCAAAGAAAACAAAAAATTTAATATTTTTTTAAAGGTTGCACTTGCAGTTCAAACTCTAGCCATATTAATGAAAAGAAAAACAGATTTTGGTTAAGAGTACAGGCTCAATTTAAGTCTGCTTTGTTCAAATCATGTTGCCACATTTGCTACCAGTACCTAAATTTCCCTACAAAAGAGGGTCTGATGATAGCCCTACCTCAGATTATTGCAAGGGTTAAATAAGGCAATCTAAATACTGAGTTTAAGACAATGTTTGCAATGTAAATGTTGACTCTTAATATTTCTGAAGTCCTTTGCTTGCCCCCGAGCTTTTCACTTAATGCTCCATCTGTTAGGAAAGACTTTCCCCTGTTTGTGGCTAGCCGATCATTATTTGACCTTCCATATTCCTTTCTCCAAGACAGGTTAGGTGCCTCATCTGTGTAAATCTCTGGGGAACAGCTAATTTCTGAGAGTAAATTCCAATTCTCAAAGAATTTGTTGTTCTAAGCGTGTCTTCTAAATCTAGATTCGCACTTTGCACAGAGGCTATGCTTGAAAATGTTGGGAGAGCAGGGGAACCAGGTATTCTTTTGGGAACCCATCAAAAATGTTGGCTTAAGAATACAGACCTCTAAAGACACAAATAGAAAGCTATTCCATACTCATGGATTGGAAGAATTAATATTGTTAAAATGTTCACACTACCCAAAGCAATCTGCAGATTCAATGCAATTTCTATCACAATTCCAATGGCATTTTTCACAGAAATAGAACAATTCTAAAATTTATATAAAACCAAAAAAAGATCTCGAATACCCAAAACAATCTTAAGAAAACAGAACAAAACTGTAGGCATCACATTTCATGATTTCAAACTATATTACAAAGCTATAGAAATCAAAACAATACGGTATTGGCATAAAAATAGACATTGATCAATGAAACAGAATAGAGTTCAAAAACAAACTCATACATATATGGTCTGTTAATTTAAGTGATATGAGAAAAACTGAATAGTCACATGCAAAAGAACAAAACTGAATGATTTTAACACCATACACAAAACTCAATCTTTATATATGTGTGTGTGTGTGTGTGTGTGTGTGTGTGTGTGTGTGTGTGTGTAGAAAGAGAGAGAGAGAGAGAGAGAGAGAGAGAGAGAGAGAGAGAGAGAGAGAGAGAGAAGAGTAGAAGATAAATCTCTACAGTATACTTTTTAAAATTGGGATTATAAAATATATTCATACACTGGCATGAATAAAAGTTAGATATTAACATTGATCAACAATGCGATAGGCTTTTGTAACAGTTTTATTTGTATTTCCCTGATCCCTAATGAAACAGACTTAGCAGGATTACTTTTACACATTAAAAACTGAACATAGCTCCTTTCCTTTCTGTCATGTGAGAATAAAACAATAAACTGACAATCTGCAACCCAGAAGAAGGCTCTCATCAGGACTTGACCATGCTGGCTTGATTTCAGATTTCCAGTTGTTTATAAGTCACGCAAACTATGGTTCTTTGTTATAACCACCTGAACTAAGACAAGCCTCAGTAAATCCTTGGGTGCTGAATAGCTTGATGGACTTCTCTGGGCAGAAATATATGATGCACCTATATTACTGTTTTGTTATTTGTTTGTTTATTCGTTTATTTAGTGACTGGAAAAAAATAGCACAATTTTGCCCCCTCTCATGGAAGGGAAAGAGTACAAGAATGCCTGTGAATAGATTTATTCAGACTGCCTGTGTTTTTTCCCTTGCGGATCCTATCATATATCTTTTCACTATAATCAACCTTTGCTGTGTGTATGACTATAAAAAAAATTAAGCCTAATTATTTATACTAGATATTTTTGTTCTTATTCCCATTGCATGAAGGCTTTTAGTTGAATTCATTCAATCCCTTGTTTCTATTTTTTTCCTCTTAATGATTTAAAGGCTTATTATTCTAGTGTTTACTTTTAAGTATTTAACATATATATATTTTTCTATCAATACCTAGAGTAAGTATGTCTAATCTCCTTTCAAACAAACAATTGTTAACTCTTTCTTCTTTCAAGCTTCTAATATCCATTTAAGAAAAAGAAGGGGGAAGGATTTTTTCATCATTACTTTTAATGTCATACTTTTACTTAAGAAATTATTTCTTAAAAATTAATCTATTCTTCAAAATAACTTTAACGACTATTATATTTTATACATAAGCTCTACATATTTGTATGCTTACCACTTTCTCTTGAATCCCATATCCTCTTCCTCCTTTATTTATTTATTTTTTTGGAAAGTACACCTTTCAGTAATTCTCTTATAAATGATTTTTGGCTGGTAAATTTGCTGAGGCTTTGCATGTCTGGAAAAGTCTTTTCACCTTCTCTGAAGATTTTGAGAATTTTCTCTTTATTTTTGAAATTCTGAGTGGTTTTTTATTCCCTCATTTCTTCCTCTCCTTTCTCTTGGCCCTCTCCTGTAACTTCTAAATGTATGTTGAAATTTCTACCTCTGTCATCTGCATCACTAATGGCTTATTCCACATTTCCCATGACTTTGTGATTTTGTGATTCATTCTGGGACAGTTTCTTACCTTGGTTAGTATTGCACTTTTCAGCTTTGTCTAATTTGCTATTCAGCTCAATTATTTCTTGTCTTTTAACAGTCAAATTTTCAACATCCACAGCTATTTTACGGTTTTCTCCTTCTATTTTCTCTACTAATCCTGTTTTTATTGAGGCTGTATCTTTTAATTGTTGCCATTCTTTTCTGGTACTGGAGTTCTTTGGATTTTTCATTTCAGATATTGAATTTTTTACTCTTAAAATTTCCTTTAGGTCATTTTACAGAGATTCCCTTGTCTTTTCAGACAATAAGTCCAGATTTTCTATCAAGAATTTAAACTTATTCATAATAACTGTTGACATGTCTGTATATTTTAACTCTAACATCTGAGCCATCTCAGTTTCTATCAACCTAATTCTTCCCATGCGGGTGATATTTTTTGGTTTCTTTGCAAGTCTAGGAATTTTTGACTGTACACTTGATATTGTGAATATATTGTCAAGACTGAATTTTTTTTTTTAATCCAGAAGAGTAAGTTTTGTTTTTGCAGGCCTGCTGGACTCCCCTAAACTCAATCTTAAAATAAATTATTTGAAATATAAAAACTAAAAAAATAAAAATTGTTTACTGATGAATTGTTTATCTTGAGAAACTCTAATCAAGAATGTAAGCTTGTGTACTATGTGTACTTCAAAACAATTTAATAAAAGGGTCACTAACAAGATGAGTATATATGCACTAAAACACAAGGAAAAAATCAGAATTCAAAATTCATACAACATGCTCATTAAAACCTCACTTATTTAAAGACTTGAATGTAACAAACTATAGGAATGACCCCTGAAAGTATAGTCTTAAGACTTAATGTAATAAATCAAATAGTAGATAAATAAGAATGATGGAAACTGGCTGGTTTCCCATACCATTAACTTTGCAACACACTCTCTATTAAATACATTAATTACAAGAAAATACCATTTTTTAAAAAAGTGTATCATGCAAAATTTTGAGAGTCTAAGGTGACTTGTATGGAATCTTACACAAAATGGAAAAAGAAAAGTCCCCTTTGGGAGGGAGACTTACAGAGATTCACATTAAGACTCTTTATTAAAACCAGCTATCAAGTCAATTCACAATATTATTTTCCAGAGTGTAAATGTTAACACATATCCTGAATAAAGCAGAAGAACTAAATTCCATGCCTCCTTCCACAGGCCCTTGAGGAGACTCACTTAGGTTGTTTATCTTTGTTTTTAAGCATTCCACTATACTGAATAAGTATAACCTTGCATGGTGGCGAGAGATCGCCCCATTTCTTCATTATTTAGTTAATTGGGATGTGAAGTGGGAAAGTACAATATACACACTTTGGATAATAGCTGTGATGCCAGTTCCTGACTCTCCCTCTGCAAAGCCTAGTAGGTAATCAAGCTGTACCAGCTGAGTTTGCTACTGAAGTACTAACAATCATACCACCTGCTGATTCATCACGGCTATCAAGACCCAAACTACTTAAACTTGTAAGTTTAAAAAGAAAAATTACACCCTTTTAGTGGATTCAGTGACTTATGAGAAGGAGACTAGGATAAATAATCAAAATTTTAACTGTTATTAAAGCAAATCAATAGAAGAGAAAGAAGAAATGGAACTTGTGGGTCCTGACAGCTTTGAGGAACAGAACCAGAAAACCTCACATACAGCCAATGAAGGATAAAAAATATATTACATAATAACAGAAAATAGTCCTGGGCTCAAGTCATCTGAGAGAAAAAATTCATCAGAGCTGGCGCAAGGTTAATAAAAGATATACATCTACATATTCCAGATATTAACTTCTAAATGCAGACATGAACTTTACAGATTCCTGGACATTTATTCATATTTATTGAGCACATTTATTGCTAGTTACTGCACTAGATGCAAAAGGAAAAACATTGAGTAAATCCAGACATGGAACCTGTCCTCAAGGGAGTTAACATCTAGGGAGAAACAAATATCAAAATGCAACTGTGCCAACACTAGGCACTGATATAATTCAAGGAGATCCAGGAAAGCTTCCCTAGAACGTGGCTCAAATTGGATCTGAGAAATGAACAGTAGTTGTACAGCAAAAAAATAGAAGAAAGTATATTCTAGGCAGGGGAAACATTCTATGCAAGGGTGGAGCAAGCATTTGCTGAAAGATAAGATGCAGAGGGAGAAAACAAATGGAAGGGCTTTGGTGTCGTTAATTTCCCTACTAGACAAATGGTGTGGTGCTTGCTATTCACCAAAACAGGAAAGACCAAGAAAGAACCAGGGTTTAAAGGAAGAGCACAAATTCTATTCAACATATTGAGTTTGAGGTGCTCTTGAAATAGAGAATGGGATAAATGGGTCTTGAGTCCAAGGTAGTTTCTTTTCTGCAGATATATATACATTTATGAATCATCTGTTTATAGGTGGTTAGTTAATTCCATAGATAAAAAACATTCCGGAAAGAAAAAAAAATCAAATTAGTAGGAAACTTAAGAAATTGAGGAAACAAGCAACAGACAAGGATTAAATATTTGCAAAAGATACATCTGATAGAGGATTGTTATTCAAAATATACAAAGAGCTCTTAAAACTCAGTATTAAGAAAATGAACAACCTGATTAAAAAATGGACAAAAGACCTGAATAGACATCTTACCAGAGAAGATATACACATGGCAAATAAGCATATGAAAAGATGCTCCACATCATGTCATCAGGGAAATGCAAATTAAAACAATGAGATACCATTATATGCCTATTAGAATGGCTAAAATCCAAAACATTGACAACATCAGATGATGGTGAGGATGTTTAGCAACAGAAACTCATTCACTGCTGGTGGGAATAAAAAAATGGTAGTCACCATGGACAACAGTTGGCAATTTCTTGCAAAACTAAACATACTCTTACCATAGACTCAGCAATCATGTCCGTTGGTATTTATCAAAAGGAACTGAAAACTTATATCCATATAAAAATCTGCACTCTGATGTTTACAGCAACTTTATTCATAATTGTCAAAAACTTGGAAGCAACCAAGATGTCCTTCAGTACATGTATAGATAAACTGTGGTATATCCAGACAATGGAATATTATTTAGCACTAAAAAGAAATGAGTTATCAAGCCTTAAAACAACATGGAAGAACCTAAAATGAATATTACTAAGTGAAAGAAGCCAATCTTAAATGGTTATATACAAAAAAGAAAGAAAGAAAAGGCTACACACAGTATGATTCCAATTTTAATACTGTAAAAGGCAAAACTATGAAGACAGTAACAAAGTCAGTCATTCAGAGGGATGGTGGGGAGTGAGAGATGATTAGGTAGAGCACAGAGAATTTTTAGAACATTGAACCTATTTCTGTGAGATGCAGGGGTGGATACATACATGATACACATTTGTCAAAACTCATAGAATGTAGAACACCAAGAGTGAACCCTTATGTAAATTATGGACTTTGAATGATAATGATGTATTAGTATAGATTCACTGATTCTAAGAAATGCACCACTCTGGTGTGGGATGTTGATAATGGAGTTTGTCCATGTGTGGGGGCAGAGGGTATATGAAAACTCTGTACTTTCCACTTAATCTGCTGTGAAAAAATTAAGTTTATTAACTAAAAACAATTAGCATGAGACATCTTAACTGCAATACTAAAGCCTAAAAAATAGAACTTTGGATACTATTCCAAAAAGACTGTGATGCAAGAGTCACATAAGTAGCTAAGAAGTTCAAAAACTTCTCATTACATAAAAACCGAATCAGGAAAAATTAAGATAGCACATAATTAAAAGATAAAAATTTCTGTTTGGTAATTAAATAATAAAGGATACAGTTATTTAAATTCTAAGATAACTCAATTTAAAAAACTAAAGGAAACTTGAAAATACTGAATGTCATTAGTAACTACTTGCGGTACACAATTAAAATGTGCTTTGAGGAGAATTTATAGACAAAATATTTAAAAAGTCAGAAAGATGAAAATTGAGTTAAATTGCTACATAAAGAACAAAATGCACCCAAGAACTTCTGGTGACACTGACTAAGCCAGAGAAAAAAAGTGCAAAGAAATAAAGGTATGAATAAAAAGGGGATATAACTACTAATAAAGGACAGTTCAAAAACAGGAGTATTACACTTTTGCAATTAAATTAGAAAATTGTGAAGTAACACTTATGGTAGTGGTACCCACACTCTTCTAGAAAACAGTAAAAAGCAATTGTTTTAGTATTGTCTAAAAGGCCAGGAAATTTCAATAACAAACCAGAAGACCAAAAAAAAAATTATTTTCATCAAACTTGTAAATATAGATGTAATACTTCAGTGACAGGGAACAAGAGGCCTGTTCTACTTTAGGAGACTAAGAGAACTGTGTGTCCCTCGGTTAGATCCTGGTTTGAACAAATCAAGTGTAGAAAAGCAGGAAATTTTGAATAATGTTAAATGATATTAAGAAATATGAATTTCATTAGCTGTGATAATATAGAAGTTATTTAAGAAAAGTCCTTATTTTTTAAGAGATAGATACTGAAGTTTTAAAGAGTACAATGACATGATATCTGGGATTTACTTTAAAAAACTTTAGCAATGGAATAGATGAGACATATGGAGGACAAGTTTATTTTTGAATTTAGGTGGTAGGTTCCAGAATTTATTTTTTTTATGCTTGAAAGTACTCCTCAATTTTCTTAAAAATTGAACGCCGTTAAGGAAAACCACTGAGCTCTCCCTAATTAAAACACACAAACTGCACTCAATGTTCTATGAAAGATACTGTTAAAGCAAAATGCCAAAGAAGACTGAAAATAGGGGGCAAAACTATACAGATAAATGCAGAGAAAATTAAAGTACAAAGAAGGCAATATTAACCATATAAAGCAAAATTTGGGTCAAAGCTATGAAAAAGTTGAAAAAAATTTTTTTATGGTAATCCACAAGCATAAATGTCATTGTGCATGGAACAATGTACCTAAATAAAAATCGAGGAAAGATAAAAGGCTGAGATGAAAGTAGAAAGTTAAAAACAAATGTAAAGAATAAAATCAAAAGCCAAGTGAAAATTTTTAATTGGAAAAAAATTAGTGTGTAAAATTAAGCATGAGAAAGGACACGGACCCAGTACAAGGATTTGAAAACATGGTTTGCAAATGTATGGTTGTAAAAACAAAACAAAACAAAAAAAGCCTAGATGATATATAATAGGCAAAACTTTTTAAGTAATCAAATATTGATCCAAAAAATAATAAAAAAATCATAAAACCCTCATCAAATCAGTATTATAAGAAAAAATCAGTAAAATATTCAACATTTTAAAAAGTTCCATAGCTAGAAGTTTTCATTTAACTGTATAGAACAATTTTATTTAAATAGTGCTGATAAGACCGGTAGGAAGGTCACAGAAGAGGAAACATACTCTTAGAACAACCACCACAAAAATTATTAGTTTAAGATTTTATACAAATTGAAAAGCTAAAATAAAAAATAGAGGGAATGCAAAGCAATACTAAACATATGAAAAGTGGCCTAATCCCAGGAATTGGGGATAAATTGGAAAAAAATGTGTCCACTTTTACTTATCTGGAGTGCGAATAGTTACAACTTTTCAAAAAATTGGGAAAAAATATTAAAATCAGAAATAATATATACTCTCCCCTTGAGAATCTACACCAGGAACAAAACCACCAGAACTGAAGAGTACATAAACGAAAAGTTTGGTACTGAGGTTTTTGTTACAAAAACCCAGAAGACAATGCCCTTTTAATAAATGAAGGGTAGAACCCACAAATGTCTATGCATACTGTGTAATTATATGCAGCTATTGGGGGATGTGTATCAGAGACATTTACTGGTTAGGGACGGCCTTGATGCATGAAAGAAAAAAACAAATTGCAGAAACTGTGTATAGTTCAATCTCATTTTTATAAGCACATACACAAAATCACGGAAATGAGAATGGACAGAAAACACATGGAAATATGCTGAATTTTTAGGGGAATGCAAACCAAAACAGATTCCATTATTTAAAAAAAAACTGATTATAGCCAGTGCTAGGGCAAATTTGATCTGGCCTCTCCAACTTCAAAGAGTCGCCGAGCATTGTTAGAATTTTGTAGTAATTAAAATATGAAAAGAATAATGCCATTAAAAGAAAAGGAAATTAAAAACCTGGCACTACTGAAGAGATACCACATCAACTCAGGGTGGCCAGAGAATTGGAATGCGGAATATTAACTCTAGCTGAAAAAAGTTTAAGGTACAACCAACAAATTCAGAAAACAAACAAACAAACAAAAAGAACAGGTTGCCTATTTCGAAAAGGTAACTTACCATATAGAAAATGCAAATAGATAATAAATATATGAAAAGATGGCAGTTACAAGCCAAGCAAATGCAAATCAAAATCAGCTTTTTTCCAATCAAGATATTAGAGGAAATTTATTTTCTCTCCAATCCCCCAGTGCCTTGGGTGTATGATTTCCTGAATGTTCACCTTTCCTAATCCATCCTAGTCTCCCAAGTTTGCAGCTGTATGAGAGTAACTTCCTTAAAACATAAATCAGAACTCATCACTGCACTTCATTATAGCCTCTGAAGTCGTCCTTTTCTAACCCATATTTGATGGCCTCCAACTCTGACCTAAAACTTGTCAACTTTGCTCCAGCCTCAGTGTTTAAAATCTTGCGTTCCACCTTGATTAGGGATTCTGAAGCCAGGGTGGATAGAATTTCAGGGTTGCCTGGGATCTTGGGTGAGAAAGAGACCACATATTTATTTGTATTAATCTCTAGAATTAAGTATTTAAATTCAGTTATTAAAATACTAAATTTGAGCTACTGAATATGTGAACGACTTAACCTATTATTATTCAATAAGACTGAGTGGCGGGTCTAAACTACTTTAATTTTGAGGTAGTGAGAGCATAAAACTTCATGATACCTGCAACAACAGTAATGTGAAATGAAAATATCTGTGATTTCTGGTGATGACAAAGTCGTGGAGTCTGCTAATAACACCCGACTACCAAAGTACAGTGTTAAACATCCCCACCCTACATTATCTGCTGTAAGGCTCATTCCTCATCAGTGCAAAGGGCGATTCCCCTGAATCACTCTAAGATATGCACGCCCGCGCATGCGCCATCACCCTCCACTCCTCCAGCTACCAGACACTCAGCTAGCGGGTCTTAGCTGCTTACCTACTGAGAGTCGGCCTGGAAGATGAGTTGTCTGCAGAGCAAGATTTCGTCTCCTGCACAACTGCGTCTCGACGCCTAGAATTCAAGCAAGTTTATGATATAAAATTCAAAGCTTAAAGTTTAATATGTAGGAAATTCACCCATTTGAGAAAAAAGGTACTTCTCACACTATGTGTTTGCTTAAGTTTATATGATCATAGAAATAAGTATGCAAAGACACATTAAATAACAGTGAGTCTGGGAGTGGAGAGAGGAGAGGGCTGCAGGGAAGGGAAGGGTCAAGAACCACACTTGAGAAGGAGGTGAGCGGCAAAGGTATAAGAGAAGAGGATGGTTTCATTGTGCTATGCTAGTTGGGATCTATTTTCTAAGATATTTTGGCAGTAAACATGTATTCCTTTTGCCTTTTGAAAACAAATTCAATTTCTCTAACAATGGAAGGAATTGCATAAAAAAATTACTTCCAAATCTATTTCCCAGTCGGATAAAGAAATACCTGAAGAGTTTGGAGATGAAGTTCAAAGCCTCACATCCAGGAAATGGAGGATAGGATGAAAACCCAGTTCTTCCCACCTCCAAAGCTCTTGTTCTGCAGCTCCCCCAAAACATGCAACTTTCATCTCCCCCACCCTCTTTTTAACTGTAGTGCTTAAGTACTTCCTCCTTTCCTAGCCTTCATGGTCTCCTCATGGCACTGCTATTTTAATATCCCCACTTTCAGGGTAGAAGGCGCTTAAGGAAGATGCCTTTCTCACTGGCTGTTGAATAACAAGGGATGTAAAGTTGGGGGACCTCCCAGGGGGCAACCAACCAACCCCACGCCGCCCAGGGGGCAACCACGCTCCCTACCTCCCCCAGCCTTACCTGCAGCAAAAGAAATTTTATGGAGGATACAGATGTGAACAAAGTGAGAAAGGGGGAAGGAAGGTTGACTCACGACCTTTTACTGGCTCCTCCCCTCCTTTCGTGGTGTTTGAAAATCCCTAGGCCCTATTCCCTCCCAGTCTGCACTTCCTGGTCCCCTCGCAGGAACTCTCTTCTAGTCCTGAAGCAATTTTCTAATCACCCACTACCTGAGCGCCAACTTCCAGCTCCGCTGCCCTATAGCTTCTGGGGCGGAATGTGCCCACCCACCTGTCCTGACTCCAGGGTCACATCTCAAAAAAGACATCGCCACTTACAGGCGGTAACCCCAGGGGTCGTACTTGACTTCTCTCATTTCTAAAATTTCCACATTTAATCATTCCTAAACTCTTGAATTTGTGTACTTACCTCCACCTCAGTCTCTATGGCTCTAGCCTAGTCTGAGCCTATCATCTCGCACCTGGATCACTCAAATAACCAATTAATATCCTTTCCTCCTCTCCGGCCTCTCTGCAGTTATTTCCCTCATGTGATACCTTTTGATGGTTCCCATTTCAATTGAAAATTCTAACTCCTCATCCCAGTCAGATGCCGCCTTCGGAATTGTAAGTACTAGTCCCCATAACAGATATAGTCTCCTTTCTGCTCCTCGGAAAATCCTGAGATTCCTGCCTTAGGGCCTTTGCACTAGCTATTTCCTCTGAGAATTATTTTCCCAGTTCTTTTCTGGCTGACTCCTTTTTATTCCCATGTCTCAGATCAAACATTAACTTCTCTAAGAGGCCTCTCAAGTCACCGTTTCTAAAGGAGCCACACATACACCCCTTACCATTACTGTTGTTGAAGAGCAAAATTCAACCAGGTAAATTTGAACATCTATAGGCTTTATTAAGGGATTCATGAATCTGGCAGCATCCCATCTAGCAACTTAAAGGGGGCTCCGAGGTGTACAAAGTGGAAAGTTTTTATAGGTAAAAAAAGAGTGGGGATGGGAAATTCAGAGTGTATTATTTCTGGCAGAGACTCCTACTCTTAGGGAAAGGAAAGAGGGTTTCATCAGGCAGATTAGCTCACTAGTGTTGCTGAGATAGATTGGTTTAAATTTTCACTCCTGTAGAAACTGAAACTGCAATTAAGTTAGTAAGTGTTGGTTTGGTGACATGGCTTAGCGAAAGTGACTCCGTTTTGGTCTTTTTTTTTTTTTTTTTTAAACACTATCACATCCCCCTCTTTATTTCGTTCCCAGTTTTCAGAATCTGAACTTATCCATTCAATTCAATTCTGTGTGTCCTAATTATGTTTCTCTTTCACTTCTCCACTAGTATGTATACTATAACCTCATAAGGGCAAGAATCTTATCTTTCTTGTTCATGGATCTATCTGCTATGCTTGGACTTATAGGCCTTCGTGTTGAATGAAGCGCTGAATGAGTGAGCAAAATCCTCTTGTCAAATCAGATGCTAGTGGTACTCACTGCACCCATAAATGTCTGTCAGACCATATCCAGAATTAAGAAGGGAGGTCCCGGAAGCTTAGCAAACTGTCCTGAGATGGAGATTCTGGGTTTCTGGATGGTTGGGATCCCCAGGCCTGACTTGCAAGCTCAGGTGGAGGTTGACTTGATCAAGGTTATATAGCTAATAAGCAGTGAAGACGCAATAGCAGGTAGGTGTTTAATCGATATACATGGAATTGTGGTTGGTAGTCACCATGGCTGAAACCTGCTGCTGGGGAACCATACCTGGTGGACCTGAGCCATTCCTTCACACCAATGAGAAACAAAAGTGGTTGGAATAGTAACCATAAAAAAGACATAATAGATTTAGGAAAAGTCCCAACACCTTGCATGAGCACCAGTTAGATGAAGTGTCCTCTGGTTGACCTGTTTCATTACCATACTAAATAACAAATCCACTAGGGCCATGACAGATTGGGAGCAGCCCACATAAGGCCAAAAATGGGTTGGGAACCCAATTATTGAAAATCCCACTCCATTCTAAGAAAATGTATGAATATTCTTCCTTTCAGTGAAAGTTAACCCACACAATAAAAAAAAACTAGAAAATGTCTTTTGAAATTATTTAAATTTATGATTAAAAAATTTATTTTAGATATCAACCTAAAATGTGTTTTGTGAAGATATGAGCAAAAGTATTTGAAAACCACTGTCCCTTGGGCCTCACATGGTCCAGAATGACCCTAAGGAATTGCCTTGGCAGTAGAGGATGGGCTACACAAGAGGCTTGGGAAACAAGCTGAGCGTCATGGCAGGCTCCTCGCCTGACACCAGTTCATCTTTGAGTCTGCCCAGCTCTTCAGACTTGTCTGGCTTGTCAGAAGAGAAAATTTTGCCTGGTTCCAGTTTGATACTAAGTTGACACCCCTGCCACCTGCCAGGACACCGTAAGCAAGAGGGAGGTGTTCCGGGACTTATAGCAGCAGAATGCTAAAGAAAAGCACTTTGGAGCCCTACCTGAGACACTCCCGTACATTTATTCTACTTGGAATGCCCTTACTCACCCAGATTCTACCCTCTTTACTAGGTTAATCAACTTAGTCATCGACATTTGTTGTATATGTACTTTGTGCCAAGTACTGTTTTTTCAAAGTTCTGTTTTGATGCCACCTCCTCTTAAAAGGACCCTTGTTTGACTCTCTAGCCTGAATTAGGAACTCTTCTGAGTCCCAGCATCCTAGGACTTCTGCTATTTAAGGCACTCATGACCTTGTACACTCCTCGTTTTCTTGGAATGCAGTCATGCTCACTCATGAGAGCTGGCTCCAGATTCAGGCTGTTGGGTTGAGACCACCACTTTGCCAGCTGTGTGACCTTGAATAAGTTAGTTAACCTCTCTGTGCTTCCATGTTGTAAATATATAAAGTAGGCAAAACAGTGCCTCCTTCATGGTGCTGGGAGAATTTGAGATAATTAAGTAAAAGTGACTTTTACAATCTTAGAATTCAGTAATACATGCACGTTGCAATAAGTTTGTTAAATAGAAGGAAGTATAGAGAAGAAAAGATTACCTCCAACACTTCGAAGCACATTCTTACAGATTTTTTCTATGTTCATATGTGCTTACATAAAATACGAACCTCATATCACCGAACTTTACTTCTTAGGGGCTTTTTATGAGATTTGAGTTATATATATAAAACAATTGGGGGAAGAATTATATATTATTCAAGATTTCCAGCAATGAAGATGAAATCTCATCAGGCAAGTTACCTCTTTGTACCTCCATTTTCCATAAAATGAGAAATACTATGGAGTCTACTTCGCAGATTGTTGATTAAGTGAAGTGAAACATGCAACATGCTTAGCATGGTGCCTGGGGCTTGGCAAACCTCTTTTAAAGAGGTTTACTTTATTGATGTTGTTAACATCATTTGTTTAAATATTTCAAGTTTTTTTTTTATCTTAAATATATCTTATGCAGTTTTTTTGGGTTAATATTATTCTTGGGTAATAATTATTTTTATCGTTATTGTGAATGCTATTTTTTCCTCTAGTCTATTGCTGATATGTAGGAAAGCAGTAGTTGATAACCTACTGCTGGTAGCTCAGAGCTTGGTGTCTCCTGGGCAAGATAGCTCTAGTAAACGGATTACTTTTAACACATGTTAACTAAAAAGTTAAGAGTAGACAATGAGTTTTAGGAAGGTCAGAAAAGGCTGTTAGCCAAACTTGCAGGCAAAGTCTGGGAAAGGTGTCTCAGAAGCTGTAATAGAGGCTGAGTCTTGAAGGACAAGGCCTTGTGCACAGCTTATAGCTGCTGTGCTCCCATAATTTCCAGTGGAGGTGCCAAGGTGGTGGGTTCTGCTGCCAGCTCCCACTAATGCTAGGACTCAAATTAGAAGCGAAGGAAGAGAACTGGCTACGTGGAATCAACAGGCTAGGGACTCCTGAATTCCACGGAGACCTACTCTATCTTGGGCTGATCCTGACTTTGCAGCAAAGGATTGGGTAGAGCTTGCCTTTGGGCATAGTACTGTTCTGGACCAGAGGATATATCCTAATCTACTACTAATCTTTCTCTGGAGAAGCTTGGGTTCTATGGAGAGAGGGTACCTAATCCCATCTGCTATTAAAGATTCTAGTTTTTCATTTCCTGTCACAGTTTCGGGGTGGAGGTGCGCTTCTGGATTTCTATAATGAGATCAAGCAATTTCTTTTGAACAAGATTTCCTTCTAAGGAGACATGAATCAGGTAAATGGAAAACCTACGCCATCTTCTGGCCATGAGTATGAGTAGCTTTCTTAGGACCCATTGTTTGTTTACGTTCAACACAGGTTTTTCTTTTTCCAAGTTGCTAAATCTGAGGCTCATTGAACTCCAGCGTTTGTTCAATAAAGACTCACCTGAGAAACCAGGTTAAAATGTAGATTCTGATTCCTAACTGTGCACTTTCCTGCACCAGGATTCTGATGTAAACTGTTTATGGACCACACTCAGAGAAAATAGTAAAAATGATGGGATGGAGGCCAACATGTAAAGCGAATAATGGGTCTTCAAAAATTATTTTATGACTACATAAGACACGTTTTTTATTAAAGTGAAAATATTTGAGGGAGGTACAGAAATATTAAAGGTGGAAAATAAAATCGCATATAATTCCAGAGAAATTATTTTAAAATCTTGCTTTTATGTCTTTGAGTTTCATGTCCTCAGTGCAAAAATTTTTTTGAAAAATGGTTTGTAGTAGCTGCATCATTTTCCATCACGTGGCTCTGTTCCATGTGGTATTTAACTATTCCTACGTAGGTTACTGGAGGACCTTTCCACTGTTTTCACTGTTATAAATAAGAGTATGGTATTGGCATGATCATCCATTTATATTAATCTTTGTGTATGACTTTGATTATTTCCTTAGGATATAATGGGAATGCCAGTGGTACAGATTGATTCTTGATAATATTGCCAGCTCATTGTTTCTTGTTTTAATACATTAGCCAGAAGTCTCAAAACATGGAATTACATGGATGAAAGGAGTTAATTATTCTACAAAAATAACAGTCTCTAATTAGAATAATAAAGAATATCCTTCCAAATGCTTAACGGGATTTTGCAACCCAAGAGATATTTCCTCTCCATGTATACTTTCTTACTTTCATTCTTTGTTTTCTTTTTTTCTCTAAGCTAAAAAAAAAGGATTTTGATGATTTTTTATTCATTATTAGTTTAATTTTAATGAAGAGATTGGAATAATAGGAAAGTGGGGTGACAAAAAGAAATAATATACAATTTTCATAACTGAATGCTATTGCCATAACCCAAGTTTGATTCAACTTTATTGAATGCTGACTTGGTCAGACACTATGTCCACTCATATATGAGAAGTAAGCGATGATCTGATTTGTCACCCAAAGAGTGACATAGGTATGAAAATAATTACAAAAACAAGTGATATGTGTTCTAATAAAATAATGCACAAGTACAGGTCTAGCAATAATAGCTAATTTTACTATATACCAAGCACTGCTCTGTTTTACATACATACTAATTTGTTTAGTCATCCTATGTTATGTTATCTAATGAAGTAGGCATTATTCTTATCATCATCATCCCTATTTTACAGATGAGGGTGCAAAGGTACAGAGCAATTTGCTTAAAGTTTTGAGAGCCAGGACTTGAACCTGTTCCAGAGTCCATGCACACTTAACCACTAAATAATACAAAGGAGGGAAAGATCATAACTCTGGAGGATCTAGAAGGATTTTTAAACATTAATACTTTTACCTAATGTTAATTGAGCATCTACTATATGGCAAGCAATGTACAAAGAACTGGATATATAGTGGTGAAAATGAAATGGTAGTCATGGTCCTTGCCTTTATTAAACTTGCAATAAATAAATAAAAATGAAAATAAATACATAATTACAGACTCTTACACATGTTATAAAGGCCAATAACCGAGTACTAATATAAAAAAAAAATAACAGGACGAGAAGTGGATACTAGATTACGGTGGCATAATCTCTGAGAAAATGACTCAAGCCTAGAGTTGAAAAATGAGGAGGATTTAGCTAGGTATAAAAATGGGAAGAAGAGCCTGAGTATGAGTTCTGGGGCAGGGGCTTGGGGCAAGAAGAACTGAAAGTGAGGTTGTGACAATCTACTGAGCAAGGGAGGTGTTGGTAAGAACAGATTCTGGGCCAGGTTAGAGACTGAATTTATTCCAAGGTCAATGAAGGGTCTGAAGCAGGGGCGGGTAGGAGGGTACAAGGTCTTGTTAATATTTCATGAAGATCATTCTATTCTATGGAGTATGAATGATGGTTGAGAGAATGAAAACTGGGAGAGTAGTCAGAAGTAATTCCAGGCACAAAATGATGGTGATCTGGAGCAGTCTGGTGGCTCTGCAGATGGAGAAAAGTAGATATGCTGTAAACTCACAATAAGAGTAAAACCATCATTTCTGGTGGGTGGCGTAGACTTTCCAGGTAACTTCTAAGCCTTTGACTTGGTCAGTGAGGTGGATGTGGAAGTGTAGAGATGGAGAAGCCTAGGGGTGAACAGATTTTGGAGGGATCACAGATCTCTCAGAAATCCAGTGCCCAGAAATGAGCTTCCCCCAGAGTTCAGCTACCTTAAATTCCATTCTTTTCAGCATAATTCACACTCTCCTCCCAACTCATTCACTCTTTCATTTCTAAGAACAATCATAATGGTCCTACCATTATAAGCAATGCAACTTGTTGTCTTGAGAAGTGGGAGGGGTGAGTTCTTATGCCAGGCTCCTTGGGTTTCTCCTCTTGATCTTTCCTTCCCTTTGCAGGCTCTTTTGCTGAAAGTCTAGAATATGAACTCTGAGAGGTGAGGGATCCTATGTGGCTTGTTCACCCATATATCCTTTTTCTGAGGGAGCTATTATGTTTTCACTTATTGCTGGTGAACTCCTAGCCTGCCTTCGCCCGCTCACAGTTAGTAGTTTTGTCACCCTTCCACCCTCATTTTGTGTTGCAAACGGATTTCAAAGGGGGAGTGCAGAAATACTTTGAATATTGGTACGAGTATGTGAGATTTTCCAATTCCCCAAATTTTGTTCTTAATCCATTATTAGAGTGATTTCTTTAAAGGGCAAATCTGATCACAAAATGCTCCCAGTTTAAATGATCTCTAGAGTGCTGAAAGGATAAATTCCAAGTGCTGTCAAGGGGCCTAGATGGTCCTTCCTGACTAGGACCCTGCCTGTCTGCCCAGTTACATGTCTTTATACTTCTCACATCTTACAATCCAGTCACACTTGACTCTTGATGGTTTGCTGAACTCGCCATTCTCACTTCTCACTTTGAAAACGCTATTGTCCTCCATGGACACTACGCCTTACCACTCTATGTCACCCCTTCCCCTAGCCGCCTCTTACTGCTCCTGCAGCCTCTGCAGACAGCTCCCCTCACCCTCAACTCAATGTTTATATCCTCAGAATACCCTGTGCTTCCCTGTATCATAGCATCATTTCCTTCAATTGCAATCACTGTTTCCTTATCTGCTTCTCCTTTAGACTAAGCAAGTCAAGGGCAAGGATTGTCTTATTCCCTTTATCTTCTGAACCTAACATACAGTTAGCTCATAATAAATGTTACGTGAGTAACTGAAAAAGTCTTACTTTATCTCATACCTAAGTTTTTTTAAAAAAAATCAATTTTTTTAATGACTTAAATCTAGTACCTTCAAAATGGCTCTTACAATAACAATTTTATTTAAAATGCAAAAAATAACACATAAATTCCAGCAACAATATTCCTCCAGAGTGCAGGTCCCGGAAGGGGCTGGATAAAGGTGAGGGAGGCACCTAAGAACTGAAATCCATGCTCAAGCCCTGAAATCCTCACATCTTTAACTCAATGTCAAGGGCCAGACCAATTTGGTAAAGTGCAGACTTAACTAAAAAAAACAGCTTGAGGATGAGGTCCATTTTTCTGTACTGTAAACAAACTGGCTGGGTGGGAGCGCCAATATTCTGAGGCTTTGCCCACATTGGACATGCAAGCCTTCACTCCAACCGCACCTCGCCTGCTATCCGTCACCTCCTCCTCTAGTTCCCGTTGAGGACTCAGCTAAATGAACATTTATCTCCTCCCGGCACAGCCTGCCGCTCATTCCAGAGGCCAGGAACTCGCAGCCTCTCTCGTGCGCCCCCGCGCGGCCATCTGTGGTCTCGCAGGCTGCGGGGTCTGATGCTCCAAGGCACCGAGTGTGAAGGGAGCAACTTTGGGCGCAAGAGGCCCAGAGCCGTGTTTTCACTTCTAGCCTTTGCAGGTGAAAGAGAACCCATCAATGAAGCACGTGTTCTGTCTTCACCAGCGTGCGGCAAACCGAACGCCTGACAAACCTCCCTGGTTAGAATCCTCACACATCACTAGAAAAGCAGTGATCAAGGAAGAGTTTGAAAGGGAGTAATTATATTTCAATTATGGACATAAAATTCTGAGTCTGTGGAAGAGAAGTCACAGTGGTGTTTCAAATAAATCCTTGAATACCCCCGTTCTTATCTTAAGCCGTATTTGATTGATGCACCTTTATCTTGTTAAGTAATCATACAGAATGGTTTTGCAGCCAGTGCTGTGGCTGCAAGGACTTTCAGGGTAGGAAATCGTCCACCGAGCAGTTCTTACGCTTCGAGGAGCTAGGAGGGCTATTCCTCTAGGCCCCCCAAGGAAACAGGTACGTCGTGTTGGAAAATCCGCACCCCACCCCCACTCTTTTGCATTGGTTGGAAACGTGTGTTGTGGCCTTCTCAATCCTGGAAATAAAACACTTCGGTTTAACTCATGGAACAGAACGGGGCTATCTAGCTATGGGGTCTGCATTCTGCTTGACAGCCAGAAAAGGAAGCTGGCCTGAGAGCAGAAGGGGAGATGGTTTGGCGGAGACTGGGGATCCTGTCTCTGCCAGTTGTGTAATCTTGAGCAGGTTTCCCACTTATCTGAAATATTTTGTTTCCCCTTCTGTTCACAATGGGAACAATAATACCTATCCTGTAGCACTGCCATGAAGTCATTGAGTCCCCCCCCCACCATATTTTATTATGCAAAATTTCAAACATACAGCAGTTGAAAATTTTCAGAGAATTTTACCACCAAGATTGTCATTGACATTGTACTAGACTTGTTTTATCACACACCAAGCCGTGCATGCATCCTTCTATTCATCCATGAAGCCATCTTGAAAAAAAAAATGCATTTCAAAGTCAATTAAAGAGAGATTTTTTAAAAATTGCATCTGGCAGTGCCTAGACAATTTAATAATTATTTGAACATTTATTTTGTGCCAGGCACTATGCTAGGTAGTGGGGATACAATAGTGAGAAACACTGTTTCTATTCTTAAGGTATTCAAACTCTGGCACATGCAAGAGGCAGGTTATCAGATACCAACTCTCCCACCATCTAGCTGACATAATAAGAGAAACTCAGGGTGACCCGAAGCAGAGGAGAGTGACTTATCCAGATTTGTGGGGTCAAGGAAGACTTCCCTGAGGAAGTGACATTTCAAAGGAGACTTTATTATAGTCTGTCTAAATACTGAAACATAGTGTGATGTGCATGTAAAGTAGCTTTAATCTTCACCCCAGGCATGGTGAATTAACATTGGAGGTATATCCAAATCAGGAATACATGTCCAAAGATGGGTAATTAGCAATTGAAAGAACATATACTCTTGGGATGGCTTCGAATATCATCATCTAAAGCTACACTGAAGGATGCATTGATACCTTAAGGGTATTTTCAAACAGTGAAATGAATGTCTTCAAGATCTGTGGTTGGTAGAAAGATGGAAGAGGTACGTGCTTTAACAGGGTCCAGTGATCTAAAGACCACCTCCTTCAGGTGAGCCTTCTAGGTCTGAACTCTCAGTTCTGCATTCTCCCTTCCACCCCGCCCCCCCCCCCCCCGCCCCAACTCCCCAGGAAGAGTTTATCTGATGGGGCAAAAAGTCTGCAGTTTGCCTAGGAGTGAAATATTTCAAGCCAGGTGTTTGTGGGAGGACCTAAAGCAATTGTTCTTAACTCCAGCTGCACATTAGCACCCTCCAGGGAACTTTTAAAAATCTTGGATCTCACCTCAGTTCCCTTTTCATTGGTCTGGGGTATATCCTGGGCACTGGGCATTTAAAATATTCCCATATGATTTTAATGTACAGCCAAAGTTAAGAACCACTGGCTTAAAAAGACAGAGTGGGCAGCTCCCTGAGCTTTCTGGACAGGTTGGGGCAGTGCGTTGTGCTACTGCTAATGTTTATGCAGGTGGCAAAGTCATTCAGACTTGCTCTCCATTTAACATATCTCAGAGAGCAAGGCCTGCCTCTAACCATTATATACTGCTGTTATTTATGAAAAATAACTTGCCAATTGTAAATGACCACCGATGGGAAGGAAAAGGGAGGAGCCTACTCTCACCTAGTGGTTCTCTAAGATGTATCACAATCAACTGGAGAACCTATCGAAACACAGATTTCTGGGTCCCACCCCAGAGATTCAGGTGATTCAGGGCAGAGCATACATTTGCATTTCTCCCAGTTGATGCTGTGAAGTTGGTATGCATTTATACCTTGAGGAGCATCACTCTCATTGCTAATGAATAGTGTGTGCTAAGACCGAAGGGCAAAAGAGCTTGGCTCATCCTGGGAAGTATTTAGTGACACCAGTGTTAACACGACTGACAGATTTAGATAGAAGCTAAATCACAAAATGCCTTAAAAACATGCTGAGTTTGGGTTTTACCCTGGATGCAGTGAGAAGCCGTAGTATACAGATAGGTAGGGGTCCCTGGATGGTGACATGGCGAAGGCAGATCTCATCTGTTGGCTCCTGGGGGAGCTGGGGTAGTGGTAGGTGATGGTGACTGCACCACAGCTCTGGACACCAGAGGGGGAAGCAGGAGAAGAGTTGAGAATAGGGATGGAGAACATTTTTGTGCTTACCTTAAGGCAAGGCCATCTCTAGAGGAGTTGTGGTTTAAGGCCCTGTGACGTCTGTGACAGTTAACGTTATGTGTCAACATTGAGGGTATTTTTGGATGAGACTAATATTTAAATCAGCAGACTTTAAGTTAGTAAATTGCCTTCCATAATGTGGGTGGGCCTCATCCAGTCAGTTGAAGTCCTGGATAGAACAAAAAGACTGACTCCGTGAATATGGGAATTCTCTAGCAGACAGCTTTGGACTTCGTCTGCACCACTGACCCTCCTGGGTTGTGAGTCTGCCAGCCCACACTGCAGATTTTGGACCTGCCAGCTTCTATAATTGTATGATCCAGTTCCATACAATAAATCTCTCTCTATTTCTACACACACACACACACACACACACACACACACACACACACACACACCCCCTATTGGTTCTGTTTCTCCAGAGATCCCTATTATAATGGCAGACAGGAAATCTCTGTCCCCGATCTTTAAAAACAGATAAATCCTATCCTTCAGGATATGGGGACCCTGGTGCCTGTTTTCTAACGGCTGTCCTGAAGTTCCAGGAAAATAAAACATGGCTCTGAAGCCGAACGGCTAGTACCTTTTACTGCATCTTTTTTGTTGTTGTTGTTCTCCTAGGAGTAAATCTGGGCACATGCCCAGTCAAGACTTAGGTAGGAGGGGCTGTTGACCTCTCACCTGTCATGAACTATGGCTACCTTGGAAGAATGTACAACCCAGAAAGGTATCCAGGGTTTCTTGCCTTGAGAATTTTCCCCAGAATATAGAGATATACGTGGGAAGTTGACACACCAGGTCTTCTTTATTAATATCCAAAAGATGTTGATTTTTCTTTGTTTTCTAGCCTTTATTTTTATTTTTGTCTTGTAAGTGCTTTGTGTTGTGGAGCTAAGTTAGGGAGAACTTAAGTTTATAAAACTTGGGGCTGATTTAGAGGTCACGTGTGGGGTGCTCTACAATAGTTTGCTAAACTGATAAATTCTCACTGACGTTTACTGAAGACTCTTCTGCCTGCAAATTAGCTGGGCGATGGGGCAAGCCACTTATGTACTTCCTCTGGCATGTTTCTCCACCTGTGAAGTGGGTATAACGGTATGGCAGACAGGACAGACTATAATGCTGAGGCTGCTGCCATTGCTAAAATCTGATTTTAGAAGCAGGATCTGAGAAATTTTTCTCCTGCACAGCTTTGCCCAGCTTGGGTCCTGATACTTGACAACAGCATCTCAGGGACCTGAGACCAAAGCAGCCTGTTCTTTAAAGTGATTGGAAATGCACACTGCTCAGAATGGGTGGAGGTTAGAGTCTTTTACACAGTCACGCACAGACATGCAAACACACAAATTACTCTTCCAAATTTTAGTTTATCTTGGTATTGTGCAGTGAAATGTTTCTTTTTTTAATCTTTAAATATAGAGAATCTGAAAACTGAGAGTCAAGCTGTCAAATACTTAACATTTGCACCAGGCTGACATAAAACTATTACCTAAATTTAAAGCTTTGTGTTCTAAAAAGTCACTATTCTGATTGCCTTTAATACAAAAATATAAGTATAAATAAAATATAAATTTTGGGGGAAAGTTGGGGGCAAAAAAGTTTCAGTTGCTTATAAAGTTTGAAAACCAATGCTATAAGGAAAGGCAATGTTGCTTGATCTTCCAAGATCAGATGGTGGTAGTTCTGACCCTGATAAAGAGTGTACCTAAAAACGGGATATCCTCCCTGGCTCACCCGGGCAGGTGTGGCTATGGGCAAGGGTGGGGGAAGGATCCCAAGGACTGAGTCAAATAAACTGTCAATTCCAGAAGCTGGGAGAAATTAAGGGCCTTACTGGCAGAGTGCTTCTTTAAGTGCAAAATGCTTACAGAAAATCGAATCATCATATTGTGAGAAATGGATTCCCATTAGCATCTTAAATCCTTTTGATTCTATCAAAGATACAGGGACTTTTGCTTCTGTCCATAAAGAATTAAGTGCTATGGGAATTGACCTCTTTCTGTAGTAAACAATTAGAACATGGACATAGTAAATGAAACAATAGTTTTCAGACATTAGACAACAGGAAGCACAGGATTTTGACCCCCAAAAGAAGAGAAACATGGTAAGGTCTACCACAGTCACCCCAGTTTCTTGCCAGGAGGCAGTATCCAGGACAATACTCAGGAGTCAAACAGACACCATGAGTAGAAGACAGAGCAAAGTTCAGACAGGCCAAGTTGGCTAGAATCCGTGAGGCAGAGTGCTGGACAAGAAGGGGCTGCATAGGGAGAGAGCCACAGAGATCCACAGAGGGATCTCCTTAAGTCTTGGTTAGAATTCTAATCTGCACACACATGAGGGAACTCTTCAAGGCCAAAAAATAATCACCTGCAGTTCGGACAGGGCTGTGAATAGTTTCTACCTGTCAGAGTGGAAATACCTCACAATATGTAGGCATTACGAAGAATTCTAAAAATAACACCTTAATAGTGGAGCAAAATTAGCCCTAAAATTAAGGCTGCATCAGACCCACCTTAAGTTACTTGTGATCGGTTTGATCCTTTCAAGTCTTATTTTCAGAACAAGAATACTCCACTGTTACTTAAAGGAATACAAGAGAATCCACCACCCAACAATGTAAATTTTACAGTGCTTAGCATCTAATAAAAAATTATCAGATATGCAAAGAAGCAGAGAAATAAGACCCATCCATAATTAGGAAGATAGACAAATCACTAGAAACCACCCCAGGAATGTCAAAGATGATGGAATACTATAGTAGACAAAGATATTAAACTACTACTATAAGTCTTAAAATATGTTCAATCAAGTATATGAACCAGGGGGCAAAGTACAGCCTGTGGGCCAAATTTGGTCTGTCTGTGTTTGTATATAAAGCTTTATTGGAACACAGCCAGACTCATTCATTTATGTACTGTCTATTGTTGCTTCACGCTACAATGGCAGAGTTGAGTAGTTGTGACAAAGACAGCAAAGGGCTACAAAGCCTAAAATATTTATTATCTGGTTTTTCACACCAAAAGTTTGCTGACCCCTGAGGTAAAGGAAAACACTAACACGGAGGGAAATGGGAGGTATAATAAAAGACTCAAAATTTCTATAGATGAGACAGAATATTTGCAAAGTATACCAGATGGAATTAATATGAAGATGAATCTAACCTAATGTCTGTTTCCGAAGAAGCTTATCATCTGGTAGGTGAAGAAGGAGTTCTTAGTAAATAGGTGTGAAAAAGGGTAGTGTGGCTGGGATACATAAAACAGCAGCCTACAATTCCTTGCCGAGGGATCGATAGTGCCTCACCTGGTTCCAAAGTGGGAGGGCAGGAAGATGGAGTTGGTATTATTCCCTATCTCCGTGGCATGGCTGATGACGGAAGTCCTGGTCTCAGCTCAGTTGCTACTTTTTGATAGTACTGGCTCTAGTTCCTCAAGCCCATGCCATTATAATCAGTTATACACTTTGCTATCTGATTTGGGGCAACAGTTCTGAGATAAGCCACTCAAAAAAATATTTTTAAAGGGGCATTACTGATTGAAACCACAAATTGCCAGTAAAAGTGTCTAATTTCAAGCCACTTTCCTAAACAGGATAAGAGGTTTTTTCTGCTGTTTGTGTAATATTTTTGGACTACTATACTCCTTTGTAAAACATCTGTTCTATAGCCTGACAATATATCTGGCAATTAATACACAAGACAGCTATTAATGAATCTCAGATTTTAATAAGACATTGGAAAACTCTGTGAAAAGCTGAATTTTTTTTCCTATTAGGAAACAAAATGGCTGGAAGAAAAAATAAAATCAGATGCAGAAACGAAACTTTTTCATATATAGTAAGACTCCATTTGCTCCATAGGCAATTACAGTTATTTAGAATCAAGTACATACAAACATTTGGCAATTTTATTTTTCCTTGTTTACTTCTGTCTTGTGTTAACTCCAATTAGTGACATCATTACTATATGTAAATGGCCCAAATGATGAGGCTAAAACGATATATGTGGCCATGAGAGAATTACTCCTTTCACAAATTCCCATCTTCGTATCCTTAGTTTGTCAATAAGTTCTGATGCAAAAGTGTTTTTGGCAAGGCAATTATTTATTAGTCATGCAAGGAGAGACAGAAGGAGTTATATAAAGCACTAATTCTGTCAATTTACTGCAGCAAAAAATAAAAAGCATCACATTTCTTTTATCAACAGACTTTTAGTAATGTGACCTAAAAGGATAATGTGTAAAGACACACAACGATTATGTATTTTCAAAATGTGCATTTAATGGCCAGTCCATCAAAATCAAGCAAAATCACATTTCAAAAGTATTATGTGTATACGTGTATATATATTCTTTTAAGGTGCATTTTCAAGTTTTATTGGGGTTTATTTCTTCTTGGCTGCCTAAGGTGTTCTTGCAGATACAATTAACATAGACTGTTCTGAAAGATAAGATCCTAACAATACAACATATCTTGGATACATTAGAAATTTGAAAAGCCGTGTGTAATTTCAGAAAACTTAATAATACTAGTCATGAAAGACATTTCCAACATAAAATTTAGGCACTCTATACTTTGGAATAGCCACAAAATATTCCAACAAGAGTTAATGCACTTCGTGATTACTTCTACTCACAGAGAATTCTCAATTAAAATCTATACTTATTAAATAACATTTTAAATTAGAGCCCATTATCTTTCGATAATTACTATGAATCATTTGCAGCATTGTGTTTTAGTTAAATAATGTCAGCTACTTCCATTAATGATCCTGCTGCTTATCCTTCATTGTTTACTGAAGAACCTAAAACCCATCACTGATACGCATTTCCCCCACTTTTTCCCCTGCTAATGCCTGAATAAAATGTCTCTAACTAACTTTAAAGGTATTCTTGTGTTTTCTGCTGTAGTTGCTTTGTCAGCATGCAAAACTACAGTAAATGGGGGGCTCCCTGGAGACCAGGAAACATCAGCCAAGAAGCTATCGTAATTCCTAGGCTCAGTTCATTTACTCAGTCACTTTGTGGCTAAGTACACTGCTTCATCTATGTTCCTACAATCTGTGCTGCTAGAATGGCTAGTATTGAGCCAAGGGGAAGGATACTCAAACATGTTACTGCACACTCCACAAGGCCAAGGTTCCCCAGACCTCATCTGGCTTAAGGCAAAACTTGCTGATCTCTGAAGTGTGGTTCTGGAGTTTCTATCTCCCTGTCTGAAGACTGAGGGGTGGGAATGATGGCTGCCTACTGAGGTGCCATTAATTTCAGATGAACCTCCCGGACTTGAACATAATTTAGCATTGTCAGAATTCAGAACATGGATGCTAATTATTCCTGTTGAGAATAAGGTGCTTTTGCTTAGTGGTATGCATTTATGTAGCTAAAAAAAAAAAAAAAAAAAAATTAAAAGGACTTTCAGAATTTTTAGATTACAGCCTGCAAATTGACTCATCATAATCACCAATGACTAATGTATAAAGATCTATCCCGAGAAATGAATTTGAGACATATCTGACTGTAAGCCGTACAGAAGAGAGCACAATAATTTCCCATAAGAGATTTTGGTATTTCATCATGGGGATCACTGGTAAATTAATTACACTGCTAATGTTTTCTGGCGTACTTGAAGAGACAATTAGCATAACTAAATCATGAATGAGATGACAAGTTGCTTAACATTTGTTTCTGTTCATTGGATGAAATCTGAGGCTACTGTTAAGCTTCTGTATCAGTAGGGAGAGAAGGGAATAAGGAATGAATAGTTGCTAACTCCAGTTTCAGCAAATATAATCAGAACCAGTCATAACTAGCTAATAAACATTGATGCTAAACACAAAGCAGATAAGTCTCATTCGAGTTTTAGAAATTAACTTTACCAAGAGGTGACAGATGCTGGGAAACATTAGGGAGGTGACAACTGATTCAGGAAATTCACGTGAAACTTCAGCCACTTCTCCTGAGCAGAAAGGATGAGATGGTAAGAACAAAGGTGGATTTTAGTTGAGGTTACTTTGCACCCCCTCTCAGAACTTCATCTTTCTATGGATATTCTACAACAACATCTATCTTGTGATCAGGACCCAAGGCTCACGACAGCACAGTTAAGGTTACAGTCCCTCTCTGGCGTTTGAGAATGGCCACAGCTTGCTCATGAGTAACACCTTCTAGCGTCTCGCCATTAACAGCTAAAATTTGATCACCTCGCTTCAATCGGCCGTCATCTGCAGCTGCTCCCTACAAACAAGAAACATTCTAGTTTAATCCAGGGTGCAATTAACATTCTGATAATATTAATATTATGGTATGCACAGTCAAAGAGTAACTTTAAAAACTGCCAATTAAAGTCATTCCTAGGTAATGCTTTTAAGAAAATTAACAAAATGCATGATATGTTATTTGAATAATGGTTGACTAGTAACCGTAATTATGCATTGTTTAAATAACATACTAGTAGAAATGTACTGACATTCATATTTCTTTTAACACAAGTAGGACCTTATTTCAAAATTAAGTGCTAAATGGAATTTGAATGTCATATCATGTCGTATTCATGAATATGTAATACACAAATAAAGGCAGAACCGAATCTGGTGATAATCTTATTGTCAATACCACCGCCACGTAGGGTTCCTGTTGCATTATTAAGCTATCAGCATTGCAGGGATCTGTCAAAAATAAGTGTAGCCTCTAAATGGGTGAATTGTATGGTATGTGAATTATAGCTCAATAAAGCTGTTCTATATGTAAATACACAAAAATGTAGCATCTCTAAAATACTGCAGTATTATACTCAAAAGCTTCAACTTTATTTATCTTTGATATCTAAATAGGTTTCTAAATGACTACTTTCATTACATAACCAGTCATGCATGGCTCCTCAAAATGGCACAAAGCAAGTGAAACCTGGCTTTTTTCATGCTAACACTGAGTATCTAAAAATTCCATATTTCTAGAAATATTTGGAATGGGTAAGGAAAGAAAAGACTTAGAAAACAATTTATAGGAGGCTTTCTCCACCTGCCTGGGTAACTGTGAAAATCCCTTGAAAAGTTAGTGCTATGAGTCTTCTAAATGATATCAAATTACTAGGGAAATTAATTGAGGCCCACAGACACCTAGTCCCTGACTGTTGCATTCAGAAGCTGAGCTAAGAAGCACTGACGTGAGCTCACTATGGGAGCACGTATACTAGAATTGGAAGAAGCACTAATGCTCCAGAGACCTATGTCATCCTGTGGCATGGAAGTCCTGAGGTGGTGGGTGAATTATCTAGAATTTCAAAACTGTGAAAAGGGTGGAATTCCTGTATAAAAGTGTAATAAAGAATATTCAAAACCAGGTCTATACTGGCGGGAGGGGTAGGGTGGGGTGGGTGGGTCAGTGGGGAAATATCAAAATTAAGTTGCAACTTCAATTGAATCTTTTTTTTTCTTTTAAGAAAGTATGTTAACTGCATTAAAGACAGGATTAAACAAGTAACTCTAATAAATACAATCTGAAGTACTTGGCTAACTTGACTTTATTAAATTTTATATGCTAAGATTTAAGGGCTTCAGTAAACCTCAGATACCTGTGTAATTCGTTTTTTTTAAGAAGACATGTTAAGCCCTTCAAGTTTTCATCTTAAGTAATACAAAAAAAGATTTTTCAACTTTCTAGGATATGTACACTATTTCAGGTTTTGTCGTGCTTACTTGATAATTACCACTGATCTGCATCTCCTCTCCTACATTATCAATGTGGCATTTGTGGACTAAGCAGAGAAGGAGGAAACTGGTTCACAGACAGGCCTCCGTCTGGTTCAGAAATGTGGCTTTTACCCACTTGATGTATCTCACTTAGCCTTCCCCGTGCTGTAAAATAGGTATCTATTAATTTACCTTTCACCTGTTCTAAGGATTACATGGTATTTACTCAATAATGGTGATAGTAAAATAAAATGATACTCTGGAGATGGTCAAACTTATGCTTTCATATTTCATGGGCTCTGAAAAACTGCTCCCTAAATTTCCAGGGCTGTTGAAGTCTTTACGCCTAACTGTTGAAGGTTTATGGTAAAATTCAGCTGCTGAGAGGATTGAAGTTGGCTTTGATTTTGAAGTTTCCAACCAAACAACTGGATGAAAATGGATGGTCCTGACAGCCTCTTTATCAGAATGACTAAGTCTCACAAATCGTATACACCCAAAGTACCTGTGATGCTTCATATTCCTAGAGGGGGAAATAGGACTTTGATGGGCCAAATTAATTTCTTAGTTGAGCAAGAGAATTATTAAACGAGGCTTAGGACACTAAAAAAAGTCACATAAAAACCCACATCCTCTGGATATCTAAGATCCAGAAATCTGAAAAGACTAACATTTTAAAGAATATATGTTCAGTATTAAAAAACAACGGAAAACATATAGCTATAGTTTCTAGATCTTCAAAATTTCTATGGGGGAAATGTTTAGCTTAGTGTCAGATTTGCCACAGAAAGATTTTACTATTAAAAAAAAAAACAAAAAACTCCTTTGCTAGTTCTTGGTTTATTGATTCTTTTCAGAAAACTCTTAAATGTGGATATATTGGTTCACTCTAACAAATAAAAAAAAGAAAGAAAAAGTCATCGAATGAAATATTATAGTGAACTCTATGGAACTAACTAAATGATAACTATTTGCATTGGAATATTCTTTTATTGGGGCTGACTGAACTAAGTAGGCCATTAGCTAGGCCTTTAGAACTTCTTTTTTATAATTCAGAGTTTTTCATTTTCAGGTTTGCTTCACTTTACAAAAAATCTCTATTCCTTAAAAATTAAAACATATCAAAGATATTTGATATTTACCAGTACATTACTACTTACATAAGTGCTTACTAAATGACCGCTTTCAATGGGGGCCTTTGAAAAGAGCATTTTGTGTGAGCGTTAGTCCACTCATTATTCCCACTACTGTTGTCCCACTGTGATTTGATGGTGGTTTCTTTAAAAAAAACAAAACAAAACAAAACCTGCCAGCAACGCATGGTCATTTCACTTTCAGCTGTATGTTCTGGTGACCTGACAAAAGGTGCCTGGCTCTGGCCCCACCAGTCTATGTGCATGTGTAGACAAGCACAGCTGGTATAGACTGCTGAACTCTGGGCCTCACGTCAAAAAGCCTTAGAAGCTGACCACTCTTCTCTTTGGACCACAACTGATTTTCTTACAGTTGTGAAGTGAGCTGGTGATTACATCATTCTGGAGGGGCTTTACAGAGGGGCAGGCACAACTTGCTAAAAGGTGAAGGCTAACTTTGCAGTCTTTCCACTATCCTTACCTACATAGCTGGCTCTTTAAAAAACAAATTATAATAATGCCCTAAAAGAACAATCATCACAAGTACTTATAATGCTGTTTTAGGAAAAGGCGGGTCTGTAGGTGGTTTATCTACTTTGGAAGTGATCAGACTGGGGCAGTATTATTATTCAGAGTGTTTCTAATCTGCCTCCCCACTCCTGTTTTGCTTGTCACCAGGTCAGCAGATGTGTTCGGGAATAGCATACTTTCTTAGTAGGCATCTTAGATACATGGAAATAGGTGGGTACATCTGCAGCTGCCTAACGTGTCTCAAAAGCAAATGCCTAATGACGTAAGGATTAGGTCTGGCCACGGTTAGGCCCAATCAACAGGTGATAAGATCTGCACAAGTAAAAGTGGATTTATATTTAAAGTATAGTATAACCTTCTAGAAAAAGAAAGCATCTATCTTATTTCTTCTTTTGAAGATCTTTGTTTCTTTAGGAAAATAAAGCTAAAGGCAATTGAATCAATTAATAAACAAATGATTGTGATAAAACCAAGGAGAATAAAATTGTAATATTAATACTAAATACTTTTCAGAGATCTTCAAAATTTTATAATAAAATTAAACTCCAACTTTCAAAAACCCAATGAAGTTAAAAGTAACTTATCTAAGAGCAATCTACGGGCGTGCACACCATGTATTAAGTAGGATGCATTGCAGTACTTAATTCCTGAAAAACACTATTATCTAATCTTAGTCTCATTTATCTGGCTGATCCTGCAGAGTATGGTAAGAGAGAAACCACCTTAAACTAAGGTGTCCTGATGGGCAGCTGTTAAGGTAGCACTGATCTGAAGCTTGTACGAAGCTGTATGCCATGTTGGCCCTCTGGTGTGTTATCTTCTTTTAAAAGAGAAAGCCAAATCATCTATCCCAGAGCAATATTCGTGGCAGTGCTCTTATATTGTGCTGCTTAAAGAAGATGCTCTTTAAAATCTGTTAGCAGCTACTTTCGTAATAGAGTCCAAAGAAAACTATACTTCTAGTGACTCCATTATTACAAAAGAACTTGTCTTTTACTACTCTGGTATAGGAATTTTATATAAGATTAAATGAAATAAGCATACATGTATACATCTAGGTATAGCCCCGAATAAAGCAAAGCACTTAAAAAAAAAAAAAATCTCACCTAGGTTTGATTAAAAAAAAAAAAAGTACAGTAAAAAGGAAAAAAATACCTTTGCAAATATAGTCTTGACATAAATTGGCAGGTCTCCATGGGGACTTCCATAACCCCCTACAATACTAAACCCCAATCCTTCAGAGCCTTTCTCCAAAGTAATAATCTTAGGTGGAGGTGTTCTGAAAACACAATGCATGCTGTTTAATTCAAGAAGAGATATTGAGAAGGAATTTCATTTTAATGGAAGAACACAGATTTGAGAGAGACTTTCATACTGCGAAACTGTTAAGGTCAGGTAACTAAACTGAACTCTCAGGGAACAATCTAGAAGCATTTAAAAATTTTCCCGTATCATGCAGGACTAATGACCAATGCTCTTGACGATTTTGGAGTTTCTCTTTCATAAAACCCAGTTTTGTTTTGTTTTTTTAATTTAAAAATAAAGTCATGATGCTGAAATTGTTAAAGCACTTCTCTATATGCTTAGTTTCAACTCTCGAGCTTACTATTTTCAACCCGAATGAAGTTGTCTTTAGATCCTTGAAGAATGTGCCTGGAGACAAAGAGGTGGGGTATTACCTTAGCTTACAGTTGACCACCAATCTGCAGGTGGACTTCTGTCCAGAACAGGTGACAGCTGCCCGAGAGCTCAGTAAACTGCCCCTCTTCCCTTCCTGGCACATCCAGGAAGTGCCCTTGCACACCTGCTCTACCACTACCATGTAGGGTGAAAACTCATTCTTCAAGAGCCACCTTCAACGTGATGTTTCCCTGATGCCCTTGGGAGAATTAGCCACACCCTACCCTGTGATCCCTTTGCACTTGGTCCAGATTTCCATTATTATATCATAGTGCGATTACTTAACCATCTTTCTCCTCTATCAGACCATGAACTCCTTAAGTCCTAGCGTTATGCATTGTGCCTGTCGCAAACTCATTCAGGATCATGACTGTGTAAATGAGAACTGAAATCCAGGAGAGAAGAGAGAAACCAAGGTAAAGCAAAATGGATAAAAACAATCTGCTTCAAATGTATTATTTAGATTTTCAGAGCTTCGTCCAGTGTGGAAGTCATCTCTCTCAGAAATAACATGTCTAAAAATTAAATTACCTATGTGGGCTCAAATAGTTAAATCTAAGGTTAACTAGTACCAGTTTCTTATTCCCAGATGTGGTTGTCCAAAGAGTAAAAAATGAAAGGAACTCTGGTATCCCAGACCCTGACGTCTTATCTGTAGTAGGTTCACATTTGTATACTCGCAGCATCACTTGTTTTGTGGTGGCATGCATGTCCGAGAGGCAGAGCCATCTGACATAAACTCAGCCATTTACATATTTAGAAAAATTTGCAGAACTGGGATATAAGCAACCTCTGGATATGCTATTCTGCCTAACTATAGGATTTTTCCTTCTCCCCCTTCTCAATTTTACCTGGCTTATTTTTAGGCTTGATTTTTGGCTGGTTCACAATGATACCAGTTATTTGTTGATGTGCTTACTGGCTGCTTATAGCAGGCATCCACGGTAATTGCTGAATGTTTATGCTGTATAAATTGTTGATTGTTCTGAAGGCCACTCCTGCTTTTTTCCAAATTATTTTAAACCTCAGCTTTAGCATTAGTGCCACCAAGTACACTCCCTAATTGAGATAAATCCCTCTTCCATGGTTTCATGGGACCCTGTGCTTACTTATCCATCTCACTGACCGTAGCTCTTTTATATTATCAACGCTTTTATAACCATGGATTTATGGGTCTGTTTTTCTAGTTCTCTGGTAGTTCCTTGAGTGCCTTCACCTATGTTTCTAAGTTTGAGTCCTCAGGACTCAGCCTTTGTACAGTGTCTAGCCTTGGGAAGGCACTCTGTAAATATCTGCTGAAATAATGATGAACTATCCCTTACGGCTGAATGGTAATGACGTCATGAATAAGGCTCTACTTTTTATCACTTTGTGGCTTTGTAAGTACCTTCCGTAATGACCCACTAGTTATACATGAACTTGATTTATGTTTTTCTCTTTCAAACACTGCCCCCATTTCCAAGGATATTGAAATGGGAACCCAGATGTCCAAACTCATTGTTTTAGAGCTAGCTCTTGGAGGCCACCAAATCATTCAAGGCCTTCGTAAATGTGCCTATTCACGATTAGAGAGCTGTTTTTAAGGGGAGAGGAAGGAATGCAGCTCTACTCCTCAAATGGCAATATCAGCTGGAGTTTGCCTCCATTTATCTCACATTTTCAAGTAGTTTTAATTTTTCATATAGAAGACTAGCAAAAAAAAAAAAAAAGCTCCAAATGTTAACAGTGGTTGGATTATAAATGACTTAAATTCTAAATTCTTTTAAGCTAGTGGTTCTCAACCTGCCAGCAGTTGTGCAGCTGTGGAATTGTAAAAAAACATGGGCACATCACAAAATGCTAACTATACACTATTCTTCCTATAAGGGTCTAGATTTTTTTTTTTTCTTTTTAAGGAAAGGGCCATTGTAACTTGAAAATGTTATACTTTCGTGTATTTGTTATATTTTCATGGCATGCATTTCTTACTGTCATGATGAGAAAATAGTATAATGAACTTAGTTTAATATTGTTTTCTCAAGAAAACTGAACTCAAAGGTGTCATTTACGGTGATGAACTACCAGGAAAAAGTTGGAAATGGCTGTGATCATCAGATCTGTCCAATAAACCATTCAGATCAGTCAACACACACTTATCTAGCACCTAGTGCAACTAGGCACTGGAGGCACTGAGAAGCATAACTTTAGGCTCATTTCACAAAGCAAGGCTCCTCTGCCTATCGGTAGCAAAATTTCACAGGAGAATCCACCTACTCAGAACCTCTGAGAATGGGGCCAGGGGAATTAGCAATTTTAAATATGCTCTTTAGATTATTCTTATGCACATTCGAGTTAGAGAAACACTGTTTTTAATGAGCAATTTTCACTGCAATGACTGATTTTAATGAAGGATGCCAGCAAGTATAACAATAAGATTTCACTTAGAAAACTAAGGAAGCCTGGTTCTGTGCGTAGCAAAGCAGGGTGCACCTGGGCTGTAAATCTAAGGTTCCTTAGGGGAGGAGGCACAGGCGCCATGTCAAAGTGACCAGATGCAGGATGTGCAGGCCCTGTAACAACAGTTGCTGAGAAACAAAATTTTGTGAGAAATAAGAAAATCCTGGTGCTCTCTTGGAGATTCTCTAGGAATCAGAAAAGGTAGCATGCACTTTCCCTCTCCTCTCCCATAGAAAGCACACTCTAGAACCTGGAAAAGGTCTCACTGAGCTTTGCCCACACACATAACAGGCACTTTGCAACTAGAACACTCACTCTGCATCTTGCGGATGATGTTCAGCAGTGGGTGAACCAAGGTGGTAGCCCGTAGACAGGTTCTCAAGCTGAGTTGCTATGGCGTTTATATTGGTATCTGCTACAACCTGGGGGAAAAGTTAGAACAAGACAATCCACTATAAGTCAAGGGAGAATTAGAGAGACCATACTATACCCTGATGGTCAGTCTTCAGTCCTCATCCTATTCTGAAGCAGTTGACACTACGGATTATTCTTTCTTAAACTATTTTCTTCATTTGGCTTCCATGACACCACACTTTACACCACAGTTTACTACCTTCTGGCTATTCCTTCCTACCCCTGAAATCCTCTATCAGATTACCACAGGGCTCAGTCCTTGAGCTTCTTATCTTTTCCATCTAAGCATATCCCCTTACTCATCTCATCTGATCTCATCAATACCATCTATATGATAGTATAATGATAATTCCTGAATCTGCATCTCCAGCGCCACCTCTTCCTTAACTTTAGATCCATAATATCCAATCAGCAATGGGATGTCCAGTAGGTATCTCAAACCTAATATGTCCCACACCGAGCCCCCACCACCTCCGTTGCTGTCATAGCCTTCCTCATCTCAGGTAACTACAGCTTCATTCTTGCAGTTCCAGCAAATGCCTTAATGTCACCCTTGACTACTTTTTCTCTCATAAACCACATTTTGATCCTTGTAAAATTCTACTGGCTTTTCTACGGAATTATCTCTTGACTGGAGTTTTACAACAGCCTCCTCACTGGGTTCTGCCCCTCTCCCTTTCAGTGTATGGCAGCTAGAATGGTCCTGTTAAAATAGAAATTGCTTCACTCCTCTGCTTAAAACCATCCAAAGGAAACCTGATTCCCTGGGTTCACACACCGAAGTCCTTACTACAAGGTCAAATGTAGATCTGCCAGTTATGTCTCCGCCGTCTTCTCCTCATTCTCTGCGTTCACTCGGTTCCAGCCATGCTGGCCTCCTTGCTATTCCTCTAACATGCCAGAGAAAGCTCCGCCTCAGCGCTTTGCAACCGCTTTGCCTTCTGCCTGGAATGCTCTATATTCAGCATCTGTGTGGCTAGCTCCTTCACTTCCTTCAGGTCACTAAAGTCCCTTCCCTGGTCACTCGAACTAAAATTTCCACACCAGTGCCTTGTCCCGACATTTCATGTCTTCTTTCCCTGCTTTCTGTTTCCTTCTTACCACCATTACTAATGCACTGGGTATATTTTACCTTATTAATTCCCTATCACTTCATATTAGAATATATGGGCAGGAAGTTTATCAGTTTTATTCACTTCTATATCCCTGTTATGAAGGACAGTGTCCAGTGTGTAGCGGCTATTCAATTAATAGTTGGTGAATGAAAGAATGAACAAATATCTCTGATTCCCTATGATTTGCCTTTTAGATGGTCCCAAGTATAGCAGAATAACATTTAAACATCCACTTTATATGTTTCTATCCTGCAAAAATCATTCCAAAGCACTCAGAAGAAATATGGTAGAGTTCTGACAGCCCATACTAGGACACAGAATGGAGTTCTGGTGTTCAGTTTCTGCCACTTAAATGACGCTGTACCTGAGTTTCAACTTCATCTGTTAAATAGGAATGATAAAAGATGGCCTTGTGTGCTTATCCTGGAGTTGTCTTCTACATAGAGTGGTCAGACCTGCTTTCTCAAGAGCTTCTGGGCTACCCCTGCTTCTGATCAACTGTTCTTCTATGTTACAATACTCAGTGCACAAGGACAGAGTGAAAGGACCTTAGCTTGACAGTAGTGCAAAGCTCAATTTGATTGCAGTTTCAGAATAAACCAACAGAGGGCATGGCCGCCTAAACCTGTAAGCTTAGTTGCATCTGTTAATATTTAGAACAAGGAAAGCCACAGAGCAGCTCTGGCGCCAGCACCCCCTGGATCAGAATACATTCTGGGTGGAGCATCTTGAACTGGGGGAAAACACTGCTAAGTGTGAGTTATACAATTATCTGGAAATACTGTCATATAGAAAACGACAAACTGGAGGAATATTTAGGATAAGACACAGAGAGGAAATGACAGATTCTCCCTGACCATAAGAGCCCCTCCACTCACCACCAGCCCTTCTTACTCCCCCTCACAGCAAGTGTATCGGAGGAGTTGTCTTTGTGTGTGACCTCTGTAATCTTACCCACTCTCAACCTACACCACCTTCATAAACACATTCCATTCCAGCTTGCATCCCCATCAAGTGGCCCAAACTTCCATGACCCACATTCTCTGGCTTTCCTCCTCCTGCTGCCCACTTTTCCAACTCTTTGCTATTCTGCTTACCCCCTGTGGCTCAGTCCTGGGCCTGCCTCCCACTTGCACATTCAGGGTCTAGGTGACAGAATATACATTCCCATAGCTTTAAATGCCAACAACGTGCTGACAATTCCCAGCCTAGTCATTATATCCACTTGCCAACTTAACATCTGCATTTTAATATCTCAAGGGCTTATTAAAATTAACACAACCAAATCCAAACTCTTGATTCAACAACCGAATCCCCTCAATTCATTTTCCCTCTAGCTTTCCTCCTCTTAGTAGATGGCCTCTCCAGCTGCCTAATTAGAAATCCACTAGGTGGAATATTGAAAATTCTTGATTGCTGGCTGGTGACTGTCCAGCTGGAAAGGAAGCTAGGCTGATAACCATACAGGTGCTTACTCTTTGAAATCAACCTGAAAATCCCCTCTCTCACCTGCCATATGTAATCTACCACAAAGTCCTCTGAAGCCGAACTCCAAAATATTTCTCAAATCTGTTTATTTTTCATCTCTGTGGTGACCACCCTAATTCAATTCATCATCATCAGCTGCCTTTTAATTGGAATTTCCACTCATCGTCTTCCAATCCCTCTTCCACACAATAGCTGGTTATCTTTTTAAATATAAAATAGTAATGGCCCTCCCCTGCTTAAAACTTTTCGGTGGTCTTTGTGCTTGGAATAAAATTCAGATTCCCTAATTATACAGGCAAAGGTCCTCTCCTTGTCTACCACCTAATCCCATCTATTTCCGTTCCCTCTGCTCCACATTCCAGCTCTCCTTGCCTGGAAGTGTCCCCCTGCCCCCCGAAGCAGTCGGGCCTGGCATCAACTTAAAAGTCACTTCCCTTATGCAAGCCTTCTTTGGCTACTCACGTTTAAATTAATTTCTCCTGTTTTCCTCTCCATAGCACCCTTGAAGTATTTCTCACAAATTGTGATGATATATATTTGTGTGACTATCTTTCCCACCCAATCACAGGAATCATGGGGATAAGGACTGCTTCTCAATATTCATATGCCTGGCACATAACAATTACTTAATGAGTACTGATGGAGTGAGTGAATAAATCTAAAACCTTTCTAAAAAAAAAATAGAGATTATGGAACTCAATTTTCTGCATTTCCACAGAACAGAATGAGAATGATAGAGATTACAAGAAGATTGGTTTTAGGTCTTTCTAAGGAGAAAAAAAAAATCTAATAATTAAGGCAGTTACGGATTGGAATGGCACATGAACACCCACCAAAGCAAGCATTCAAATAGAGACTCAAAATCTACCAATTCGGGATGTGGAGAAGGAGATTTCTATACTTGGTAGGAATCTGGACATGTATGTTCAGCTGACTATAAAACAAACCATCCATTATGGGAGTGAGGAAGAAAGTCAGTAATATATATATTTAGGGTACCTTCAAAAGTCAAGATTTGTTGGTAACCTGTTCCTTTCTTTACTAGCTTGTTTAGTCAATATATAACAGCACTACAACTACTGAATATAAACGAAGCCCTTACTTTATGCTAAGCACTCAAAATTTTGAGTCCCTACAGAGGTGGGTACCTCTGTAGAAGAACCTGGAGCAGAGGGGTTAAATAACTTTCCAAGGTCAGTTAAAGAGTGAAGGCTGGATTCAAGTCCATTCCACTTTACTCTCTAATCTTGTGATCTTAATCCTATGTGATATAAAGCAAATTGCCCAGTGTGAGGGTAGAGACCTGGTACGTCGCAGTCTAGATATAAAGTGGGGGAGGACAGGGGGCAAAATAAAAGTTCGACAGCAGTTGCAAATAGAGAAGATCATCACGAAGTGTGCTTGGCAATGGGAGTGAAAATGCCACACCCTCAATACTACAGTGAGTGTATTTGGGATGTGAGAGATATATACCCCATGCACGTTCTAGCAGGAAGGCTTTTTAATTTTTAGAAAGAGAATATACTTTTAAGAGTCCATGAAATCAGCCATATAAATTATAAAACCAAAGACATAGTTCTTTTTGATAAATTAAATTTTAAAAAATCTAGTTAGAAAATATAAAAACACTTCTATAGCACCATGTCTCAGAAAAACTCACATTCGTCCAAAACATGAAGGCCTGTTGCTTACTCTCAAACCCTGAAATTAAAAGGGCCTCCTAACCACTGATAATATTAAATCCTAGAGACACAGCTAGGATCCTTGGAGCTATCCAGGCCCAACCTATTTTGTAGGAAGGTGGAACCCAAGGGGCTGAATGGGAAATGTAAAGGATTTTCACTGACAGCTTTATCTTTTGCAGGAAGATATAGAGGGCAGAAAACTGTCCCCCCAGATGACTTTACAGGCCCAAGGCATTTGCATGAACCATCTTGGTCTCGGGGTTGATTGGTCTTCCCATGGACTGACTTGTGGAAGTGGATAATCTGATCTCGGAAGGGTGTGTGTGTTCCGCTGGTCTATGCATCCTGGCTCAGCCCTGCGTCTGAAGTGCTCTTCCCCCAGCACCAGGGACTGAACAATATGGAAGCCTAGTAGAGTTCTATCTGTGTGTTTTGAAGAAGAGGGAAAGCCAACAGGCTAATGAAGCATTCATTTTTTTTTTTTTTTAAGGTAAATAAATCTTGATTCTTGGGTATAAACTTCTGTGGTAGGTACTGAGGATAGAGTTGGGAGCAGTGGAGACCAAGGTAAAGAAAATGTGTCCCCTGCCCTTCAACAAACAGGCTTGCGATTTATGTCTTTTAGCATGAGAGGCAGATGTGAACACACGCCGTTCAAAGTGGAAAGAGGAGTGGGGGAAAGACTGGATTCTTGAGTAAGGCAGGGAGGCTTTGAGGTATTAGGGTATTAGGTCTGTGCGAATTGATTGTGCAGTTCTAGAGCCAGGGTGTCTGGAGTCCTTGGACCCAACTAGGACCAGCTCCAACTAGAGATCGGCGTCCTATAGTCTGGCTTTTTACATTACATGGATTGGCAATCTTTCCTCTCATCCTTCATACCTGGGGACCTGGAGATGTGGTAGATGTCTCTTCTGCTTCCCACTCACCTTTCAAAACCATTGACCTAGTTCAAAACCTGTGGGTCTCTAAGTTTATGTTTCTCCTTGTTATTGCACACAGTGCTGCTATTGACATCTTGAGCGGGGTTCTTTAAGGTATGAAACTAGACATGAAACTGCTGGGTGACGGGTATGCATATATTCAATTGAATAGATCTAAGTTGCCAAGTGGTTGCACCAGTTTAAACTCTCACCAGGCATTTAACAAAAGTACTTTGTTTCCTCACATCCTCCTCAAACTTATCATGATCAAACATTTAATAAGTGCCTACCTAAGGAGAGCGAGGCCACTGACCCGAAGGAAGAAGGGGAGGAAATCCCTTCACCTGAGGAGAGGGTGGCTTGTGAAACGAAAGAGAAGGATGAGGTCACTCCACTTGAGGCGGGGAGACTTGTGAAATGAAAGATGGGGAAGAAACCTCTGAACCTCAGGGGCATGTGGAGACCTTCGAATTAGTGGAAGAGGAAGACTCAATACGCATGTTTCCCACTCAAAATGTGTTTCCTCCTCCCACCGTAATTCCCCCTCGCTCTGTGTCCCTCCTCCAAAATTTCCTTCTTAAATTTTGCCTCCTCAAACTGCTTTACTGTACAAAGGTATTTATTCCGATATGCTTTCTCAGTACCTCAGCTACTTGTGGGATTTTTTTTTTTTTTGAGAAAAAGTAAGATTAATTGAAAGTACATTTTAGAAGGAGACAGGCACACTAAAGAAGGCTGCAGCCCTGTGGAATTTAGGAGATAAAGAGATAAGATAGTACACCCCAAAGGGAAGGGTGGGTTTCCAGCCAGGAATGCTGTCACCTCCTCGTGACATTTAATAATTTAGATTAAAAGCAAAACTAAATTCAATCAGAATTGTATATTCTGTAGTAGAACAATGCATGTTTAGTAAACCTTCTAATTAACTAATAAAGCAAAGGTATTTATTGCACAAACCCTAGCCGAGGACCTTTCCATAAAAAAACAGAGTCGAGGTGGGGTGGGGTATGGGGGGGATTATGTTTCAGAGAATTGAGAAACCAAAATATTTTCCAGGTAGGTATAATAGTATAATGAACAAAAGCGTGAGCTCCTTGCTTTGCTCCCGTAAAGGAGTAAGCTTAGCCCTCAGATTTGTTAGGACCCAAATCTTGCAGTACGAAATACAAACTCAGCACTCACACTCAGCCTGGATGTCTAGATCCATAGTGCAGATATACTGAAAACAGACAGGAAGGTTGTTGAGTGAGGGGGATCCCTGAGGAAGCTGGCATCTTAAGATGGGGACATATTAAAGGTCAAGAAAAGTGTGGCTTGTTCCAGGCCTGGCATTTGGTATAACTTTATGAAGTAGAAAGCACGTATGCTTAAAGATTTTTATTATAATCTCGTGACAGTGACATCAGAATATATTGATTTGCATGCGTCTTTAAAATATATATGGAAGTGTCAAATATTTGAAGTCAAATAAGAAGGGGCAAAGTGACTGCTAGTCACATCACCATCTAGTAGCACACATCTCAACTGCCACCTGGAAAAACCACTTCACTTTCAGGATTGTTAAAGGAATTTCAGCATCATCTGACTTCGAGCCTATGTTATTATAGTGAAAGTAATAAAGTACCACTTACTTAATGCTTACCATTTGCAATCCACTGTTTTTATTAAACATTACATCTCAAATTCTCACAGCAACCTTGGAGGAAAAGAGCTATGACTCTTATTTACAGAAACTGAAGACGTAAGTGACAGGATTCAAAACCCACAACTTCTATGACACTAATGCTTGCCTGTCCTACAAAATTTCCACTGGGTCCTCATTTCAGCTTTCAAACCTTTAGCTCTGTCTTCTTCCTGGAGTTTATCACTCCCTTCCTGGCATCACTTAGCTTTCTATCCATCAGGAACCCCACAGAGCTTACCCCTGGCTACCCATTAAAATCACCTGGGAAGCTTTAAAATATCTTGATGTCCATACCACATCCCAGACCAATTAAATTGCTGGGGTGAGACCCAGGAACCGGTAATGGAATCAGCAATTTTATCGTGCAACCAAGGTTAAGAACTACTCACAGCCATTCTCTTAATGATACTCACATGTGCCTTTAGCTGCTTGCACATTCTACCACATACCTTTTTAATTCCCAACCGAATCCATCTTTCTCCTCCATTGGAATTTTTCTGGACCAAATCTGTAACTGCCGATTTGTTCTTACAAGTTCATGTTCCTCAATTTGATGAGCACAGGCCAACAACCCACTCAATGTGACCAACACTTAACTAGGCATCTGCTCCAGGCCAGGCCCTGTGCTGGAGGCACAGACACTGTCCCTACTTCGAATAAATTTATGATTGGGGCGGTGACTGACTCCCTATTTCTGGTTAAAGAATTTCTAAACAAAGGATTTTACAAGATTTAAAAAGAGGGAATGAGGGTTGGGTGAGATGGGTATTCCAGGCATACTGAAAAACATGTGCAGACCTTTACTCCTCCCTAAATAATGCACTACTCCAGTGTAGCAGTATCAGCAACACTTGGGAGCTTGTTATAAATGCAAATTCTTAGGTTCCACCCCAGTCCTACAGAATCAGAAGCTCTGGGGATGGGACCCAGCATTTGTGTTTAACGAGCTATCCAGGTGACTTTAGAGCACGCTAAAGTTTAAGCACCTCTCCCAAATATCAAAATCTTTTCATTATTCATTCTTAGAAAAGCATTCTAAAAGAGAAGCCATCAGACTCAAACTCCCTGCAAAAATTTTTTTAGAGGTAACATCATCCTTACCTTTTCTATCTCTTTTGCTCCTAACTACTCCCTTGCTCCCTACTGACTTAAGACCATCTATAAAGGAAAGAACTCAATTATATTAAATATTGCTAGTGATTTATCTGCCACTGGTAGTGACTTTTCTGCAGTTTTATTTACTTCTGCCTCATTGGTAAGTATGCTATTCTTGAAATGCTTTTTTCCCTTAGTTTCTAGGAATTGTATCTGCGACTCCTGGTTCTTTTCCGTTTTATTTTTTCGGGATATTTCTTTTTCTGTGCATGTGATAAAAAATTAAACAGGAGTACATGATTAAAAATTTAACACTCTCACTCCCTAGAGACTCACTAAACTTTCCCCTTTTCAATTCTATAGGTATAAGCTAAAAAATATGCTTATGAGCCTATTTTGAAATTTATTATCTTGATGGTATCTATCGACTCCTTAGTCTGAGTTGAAAATTTAATTTTCCAAACTCTTTCACTTAATTTTATATTAAGTTTTACTTGTTTCCTATGTTTCTTTAAATATACCTCTGTAGTTTGGACAATTTCCAATAATCTGTTTTTTATTTCAAACTAAAAAAATCAAATTTATTCATGTATAATTTAAAAATACAAATGATTCTACAGTATTTAGTGAAGAATCCCCTGACTCCCTGCTCCCTCATAATTGATTCTCACTCCCTAAAGTAATTATTCTCAACTATTGTAGCTGCTTCTTCTAGTATTTGCTTCCATATTTCTAAAAAACATGCTTTTACTTCTATTTCTTGATTTTTCAGTTTTAAATATTATCTGATCATGTCCTATTATAGGAGATAAGTATTTAACTCTTAGATTTTCCTGTCCACCAACACATCCCAAACCCCACGCTACTAATATTTCATGCATCATCATGATGCTTGGTTGTACTGGTTTTACTATTACGTTTTGGAATGCTTATATAAATGATACTCATACTGAGCCAACTATCAAATTATGATTACACTTTTCTTTTTTTTTTTGGTACAAGTTTATTTTCCCCAAGGTTAATAATTATTTCATTTTGTCTAATTTTTAATACTTATCATTAATGCAGCCCCAAACTTCCCAACTGATCTCAAACTTCTAATTCGGTTAAACATGAGATAATCTGTTTTTCTTTTTTCCTCTTTAATTCAGAGGCATCTCTCTTGGAACCCTCTTCTCCTCCTGCTCCAATCTGAACAAGTTGTTCTCTGTGCCTGCTACACAGCTGTTAGGGACTTCACTGTTCTTTAGCAGTGGATTTGCTTGCTCCCCTTTCTGTCTCAGCTCTTTTGTTGGAGTACATCCTAAAGTAACCGGTGCCATCTGAATCTCTTGCTCTTCTGTAAGTAGCTTATACTTTTCTCCTTGAAAATTTTAGAATGTATACAGGTATCGATCTTGTTTTATTTATCCTGCTTGCTGATTAATGGACCTTAAGCAGAATTTATTTTTTCATTTCTGTTATTTTTGTTTTTATTTTTGCAACTCCTATTTGTTGGATCTCCTGAATTAATCCAGCGTCTTATTTTTTCTCTTTCATTTTCAATCTAAGGTTTATAAGAGACGTCACTGTTTTCTATATATTATCTTAATAAGTAGGGAATGTCTCTCTCTTCTAACCAGCAGCTGGGCCCTCTTATATAAGGTTTATTTGTTGTTTGTTTTTTTTGTGCTCTGGAAAATGCCATCGAAGGACCTCCCAAACTACTAGACCCTTAATTAGTGTCCCTGATTTCAGACTCTCTTCTGTCCTCCCTACTTGCTGCTAACTCCAAGCCTTTGTCCTCTATCTTTGTCTCCACTGTTTTCATTCATGTATTCAACTAATTATCTATGAAGTATAATGTGTCAAGTAGTGGGGATGCCAACATTAAAAAGCTTTGGATGGTTTTATTTACCCCTTCTGTTTCCAGCATGAAAGTCCAGCCCCCGACCATCAACAGCACATTGCCCACACCTGCTGGAAATTTTTGCCTTTGGATGTCCCAAAACACAACGTCCTCTCTCCTAACAACCTCCTCCTAAATTTCCTAGATTGGTTAAATCTGCCCATTCTCCTATGCTCTAAAATGTCTGGAAAATCTCTTAATGTACCCAGAATGAGCCTCACAAGTTCCTTTAGTGATAAAAATCCTTTATATGCTCTTTTTATCTTTCACATTCTTGAAAAAAATGTTAAAAAAAAATTTTTTTAGCAGAGAGGCTGGGTTACCCAATTTTGTTCAAAAAAGATTTTATAGTAATACCACAGGCAAAAGAGCTGAACCGGCATACTATCAAACTACAGAAGCAAATATAATTGGGAACATTTAAAATGACCCCTCATAGCCAAATCTATCTCCACTGATCGATCTATAATCAGAATGAGAAACCATCAGACTTTAAGGGCAGAAATATCTACCTCATTATTACACCTAGAGACAGCAATTTAAACTGTGGAGACAAGCTTCCAGGAGTGCTGGCTGTCTCTCCCACCCTTTTCCCCTTCTCTACCGTGCAGTCTGCTGACCCACACCTTAATCTTCCCTGTGCAATCAGCAGTTGCTGACTGCTTCGCATGATACACTGACAATAAGTCTTTTCCACATCGTCAGACACAATTATCTGACCTTCCTTACTACTCTGCCAATGGGCTGACTCACCTGATAATAAAAATAATTACCTAGTGACAAGTCAGCTGTGATCGCTGTATTGCTGGTACTACTCCATGCACATTGTTTTAATTAAAGTGAATACACTATGCAACTGAAAGGCATCTGATGCAGGACATGAAAGTATCCTGGGCTTTGTGTCTAAAGCCTTGGGCAGCACATATGCTCCATACTCATAATTGTACATTGTAACCGTCAAAATCCCAAAGGATTCTATTAAGCTTAATAAGTTATTAAAAAATAATAACACTAACTAATGTGATTAATGCAAGAGAACATTCTGAAACCAAATATCGTTTTCTTCTTAAAATACATACATAAATAGGAAAAAAAAATAAAAACTCCTTCAAAAGTATGTTCATAGTGGCAGTTTGGCTGAATGAAGTGTTAATTCTGCATTGAACAGCATGAGTTCATTTTCATTTAAGGTACTTTTTAATAGCTAATGTTTTACACTAGGTCTTCTCATTTCTTTGTGAAGAAGGTGGAGCTGAAAACACTATACTGGTGTATGAAAATATCAATAATACCAAATTTTGCTAGGGGAACTACTTTTTTGCCTTGCCCTAGTTATCATTTGAAATAATTTCCTCTGGGAGGTTAAATGGTTGCACTTGGAGGCCCTCTAGGGGTCAGTCTACCTCGAAGGGAAAGGAAACACAGGGAGCAAGAAAAAGTGAAGGATTTGCAGGCTGTGACGAGGGCAGAGGGAGGAATGTGAGGTAACCGTATAAGTTTCCACAGAAAGTGAGGACAAGCAGGAGAGGGGAAGCCGACTCCAAAGCCAGTTCACATAGTGTTTTGGTTTGTGCTCAGCAGAAACTTGGGGACTCAAATCATTGAATAGTGTGTTGCGAATCACATAAACTCTCTTGAAACTACTAACAGTATTTTTGATTCCCTTCATACGCGCTGAGAGCCTTTTCAATGTCTGTTTTGGCACTTAGACAATTGAGATGTGAGAGTTAAGCACCACAAATTGGTTCTTCCCAAAGTAATCTTTTTCTTTTTTCTTTTCTTTTTTCAATTCAAACTCATTATCCTAAGGCTAGAATGATCAGAGGAGCTGGCTAGCCCCCTCTCTAAGGTACTTAACAGTGGCTTTTATTCTTTTTACTTATAAAGCATTTAACACCACCTCTGAAGAAGTATGCTGCCTCTCAGTCACTACACGGTATCAATCTCAGAGACATCTGAAATGCTGCAAGCATAATGAGGGGTAATTAACGGCACACCTTATTTTTACTTCCTGGTATATTTCTCTGTGCCTCTGAACAATTCTCTTGGGGACCACAGCTGATAAATAATTGTCTGCCCTAGTTGATGACTACTATGCAGTGAGAGTTTAACACTGTTGGCAATCACTTATGCAATAGGAAAAACAGAATTATATTTCTCCCTTCTTTTAAAGGGAGTGTAAGAAACAGCACTCGGGCAGTTCAGTAACAGTTTTTGGGCATAAGAAAAGAAATCATTTGCTATTTCTTACAAACTCTGATTTACAAAAGAACACTGGAAGCTAAAAGCCTTGTTGATTTATCACGTGAAGCAAAGAGTAATTTTTCTCCCCTTGTTATGCTTTCATATAATCATGCTCACTGCCTGTATGGGTGGCATTAAAGAATTTCTGAATAAAAATAATAATTTCTTGCTTTCAACCTTCATAATTCACATCAGCGAGCATCCTGCTGGGCGGTGATGCCTAGTGCCAGTGACGCTCAATCTTTTTTGCACGCCACTTATCTGCCTCGCGCAGCTGCGAGTTCCATTGATCCAGTACCTGCAGGATAATGCGCCCGTAGGCGTTCTTCAGCAGATTAACCACGTCCGCGTGAGACAGCCCATCCAAAGGTTGCCCATTAATGCTGACAATCCGATCTCCAACCTGGAAGTACAAAAGTGGTAGAAAATCACTATCATTAAGAAAAATTAAATTTGAGAAGAATGCTTAAAATTCTTTGTAAGTCATATTTCCCATTTGTCACTATTGTGAAGATTCTGTGTTTCTACTGTGCATGCATGTTCCAGAAGCAGGAGGAATTTTTATGGCTTTCCCCAAATACAGACCAATCAGAGAAACAAGAAGGGGGTCAGATTTGATTATTACAAGGCACGGCAGGCCACTTTTGTATTTTGGTAATGATGGTGTTTCATACATCCATTTGCCAGTAATAATAGGATGTACAAATTAACTGTTCACTAACAGTATGAGGAAGCGAAATATTTTCTGCTTTATTTTTCTACCTAAGTTAAGATTAATGGGCAATAGAGGAAAATCATAAGAATGTTGATTCTTTTGGTTGAAGGAAGGTTCTAAGATAAAATCTCTCTCAGGTGAAAATCAATTTTGGGTGGAATGAGCTGCTAAAAAAAAAAAAAAAAAAAAACCAGTATGGGAGCTTTTGCGAATGAACTGCAATTTCTTCTTTTGAGAAGCTTTGATACAAACAATAATATTTTTATATGCCCAGGGACCTAATGAATTTCAGGTATAAACTTTCCCCAATGCATTTTGCCCTCAGCATGGGTCTCTGATGGCTGTTGGAATTCTAACTTTAAACAAAGTGCCCATGGCTGCAACTTCCTTTCCCACCCCACCACATGCTGTTAGCACTTCACCATTCCCCTTTTGTTTACTTTAAGCTTCTGTGTACGTGCAGCCACACCGCTGGCCTGAATCATGGCAATAAATATTGGGATATCTCCTAAGGGACTTCCTTTTCCTCCAGCAATACTGATTCCAAGGGCATCACTGAGCTCCTAAAAAAAGAAGCAAAACATAACACATATTTAATAAAGAGCCACAACCTGATTGTCCCCTGATAGCTGCTAAGCAAAACTCCGTGATGAAGGAGGCCAGGGTAACAAAGGAGTTAAGTGCAGGGCCTTTGAAGTCAGAAAGACCTGTTTCAGCTCTAGTACTTAATTAACTGGAGGGTCTTCAGGATGTTCCTTAACCACTTAGAGCTTCCATCTCTAAGCATAAAATGGAAGAATACCACCTCATAGTTGGTTTGAGGTTTAAATGAAATGATATAGTACAGTCCTGGCTTACAGAAGAGGCTCAATAAAAGGCAACAGTATAAGTTAAAAACAAAACAAAACAAAAAACCCACACACAAAAAACCCTACGTGACTGCTCATTTTAGTGGCCAATTTTGATGCAGACTTGGCAAGTATGTTCTCATATGGTGTTTATAATTAAACTGCCACACATATCATGCTCTTTTGGGTGTGAACAAACATACTTGGCTCTAGGAGAGCTACATGACTACATTAAAACAAAGGATCTTAAAGGACACTCACTAGAATGACAACAGAGTTTGGAGAGAAGTAAAACTTGACTGCAAATGTTCCCTAAGATGATAAGGAGAAGCAACATGGTTCACTTGGACCCTGGTGAAGAGATCTTGGCTTTAGTTCTGGGTTTTCTCACACTAAAACTATAGGATTAATATTTTAAAAATCACTAAAAGAACAAATGACAAGTTCCAGATTCAGCATGGTGCCATATGCATACTATACAATCTCTCTCCTGCTGATCAAAATAAAGAACTTGTCAAAATACAAAAGAACAACTACCTGAGGCTTTTGAAAAGTAAAGAAACTCAAGTTGTGATGGAAAGCCAACAGCTGCAGGAGAGACGGCAGGGATGAGTGTCCTGGTTGTTTTCCTGGCAGTATTGCCTTCAGGGCAAGACACAGGCAAGAAGCTGTGGCGGTGGTACATACTAACACTCTGACAGAAACTCCCACCTTCCTGGTCAGAGAGATCAGAAAAGGAGCTCCTGGTCTCGGGAGAATAAAGGAAGAAAGCTAGAGCCGAGAGAGTTGGAAAAGGGGGTCCTCTAATTCTGTGAGTGAACCCATAGAATTCTCAGGCTCATCTCTAAGCTACACATGTGTGAAACAGACCCAAACTAGAGAACTGAACTTGCCACTCATGAAAGGGGAGACAGAACTTTCAGTCTGAACCTAACTGGGTTGACAGCATCCTAAAACCTAAACATCAGCATTCTTTAGCGTCTATACATCATAGCATTCGTGAGGTCCAGGACGAAACTCTAAATTATTAGACATGTAAAAAAAACGAAAACAAAAACAAAAACACAGGAAAATGCGACCAATTTTCATCTTAAATTCCTTAAAATATGTAAGACAGCTAGCTGAAAGGCAAAATTATAACACTGTTTGGTGGGGTTCTCAGTTTACATAGATATAAATATATGACAACTATGGCATAAATGCTAGCGGATTGGTTGTGGGAAAGGGACCTGTACGGTTGCAAAGCTTCTACAGTTTTAATTAATCATCTGAAAACACGCAGCTTAGTGTGCTTCAATTTAACTTCAGTCAACTTGGAAAAAGGGAAAAGAACAAAATGACAACAAAAACCATATATGAAAGAACTTCAAAAACTCACTTAAGTGTGAGAAATTATTCTTTAATATTACTAGCTACTGCCATGTTGTGCTTATAAAACAGGATAATGGTAATGCTGACCCATCCAGTAACAGGTGGCCTACATCCTGTTGTCCAAAGTATTTGTGTCTAGCTTATATTTTCTGAATGCATCAAGAATAAAACCCTGTGTTTAAAATGGCAAGATGTGTTTCATTAAGATTTTTCTGCTTGGACTGTGTGTGGAGAAATAGGATTGGTAGGGTCAGGCCTTTTAAAAAGCATATAAAAACAAGTGGCTGAAATGACCAAGGAGACATAAAATGATATTTTATAAATCTTGGAATGAGGAGAAATTTATGCAATAATTTGGTTTTGTTCAACTCCATCATGATGTTTCCTTAATTTATCCCAAATTATGTATATGTTGGTATATTTCACTTCCCTTAATAAAGGAACATCTGAGTCGAAACTCAGGTAGAAAGATACTGGGAACGAATTAGGCAGGTGTAGTCAAAGAGGTAGCCAACAATAATAAATGCCACTTTCAGGACTTCATGATGCACTAGGTACTATGCACTACCTCATCTAATCCACACAACAATATTTACCGCCTGAGGTAAACAGTGTTATCATTCCCATTCTATAGATGAGAAAATTGAGGTTGAGTAACTTTCCAAAAGTCATAGAGCTAATAAATAGCTGAGTGCCCTCAAACACAGCTATGACTGACTTCAGAGAATAAGGTATGCTGGATATCACATTATTGTAGTTGAACTATGATTAAAACAAGGTCATATTTTTTTTATGACTTCTTGAATCCCAAATTTATTGGTCAACGTCATCAAAATAGAAGTCTACTTTCCAATATTCTGGATATCACACCGGGAGTTTGAAAATCAGGACTTGACAAATTTACTAACTGAAATGCATCTTACAGGATATTCTGAGGAGGACAATTTAGTAATATGTATAAAAGTCTTTCTCTCTTTTTTTTTTTTTTAGAAGAGGCAATCCTTGGTTGACCTCACAAATTGCAAGGACCTTGTCAGCTTACATTCCCTTATTTTTTATGCCTATAGCACCTGGTCTTCCTAGGTGGTCTCCCATCCAAGTACTAACCAGGCTTGACTCTACTGAGCTTCCGAGATCAGATGGGATTGGGCTTGTTCAGCATAGCTGTAGACTTAAAAGTTTTTAACAACAAGTATGGCTTTTGACTCTACACTTTCACTTCTAGGAGTTAATCCTGAGGAAATCACCCATGATAAGGGCAAAAAAGAAAATACAAAGGTATTTTGCTTTAAAAGACAGCAAAATTTTTTTAGAGAGCTAGAACAAACAATCCTACAGTTTATATGGAACTATAAAAATCATGGCAATCTTGAGAAAAAAGAACAAAGTTGGAGGTACCACACTACCTGATATCAAAATATACTACAAGAATACAGTAATCAAAACAGCATGGTACTGGCATAAACACAGATACATTGATCAATGGAACAGAATAAATCCATGCCTATAAGCCCACATAATATATCACAAAGGAGGCAAGAATATACAATGGGGGTAAAGAGAGTCTCTTCAATAAATGGTGCTGGGAAAACTGGACAGATACATGCAAAAACAAAAACAAAAAAAATCCAAACTGGACCACCTTCTTACAACATATACAAGAAAAGACTCGAAATGGATTAAAGACAAATGTAAGACCCGAAATCATAAAACTTCTAGAAGAAATCAGGCAGTAAACTCTGATATTGCTAACAGTAATTTCTTTTCAAATATATCTCCTTGGGCAAGGGAAACAAAAGAAAAAAAAATAGGACTAGATCCAACTAAAAAGCTTTTGTACAGCAAAGGAAAACATCAAAAAACGAAAACATAATTGACTGAATGGGAGAAGATATTTGCTTATGATATACCTAGTAAGAGGTGAATATACAAAAAATATAAAGAATTCATACAACATAACAACAAAACAAATTTAAAAATGGGTAGAAGACCTGAAGATATTTCTTCAAAGAGGAAATACAGATGGCTCATAGACATATGAAAAGATGCTCCAGGTCACTAATCATCAGAGAAATGCAAATTAAAACCACAATGAGATATCACTTCACACCATCAGAATGGCTATCATCCATAAATCAAAGAACAAGTGTTTGTGAGGATGTGGAGAAAAGGCAACTCTCATACATTGTTGGTGGGACAGCAAATTGGTACAGACACTATGGAAAACAGCCTGGAGGTTTCTAAAAACATTAAAAATGGATATACGTTTTCACCGAGCAATTGCACTTTCTGGTTATTTATCCAAAGAAAACCAAAACAATAATTCATAAAGATCTATGCACCACTATAATCATGGTAGCACTATTTGTTTGTTTGTTTATCCCTCTCTCCCGACTTCCACCTCTGACCTATGGAAGTTGCTGCCTTCCCTTAAGAACTGGATCTTTGAAAGTGGGGTGTCTCCTCTCACATGCTCGTGGCGCACACCCTGGGGCCTGGCGCACCTGGGGTATGGGCCATAGTTCCACTGGGGCTCAAACCCAGGACCTTTTGCATGTAAAGCAGATGTGCTAACCACTACTCTAGTAACACAATTTATAATAGCCAAGGTATGGAGGCAACCATTAATGCTCATCAACAGACGATTGGATAAAGAAGTTATAGTTCATATATACAATGGAATATTATTCAGCCATTAAAAACAAAACAAAACAAAAGAAATCCTACTATTTTCAATGATATGGATGGACCTAGAGGTTATTATGCTGAGTGAAATAAGTCAGAGAAAGATAAATACCACATGATTTCACTTATCTAGGGAATCTAAGGAACAAAAAGAACAAACTAATCAAAAACAAACTCACAAATATAGAGGACAATCTGGTGACCGCCAAAGGGGAGGGGGGTTGGGAGGCTGGGCACAAAGGAGTGAAGGATTAAAGAAGTACAAATTAGGAGTTGATAGATGGTCATGGGGATGGGGAGCACAGCATAGGGAATGCAGTTAGTTTAGCATTAATGTAATGGCTAGATGGATAGCCAGAGGAGAGAAAGAACAATTAAGGGGAATGGTTTATAAAATAAATGTCTAACATGTGTACTGTATACTTGAAACTAATCATTAAAAAAAAAAAAAAGAGCAAAAGCTGGGAAATATGATAATTGTTTTATAAGGGGAAGCTGGTTAAGGAAATTACAGCACATGTATTCAAATGATGGAATATTATGTAATCAATAAAAATCATGCTTTATGCTCTCAAAAAATACTTATTGGCAGGGCTAAAAGTTCATGCCTTACAGTGAAAAAAAGCTACAAGAGTATGTCTAACACGATACCATTTTTTGTTTTGTAAATCTCTAAGTATAGGCACAAAATGTAGTAAGTGGGATGTACCAAAAAATTTGCAGTGGTCCTACGTGTTTTACTATATTTTTCTAAGTCTGTTCATGTTATATAGACCATATATTTGTTCAATAACTTAAAAGAGCACACTACACAAACCAGAAAAATAGCAAAATAACTAACTTACCCTGTTTATCTCAACAGTTCTTGGTCTCACATCTGTGGCTATAAATAAGAAAGCAACATAATTAACTTTTTAAAATTAAGAGTTAACACATTTAAAATGTAACATTGTCTCATGAAAATGGTATCATTTTCTAGGCCTTTCAAGAGAGAACAGTGAAACAAGCAGGCTTTATACCCTTTCTTAAAATCCAAACCAGCGGGCACTGATCAGGGGCTATATCTTCTACTTCAAAGACGTCCTCTCTGTCTGAGACAGATGTGGCCATAATCGTTTGGTCTGACAGAAGCTGATGGACTGTAGCAGTAGCTGCCTGGAATATGGTGATTAAATGGTTTGGAGGGTGAGCCATTCGTGTTTCACTGTACATTTTTCTGCCTTAATCACAGATAACTCCCCACCCAAGGAAAGACTTAAAAAGACTCTTGCCATGCCCCACCCCAGCGGTACATGCACTTCTGACTTTCCTTGAGTGACTTGTAATTTTTAAATTTTTTCTTTGTAAACGGTTTTACTTTAGGAAGCACTTTAGATTTCTGCTTTTCTGCTTTTCATGTGATTGGTGTAAAGTTAAAGGCACATTCCAAAAACGAATCTTTATGGCTTTACTTCCTATAGAACAGGCCTTTTAGAAAGCTTGGGGCAAATGTGGCCAAGTTCAAAGATTTAAAAATATTTTAATTAAAGGTGAAAAGATTTTTTTTCAGAAAATACTAACATTTTAAAAACTTGGGTAAATGGATAGTTGCTTGAGGCATGTCTAAGAAATACCTGAATTCTGCAGGGAAGGATCCGAAGCTCTTTTGGTGCTGACCAGGTTTTGCAGGCCGGTGATGACAGGCGCGAGGGAAGGATGTAAGCGGCTGTGTGTGCTACGCGGACACCCCTAAGAAGGAAACCCCGAGGTCAGCTGTGCTGCAACACTGACTTGGTCTTAAAAATTCCTACTTAGTATTTTAATTACTGAATAATAGAAAACTCTGAAGAGGCTAAAGAACGAAAATGATCCAGAACTACCCTCTTACCAACCTACCACAATCTTATCTAAAATTTTCTCCACTGCTATTAATGAAAATCATACATAACAAAGGACCTTTCCAATGTAGAACACAGTATCACCAATAACGAATAAAGAAGTTTTTTCTTCCAAATTATATAGGTTAATATATAATTTGAGGTCTAATTGCCTCAAAATTTGCCTCAAAATTTTAAGCTAAACCTAAGATAACTGAGGAAACACTGCCAAGCTACAATTATCACCTGATAGATTATATTATGATTCACTTCCTTAGTTCTAGGATGCAAATAGTTTAATATTTTAATATCCCTTAATATAAAAATTTTCAAATATAAAGAGAAAGTTAAAAGAATTATACAGTAGACATCCATATACACAACACCTCGATTCTACAATTAATATTTTGCTATATTGTCCTTTTTCACACATTCATTCATCTATCACTTGATCTTTTTAAAAAAATTCATTTCGAAGTAGTTATAGACATTAGTGTATACATTTAAAAGAGTATTTATATATATATCTATTTCTGAAATGATATGATTTAAATCAATGGTGCTACAATAGAAAACTACTTAGAATCGAAGAAAAACAGCATATTATAACTTTTGCCTAAAACAACCTCAGAACAATGTGTTTGCCAAAGCCTTTATAAATATGGACTTTGCCTGGCAGTGTTCCTTCAGTTATCTGAGGAAAAGGCTTCTCAAGTGTTTCCTCTATTATACACTTTCCTCTGCAGAACAGAGATACTTGTTCCTGGTTGTTGGGAAAAGATTTTGAAAGAAGAGGCGTGGTAACCCTAAGGCTAGAAGATTTCTCTTAATGAACCCACTTTCTCTAGCCCAAGTCCACAAGTTAAAATTCTCCTTGGCCCCGAAGATCTACCTCCCTATTTTATAATTTCTCAGAAAGAAATCTGTACCCCTAAAGGGTCCTGAGCTGGTCTTGAACTTACGATGATGAAGAACATTTCCTTTACACGGCCAGCTGCAAGCATTCTCCTAGCTAGCTAAATATCAGTGTGGCACTCTTGTATCACCTCAGCCACAATTTTAAATACAAAGTAAAACATATTTAATGTTTTTCCTAAAACTGAATTAAACTTCTACCGTCTGAAATAAAAATTCTGTGCAAGAAGGTGAAATTAAAGATGATTCTTTGTCCCTGGTTTTCAAACTACGATAGCTCACATTTATATACCAGATAAATGGTAATTGTGGTTTTGCTGTTATTTAATGACAGAGCTCTTAAATTTGTTAGCACTGTATTTAACCTGTGAACTTTATTAATCACCTCAAGGACAGAAATCCAGTTCTACTCACTACCTCACCCACCGGTTCAAACTTTTCTTAAAAAATTGAAATTCCTTGCAACCCTGTATACCTTTACATAGGCTATGTTCTCTGGCTGGGATGGCTTCTCTCTCTTTCAATCTATCAAACTTCTTTTGGAGTAAGACCTGATGGAACCTCCTCTGTGTAGCCCTTATGTATGCTCCAGGAAACAAAAATTTTACCTCCAGTGTTATTCATTCTGCAATCTAACCTCCTGTGCGTAATGAGGCTTTAATAAAATCAATCAACAAACAAATCTTCCATTAAGGAAGAGCTGAGACAACTAGTTTTCATCCTAAGTTGCCACTGTTAATATAAGTCTGGTCAGAATCATTACCAATTATTCACTCCTAGAATCCCACTGTAGCATTGTATCTTAGTACACATGATATTTGCTGCCCACTACATTAGCCAGAAATGCAAAAAAAAAAAAAAAAAAAAAAAAAAAAATTAACATGATATTTATTGGGTTTGACTACTTTGAGGAATCTCTTAGACAAGCCAGCTAGTCTGTGATACTATCTGACAATGGTATTTTTCTTGACTCATTTTCTAACACCAATAAGGCAAAGGAGACAGCGGATAGCATTCCAGAAGCACCTGAGTGCTAACCACATCAGAGCATCTTCCGAACAAAGGCCTTGGAAGGGCTGTACGCCTAAAACAGCCAGAGAGGGGGCCAAAAGTCATGCTTTTAACCTCAAAACACAGGCCTATCTATAACCTACAAAGGGGAATAGGGAGTAACATATAAGTTTCTATAGTTTTATTATATACCAAATGGGACTAAACATATAGTCTACCATTGTGATTTTTCTCAGCCATTACAAAAAAAAAAAAAAAAAAAAAAAAAACCAACAACAGTAAAATATACTTTGTTAAAAAAAAAAATGGCACTTACATCAGCCTTGCAAATAAACATAGATGTTTGCTAACCACAAAACATCACCCATTAGTCCTCCCTCCCACAGGAGAAACCCTCATATTTTGTTCTCCTAGGAATATACCATTAATTGCCCTCAGCATGTGTGAGTGGCTATTCACAAGTTAACTTTATAGCAATATTTAATTGAATGAATAGAACAATGTTGTGCTAATGAGGGTCAAATTGCCACCAGATGTTGCTTCTTTCTTTTTTTTTTTTTTTTAAATAAACACAGCTGTGTACATGCATGCTTAGGCAATATAGAACTAATAGTGGGGGAGAAAAGTGGTCCTAAGAAAACATTTGTAGGCAATAAAGGAGAGAAAAATCTAGGGATTAATGAATTTCCATCCCACCATTCATTTTTATTTCAAACACATTAAAACACACTGAACTTGGTATTGTGAATATTCTGTATATTACACATTATTTCCGAATAATCATTTATGAAATGGGGAACTTCCTCCCAATGGGGACAGGTGAGTGAGTCGGTCTGACAGGAAGCCATCACAACCTGACTGTTCCGTGATGTCTTCCTCGAGGAGATCCAGGAACCAGCTCGAAGCCTTCCGATCTCTAGCTGCACAAGCCCCTGTGCACACTTGGGAACAAAAGAAAAGAGTGAAAAAACAGAAGCATTTATGTTCTAAATTATCATAGCAGAGCTTCCTCTCATCTCTGCGGCCAAGAATCATAAATGGGTGATGAACACTATAGGCAAACAGGAATTTCAGCAACCAAAAAATCATACAAAATAACAAAATGTATCAATGGTATTCATCTCATGACTTCATCCCTTCTTTAAACCTGTTAAAGGACTACATATGAGTTCACCTCTTTTCTCTTCCTTTTCCTTCCTAGTGGTCAGTGAAATAACTAAGAAAAAATGGTGAAAAGGAAGACAGAAAAATCAAAGATAGAGGTAATCTACAAATATAAATCCTCTCTTGAGTGATAATTGATAGTTGACTATATTAGAAAATCAGGATTTTAAAAGAAACAAAAAATTCATTTGTCTTTGCAAAAGCTTCCACAGCTATTTGTGAAACAAAATAAAATGCACCTGGTTACAGCTGAATGGAAATTTATAAAAATTTTTATTAACCAGTTTCCTCCAAAGGGGGGTAGGGTCCATGTGGCAGAGACACTTGGAGGTGAATTTTGAACCTTGGCATCTCTACAGCTTCAGGGAGAGACAGCCTGGGTGGTAGGAAAACCACTCAAGCAGAGCGTTGTGATCTTGGGAACACCATTCTACTTTTCAAACTTCACTTGTGAAATTGGAGGAATCGGTCTAGATAGTTTTTAACATTCCTCCAAGCCATAAAAGCTGGATTTGATGAATCTATGGTAATATGCTCCCTGACAGCCCTAGAGGGAGGGGGATAAATTTTGTTACTCCAGGAGAGCCCATCCCGTCAAATGCATTTAGAAGACAATTGTGAATACTAGGAATTTTCACAAGAATGAAAATATAGCTTAGAAACCCCAAAGCAGGGTTCTCTTCAATCCTGCTAGTCAATATAACAGCTTTCTTTTAAAGCTATTCCTGGTTGGTTAAAATAGTCAGGGATTAGATCTCAGGTAAAAACTAGAGTCAGCATAACATCCAACCCATTTTACAACCCAGCTAGATCAGAACTGTTCCCACCAGACTTCGTTGTGCTAACTAGACAGAAAGCAGCCTATGGACTCACCTTGAGGATAGCGGCCACTGTCTCCTGTGAGGCATTTCTCATGTCCTCTCCATTTACAGATAAGATCTGATCTCCCTGAATCAATCTTCCATCAATGTCTGCGGCTCCACCTTTCACGATGTCAGAAATAAACACTCCACTTCCATTTCTGTGAACACCATAAAGAAGTGGGTACTGGTACAACTTAATGTTCCTTTATTATATTTCAGATTATTGATATTCTGTATAGATTCACTAAGTCCTAAAACTTGGAAGACGGGCCCTACGAAGCCATCTAATCCAATAATATCTTCTAACTTCCCAAATGATAAACCTCAGAGTGGTCACACTTTATATAGTTTATGCCTATTTTTGCTGCCTACTGTAATATTCATTTTATTGGCTGACAGGCATAATTTCTGCAAGAGGATAATTTTAGTGGAATAAAATGGAAATTCACTTTAAAAAGTGGAGTTAAGTATTCTTAAAATGTACAGGCTGCTTCCTTAGAGACGAGGTCAATTTTTAGCTCCTAATTTATTTCTAGTCTCTCACATTCCCTTTTCCTGACATTATTTTAAGGTTTTAATTATATTTATTTGATGCGTAAATAAACGGATGCCTCAAAATTCTAGAAGTTAAAAAGGAGGGACCTTGAAAAGTTTCTCTCTCACCTCTGTTCCCTTCTCATAGGTAAGCAATGCTACTTATTTCTTGGGTATCTCCAAAGGATATTCTGTTTACACGAGCAAATGCATGTGTGTATGGTGCATGTGTGTGAATGGATATACATGCAGACACACACTCCCATTTCCCTCCAGTTTTGTTTTCTTTAACTTTGCTTTTTTTAACTTAACACACTTTGGCAATTAGTCCTTATTGGTACTTGGAGCTTCCTCATTGCGGTTTTTTTTTTTTTTTTAAATGGCTGCATACTATTCTACAGATGTTCCTTAATTTCACTTATAAGTATTGATGGACACATAGGTTATTTCCATTCTTTAGCTATTGCAAACAAGGTGCAATGAATAACATATCTACAAGCACATTTGTAGGATAAATTCCTACTCGTAGAATTACTAGTCAAAGAATTATGAATTTTGAGAGCTTACATATCTGACCCTTTACAATTGAACTTTTTTGTGTAAAGAAACGTAAACGTTCCTTAAAAACTTGATCTGAAATACTAGTGTTTGAAGATTATTTCATCAAATGACTATGAGGAAATATTCTCAGTGGAGTCTCCTAGGCACATGTCCGTGTCACAACAAGCAAGCAAACTTCGACATAGCCTTTTCCATTTGCTCTGCACCCAGATGTGCACTGATTTTGTTTAGAAATATGAGTCTCTGACTATTTGTTTGGAAACGCATTTTCAGGGCGATGGTTTTATGGTGACAAAGTAAAAAGTGAGACCATAAAATCAGTGCTCAAAATATGGTAGTTAACATTTTTATTTTCTAGTTTGGACTGCTACAAAAAAGCACTAGGCTAGTTATCAGAGGTCTGTGAGGGCACATGACATAATATATGTAAAACCAACTTGAATTCTTCCTAAGAAGATGATAAAATCATTTGAGACCATATTACAGTGTCATCTGAAAATCCTGCAACCTGTTGGAGTAAATACACACCAGATATCTAAGGCCAGTAAACAATAGAAGCTAGAATTGCAGTTTCAAGGTATTACCTAATTTACTGCAAGAGAAATCTACTAATATTACCTAGGACAATTACCATAATTCCCATTATATGGGTAAGCCATATAGACTTCAAAAGAACAGCCTAGCTACCAGGATCTACCTTCCTTTTTGGTGCAAGCTATAATTTTGTGACATCTTTCTTATTAAAAAATTATCGTCATGAAGAATTTGTGTTCCTCAACTATGTCTATTCAACTAGTTTTAGTAACATAGTATGAAATTAACATGGTACTCTATGGCAGAGCAAATTTTTTTTTAACCCAAGAGTACATAAATATATCCCTTGGTATTAGCTGTTTCCTGGGTATCGTTGATTTAACTAACCCCTTTCAAACCTCAGATCTAAGTGACTATTCTTACCCTATATGGAAATAAGTCTGAACAGTCCAGTTCGATTGGGTTTAGAGTTTTATCTTGATATGATGTTTTTTTTTTTGTAAAATATTGCTCAGAAATATGATCTATGTTGTTCAAATATTCATAAATGTGTTAATTTTAGAAATCATATTATTAGTTTATACTAGGCTTTCTCTTTCATTGTTTATAGACATTAGTCCCTAGAAATCTGAAGGAAAAAGACCAATCAATCCTGACTTGCGCAGCATTTTTTTTTTACCGTTTCCCAACAATGCTGAGGCCCAGTCCTCGGCCGGTCTTCTTCTGCAGGTCTACAGGGAAAACATCCAAGTTCTCCTCATCCTTGTAGTGTGTCTCATCTCTATACACGACCAGTCGTACCTTCTGGGGGGTTTGTCTCAGGGCTGTGATGGCTTCTTCGTGGCAGGCGCTCCTCAGATCAACCCCATTAACCTGGAACGATGGGCATCCAAGATGAGTTGCTGACAGCAGGGGCCTCTCTGCCTGCTCTGTCTGCTGGAGCTCCTAGATCCAGCCAGTGAATAATCTTTAGAAATGTCCAGCCATTTCCAAAGCACACAGGTAGTGACCATTAGCGATTGTAGCTGCTTCAGATATAAAGGAGGTGACCCTTAATACTCCCCCACCCCAAATAAGTACCCATGATAATGCAATTTTGCACAGCTGTGAACTTTACTATAGATTTGACATGAAAGAGAGAGCTGAGACTAACTGGCTCATTTAACCGAGGTCAAGGGAAATAAATGCTGGTGTTTAGTCAGCATTTTTAGACTTAGTTTGCTTACTGAATTTGACATCCTTGCTGTTAATTGCTGACATCACAACTACTTCAGAACAGGCCAGAAGAAATGAGGGACCGGTATTTCCAATGGCATCCAGGATCCCCTTAAGTTCGCTCATTTAAATTTGGATCTGAGTGAGCACAGATAGCATCACATGTGAGACAACAAACTGTACTGGAAACAGCACTGAGGAAAGCCATGACTATGCTTCTTGCAAGTCACATGAATGTGGCCAAGTCACGTAGCCTCTGTGAGCCTCCATTTTCTTGCTTGTTAAATGGAGACCATAGTCAACTTATTTATCTTTTACTTAACAGATATTTACGTAGTGCCTGTGTACTAGCCCTTTATGAATATTTACTCATTTAATCCTTACACTAACTGTCTGAAATAGATATAATTACCACTTTACAGATGAGGAAACAGAGGCATGGAGAGGTTAAGTGACTAGATCAAGATTATAGAGCAGGCAGGTGGAGAAGCCAAGATTTTAACCAGATTATCTTTCCAGACTTTCTTTTTAGTCTTTATACCATGCTGCCTCACAATTTACTCTTAGAATAGGTTAATTGAAACCCCTTGCCACAAAGAAGGCCAAGTACTAGTATTGGTTAGTGAATTTGATACGAGGAAGAAATTGAGGGGCAGAGTAGTTCAGGACTCAAAGGAAGGGAGTCATGAGTCACTCCTTCAAGGCCACAGCTATGAAAAGAGCCAAACGAAGGAAGGATGGACCCAGGCCATGGCCAGGTAGATGGCAGAATGGAAGCGCTCCCTCACGATATTGGTTCCGGCCGCATGTCCATCCCTGTGTGTCCTAGGCAGGTCAAGCCTATCTCTGGACCTCTAGTCCTTCATTTGTACAGTAAGGGGCTGGTCTGAAGCTTTTCCAGTTCTAGCATTTGAAAGACTAAGGATTCATGTCATAAAGAATGATGACAAAGAAAGGAGAAAAGAATAAGCCCTTCTTGGAGAAGGTGACCTTTGAGCTGCTACTTAAAGCTGATTTTGTGAGTCAAGAAAACGTTTAAAAGTCTAATGTTTAAGTACTTTTTATTTTCTGGTATATCTTGGTGGATTTGTATACTCAATTAACTATACTAGAATAACAGTAGTTAAGTATTGGTTTCAAATATAGATAGACTTTAGTTTGAGTGCTGAATCCAACTTACTACATGAAACCTTATGTAAATTGCTAAGGTAAGCTTCTACTGTATCATCTGTGAATTGGAGATAATAATGGTAATAATATTTAGTGTTATGAGGATTAAATGAAATAAACCCTGTAATGTATTTGGCACAGGGATTGGCACATAGTTAAACTCACTATAAGTTCAAAGTTTACATTTTATAAGGAATTGAAGTAACTGCCATCAGGATTGTTTTCTCTTAGCATCAGCATTCACTGTTACTTTAGGCTTATCAATGCACTCTCCTTGTTTGTGAGGTAAAACCACAGAACAGAGGAAAAACAGTGTCTCTAAAAAATGTGGTCTGAGCTGATTATTCTCCTGTATTCCAATAGATGGCACACAAGACCACTTCTGTTACTCAGTTGGAAAAAAGTTACCTCCATGGATTGAAGGTGAATTCTCTAAGCCTCTAAAGCACCTTTTGAAAGGCCCTAACGATCATACTTTTAATTAAAAGCATCAGACTCTAATATTATAAAAGCAATTTATACTAAATTCCAGCATCGAGATGTCTGTTCAAATCAAAGTGATCTCCAAGTTCAGAGTTTTCATTTCCTTCTCTGCTCATCAAGAGATACCGCTAAATGCGCGATACTCCTAAGAACAATATTGCTGTATGGCTAGAATACTATGCAGTTATGTATTACCTTAAGTGCCTTACAGAAGCATTATATGCATTATTTAGAATACTGATTATAGAGGGGTAGGGGCGGGAATAGGAGAGCTCTCTATCTGAGAAGAAGAGCCATAGGAAGTCCCAGTTCTCCATGGGAGTGTATCACGTCCCTTGGGTAGAACAGGCCAGTGGAAAAGTGGGAAGAATAACCAAACTAGGGCAGCAGTTCCTCATTACTTTATTCCACAGGGAAATCCAGGCATTAGCCTTTTATTCTTTCTACTCCCAAACACAAAATTAGAAGGGGATAATGGGAGTAGAGGTAAGGTAAACAGAGGAAATGACCCTAAAAGAAGAATCAGAAAGAAGACAGTCCCTGCTAATTACAGAATTATAAATTTTGCCATGCTAAGAAATTATTGGACTATATCTTTGTAAGCAAAATCTGGCTTGCCCTAAGTTTAACATGAGGATAGTAGTAAAGCCATGGAAGGCCAGCTTGCACAATGCAGAGGACCCTCGTCAACAGAAAGGCCATTGTTTGGAAAAGCACTGATGTGGAGTTGCTTTGTTTCATGTTCTCAAAATATACCACACCAAAGCTGGCCTGTCTCCTTCTCAAGGCAACCTGCAGGCTACAGGTTGATCATGCATTGTTATGCACCTCTAGACAGCAACCACATTTAGAACAAGATCAAATGTGGGGTCTAAAGCTGCTTAGAAAGAAAACATGTTGCTTGTCCAAACTGAGAGTTATATTTCTTAACTATATCTTCCTGTGGCCTAGATCCTGTTTGGGGTAAGAAAAGATCCTGTCCTGGTCATCTTTAATGATAAGTGGAGGCCATCCATCCATATTAGGTAATATAATTCATCTAGATGCCAAGAAATGACTTATATGACCTTTCAAATTCTCCTTCTACTTAAAAAAATTTGCTTTCTTCGTGCTAACCTGTCCTGAGTGCTCACTTGAACATGAATGTCTTTATGGAAGACAGCAGCTACAGGTGTCTATCCAATACAAATAGATACAGTTAAAAAAAAGTTTTATCGAGGTATAACTGTTATGAAATAAACTATACATAAAGCATACAGCTTATACTGTTAACTTATGTGGATTTATACCTGTGCAACCATTGCCACAATCAAGATAACACACACATTTAGTTTCCAGTAACCACTATAGAATAATATGTTGGCTTACAACTCATTTAACTATCAACACATTTATGCATCTTTACTCTTTTGAATATTCAATCTATTCATCTTATAAAGCCAATTATGATACGACCTGTTAAGTAGAAAATCTAGGGAGAAAAAAAAAACACCCCAAAATTCCTGACCATTAAAAAATTGTGTTGTATGCTAAAGTGGCCAGTTCCCAAAGAGGCCTCGCTTATTTTTCTAACCTCATACACTTGTACCTTAATGAATGTACTGGGAATACGTCCTAATCCAATGATAAAGCGCAGTAAAGGCCTGCAGAGAAATCCTATAACTCGCCCTGAATTTAATTTGCAGTCAGCCTGGCCTCTCTCTTTTAACTCCTTCTTGCCTATATTTTCTGCCCTTAATTATATCTCTGGTTTCATCTTGGGAGGCGGACTTGAACCACCAAAGGGAAATATAAAATAGTATGATGTCATTCATATCGCGCTATATTAAAGTCGCAAAGCAAAAATGCACATGCCCACCATAAAATGTTAACCGTTCAATTAAATTCATCCAATGAAAGAAATAAATGTTGCCTAAAGGTTTCACACCATTGAAAAAGCTCTTTAGTTCCACCTACCAGAATGCCTGGCATTGACTTTCCATTCATCCGTTCCTCTTTTCAGACACTGCCTGCCTTGGCACTTTTTAAAAGGCTTTAACGCCTTTGCTAAATGAGAGTCCATTTGAAAGAGGCAAGTTAAGCATTTCGATTTTTAATAAGTACCATATACCACCTAAAGGGAAAAGATTCTATGTTTTCACCAACTAGAAAACAAGAATGGCAAGGCATGAACCTCCATTTGACTTAAAGATTAGGAATAAGAAAATAATACTTAAAGCTGCAGTGAAGTCTTTAAAATATCAGGTGTACATGTTTACGTATATGTGCTTTTGGGAGAGAATTTAGGAAGGTGTAATGGAGAGGCAAAAAAAAATATCTAGCTATAATATTACACAGTCTCACTTGACATTAATATTATAAAACCATAAATTATACTTTTACTTTTAATGAAAAAGTTTTCACAGGTAGATTTTGATTGATAATGTCATGATGATTCTGACAGTTATTCAATGTACATAAAAAACAGAAAAAAAAAGGTACATGTTTTCTTAAATGGGAGAGAAATAAGTGCAGATATCATTGAGTAGAAGATAGTGAATAGATAGGCTGTGCATTAGGTCAGTAAAGGAACCATATTTATTGGTATACAATAAAATTCATAATCATATACCTCTAATATCTGGTCACCAGCCCAAAGTCTTCCATCTCTGGCTGCTGCTCCTTCCTCATAAACTTCATGTATAACTATAGCATCCTATGAAAAACAAGCTCTTATTAATTTTCAACAACCACAAATGTTTCCTTAAGCAAACCACCAAACCATAGGCAGCAACCCATAATTTGCTATTTGCTAATAATGTGATATTTTATTTGACCTAAAGATAAACAAAATACACAGTTATGACATATTCAGAGGTATAATAAATTTTTCCTAAGTTTATTATTTCATTGCTTTAGGCCTGGCTTTGCCTAATATTTCAAGTTAAACTTCCCCCATGTGTTTTACTGTTAACCTTGTACATTGCTGCTGTGTATGAACTTCAGGTGAACTATGTGTCATTCTTATTTATATTTTATGGTATATTTTGAAACATGGTTTCAGGTATTTATTGGTATTCAAGGATTTGGCATAGATGTGTGGCCTGATAAAGGGGGTTTGTCAGGCCTCATTACTTGGGCAATGAAATAGAGGAACGTAGTGGAGTGAATTGGCCCTGGAGGACAGAGCATGGAGTAGGGAAAAGAGCATTCGTGGACTTAAGTGTAAGACAGCCGTGGGTTCGAATCCTGACTCTGCCATTGTGTAATCTGGGGGAAATTAACTTCTGAACTCACCATTCTGAGTCATAAAATCATATCTGTATCTAAGGTAGGTAAACTTTGGTTGAGGAAAGTGTTTTGTGGTTAATGAATTAAAGAAATCATTTGTATCTCTTCAAATAAATAATCTCAACTTTTTTATCATATAAAAATAACATGTACCAATGTAAAGGCCTCAAGCAATACCACAGAGCATAGTAAATACAGAGACTGCCTCCCACACCAGGCACTCACTGACACTCCCCAGAGACAACCACCATCAAGTTTCATCGGGATCCCTCCAGACAATTTACACTTATAAACCCAAATACTTATGTTATCAGGACACTATTTTAAAAATATTTGATTGAGTTTATTCATATAATTTTCCTCCCTCATATTGAGGAAGCAGTTGAGCTTTGAGATTTCTTGCCTCATGGATTTTTGCAGAGCTAAAACTGAAGCAACCAGAAATCATTGGTTCTTTCTGTTTATAAAACTGATGGGCCCTGAAAAGATGTTGAACAGATTATGCTAGGTGTCTTGGAGGGCCTCTGGGAAAAGAGAAGAGCTTTCGAGTTGAGATAAGAAACACAGATTCGTGGGTCCCATCAGAGGTAAGGATTTGAGGCCTGCACTATTCAGTAACTTCTCATTCTCCCACTCCTCCAGCAAAGACATGGGTTTCGAGACCTCACAGGCCAAGGGGGATGGGCTCTGGGTATAATGATCCAACCTTAAATGAAGACCAGTTTCCCAAGCACTGGGGCCTGGAAGCAGCAGGACTTTTGTTCCTAAAGAGATCATGTAGGCTTGGATACATAGGGGCTGGATGATTACCATGATGGACCCATGACAATGACCACAGGTGGCTGCCTACCCACGTCTGGGATCTTTACGAAGAAACTGGAACCCTGAGAGTTAATGAGCCACCGAAATGACTAATGTTGAATTATGCCTTAGTCCAGAAGTATGGAGTCTCAGAATTAGAATTAAGTTGACATTAAATAATTAAATAAATATTTCTTGCAAAAATATAACAAGACAGGAAAAAAAAAAATCAGAACCAAACTTACTTCCTTAAAAAAAAAAGGTCCCCACACCAATTCTGGACTAGAGAAACAACAAAAGAAAATAAGAGGTTTATAACCATAGGACACATCTGGATTCCAAGTATATTTACAATATTAAATCCTTTCATTTTATCACCCCACAGCTCTGAAAACATTCTTTATTCTAGCAATTAGAGAGGTAGCCCCCAAGAGCCAGGAAAGGTTCCTTGATCCAACAATTTACATTTCAGATTCTGTACCAGCAATAGATTTAGACCATTCTTCGTTGTAATTGACTTAGGAAATTTTCAGACCCAGGGAGTATTTACAGTGGCTTGAGGTGATCCCAACAACACTGCTAAGATGATACCAAGGGAAATTTTTTTTTTTAAGGTTGTAAAGGTAAAAACTAATGCAAACTCCTGGTAACACTTGTGTAATGCCGGTTTTCAAAGTTTGGTGGTCAAACACCCTATCCGCACTGAATGGGAGAATCAGACTGACCTCATACTACACATGGTTTTCACAGAGCTTAATTTTCAGCATAAACTCCTTTGATCTTAGAACAGTACGAAGTTAAATGGGAATTTCTCTTCATTCATACTCAAAAGGAAGGAAGGAAAAGAACCTGTAAAGTTTTTATTCCATAAAGGAAGGTAGCCTGACTTCTGAGATACTTTCTGGGTGCTCAATGAACTATTACACATAAAATAAATACACTGTTAATAGTCTCAAATAAATGCTGAACTCATTGCCAATGATCTGTTTTTGGTCCATGAGTCTTTCTGTATGAAAATCTCTCCATTTTTTTCTTTCTTTTTTGCTTGGCTACTACTCTGATTTCTCTTAAAGTTTCCAGGGAAAATACAACAAAACATGGGACACTCTAACCTATCAACAGAAAAAGCCTATATTTCTTACCATGTGCCCTTGTGTGCTGAAAGTGTTCTATAAAACTGCAGTTCTGGACAGTTGCATTAACTGAGGGTGATAGAGGTGAGAGGTGGGGACCAATAGTTAAATTAGACATGTAGGCTGGTGAATTGAAAAGAAAAATGGATTTGAATTATTCTTCAAAAGTTATGTAGTTCACAGGGTAGGACAAAATAGTAAAAAAGATACTAGACTGAGATAGATATATATATATATATATATATATATATATATATATATATATATATAAAAGCATCTATTTGACAAGGCTACATTAAAATTTTACTTCTTTGGAAAAATTGTAATTAAGTGAAATAATGGGTAATTAATGAAAGACTGACTTTTATTATTTTAAATAAAAATTTGGAGCTGATGATACAAATGATTTTTATCTCCTCCCATAACCCTCTAAATTTTAATGCCCTGAAACTATTCATGCAGACCTGCTTGTTGATACAGCTGTGTATCTTCACCTCAACCAGCCCCATTTCCTATCTTTGAATATTTAGATAACATTCTTTTACCCCAGAAAACTTCGATGATTGTCTACCAATTCTGACGTCTTCTAAACCTCATTTATTCCGGTAGCAGTTTATTCTCCATTTGCCTGGGTGTGGGTTGCTGGCTTATGCTGAGGAGAGGCAGTAGAGACAAAAGATTAAGAGGTAGGCCTCTGGAGTCAGACTTCTCAGTCCAAATTGTGGCCCTGCTACTACTGGCCATGGGCCTTGAAAAGACTGTTAACCTCTCCTGGCTTTAGTGTCCTTATTTTTATATAGTTTTAACAATATTTACACCCAAGGCTTTATGTACAGTTTCAGCACATAGTCAGGGAGTGATAACATCTCTATTTAACATCTATGTGCCAAAAATGCTACACACTTCCCATTTTGTGCCATTTAATCCACATAACAACTAAGCAAGTTTGGTATTATTAGTCTCAATTACACTTGAGGAAACAGAGGTTCAGAAGAGTTCAGACTTGACCAGGTCTTTGCAACTTCTATGTAGGAGAGATTAAATTACGGCTCAGGACTATTTAATACCAAAGCCTGTGTTCCTACCACTATAGCAAGCTTCTCATCTGTTTTGAATATTTTATTTTGCACTTGTACAAAAGTGAACATGGGATTTTCCATATGGCACCAATTCTGCTGAAATATTGTCTCCTCAACTCCAAAGCAAAAACCTTGAGGGCATGAGCTGATTATTTTATACAGAGTGAACAAAAAGATGACTTGTAGACATGAAAAAGGAAGTCTTTGGCTTAATGAGGTGGGGTGATGATCTATGGATCTCACTTGCTAGTGTTGGTACATGATTAGGGGTTTGCACCACACAAAGCATGATGGGTAGGTCCTCTCTCTATCCCAACATGGAGTCTCTCTCTTAATTCCATTTGTTATTCTTATCTCTTTCCTTCCTTTCATCTTTTCAATCCTGTTTCTGTGCTCCCATATTATTCATAAAATGATTTTTTTTCCCTACAGGAATGGTTATAAAACATTATAATAGATAAAAGCGATAAACTGATGTTTAAAAAGTTATTAAGTCCAAGAAAAGATTTCTCTTAATTAATGGCATAGACTTGAGAATCATTTATAAACATATAGGTAAAAGAACCAATATAACCAATACTAACTTCCTCTTGGTAGTTATGCGATTTTCACCAGGACAACATAAATTTAAGTAAGTTGGTCTGTTTACTTACTGCCTGAGACAAGACTAATATTTTCCCTCTCGACACTCTAAATTACTCATTTGACTTGCCAACTCTAGAGCCAGAGAAGAATTTGATCAGTGAGTTAAAGAATCTCTCACATATTGAGTTTTCTCTGTTTAGAAGGGTTAGGCAGGATTTTAGACATAGAAAAAAGTCTTCTGCTTTAAAACTTCTCCTTCACCAGTCTATGTCTGAAACACATTTAACTGAGAAAAAAATCCTTTATGCCACAATTAAGGATTCCATTAAAAAAAAAGACACCCGGGAAGAAATAGCTGGATAGCAAATTCATCGTATTGTTTAAGGGACCACTGTCTTTGCCTCCATTCCCAAAAGAATAAGTATTTATTTTTAAATATAGATAATACGCACACATGGTATTAGACTCAAAATAGCAATGAAAAGTGTCCTTCAGCCACCCAGGTTCCCTAATTAGAAACAAGCAGTATTAAGTTTCTTGTGTGTTTTTCCAGAGATATTCTATATATCTATATTTGAAAAGTATGAAGGGCACCAAATGCTTGAAGGTCATGCCTTTTTTTTTTTTAATCTGCTACCTCTTTTTCTTGAATCAGCCATTGCCCCTCTCCTATGCAACCTTCTGACTCCCCCAGTTAAGCTGATTAACACGACCTGTGGGTTACTGTTTTCTCTCTTAGTATTATTAAAGTTATCACAGTATCACAATAGCTGGCTATGGATCTAGGTCCTGGACCACCTCCCATCCTTGATGGAATCCTTCCAGATGGAGGCTGTTTCTAACTCCAATTTGTATCCGAGTGCCAAGCCCAGAGTAGGCGTTTGATAAATGTTTGCTAAATTATTATCAAAGATTTGGTTGGAGATAGAAGAAGAAATCAAAATAACCCAGAAAGAAGAGTCATAATCTTAACCTAACTCAACCAAGCTTCTGATGGTAATATACAACAAAAACACCCATCATACATGGATATTAAATCCACCTGAATTTCTAGAGGATTTACTTTAGCTCAGAGAGCAATTTAAAGGAGCTAAGTATCAGGGACTTAATTATCACTGAGCCCCACAAAAATCACAGACTCCTCCAGGGGAATTTAAACTCTAAATTGCTGGAAAAGAATTTCACAACACTGCAGTAATGTATCCTTAGGCAGAGTCAAAGTCATCAGAAACTTCAGCCCATCAATCACCATTTTCTTTACTGTTCAAGCTGCCAACAAGTAGATAAAGTAACTCATAAACACACCAATCATTCAGCAAAAGGCAATTTTATTGTCACAATAGGCCCATAACACTTAAAGAAGCCATGTGTTAGAAAAATTAACTAAGGGTTTCCTGTAGACTGAAGGATATTGATGAGCACCCTGTGTGGGTGAACTATTTCCATAGAATGGGATTTTATAGTTTGCATTTCTAGATATTCAGTGGATTGTTTTAACAAGCATCTTAGGACAAAACTTTGATAAAGAATTTGATGGTAGATATTATAAAGGACTGTGTATACATGGTTTAATTTTACTGCTTGTAGGCCTGTTTTACTTAATTTGGATTACTCTGGAATTAAACCCAATCTTTGCCATATTCATAAAAGCCCCTATCCGCTCCCTACAAAATAATCCTCAGGGACATTTTAACTATAGAAAAGTTTCACATTAAATTATACATTTAGATGGAAAACATAGTTACCCATGATCCAAAAAGAGTATTATGTCGTATTTCCTGTTTTATGGGAAAAATCCCTCCTAACAAGAAAGACCCATGGGGATTAAAAGAAGTATTAAAATACTGTATATAAAATGGGCATTGTTTTATCCCCTCTGGAAGAAACCATGGTTCACACCTGCAGCCTTAGAGGAGCTACTTTTAAACATTACTTAATGGTGTTCCCCTCCATGGCCACCACTGTTCAGAAATCAGACATGCCTTCCACACAGTAAGCAGACTACTTTCTCAGTCTACATAGTAGACGACCAAGCCAATGAGGGGGAATAACATGGTGGGGGAGAAAAATACTCACTCTCATGCTCTGCAGGCCCAAACTATACTCAACTCTATGCTGAAAAACATATGTAGATATATTAAGTTACTGATTCATAATGCCACTACAGTTAGTTTTTTTTTTTAAAAAAAGTGTTGGGTTAAAAATGTTAAAGTATATCTCTCACTTTGAGCAAAGTTGATAGGCTCCAAAGTATATTTATATAAAGGGATGAGTGTCTCAGAACATAATTCTTCCCTGTCCCAAATCCTTTGTGACCAAATTCTTTAAAAACCAAGCTTCCTTATTATATTTCAATTAGAATGTGATCTGAAAAAAAAAAAAAGTGGGGCAGTAGGTACGGAAGCAGTCAGGACTGGGAAGCCAGTTACAATCTTTGACAGCTCTGCAGGCAGCCAATTTGGAAAATGGGTCTGCATGAACCACTTTGTTGACAACACTTAACATTATCAGTAAAGCAGAACTGAACTACATGACTTCTAATCACTCCAGCTCTAAAATTTGAGACCACTATGAACCCATACATTATATACAAAGTGAAGCATAGAAAGCCATCGTGTCACACAGGTGCTTAGGGCATGTCTAGGAATAAGACCTCCTTCTAAATGGCAGACCAGAAGAATTCTAAATTTCTCAAGTTGAGAGAGATCAGAAAGATGTGGAGGCTGGGTCAGCCTTTGTGTTAACTTTTGCTATAAAAACTAGAGGCTTAAAACAAAAACTAACCATTTGTTTGTTCATAATTCTGCAGTTGGCAATTTGGGTTGGGCTCAGTTGGGCAGTTGTTCTGTTCTATGTTATGTCAGTTGGGGTCTCACATGAGTGTGCAGTCAGGTTTGCTGGGGCCTCAGGTTGGCTGGCTGGGCCCCCTCCCTCCATGTGCTTTCTCTATATGATGTGTTATCCTCCAGGTTTGTTTGCAAGGTGGCAGTATTTCAGGAGGACAAGAACTAAGCTTGAGGCTAAGGCTTGAAAGTCACACAATGCCACTTGCACTATTACTGGTCAAAACAAGAAAATGAGCTAGCTCAAATTAAAGGATTCTGGAAAGAGTGGCATGGAATTTATAATCAATTTTAATCTATCACAGACTCTATCAAGTCTGCCAGAAGAATTTTCCAGCCTGTAAACAATGAAGGCAGCAATGTATGCTGGGAAGAGTCCTGGCTATAGCCACATAAACCTGAGTTTAGATTTTAGCTCTGCCACTAGTCATACCTTTGTGATATGTCTATTAGTTAACTTCTTTGACCCAATGTTTCTTTCTCTGTAAAGTAGAACTAATAAATCTGACTGTGTAGGGTTTGAGGATTAAATGAGATTATGTATGTAATGTTAAGCTGTGTCAGCCAAATAGATAATTACTAATGAGGGGTCCTAAAACAAATACCTGAGGTTTAAGGGACATATCTGGTACATGGAGGAATACATGTATGTCAGAGTGGTCAGAATTCATGACTCTAAGGATGAACACCACCAGTCATGGTCCATATTTTATCTCAAATTTTCCTGTTATCATGGTGATCCAAGAATATAATTAATTGCTCCTTTTCAAGAAAGATTATGTTACAAGAATATTTTAGGTTATTCTTTCTCAAGTCATGAACTCTTCCAGACTAAGTCCAAGAAACCATTTGAATGCCACGAGATATAAGCCAGACTTCAAGAACCCTGTTCCGAGATATTCTGATTTTCCTGTTTTAGTTAAGTATAATCTTTATTGTTCATTAATTCTGTATTTGTGAATTTGCCTACTCCCCCAAATCAATGCTGTTGGTGCTTTCATAGTCATCACACCTCACAGTCATGTAGAGTGGTGAAAATTTCTAGTGGCATTCACAGCTGAGGTAGAGAACAAGGTGACATTTAGCCTCTTGTTTCAGCTTTCATACTGTCAATAAGTATCCCGTTGTGGTCTTTTTAGTGCCAGGTGTTTTTGCATTTTTGTGCTTTTTGAACTTTCTGTTTGTGATTTTTCTGTTTACAAGGAACTCTAACCCCAGGGCTAAAGTGCTGTCTAATGTTCCTAAGTGCAAGAAGGCTGCAAGGTGCCTTATGGCGAAAATATGCGTGCTAGCTAACCTTCATTCGATTATGAGTCATAGTAATGTTGGTCATGAGTTCAATGGCAGTGAATCAACAATACATATTAAATACGGTATCTTTAAACAGAACCACCCATAAAACAAGGTTACATATTAATTTGGCTGTTGAAAATGTTTTGACCAGAGGCTTGGAGGAATTTTACTCTGCATTTCCCCGAGAAGCAGTGGCTCTTGTTATTTACCAATTCAGCGTTTGCTGCGACTTTATGAGACATAATTGTGGTGAATACCAAGAATTGACCATACTTTCCTAAGGGTGTTTTTCAATGGTGATACTTCATTACAATAAAACTGGGAAGCTTAGTGTGAAAAATTGCTAAAGGTGGAAATGCAGATAAATTATCTATAATAGAGGTGACAGGATTCATGTTGACAATGACATTTCTCCATTGTCCTTGCCACAGTGGGGCAGTGGGTTGATTAACCCAAGGATGCAAAACTTAACACATTTTGTTGTTATCCTTATACTCAGTGTGTTTTGTGTATTCATATTTTTTGAACCAATTACAAAGGTAAAACGCAAAGATAGTTCAAGACAAGTTGTAAAGTTGCTAGTCTTCCCCACTTTCAGACCAAAAACTTATCCCTTCTTTGATGCAAAAGGTATCTGGCATTCCCTCATTGATCCATGGGAACCAAAGATTCAGAGGTTATTTAATTTCAATATCTCATAAGAACATTTAGAACTTGAGGCATAATGCAGTCAATACATATTTTCTTTATTCTAAGATGATTTTTTCTTATTTTAACAATTTTATAATTTGGATGAGTCTTATAGTCAAATGTACATATACTGTACTGCTTTCTCACCACGGATACAATAAAAGATTATTGCTTTATAAGAAATAAATTTTTGTCAAATTGATGTAGTTTTGCTTGCCAACTTCATAGGTTAAATAGATAATTGTTTCTGTTCTGAAAACCTGAAGAGGCTGTAGCTATAAAAGGGAAGTCAGCAAGAGTCAAAGGAACTTATCTGTCATACTTGGAAGCATAATTTTTAAAATCTAGATACTCTACCCTGCTCACTAATAAATTAGAGTTCACTACACAGGTTTTCTAAGAATCTCAGAACACAGTCAAAACTTCACTTAATCCTCATAAAATTCCACTACAAAAGGAACAAAGAGAAAAAAAAAAGAACAAAGAGATAGCCTATATATACGAATCTAATATATTCATCCATTAAATATGCTTGGGGGTATGAAGACACAAACCTATCAAACCTTTGAAGAGAAAGAAAATGGATCACAATGTTCAGAACCTATTATTTTGCAATACTGAAATATTCTCAGGTAATAAACAAGAAACAACATAAATAAGCATTGAATTAGCAACAGATAGAGTGGTATGTTTGACATAAAAGTAAGAATTAAATGATCAGTTACACAGGAAGCAGTAACACCAATCTGTGTGTATGTGTGTTGTTTTAAAGCAATGGACTGTGTAAGCTATCCTAGAACTCAAACTCAGGGATTGCAAACTCTTACATACTATTTACAGATAACTAAAACGTGAAATGAAAATCGCAGCAATAAAACGGCTAATATAAGAATTGCTATGAATATATAAGAATGTTTCACATTTTAAGACTCTGAAAAGCTTTCTCTTCTCAAGCTCAAAAAAAAAAAAACAACCTGTTTTATATTTACTTAAAATGGAATTCCCTTGCCAAGTCTGATTTAACAAAAAGTTGATACTCATCAATATGAATATAATTTTTCATACCGAAATATAGATTTATTTTAAGGAAATGGGACAATATTTGCCTTATATTTTATAAGTCCCTGTAGTTCCATCTGGTCCTTATTTATTTAAATTTTACTCAGCTTGCATAATATTTTTGCTTACAGTCATATTCTTTAAGATCAGAAATGCCCAAATCTGGAAATTCAGAGGTACCATTCGTTAACATTCTTTCAGTGTGATTCATAGACTTTTTGCAAACTCCACTTTGATTTTAAAATAAAACTAAGGTAATAAGATGTTTTGTGTAAAAATATATGACTTAAGCAATAACGATAAAAGGAGCCTGGCTTTGGGAGATTACGAGCCAAAGCAAACCACACTCCTTATGAAATAGACTGTGCAAAGTTCATTTGAAGGGGAATAGCAAAATAAAACACTTAATCAAATGTAAAATAGCTTTCTATTCTGCTTACTTTAAAAACTATCTAGCAGTTTAATTGCTACAGTCCTACATTTAAATGGTCAAAAGCAGTAATGACTAAATAACAGCATGCAACATGGTGGAGGGTTAAATGAGGTTACTTCAGAACTTGACATGTTTATGGCTAAAGGACAGATATTCTTCACTTCAATTTTTATATAAATTAACTTTGTCACATAGTATCCAAATGGGGGAGGTCCATCTTGATGCTTCCCACTAACGTTATCTGCCCTACAGAACTTCTATTTAATAGGAATGAATTAAACTGGTATTAAATCAGGTGATGAAAAAATACAGGTCTGAAACTTGGAGAGAAATGACAAGATCCTGAATCTGACATTCCCAGGCCCTTTTGATATTAAAAATATCTAAATTTTACAATCTACTTTGGGAATCCACTGACCTCATTTACAATGAGATGGTACCAAGAACATAAAAACAAAACAAATGCCCAGTCTAACTGTTTTCCTTTTGCAAAGAGACAAGCTTATCTCAAGCCTCAGTAAAAGTATAACAACTAGGGCTTGTATTCTTAAATTCACCTTTCCCAAAGTGGTAACAATTATTAGCTTCCATAACACAAAACAAAAAACAATAATTAGGCATTATTCTCCAGTTAAAAAGCTCAAGACTTTGAAGTTTTAAGAAATTGGTGAGATGGGAATGCAGAGAGAGAATGGATTTTCTTATACAATCATCATTTTGAAAAAGAGGGTTATAAATGTAGATGTTCCTCCCCGATCAAAAAATAAGAAAGCCTAATAAGAATAATATCCTTGCAGTGTGGCTGCCTACCTTTGTCAAAATATTTTTCAAGATGGGGCATTCACTATACCCAGGTAGTTCATTCCAGCTTTGGTCAGCTGATATTTAGAAAGTTCTTCCTTCTAATCACACGAAATCTGATTTTCAGTGAGCCCTTTTGTGAGCACCTAAATTGTTCTTATCCTTCATCCACAAGAAGATAACCTTACATTTGTATAGAAAGTCCTCATTATCCTTTCTGGTCTTCCCTTTTTCAGTCTGTTCAACTCTTCCTCGAATGTTGCGGTTTCAATAACGTTCTTTCGACCACATAAGTGTGCCCTCAAATAAATAGGATACTCTAGCTACAGTTAAAACTGATCAGAGAAGTACTCCAGACAGATCGAACAGCGGATGCAAAAGCCTTGCATCATGCAGAAACAAGACTCATGAAAAGAACTGAATGAGGCCATCATGGCTGGAATTCAGTGATGCAATGAAGCTGGAGAGTCATATTTTTAAGTGTGCATGGCACTATATGGGGGTACTAAAGATATAAAATAAAACAGGACTGTTCTCAAGGATAGGATCTGGTGAGTGACACGGATAACTCCCTTTTACAGAAGACTGATGACACATAGTGGTGGTGCTAGACAAGGGGCATGGATAGTTTAGCATCGGAGTCCGATTGTCTGATTAAACCACAACGGGACCAAATGCTAGTATTATGTCCTTAGAGAAGCTACCTAACTTATCTGTGTCTCAGTTTCCTCATCTATAAAATGGTGATAATGCTACTAACTTTCCTATAGGGTTGTTGTGAGGATTAAGTAAGACAATACACATTAATTATCTGTTAAGAACAGTGCCTGCATCACTTCATAAAATTTTCTTGCTAAAAGACAAATATCTTCTTATTTAAAAACAGTCATGTTTCTCAATATACAGGTAATGTACCAAAGATACACAGATGAAGAGAGCTAACAATCTAGTTTAATGTGACTGTTTAACAACAACAACAACAATAACAACTGAACTCAGTATAGACAAACACTGGGAAAAGTCCTTTACATTCTTAATTAAGCTGAATACCAACCGTAAGAGGTATAGAGTCTGTAGAGTCTGTCGTCACCACTATTTTACAAATGAAGATGCAGATTTAGAAGGGCTAAGTCGCTTGTCCAAGACCCTACAGTTAATAATGATGCAATAGAATCAGCATCATTATTCTGCTATGTTGCCTGTTAGGTTTGATACAACACATAGTCTATAGTCTGGGACCTTTGGCAATGGTACTCAGAAAAAGGAAAATGCATAGAGTGAGGATCCTGGAGAAAGTTTCCTCATTCTTCCTCCACGTTATTTGTTCTATCTCAAGAACAATTCAAGTCTGATAATACTCTAAGATAAAATATTCTCAAGGTTTTCCTTCTCTTCTCTAGAATTCCCAAGGCTGATAATAAAATAACCCCAACAAATGACACTGGAGAGCTATATTTTACTTCTGAGGACAATAGAGATAAAACTTCTAATCGGCAAGCAAACATTTCTAAGGGGGCACTGAGGGATTCAGGGAGAGGCTTCAGGAATATGGTGCAAGCATTAAAAGAGGTAAGAGTCTTTGGTCTTTCATTTGGCAGAACATGCTAAGTCCTCTCAGCTGCAAGATTTCATTCCAATTCCCACTCCTTGACCAAAAAGAGGAAGGGAGAAGACAGGATGAAAGAATAAATGAGTAAATGGATAGAAGGAAATAATAAAAAAAAATGTATTAATATACTATCTCTTTTATGCAACATGCCTTTTCTGGCTGTGTGTCTCCCTCAAATTCATGTTGAAATCCTAATGCCCAGTGTGATGGTATTAGGAGGCAGGTGATTAGGTCACGAGGGCCATGCCCTCATCGATGGGATTAGTGCCCTTATAAAAGAGGTCCCACAGAGCTCCCTTGCCCCTTTTACCATGTAAGGCTACAAGAAGCCTCCAACCAAGAAGAGGGTTTTCAATTGATCATGCTGGTACCCCGATCTTGGATTTGGTTTCCAGATCTGTGAGAAATAAATTTATGTTGTTTATAAGCCTCCCAGTCTGTGGTATTTTGTTATAGCAGCCTGAATGAACTAAGACTCTGGCTTACGAGAAACATATAAAAACTAGCCTACATTAATTAAATCTATAAAGTATGTACTACAACTCTGCTTTTTTCTACTTTCCAGAGGACATCTCTAATTTAATAGTCCCTCTTATGATTTTTCATTGGTTGATCTCCTATATTAGACCATAAACATTAAAGGCAGTAGAATCAACTTGAATGAATGCGTGAGTAAAGAGAGTTTTTCACTCAATTTTGTATCCTCAGCACTAAGCAAAGTGCAGCCTTTGAACAAACATATGCAACCTATCACAGAAGAGCCATATTCACGAAAAGCAGACCCGGGAGCACATCATAGGATTAAAACAACAGAGGCAGAAGTTTGTCATTGAGGATTGGGTCCAGGTGTGCTCATAAACCTTCCCAGGAGGCTCACCCTCATCATTATCTTGGTATTTTAAGAGGTCTATTTAGATGACCTTCTGCAAATACATTGGGATGCTAGGTGAGAGCTCCCTCTGTGATCTCAGAAACCATCTGTCTTGCCTCCAGAGACGCTATTTATAGCAGATAGGACTGATGTGGTGTCAAGACCAAGTCCCAGAGGCTTAATTCCTCTAAAGACAGCAAAAATATCTGTTGGACACACAACAAAGAGGGCACAGAAACCCTAATTGGGAGGATTGGAGCAGATGCTAAAGAAGAGTCACCAGCATGCAGAACATACTCTTTCCTGATATCAAAGCTAAAGTAAGGATGTGTCATATAAGCAAATGTGCAAGAGCAAGAGTAAAGGTGCTTTTGACAGTGGGTCTCAACATCGTCCACAATTTCCTTTCGTATGCTTCTCTCTTGGTTTGCTAAATAACTTCCTGATGGCTGGATGCACTCCCAGGACCTAATTGGATAACATGATCTGGTGACTTGGAGTGTTAATTAGGCTGCATGTTCCATGTCAAAAAAAAATTGGGGGGGAGGGGAGGTACAATGAAAAATAAAAAAAGATCTTCATTGTGGTAAACAACGATTTTATTTGTTAAAGTACCTTCCACCCCGCGCTGTTCAGCCTCACCAAAAACAACATGCCTATCTATATATTATCATGAGTCTAACGTACAGCTTTTGATGAGGTACCTGAGGTTAGGAAATGAAATCTGTGTCCCATTTCTCATTTTTAAGTGGTGCTTATCCTTCCAAGGACAATGGGATTTACAGTCTGAAAAGGAAGAACTATATATTATGAACCTCAAGATGCTTTTAAAGAATTTTTTTTCATTGGCTGCCTCACAGTGGCAAGAGAAGCAGATCATAGTATTTAGCAAGCAGCCTCGCATCTAGGGCATGGGGGGTGACGTGGAACAGTGGAAGCCCTCAAGCTGGCAGCTAGCAGCACAAACGTATGCGATATGAAAGACCCAGAGCAGCCTGGGCACATCTTATTCAAGTTTTCTAACCAACTCACACAAAGCTAAATAGTAATAATGACAAAAGAAAAAAAAAAATCCGTGAACAAACTCATTGAACTAGGCCACACACATTGATCAGTCTTCTGATTTCCTTTGGTAAATATAGTTCTGTTTTATTTTAAGCAGCAGAAAGAGACTTATATTTGCACTAAATAAATCAGAGGGTTACTTTTCTTTATGAAAGAATTCCGTACAGAATTTCCCTAAAACATAATTTCTTTGGTTCATTTCAAATATAACTTTATTTATACAAATTAAATTATTTAACATTCCAGAATATCTCTTAGGAAAAATAAGAAAACGGTCCCTGAAATGGAGACATACCCATTGTTCAAGGTCGACCAGGAGTTTCTGAATATTATCCCAATGGCCTTAGCATAACAATTATATACAAGCACATATATAAAATTATCTACTGCTTATAAAGTCTCTGATCCTTACCACTAGCTTAGCGCATGTGGAAACTGAATCTTGGAGAAGGTATACGTCATGTGCAATTGTTTATTACCTACTATGTGCCAGGCTAAGCACTGTATACAGGTCGTCTCTTTGATCTTCCTAGAATCTCTATAAGATATTACTATCCTCATTAATAGATCAGGAAATAGACTCCAAGAAGTAAAGAACCTGCCCCTACTGGTAAATGGTAGAGAGGAAATATGACTGAGAGCTTAAAGAGAGGAATGGTTGACCATCAGCTCAGAGATCATGGAAACTGAGGAAGCCAGGCAAGTCATCCTTGAATGGGGGGTTTTGGAGGAGGTAGAGAATCTTCATTTTAGGCTGAGGGGTGGGGGGAATTGGGCAGGAAGAGAGGAATGTGAGTGGAGGGGAGTCTGTGAGGCTGGAATGCATATGCAGGTTTGGGGAACAGTGGTCTGCTCTGGTGCTTTGTTGATGGTGTGTTACTTCCTGCATATATTAGGAGCTGGCTGGAGGGCTGGTGAAAGTGTTTCTATGAACTGCCCAAAGACCAGATCAAATATGATTAGAAGGCATTAATAAAAATACAATTAAAAAATATAGCCTACACCAAATCGTTCAAAGGGAGACTAAAGCAAGAGTTTGTCCCTTTCTTCAAAAATAAAAACTGAATAGATAGCATTCCATGTCAGACAATGAAAAATGTAGAAAAGTTCTGGGGTCTTAGGAAGGCAAAGACCCAAAAAAGGGCTGAGAGCTAAAACTGGCTATGGAGCTAGTTAAGTCCAGGTGTCCCAGTTCCATCCATGCAGATGAAAAAAACATCACAGAGTATGCAGGAAGCCACACACTGCAGTTCCTGCCCGCAGAGGCAAAGGGAGAATAATTTATCCTGAACTCTGGAGAAAAGTTTTAACCAATCTTTAGTTAAGCTGAAGGAGAAGAGGTCCTTTAATAAATAAGCACCAGCCTCTGAGCATGTTCAGGTTCAAGCGGTTCACTAGTAGGGTTGAACCAAACACCAGGATTCTCTAGGTCAGGCTAGATAGTAGGATTGAGAAGAACTGTGAAGCAGGAAGTATGCAGAAGGCATCAAGACCCAGGTTTCTGCAGCATATGTTGTTTTTAAGTTGCCAAGTGCTTTAGGGGCTAATATTTGTTACAGAAAAAGAGAACAGAATCATCCCACCCCTCAACAGTCCTAACACAGAAATGTTATATTCCTGCCAAAAATGGAAAGCACTATTTTATCGATATTATACTTATTTTATCTGTAAATCTGGCATATACCATTTATTTCTTACTAAATAAAACAGACAAATGAAATACCAAAATACTCATTTAAACACTACTAATTAATAAGAATGATTGTCTCTAGGGAGAGGCCCTGGTTGGAGGTGGGGGTTGAGGTAGAGGGGAAGGCTAGGGCAAAGAGTAGGAGGGATATTTATTTTTCATTTGATATTCTTTTGTGTCAATTTAACTTCGGATAAAGTGTATGTATGACCTATTCAAATATATATGCACTGATTATCCCATTTTGAATAAATCAAAACCCAAGAAATTTTATATTTTAATAGCACTAGCGATTAGTGACAATTAAAAGGTACTAAATAATCAAAGATCTATCTATCATTCAAGCAAAAACATGACCATAATCAGAATAAAGCAAAGCCTAAATTTGTTGGGCTAGAATAACTGATGTATACTTTTATCTAGCATTTCATTAAATAATAATAATGATGATAGTAGCAATAGTTAACAGTTATAAGTTGTATGTTTCAGCCACCATCCTAAAAGCTGTTATATTTCTATATGCTGTTATAATGTTGTTGGTCTAACAATCATTTATAAAAAATATTCGACATCCTAGATGGAGAAAATCCTCTTAAATATTAAAAACAGAGGAAATTTGAAAGCTGGCCAGAATATGGAGATACACGGTCATTTATATATTTTTTATATTGTTATAAAACTGAGTCTTCCGTAAAGTGACACATGGCCATAATGAGGCTCAAAACTAACTCCGGAATGATGAATATGTCTCACACCTAGAAACTTACCAAGGGTGTGTCTTTTCCTCCCACGATGCTGAGACCAAGCCCTGAATGTCCCTTGGATATTTCTATGATCATTTCCTGGCCAGGGACAATGGGACACGTGGCAGGGTCCACTGACAGAGGAGCCTGGAGACTACCTGGAAAAGGATTGAACACAGAATGACTGGCAAGTAGGAGGTGAAGCTAAGTTTGCACACTACGTACTTGGAGAGTGGATGGTTTACATTGGTTTATCATTTCACTCTTTTCCTGCCAAGCACCTTGAAGGAAAAAGCTGGATCATTACTGCCCATTCATCTAGAGATGAAACATGACATTCCTATGACACTTTTGAGGTTAAAGCAATAACCAGCTCCCTTTGAAAACATCCATTTTAGTTTGAAATTTTTTTCATCTTAAAATATACCATGAAAAATAGTATGGATAAATTTTACATGATTAAATGATTATGTACATATAGACATATTGTAATGAGAATAAAGACTGGTAATGACAGAAGATTCTGAGTTATAGATATAAAACACTAATAGTGCTTGAATCCTTTTAATTAGAGTATATCATATAAGATTGTAAAGTATTTAATCAGTGAAGTGTGATGTAACTGAAAATAGCAATTACCTAAAAATTATCCCAAAGATACGCAGTAAAAAAAAAAAAATTGTGTTATAAGCACAACACTCAAGAATCAATCGTTGGGACCATAACTAAAAAACTTATTAAAAGTGTTATTGCTATTTTATAAAGATTTACTTTTAAAAATCATTGTTTTATACTGGTCTTTTCTAAAAACTAGGAGAATGAATTTACAGGCTAAGTAAAGATGTTTAATAATATCCATTATCTAGCATAAATTCTACGTATATATGTGCATTTTCCAGATGGCTGAACCTAATCCGTTGCAAAATCAAAACATTTAAAATGTTGTTTTCAAGAGAATATTATACAAATAATATTCTTCTAAGGATGTCATTTTTTTGATAACAAAGTTTGATCATCATGAGTGTGGATTCTTATATTGAAATATAATTTAATAAAGGGCTGATAATAGAGTGCCCCCTACTGGTCAGTTGCAGCTAATGCACAGGAGCCAAGTTGAGATCCACAAAGCTCATTGAACCTATGTAGAAGCAAGGGCCAGTGGACTATGGCCTGAGGGTCAAGAAAGGTTTTTACATTTTCAGAAGGTTGGAAAAAAATATTTCAAGATGTGAAAATCATATGAAGTTCAAATTTCAATGTCCGTAAATAAAGTTGCATTGGAACGCAGCCCTGCTAACTCATTTACATCTAGTCTATGGCTGCTACCACACTACAACGGCAGAATTGAGTAGCTGCAAGAGACCATATGGCCTGCAAGCCTTAAATATTTACTATCTGGCTCTTTACAGAAAGAGTTTGCCAATTCCTGGTATAAAACAAAAGGAAACAGACTCTAGGTACGACTGTGGGGGTTCTGCTCTCACTAAGCAATAATCGTGATCTTTGTGACAAAAGTATACATATTTTGAAGGGGCACAGAAGTGGGTTTGAGTTCCCAAGGCGGATATTAATAGGTGGGCAAAACGGAGGCTCACTCCTCATCAGTGAAATGCTGTAACTACCATCTAATAGACTGTTAGAGGAATTAAATGTGTGTGAGGTACCCTGCCCTGGGTCTGGCATATTGTACCATTCATATATTTGCTGTTCCTGACCACATGGAATTTATTAATCTAATGGCCTCTTGGTTAAGAATAAGAAATTTAGTGACACAACCTCAGGAAGAATGAAAAAAAAAATGCTACATTAGAAGTAAAATATTATAAACCTAATTTGTTTCTAGATCTCTTAGCAACATATGTATTTCACACTTCATTTCCCATTAGCTAACAATAAGAACAATGAACATCAGTGGCACCATTTCATGGATGCTTTAAAAAAGTTTATCCTCCTTCTGTAAATGACCAGTTTAGTCTTTTGAGTGAGAAGAGAATGGACACATATTAAGAGATACTGGAGACAGCATTTCCTTCCCTCCCCTAGGCATTCCTGAGTCAGTCTTGGTATTTGTTTTTCTCGCAGAATCCGGCCCGAAGTCTGACACATACCAAGCCCCCAATAAATGCTTGATACATAGATGAATGACTGAATAAAATTTCCACTGATTAAACTCTAGGATGACTAATTTCTGTTATCGAGGTATAAATATGTGATCTACGTCTTCAAATCTCAATTAGTCTACATAGCAGTCAGGAAACTTTTTCAGTAAATAGCCAGGTGGTAAATATTTGGGGCTTTCTAGAGCGTATGGTCTCTGTTGCAATTACTCAACTTTATTCTTATACAGTATAAAAGCAGCCAGAGACAATATATAAACAAATGAGTATTCCAACAAAAGTTATTTATGAACACTGAAATGTGAATTTCACAAAATTTTATTAAATATTTTGATTTTTTCAACCTTTTAAAAATGTGAAAACCATTTTTAGCTTTCAGACTACATAAAAACAGATGATAGCCCAAATTTGACCCAGAGGTCATAGTTTGCCGACCACATTCATCATGTATTTTAGTAAAAGTCCAGTGCTTTAGAATAATATGTGCTTGCTAAATTTTATATGAGTTAATATTTATGAAAAAAATAGGTAAAAGACAGAAACCATAAGGTGTCAGGCCTTCTAAATTCATGGAGGGTTATGCTTCACCAGTGGGGAGCACAGTGTTTTTTTTTATATATATATATATATATATTTTTTTTTTCCCTTAACTGACTTATATTGCATAAGAGCAAAATGGAAATACTTATTACTCATTTTGAAGTTCTATTTTCAACCACCAGTCATCATAATTCAAGCCAGGAATTCAAAGAGAGAAAGTGAATGCCAATTTCTCTAAGCACTGAAAATTAAGTCTTCAAATAGCTTACATCAACATATGCAAGGCTAACAATTTGGCTCAATGTGATTTTTTAAGAAATATTACTCACGAACTAAACAGAATCTTTTGGAGAGATTACAGGATAATTTGTAAGCTTCAGAGTCAAACAGCATTTACCAAGGGCCTTTTTGGTTCTAATACTTTTATATTCAATAAGCAATAGGCAATTCCAGTGTCAGAGATGAAGAAAATGGTATAGGAAGTAAAGTGACCTGCCCTCTAGAGAAGCAGAGGAGGGGTACAAAGCCAGGCTTCCTGCCTCTTAGTCCAGTGCTCTTTTCACAATCCCTTCCTTTTCTAAGGTTTGATGAGTCAATTCAATTTTGCTCAGAGACAGAATCATACCATAGCCTGTGGAGTCTGTATCTGTTGAATTGTATGATGGAGTTGGTGCTAAAGGTATCTCTTGGGAATTGAAGGGGACTTTCGCCGAACATTTTTGTTGTTTCACCTGGCTGGCAGCCTGCAAAAGGAAAGAAAATTTGATGATTGTCAGGAGAAGACTTTAAAATTCCTGTATTATTACCAAAACAATGGTGCACCGCAATAATGTCTTTTAAGAATTTAGAGTGGGAGGGTGACAAGAGGGAGTTAAAATAATTTTTGTCCCATTCCCCATGCTTCCCTGTTGAACTTTACATCTAAAATGCTTTGGTGAAGAATGACTCAAGGAAGAGAAGAAAAATAAAAAGCTGAAGATACTCTACTATCATGGTCCATATATGAAGCTGGGGCTGGGAAGCAAAACAAAAATTTTTATAATTTCTACTTGTTCTGATGAAATCAATGTGAAGGCCGTAAATCTGTGCTGTGTCTATTGAAAGAGAATCTATGCTGCAGATGTTCTGAGCATACGACACTATTTGCCTTTTCTGGACACATGCACAATAGTCAGTGATGTATTAGGTGGGTTAACTGAGCAACATGAGAGAAAGGAAGGGACAATAAACATCCACTGAAGGCCTACTAAGTGCTAGGTACACCTATTACATTTAATTCGCCTAAAAGAATTGTACCTTATTCACTAGAGGTTCCCAGTGCTTGAAACATAGTAGGGCCTCCATAATGTCTGATAAATGAATAAATGAGTGAGCAAATAAATGCATATAGAAGAGCAAAACTGAAGACATGGAAACTCAGAATAGGAAATGAATTCGTAATTCAATGAAGGTAGAGACCTTTGCTATGTGAGTTTTAGAAAATTGACTTGTAATTCTAGATATTTGTTGATGATACCTCCAATGAACATTACTATTAAAAAACTAAGGAAAAACAACAAAAAAAGGACCCCATGCTTGCTTAACAGGCAGTTAACAAATATAGGTAGTGACCTGACCTGCCTTCTGGATCTGGAGTTAGCCAGGGAACCCATCCCCAGATGGAAGAGTCTGGTAGAGGCAGTGAAGCACCAGGCTGTTCCTGGAGTCTAGAAATAGGATCAAGGTAACTGCTCCAGAACAATAACACCTCAAGATTCTGTCAGTGGAAGGTCGTGACTCAATACAAGGCATTGTGCAGTATGTAATAACTAAAACAATACCACCCACTGTATATCTGTATTGTGCTTTCCAGTTTTCAAAAACACTCTTACATTCATGAATTCGTTTAAGCATGAGAACAATCTTGGGAGTTAGATGATACTACTCTCTTTTCCAGATGAAGAAACCAAGACGCAAATGTCAAGCAACATCTCTGAAATCATACAGCTAATTAGAAGAAGGGGTAGGACTAAAAGCTGATAGTTGAAGAATGCTACAAGTTTAAAGTGTTTATCAAACAGCTGCTGGGCAATAATTGAGCGATGTTCACTTTTTTCCTGTAGTTTTTCTATTACCATCATTTAATAATGACTGTATACTTATAAAAAGACTCACTGAAATATATATTTTATGGTAATTTTAAAGAGAGAGAAGCGGAAGAATGACAAATAAAGGGTCACTACCAGAACATTGAACAACGGACCCGCCTAGATTTCTGATTACTCTAAGGACCACTTTTCCCAGCCTCCTTGACGCTAGATGTATAAATAAGTCCTGGTCCATGGGGTGTAAACAGACAAGAACTGTATAATTCATCATCACCCTCTTAAGGAGAAGGATCTTATCTTCTCCTTCTACCTCGCTGGAAAATGGGTGAGATAGTAATAACTGGAGTGGCCAACTTAGACCAAAAATGGACACCGTGTTTTGAGGATAGAGTCATCAAAATAAGAATAGATGAGAAGTGCTTGGGTCCATGACACACTGGGGACAACATATCACCCTCACACTGATCACATGCAGACTGTTATGTAAAGAGAAACTTCTTACAGTGACTGAGCCTTAACTCATACAGTACTCATGTCTAACTTCCATTTCGTATAATCTAAAGAAAGAACATTAATAACAAAGGTGAATGCAAGCTACAGAGTTCTCTTATGAAAAAATCATGTGAATTTTAAAACAGGAAAGCACAAGAGATAGCAATCACTACAGTATGACCTTTATAATAGCAGGAAATGTTTGTTCCTCATCTTTAAATCCCAGTTCATATAGCATCCCATTTCATTGCGCATAACAGTTTTCCAGTAGAGATTGGCAGAATTGAACTCAATTAAAATATAAGGAAACAGTCCACAGAAACCAAAGAAAACATTGAAACAAGTATATTTAGAGGTAGACCTTCTTGTCGTTGGGAGGTGTGAGAGATGAACTATGTGCTCCTGTAACTCATCCATTGACACAAAACCAACCTATTAAGTATGAAAGGTAAAAAAGACTGGATGTTAATGTTATTGTATTCGAATATGAGAGTTGGAATGGACTTTATAAGTCATCCAACCTAAATGAACCAGTGGTTCTCAACCCTATCTTCATAATAGGAACTACTAGAGAGCTTTTAAAATTTATGGCTGCTGCAACCTCCATCCTAGGCCAGATAAGTTGGTACCTCGGTATGTGGAGCCCAGGCATATTTTTTCCAAGTTAAGAGACTTATTCCTTAAATGATGAATTCTTAACCCAGAATAAATGGTTTCTAAGAGATCCACTATGAAACCTCTATGGCTGTATGAATATACTTATCAGTGTTTTTCTGGGGAAAGGATCTACAATTCATCAGGTCTTCATGATAGGGAAAAAAATCACTACTCAAAAGAAGATATGAACTGCTAATGCTAAGTTTGCTGGTGGCCACAGGCAAGTCACTTAATCTCCTTACATCTGAACTTCCTTATCTGTAAATTAGAGGTGATACCGTTACATCTTTCATGATTGTTATGAAGATTAAAGAGAAAAGTAAATAAATAAGCCTAAACCTGTGCCAGTAACAACTTAGGAGTTCAGTTAATAATAGTTATTAATGTTTTTATGTCCTTTGATAACGTTAATAAATGATCAGACAGCTTCTGATCGAAAACTTTCAGGGATGGAAAATTCCATTTGTACGAGGAAGCTCATTCCATCTCAATACAGCTCAACTGTTTGGGGAGGTCTTCATAATGAGCTGACAAAGCCCCCTTGCAGGGCTTGCTCAGTGATCTCTGAGCCATTTCTCTTCAGCAGCCACAGGAAAGATATATAATCACTTTCCCAAAGGATAATACTTGAAGTGCCATTTTTCGGCAGGGAAAAGAAAAGCCAGAGGATGTTTAGGATTTGCTCCAGCTCTAAAATTCTATAGTTTTAAAATTTTAGGGATATTTGATATGTACTTTGAGATAGGTAGCAGTATATAAAGTCTTAACAAAACAGTAATTTGCAAATACATTACATAAAAAAATTCTGGTTTTAAACTTTAAATAACTGCTTACAGGTTTTCAGTTGAACTAAATTTGGTTATTTTAAAACACTTATTTGTTTTTATTTAGGTTTTTAGCATATAATTTGGGAAACCTCTGCATAGCTAAAGGGAAGTTAATGGAACTAAACAATGGATAAATTGACCAGAATGGTCATATAATTTTCTTTGGCAAGGTTTGAAATATATATTTTCTGTAAGCTCTAGTAATTGATAGTTCCTCAAACATAAAAATATTTAATACAGTTATAATGTAAGTTTTAGCAGGACAAAAGTATAAACTAGCACATAGAAACGAGAATCAGGACTTAAAAAAAAACACGAAAAAACCCATAGTAATAGGAGAACAAAAACTTGACAGACAGACAGAAGTTTATAGTTTTTTTAAGAGAAGTGAAACTCAAAATAGGGAAATGCTAAAGTTTATACAAGTATGAGTTCTCCCATTAAAATTTTTTTATTTTTGACTTTATGTAAAGCATGGTGCTCTCAAAATTTAAGTGCAAGAGTATTTTTCAGAGAGGCTTCATTTTAAAATACCTCATTAGGGTGTTGGTATAAGGAGATGTACAGAGTATACTTCCACACACTTTGCACAGAATCAGTGATACAGTTGTGGGTTGACTTGAGGTTGCAAGACATACTATAACCTCTTGCTAAGTAATCAAGGATCTGATTTCATTGCAATCACCTCCTTTTCTTCTGGAATCTATTTATAATGCACACTATCCCAGTAAAGCAAAACCGAAAAGTTCAAGTTACATACATTGTCAGTTGGACTCTCCAGCTCCTTCTGCTGATCTGCTACCACGCCTTGATCTACCACCTGGGAGATGTCTTCCTGAAATGTGAAAGGTACAACCAGTCAGCGGCATTGTAAGGCGCAAGTGCACTCTCTAACTTTAGCAGTCCAGTGAGCTCTCCTACAAAAATGACCAACGCCCCAGGCATAAAAGTTCCATTCATTCTTCTGGACTAACTCTCAGAAATAAACACAAACTTGTCATTTACAAAAGCTTTTCTGGCCCTTTAAGCTCTATTAGGCTTTAAGCTTATCAGGTATCCTTTGATAATCATATCAGCCAGTTTTTTCTTCTGTCATACCAGTAATTCTTATGTCTGTATTTATACTCAATATTAAATTATTTCAGGGTTCAAATCTTGATATTAGAATTTTCCACTCTGAAGACAGTCAATTAGAGGTATAAAGTATGCTCAACTAAAGACACTGGGTGACAAGTTAGTCCTGAATCTCGTGGAGAAGTACAGAGTCCAGACTTAGGAAAGAGGTAAACTACTAAACATATGGGAAACCTCTGCATAGCTAAAGGGAAGTTAATGGAACTAAACAATGGATAAACTGACCAGAATGGTCATGTCCGCCTCCCACCACATCCCAACCCTTTTTACAGGCAAATTTACAGGAGAAATTATCATCTGAGGTTTACTATGGTACATGAACTGCTGTATGTGTTTTGGACAGGACAAGACACATGAAGAGAAACTGATGTGGGTAGAAGAAAGGATGAATTTACTCTGGCCTTTGGCAAATGTCTGTGAGAGACACCCAGGTAGTAGGTCTAGTGCACAGATGGCAGGTAGGTAAGCTATATGGGGATGGGAATCATAATTTGTACAGCAGAGTGTTAGGAATTGGTGACTCTATTTCTATGACTTGAGAGTTCTGCAACCCTGAGCAGGTTATCTGACATTTCCTTACCCACACAATGAGAAAAAATGAGTAGTTACACTATAGGAATGCTGAAAGGATTAAATGGAGCAACAAACGAAAAGCACTTATCACGGTACTTGGCGAATAACAAATACTTAATAAAGATGCTAATGATGAGAGCAACTGGAATCAATTTACACAATAAGTACATGTTCCTAACTCTAAGGGCAAGTGAAAACAATTACCAGGATAGGACATTCTCTCTTTTGGGGAATGCTGGCATACTGACACCCCCACCCTGGTTTCTCCTTTTTTGGATGTAATGACATAACCCTTTTCTTCAACAGGCTCCCATAAGGTTTGTAACAATATAGCAGGTAACGATCAGATTATGCCCAGCCATTCATTATTACTAGATTATATTACGATCTCATCCTGTCTCATTAATTCCCTATTGGTTTGCAATTTGAGATTAAACCCTACCACATAATATCCTGAGACCACAACCTAGGACCCCTGGATGACTGTGACTATCCTTAGCTGCCAACTTGTAACTTATTTTTTAGGACCAGAACTATCTCTCAGTTAGGTTCCCTCTTATTTCCCCTAAATGGGAGAAAGATCCTAGAACTCCTCTCTACTACCCCTGGCCATTTGTTTTTTCCCTTAACTTTGCTCCTGAACAAATTACACAACCTAAAATAAATTTTAAAATTACCTCATCTCTCTAATTCTTTTCTGAGCCCCTCCACAGCATGACCAATTTATTTGATCACTATTTTTTAAATGTTATTTTGTGTTTTATAAATTCTATGTGTCTGTCTCCCATATACTGATATGGTTGACTTTTATTTTATTTGTTTCTTCAACATATAGTAGAATAGGATATGAGCTTGATAAAGTGTTAGTGCTGTATAAATCAAAGTTCAGAAACTTAAATCTTAAATGCACCTGGGTGGATTTAAGAGCCAGTCATGAAAAGAAGGACACATGGTGAAGGAAATCCTGTTGATTCCTCTCTAAAAGACCAAAGTTGAGAAGATATGAGGTAAATAAATGGTGCTCATGGGAAATTTTAGAATAAAAGTTCTAAACTGCCTTATAAATTGAAACCATTGGTGTTATTCCTTCCAGGGCAGATCAAATGACCTCGGAAGAGTAAAAGTGCCTTTACTTGAAAATGATACTACAGATCTGCAATTCTACCTTTGTTTATATCCAGATTAACCAGCAGTGTGACAAAGGAACTGACTTCTCCAGCTAAAGACTTAAAAATCCAATTTGCAAGTAACATAAATGTGCTCCTAATTTGGTTGAATTTATCCGCATCACTTGCACCTGTAAATAAAAGGACTCTGGAATAGTAGCCAGAAAAATCTGGGCTCAGATTGGTTCCACTACTTACTGGCAGTAGTAGTGCTTAGAAACCTTCATTTTTGCAACAGTAAGAATGTAAAATCAGCTACCTGAACAAGAGGCTGGAAGCAAATTTAAATTCAACACATGCTTATTGAGCATCTACTCTGTGACATCAGTGAAAAGAACTAACAGAGCCTTGAACTTATGATATTTACATATCTGATGAGAGAAAAAAAAATATGGCAACTCTGAATTACAGCTAAATGATATATGTATGAAGGGGCGAGGCAGAGGGCAGGTGCCTGAGAAATGTTCGTTTCCTTCCCTTTCACTTGTCCTCAAAAATGTGAAAAGATGATATGAGGAAATCAAAAGCACCTGGTTCAACACACTCTTCTATTTCTTATACTGATTACCCTTAAATTTCTGGGCCAAGGGACAGGGCTGGTACATGACCATTGCTAATAATAATGACAGCTAAAACTTGCTGAGCACTGACCATGCCAGTTGCTAAGCTGGGTATGTTACACATTTTAGATGTGGGTGTACGTAACAGACCTGAGTGTTAGGTACTATTATCATCCTAATTTTAGGGTTGATGTAATTGAGACACAGAGAAACTAAGGTATTTGCTAAGCTAGAATTTAACCCAGACACATCTTGCTCCAGAACTCCCTGCTGCCCTTAACCAAGGAGTAGCCCACAAAGGAAAGAGAAGGTGTTGTTTACCTCCTCCGAAACACACACAAGATTCTTAGGACTTGGCCTCAACAGAGTAATTGCACCTTAGCTTCACCGTAAGGTCAGAGCAAGTCATGAACAAGCGGTCATGGCTTGATCTGAGCCTGTGCAGGAAAAAAAAAGTGACTTGGCTGAGTCACTTTCCTTTGTGTTTAAATTTAAGTTTAAAACTTGCTAATCTCCCAATACCTATACCAGGGAGCTCTTAGTGCCTTCAAAGCTGAGGTCTTGGAACATTCTAAGGCATTAACTTTGCACAGGGGACCCCCAAATAAGAAGACTGAGGAAGCAGTGCGGAAAGATCATCCTATTTCACGAAACAAACTGATCTGTGTGCATTATGGTATAATCCTCAGTGTAGTACTGTGAGCTCCCAAAAGAAGGCATGCCAGCCATGCAAACTACTCTGATCAAGAGAAATAGCTTCTGGTGGGTGAACTCTGGGAAATGTGACATAATCAATAATAATGAGAACAGAGCAATGTCAAGCTTATAATCACCAAAGCTGGTTGACTTCTGTCCCCATACTGGGTAACCGAAATGCCCTGTCTGTGTGGCCACAGTAATCGGTCCAAGAGCGGACAGCAGAACCACACAAAAACATCCTGTGGATTTCCCAACGTGGACCCAAGGGAAGCAAGCCAGCCCCTATCTGGCAGAGAAGCTTAGGAGCTTTTGGCAGCCATGCTCCCACCATGCTGAGGGAGCAAGTCTGCAGCAAAAAAAAAAAAGGAAAGAAAAAGAAAAAAAAAAAGAAAAGTCAAAGAGATGTCTCTCTGTCAACACCAGATCTCTGGTTCCAACTGTCTCTGAGGTACTGAGCCTGACAACTCTGCCCTTCCTGCAGTTATATATATAGACTCTGTAGCCTATCTGTAAATTTCCCTTTTTGGCCATAAGGTCAGGTTGAGGTTTTACTACTTGCAAGCAAGAGACTCTTGATTAAAATGAAGTAGATCACAGAAACCATGTATTAGCATAACAAACTCACAGAGGTCAGGCCCTGAGGTAGCTAAATGGAGATGAATGAAGTAAACTGCGTATAAGTCAAACTAGAGAGAGTGCTTAGCCTAAAAGTATTCAAATTCAACAATTTAAAAAACAGGCCTATCAGACAGACAACAAACAGTCTACTGTTGATTTTGGTCCTTGGACTCTGTAGTCTTTGAATACACTAGAAAAAGACCTTTGTCTGGGTCAGCCCCAGTCTGATTTCTATGTATTCATCTAACCACCTGGATTAGGTGAAATCACATTAGCAAAAGCTCTTGTAGCACCTTAACTCCATCTTCAATAGTAGTCAACACTACGAAATACTCATCTAAAGTTGGATTCAAATACTGTAGTAACACTTATTACTTGAGTGTCTCTGTACCTCAGTTTCCTTATCTATAAAGTAGGGATAGTAACAAGCAAATGAAATATGAATTAACACATGTAGAATGATGCCATTTGGAGGAAATGCTGTGAAAGTGTTAGCTGTCATTATTCTCAGCAGTTCTGGAAGCTCCCTCAAGGTGAGATCTATGTGTCCTATTCACTGAGATTTGACCTGTGGCTAACACAATGCCTGGGACATAACAGGCCTTCGATACAAACTTGCTTAATTTCTGCTCCCTTTAAAAGATAAGATAATCAACATAGGTTTTAGTTTATAGGATATTAAAGTCATGACAGCAAATAAGGCTTTCTCAGAAAAGTGAAAACTTTACAGACTCAACACTGCTTGAACAACACCATATTTCCAAAAAAGCTCTGGGATTCAGAAAATAGGGCATTGGACACAGGTAAGAAAGTCTCTGCGTTCTGTACTCTGAGCTGTCATGGCATTTTCCTTCTCTAGGAAAGGAATGTAAGATTGCTTTCTCAATTTAGAAAAATCTAAGCAATGGCTTCCTTCTAGGTAAGATGAATTTCAAAGTGAATAACAAGTCTCCAGAGTGAACCAGTCAGTTAAAGTGGCTGGGAGTGAAGTAAGCTGGTGGAGGTCAAAAGCGTGAATTTGTGTTAAAAATGTGTCTTATATTTCCGCGGTGTTTGAGTTCATGGGATTACTGTACCTGCTACAATCGCTCTCTCTATCATCTTCCTTTACAATGCAAAAGGGGAAGAGAATAGAAGAAAAAGCCAAAAGCTTTTCCCGCGTGACTTTTGTGAAGAAAGTAGACTTGACTGTAAATCATCTTTTTTTTTTTTATGACCAGGAAAGGGAAATTATCATGTAGGCAAACCTCAAGTGATTTTCAGAAATACAAGATATAAAGTACAATGAGCTGTGAAAAATGCCACATATTTGAATGCACTTGAACTCTGCAACTGGCAATTTGCATACTGTTGCAAATGAGAGGCCAGTGCTGACTCAGACACATTCTCTCCTGTTCCTTACAGGAAATTCCTAGACTCTCACTATAGATGCAGTTTTCATCCTGGATCTGAGACAACAAATAAGATTTGCACAGTGACATCTGCTCCCATAGCCAAACCACAAATCCTGCAGTTCTTGATGGAGTGCAAATTGGGGGTAATAATGGATTTTAAGCACGTAGGGTTGGGAGCTTGTTTTAAAAATGAGCAGGATATACACCTGAGAATTCCAGCCTGGAAGACCTAACGAGAAGTCTATAATCATTAGAAATATCTAATAAACTATTTTTCCAAACTTAGATGCCAGCACTTTAAGAGCACTCAAGAATAATTTTTAGGCAGTCAAATTGGTAAATTGAACCTGTATCAGAAATCACATATGGCATATTAGTCCTTTAAAGTTAAAATTGCACACTGAACTTCTTCCACAAATCTGTTTTTTCTCATGATGTTCTTCTTTTTTTAAATGAGTGACAATATTAAGCTCCCACATATCCAGGTTTAAAATCATCATCTTTTAGTAATCCTTCTCCTTGCCTGCTTTCATCTCATCATTTGCCAAGTACTCCTTGAGTCTAGGAACACTGCATGAAGCGAAGTAGATTTTTCTCAGACTTTGAGATTTCACAGACCAGAAAATTTTCAAAAGCACTCCAAGGATTAGAGTTGCCTTTTTTTTTTTTTTTTTTTTGGCCAAGTAATTGAGACCTAGGTTGGAGCATATGAGTTTGCTATTTTATAAGTCAGTAAATGGTCAAATATCAGTGATTTCAGAGGATTCAAACCCATTAAAATTCTCTCTTCCCAACTACTACCCTATATTATTACTGTAATGCCATATAGGAAGAGCCATTTCAACACTAAAACTTTAGATAGGGCACAGTCTTAAATGGGGATAACATTAGTACTACCCTCATGATTGTTATGTAAATGAGCTTAGAGTGATGCTTGGCACATAGGTATTCAATAAGTGCCATCTATTATTGTAAGTAATTGCATTTTGGGGGTTGAAAATTTTACTCCAGTTTTTCAAGTTACACCTTAATGGTTCATGCAGGACAGCTAATCCTTATATGGCTAACCCTTAATGCTTTAATCAAAATACCAACATCAGCAGCAGCAGCAACAGCTCACACTTATACAGTGATTCCAGGAAACTCTTGCACGGTTCTACATGGTAGTTTATAGTTATTAACTCCTTTAATTCTCACAACAATCTTTGTTTCTTTCCCCCATTTTACAGATGCAAAAACTGAGGTAGAGAGAGATTAAGTTATTTGCGTAAGGTTATATTGATAGTCAATGGTACCAGGATTTGATTCCAAGTAGTGTGGCTCCAATGTTTGCACTCTGAATAATTTAGTTACACTGCCTCAAAAGAGTACATTTCATGAACACAGATATTTCCCAACATGATAAAAACATAGTTTTATACTTAAAAGACTGCAGTAATTATTTTAGGGACTCACAATCTTCTATGTCAAGAAACCAGGGAGTCAAAGACCCCTCAGAATGAGTCCTAGTTCTTTCAATTTCTAGTTTTGTGATCTTAAGTGAAAGATTAAGTCCTCATCTTAAGTCTGGGATAAATAATTTCTGCTCTATTTTTTATACAGTTTTATTTTGGGGATAAAACTAAATAAGATTATGAACAAACAAAATACCATTTTAGAAAAAATTTAAATATTAAACTTTTTAAACATTTAATTACAGGAGCCAGAAATCTGTAGAAGGAATTGACTACAAGAGGCATGAGAGAACATTTTGGGGCGATGGAAATGTTCTATATCAATGCTTTGGTGGTGGTACACAACTTTAAGCATTTGTCAAAACACATAGAACTGTATGTTTAAAATTGGTGAATTTTTATTCTATGTAAATTATACTGTTAATAAAGCTGATGAAAAAATTTTTAAAAATTAAGCTAATGAGATTATAGATGAGACTTTATTTTGCAAAATGCAAAGCTCTATGAGAAATTTTTTTTTAAGTTCCTTTCAAAAGGCTTAAAAAAGTCTTAACAGGCTCTCACCTGGACTTCTGAAATAGATTCCAGACACTTCCCTGCCTCCAGTCTTTCACAATTAGAATCTATGCTTCACTAACCATCATCTGATCGTTGCCTAAAAACAACTTATTCTTCCTTTAAAAATATTTTAGAGAAATCTAATATCTACTTATGTTATTATAAATAAAGTTATTATTCCTTGACTGTGAATCTGGGGACTACTGAGATACGGACTGATGCCAACCATAACTGAAGAGTGAAATAGCACTGGATTATGTGTAGACCCATGGCTTAGTCTTAGCTCTGAAAATGGGTAACCTTGGAGAAGTAATTTAATAGCTCTTTGGAGTATAGATTCTTATAGGTAGCACCTGTGTATACATGTATTCATCTAGTTATAAAGACACTTACTGAACATGGAACATAAAAAGATGAATAAATTAATCTATAATTCACAGCATAAGGTCCTTCAGTTCTGTGACTGTACTGTTCAAATTCCATTGCCCATTGTTGCCCTACAAAAGTCCTACTCCCCTAACCCACACTGTTTGCTTCACCTAGTAAATCTATTTATGCCAACCTCAGCAGTCAATTATCTTCTCATCTTCAAAGGTTCACCTTAAGTGCCATGATTCTAAGAAACCTTCCCTAATCCTTGAATGAATTGGTTTCCTTTCACTTTTGAACTACTGTAACATTTTGTTTTTCTTCTCTCTAATACATTTCTGCCTAGTATGAACTTCCAGAGACAAATTCTATTATCTTCACTGATGCTAGAGGTAGGCTGCTTCAGAGAAATGCCTGTGTTTTTCTCCTGGTCACTTCTGTAGGGGCCAGCACAGTGTCTGTTGAGACATATGTCCCCATAGGAAGCAAGTAAGCAACTTTTAGAGGATTAGAGCTTAGTGTTTCCAACTATCTTGACATAAACTAAGGTAAGAAGGGTCAAGACCCATACAGATCACATGCTATCCTCTGACATGGTGCATCCAGCAACAATTCTAGGACATTGCAGCAACACAAGCGAGTTTGCACCAACCTTTTAAAAGAAACACTAACATGATGGCTAGTGATGAACTGTTATTAATACTTTATAACACTTATGATATATGCTAGACACATGAAATTCTCACCTACAGGCACAGCAATTTTGAATAATTCAATCTAATGTTTTGCTAATTTATGTATTATCTATCTTCTGGCCCCATGCCTATCCTGGAATGAGTCCCCGATGAGGGCAAGCATTTTGGTACATTTTATTCACTGTGGTATCTCCAGTGCTTGGAACATAGTGGCATGGGGAAATATTTGTTGAATCAATGAATGAACTTACTGAACACGAACTATTTGCCTTACACTCTACTACATGGTTTATACTTTACAGCACATTTGTTTCCTCATAACATCCTGATTACTATCATTCTCTAGACGAGAAAACTGAGGCGTGGTGAAGTCAAATAACTTACCTAAGACCACACTCTTAACCAATATTTTATGCTAGGCCAGTTATATTAATGTTATAAGAGTGGCTCACACATGAGTTATCTTTCCTGAATTGACTAGACCATGTATAAATTCTACTGGAAACAGTAAGAAAGAAACTGCAGGATACCAAAAAGAGAGGAAGAGGGGAGGGGAGGGGAAAAGGAGATAAAGACATGTCAGGGGGTGAAATACAATATGAACCAATATCTAAAAACTACCCTCAGTCCTTCAGGTCTTCTGCCTGAGGGTGGGGCTTTTTAATTGTCCTGACACTTAGAGCCCCATCACTGGTGTTGCTTTCTTGGGATCAGGAGGTGAATGGCTGAACGCTTTTACTTGCAGCCTACAAGTGAGCCTTGTCATTGGGACTGCTAGACTTTTCTCGTAAGCGAGGGCATGTTCTCACCCTTTTTACCATTTCCACTGTGGATGAAATTGGAGTCCTCTACTTAGCAAAACAAACAAACAAAACTCCAACCAAACAAACCACAAAAAAATGCCGTTGCTTTAAAAGATTGTTCCCTAACTTATCCGTGGAGATACAGTACCAAAAAGAAAAAGTTCGTAATATTTGTAAATGAAAGAGTATTGAGTTTGAAATTTGTTGATGTTACATATTCCCTTTCAGTGCAAGTACACAGTTTATCTTTTGCAAAAGGAACATCTTATTCAAGAATAATGGTAATAATCTGTTGTTAGTCCCAGGATTCTTGATGCCGGGGTTCTCAGGTTTTATGAAGGGCTTGTCCAGGGTGGCCCACTATAATTTCCACTGTTGCTAAAATGTCTTTCCCTTCAGCCTGAAAGACTCAGTTCACTTTATAGGACATGGAATCTACACCAGTCCCAATATATATTTTCTAAAACTTGAAAGAAGATAAATGGAAGATTTCTCAAACTCCTTAAAGTAAAATGAACACTTCTGTGCTGTCATAAAATCAGGGTGACCCTAACCGATTAATTCTTCAAGATTTGCAAGACATTTTGGAACACAAGAAAAACAGCCCATTTTTCTTTCTAGAACTTGTAGTCGAACCCTGTAAGTGGTAAGCCACCCAATAGAAAGGTTGAGTATAGGCAAAGACATCTGACTTAGACCAAATGGGACCAATCTCCAGGTCTACAACATACAGTGAGTGGCCTCTGGCAAATTAAACGTTGATATCTACAACTGTTTTCTCATGTGTAAAAAAAAGTTATCATCACCTATATTACAAGGATCAGGAAATGAATGTAAACACAGCATAGTGCCTGGTACACAGTAAAAGATGAATAAATATGAAATAAAATATCAAACATTAAGATACATAAGGAGGAAGAGTTCTCTAAAACTGCCTCTCTCATATTTTAGCCTCTGGGTGAGTTTAAGTATCTTTTCCAATGAATCAATAGAATAAATTTAATATCTCTTTCTATGTCTCAGACTAATCGAGCACAGCCTTTGCAAGATTTACAAGAGAGGTTGCAGACAGCACAATTTGAGTGGGAGAAGATACATTTACTCTTTGGAGTAATTGGGTTATTCACCACACATAATAACTTCTCCTGTCTCAGAGATCAAGATTCCTAGAGAAGCAAATACAACAGTTGATCCTTTCCAAGATGGCACAAAATATAAATAATATATTCCTAAAAACAACATTGCATAAAAACCATAAGAGTCTCACCGGTTTGGAGCTTTCACTTTCAGGCAATTGTTTAATACCACCTTCGAGACTGCTGTCTTCCTCACTACTAACAGGTTCCGTGCTGCTCTGATCCTAGAAGAAATTAAAAAGAAAATGGCAAAGCTGTCATTCTTCACTCACAGTTCCTTGTTTTATTGTTGTAGTAGATATTGTTTCCTCTCCAGAAGCCATTCCTATTTTCTGCCTTTCAAGGAGAAGGTGCCCCCTCCCTGCCACCCCCCCCTCCCCCGGCCTGCTCCAGGGTAACTATCCCCGTTGCTCACAGATATACATTAGAGAAAGCTAATCCCTACTTTCTGTTCCAAAGGGCTGATTGACTTAAGGTTAGTCCCATTCTTTTTGCCAATGATTTTGTCAGGAATGGGCATGTGATCAGTTCTGGTCAATGAGACACAAAGAGAGGTTTACTGAAGACTTGTGGAAGAGTCCTTCCTTTATCTTAAAAGAACCGCAAGGAGTCTCCATACATAGTTTGTCTCAAAATAACAAGAATGAAGTTCAAAATGTCATGGAAAGCCATCCCACAGCCAAAAGGAAACTGGAGAAACCTGACATTGTGAATGACGGAGCAAAAACAGGGAAGAAAATGTAAATTAAAGCAGATGTGGTTCTCCGATGGTAAAACTGGGCCACTGGATCAAGCAAACCTGAAGCCCTTAGCAGTCTCCTAATGAGAGGTAATAGATTGACTTATTGTTTTACCCAGTTAGGATTAGAGCTATGTGTTCCTTCCAGCTAAAACTTTCTGAGATATTTATCTTCTGCACAAGACTAAACTGTTTAAAATAAGAAATCACATTTATCTTATTTATTTCTGAAACTCAAGCACTTAAGAATCCTGCCTGGTACATGGAAAACATTTGACAAATACTGACTGACCCAATGAATAAACTGAGTATTTGTTTTCTTGACTTTGCGAAATCCTAAAAATATTTGTTTAATATAAATGAGACACCTGGTAATAATAGACCCCATTAAGATTCCAAAACACATTAGGCAACTCCTCAATTGAATTCTGACACTAAATATCATAGTTAATTAATCAGAAGTTTCTTTACTTTCTAAGGGCACACAAGGGAGAATAAGGATAATAAATGGAGTATCTACTTATATTTACCTACATTATTATTTTAAAACATCCTGGGTTACAAATTTTGATGGGATTCTTTATAGAGAAAATAGTTTTGATTTGGGGACATTCAACCTCATTTATAACCTAAGAAATGTAAATTAAAGCAGGTGTGGCACTCTTTCATCTATCAAATGGACAAGAGAATAGAAAAAGAACATTCAATATTGATAATGTAGAGAAACAGAAATATTTACATACCACTGAAAGAATGTAAACTAGGGTAGTCTTTTCAGAAAAAAAATATATGTAGATAGATATAGATGAAGGGAAAATAACTAAGTATATAGAATAATTTTTTTAATTGCTTATTTCTGAGGAGTAGGATTAGGGAATTCTGCATAAGTTATTTCAATACTGTTTGATTATAGAAAAATTAGTGTGTGTTACTGCATGCTTTAAAAAAAATAAGGGAGAGCTATCAGAAATATCTAAAGGAAAAAAAAAACAAAAAAGAAAGTAGCATGGGCATTAGAAATGGTCAGCTCTAGGTTTAAATCTATGCTGCTAAGAATCATATGATTTTCTGCAACTTACTTTCTAAATTTGAGTACTTGTTTTAAAGTACAGATAAAAATATCAAATTAAAAATACTACCCCATCAGGTTGCCTTAAAGATTAATTCATTAAGATGTAAAAGGCCTATTAGCACAATGTTGGGGACTTTTTTCCCCTTAGCTTTTTGTTGAGACAGGTTCTTTAACCATGCCCTGTTTCATGTAGTCTCCATAATAACCCTAGGTGAGTATGGAAAAAGAAAGTGTTGTTCAAATAAACCAGAGGAATCTTTACTTTTGTATTTCTCAGTAATGTGAGTACAGATGATGAAATTTTTCTTGGTTTTAGAAAACGAATAGTAAAATGGGGGGCGGGAAACAGCTCTTTAATGCTTTGACTTAGAAAATTTAAAAACACCAGGCAAAGCAGTCTAGGTTGCCAATGGTCTATGTATCCTTTAAGATTTTAATAAAAATACAAACGAATACTTTTTACACCTACACCTATAGAATTATCATACAAAGCTATGTCTCAATTGCCACTTGATAAATCCTTTCCTTCTTAGTGAAGACATCTTCTTCTTCCTTTAAACTCACCTAACATTTTACATGAATGTCTTATGTCACAAATCATAGTCTCATTTGTGTTAATTACGTATGTACAGAATTGATCTCCCTGATAAGAATGAAAGATCCTTGAGTCCAACATCTGTGCTTCATTCATTTCCTTTGTCTGATTCATTTTTAAATTCATCCTAGGTCTATCTCATTTCAAAGTCAATCAATTTTCTTTTTAACTGGACCATGAGCTCCTTCTAATGCTTTTATTCTGTTTTTAAAGATTACCAGTTTAGTTTGATATAGCTCCGTAGAGGAGGGTTTGAAGTCAAAATCTAGATGGAGAGAAGAGTCAGGTACAAATAAGTTGGAACTGAAAGAGGTTAGCAATTAAGCGTTTAGTTTCCTCAGAGATCTAAAGTTTATATAGGAGTTTTCATGTTTAAATGAGGCATAGAAAAAAACAATGTAGGTTCCGCTCTGAGAACAGAATGACTCACAAGTGTTAAGGAGCCTTCAAAATACCCCGCTGACCAGGAGTGTAGAAAACAGAAATCAGTCAGAAATGGGAAGGGGAAAATAGGTCAGCAGCATGATTTCCAAAGCACAATTGTATCACAGTGGTATTGAAGACCATCTGGCTGATGGATGGTGGCCTGTTGACACCTGAGATGATTCAGCTAATCCTGATGGCTGTGTTCCTTCCTCTCTTGCTGATCTTCAAACCACCTGTCCAAAGCTGCCTGTTTAGCCAAGGCTGCTCAAGAAGAATGATCTTTGCCCTCGAAGACCACAATTAATAGATTCCACGGTGAATTATGTTTTACAGATGAACAAAAGGAAAAAGGCAAGGCTGGTGATTACCCATTTAACACAGCCTTTACAAAAAAAACCAAAAAACAAAATACGAAACAATGAAAAATGCTACTTAATCCCCACTGAGGAGTCTTTTCTAAATTTTCAGGATGTTCTAAACTCCCTGCACTGGAATCCTCCAAAATCTACATAAAATGATAAGGCAATAATAAATTTTATTTTTATACTATTTTATTTTTTTCATATCCATTATTTGTCTATCATTTTACCCAAATAGACAGTGAGAACTTTGACAGTAGGAATTTATGTTTGAGAGTAAGCTATCGATAAAAGTTAAATTAGTCAAGGATGTTATTATGGATTGGAAAAACAACTCTGATCAGATAAATGTTCTGTAGTCTTGCTCCCTACTCTTTTCCCTCATTTACCATGACAATAGAGTATATTAGTAAATACAGCTCTTTTCCTTTTAATTTGATTTAAGATTTTACTAAGCAGAGTAAATTAAAATAACAAAAACTCCAGCAACTATACCTCTCTGATATAATTGAAAAATTTTTAATAAAAAATAAAACTTATATTGGCTTAAATTTTGTCATCCTCATAATTCCTAAACCAATGCTCTCTTCAAAAACCACAAAATGATTTATTAGTCTCATTGCTAGCCTAAATTCACAAATATTTCTTTCTGTAAAGTCATGTTTATTAGATGTAACAAACTGAATTTCTTCTACCTTCAATCATGAGCATTTTTCTAGGCTACTTGGAATTCCAGAAAGGGAGAGCACAATTAAAGATAAAATGGAAATTATGCTAACAGTGCATCCTGGGTAATCAACCTCTCCATTCTTCAGGAGACATGCTGCACCTTACTTAGTGTTCAAAAAAGCATGACTTCGTAGAAAAAGAAAAAAAAATGAAGGTTCTTGTTTCTATAACGATATTCTAAAAGACCCAGCCTGTCTTGTTCAGGAATGGAACAAATATCTTGCAACCCAAGTCCACTTGAGCTCTCAGTACTTCTTTCTTACAAGACACCACAGCGGTGGCTTCCTAATTGGGTTTCCTTCTTCAAGACATCTTTGACATTGCTATTAGACCAATTACCTGAAGTAGAGCCCTGATCAGACCGTTTCATTGTTTAAAATGCCTTCAACATTTCCAAGTGCCTAATGCATAAACGTCAAACCTGAGATTTAAATTCAAGTTCTTTCATTTGACCTCAATTTATTTTTTCAATCTATTTTCTATGACACAGTCACATACCCTTATACTCACTTTCTCCCCATCCCACTGATTTTTCTTAGTTCTGTTTGTGTTTGTGCTATTCTCACATTCTTATTCAACCATATTCATATTTTAAAATCCAATCTATTGATCAGAAATAGCTGTTCTCCTACTAGGAAATACCATTCATCTTCTGTGAACTCCTCCTAAAGCTTTATCCCTTAGGGCGCTTTGTTTTAGTAATATACATGCCATATTTCCCCCATAAGGCTGTAAGTTCTTCGAGGGTAGAGATGATGTCCAATTAATTTTTGTATGCTCTATAAAGTAGATATGTGGTAAATAGCAGAATGAATTGAATCAATAAGAAGTTAAGTATTCAACAATGAAATAAAGCATCAAGGACACAGTAGAAAATCCAAAATATGATTCCTGCCCTTTACTTATTACACAAATATTTACTAAGTAAGTACTATGTGTGAGGCACTAACAATTGCATGGTCAAGAAGATAATAAGCCTGGCCCTACAAAAGCATACAGTTTAATATGGTGCTTTTAATCCTACATTCTTAAAACATCAACCTAACAAGGGAAATACAAGTAACAGAATCCTTGATAAAACCATTTAGAAATGGCTCTTTTTCTATAAGATTCAGGTGACATCACACAAAAGACAAAGGATAATTTTTACCTTTGAAATGAATCATGAGTATTATTTAACTATGAAGAGAGTAAAGATTACTAAAGAGAATGGTATGGGATGAAGCTGGTCATAAAGATAGCATCACACATTTGAGCACTTAATATATATATTGCAGGAGCTATGCTTATTACTCTCTATGCATTATTTTATTCCTTTTGAGTCATAGAAAACTTAGAGGAGGCTCCCAAAAGCAATTCTTCAAGGAATTAGTGGTTGAGAATTAATAAAGAGGAAGCAGAAAGACAACCAGGTGGAAGAAACAATAGGGACAAAGGCCTAGGGGTGGAAAAACCAAGATGTTGGGGGTGGGGGAGGGGTGGGAATCAACAGATACATGTAGTGTCCAGGGCTTTGGTGTGCTTTAATGAGCAAAGAAGGCTGTGGAAGTAAATACAAAGCCTTAATTCCAACCTTGAAACAAAGATTTGGTCTAACAGGCAAGAGGGAGGCATTAAACATATTTAAATAAGAGGACAAATATAATAAATATTGTGAAGAAAAGAAATCCTGCATTGTAGGTAACTGTTGAAAATGGAAGATGCTGGAGGCTGGACGTTCTGCTAGAGAGCTGTAATAATGTAAGTATAATCACGTCTAATACGAGTTCTTACTGTGTGCCACGAATAATGCTAAAAATTTCATAAACATTATTCAATTCTCCCAACAAATTCATAGAATTAATTATTATTGTCAAAACCCTTGTAAATGTGAGGAAATGCAAGCTTACAGAGTATAACTGGCTCAAGTTCACTCTGCTAGTAAATGGCAGAATAAAGATTAGAACCTGGATCTGTCCAACTCTTAAGCTTATGTTCTTAATCACTGTGTCGTACAGCTGCCCCAACAATATTATAATTACCAAAAGTAAAGCAGTTGGAATGCTACCAACCCCTTATGTATGTATATAGCTGCACAGCTTATAAAATACTTTACCTACATTTAGTACTTGATCCTCATAATTACCTGTTGACACAGCAGGGAAGGCTATTAACCTGGCTTTACAGAAAGAGGCGGACTTTGAGAGGTAAAATACCTCTATCAAGGTCATACGCCCAAAAGGTTATTGGTAGAGCTAAAACAATAACTCACATCTTTAGCCTTCTTGTTCACTGATCTTTTAGCACCCTAATAGCACGCAACTGCATGAAGCAATTTTGTTTTCTGCCATATCTTTAGTGTCTAGAACAGTGCCTGACATATAATAAGAGCTCAGTAAATATTTGCTTAATAAAGGAATGACTATAAGATCTCATTGGTATTTAATAACTTCTATTTAATTATGCTGAACTAATATTGGCAGGCCCAACTTAATAATGACATGGCTATACTTAATCTATCTGGTTATGATTTAAATGGGCTGGCTTTCTCAGTAATATGTCAGATATAAATTATGCTTAAGTACTTACTAGAAACAGCTGTGGAGGGGAAAGGCATAGTGAGAGGGGCCACACAGGTGAATGGGGAGGAATGAGGAGGAATGGGGAAGTGGTCAGGGGATCAGAGCATATCTATACATTCATGTACTAACTGCAGGTAAGGTAACACTCATCATATGGTGGCAGTTATTGGAGGCCAATAGTGCAGAAAGAAAATATAAAACTCTCTCTATAACTCATTGTGATGATGCAACTGAAGTATCACATAGTTTACCCCTTTAGAGAAATATATTTATTATTTATTTAGATTTTAGATGCCTGATGTGATTTAATTATTTTTTAAAATAAAATGCAAATAATGGCACACTCAAATTTGATTTAAATATTATGATAAGACTTAAAATTTTAGACTGGCATTATTTATATTTTACATATATTATCAGTCTTATTTATTTAAAAATAAAATCAGTCCCCCAATTTTTCAGAATACAGTAAATTATATGACACCAAATTATTTTCCTGATTTATTACTGATTCTATTGAAGTATAAGTAAAATTTCTGTGGTTAGCACAATTTAAAAAATGAAAACAAGAGCTAATATTGTATAATATACTTAAAAACTGAGTTAAATATACTTAAATAGTTGAATAAATAAAATAAATAGTTCACATTTATTGAGCATTTACTTTGTGCCATGAGCTATACTAAATGCTTTATATATATTACTTCCTTTACTCTTTACAAGTCTATAAAGGTTTGGTGGTAACAACCCCAGGTACAGATATGGAAACTAATACTGAATAACACTCCTGCCTTTGGGCATATGGGTATGCTATTTTGTCTCTCTAGACCCCAGTCTCTTCTTCTGTAAAGCGGAAATAATGACACTGTCTCTCAGAGGTCCGGATGTAAGTGGGACATGAAACAATGCATCTAAGATAGTGTTTGACATAGTAGACATTTTATTCAATCATCTACTTATAAGCTGCTGCTCTTTCAGCAGGAGGCAGCAGAAACTACTCGGCTGGGTATAGACTAGAGAATATATGCAGCCGATATCAGAAGTCATTCTCAACAGAAAGAAGACAACAGAAATCAAACAGAAGCCCCAGACACAATTCTCTCAAACTCAATGTTGACACCAGCAGTATACATTTTACCCACTCTAAGACACAAAAGCTGGATCTCACAGAAGCTTTATAATTTTATGACAGGCTAGTTTTCTTGGTCATCATAAAGGTACTTTTCTTCTGCACTGAGAAAAAATACGGCAATATAAAAGTTCAGTTCCAAGGGGTTGATATTTAGATGGGAATTAACAATACTATAAAAAAAATTATTTAAAAATATTGACCCCCACACATCCAAAAAACTTATAATATGACATTTATATAAACACAAAAGAATTAGGAATTAAGTACTAATGTTTATTGAGTAATTAGCATGTGCCAGGCCCAAGAAATATATAGATATAGATATATATTTACAGATATAGCTATATATGTCTAATTTAATCTTAACCCTATGAGGAAGAAACTATTGTTACCTCCCTACAGATAAGTGCGGGTAGAAGAGTTTACTATTACTACCCAAGGTCACATATCTAATGTATAGTTGAACCAGGATTTGAACCAAAATAGTATGACTCTGGAGCCCCTCATTTTCACCACCGTGTCAACTATCTACCCTAGCTCCTAATTAGAATGAAAATACACAGTGCTGGCCAAGCCGTGGCCATTGGTAGGGAGTCAATATATATCACTACAATCTTTTCATATAGTAATTGGTTAATACAGATTAAAATTTTGAACTTGTATAGTTTTTGACTCAGTGACTATACATCGAGGAAATCAATGCTATAGAAACAAAAGTACTAGTACCAAATGGTTGATACCTGTGTGTGTGCATGTGTGTACACCTTGCATGGATGTTTATTTTGGTATTCATTTACTAGAAAAACATTGGAAGATCACCTGAATATCTGTCAATTGGAAAAAGATTATAATAGAGCATATTAATATGTGGCCATTATATTAAGCAAAAAAACAAGTTTTCTCTTTTTAATATGAAATCTATTCCAGAAGGATACATAATATATCTCTCAAACTTAACCTCTTAATTTTCACTTCCCTGCTACAGAATAGTATTCTTCAACCGACTGTAGTAAATGGTACCACTATCCAAAAATCTAGGTTTATCTATGATTCTCTTATTCCCCGCAGCTCTCATATCTAATCAATCAAGTCTGATTTAACATCCAAAACATCCGGAATCAACTCACTTTTCTTTGCTTCTAATATCAAATCCTCATCCAACCACAATTAAGTCTCACCTGGGCTTCTGCCTTCCAGCATAATACTTTTACCTTCCTGTAGTCCATTCCCTACCAAATAGGCTGTATATCAGGTCACTTCACTCCCCTGTTAAAAACCCAGTGGCCTCTACGGCACATAGAATAAACTCCAAATTTCTTCCTCTTACTCATAAAGCTCCCCTCTTCTCATCTCATATTCCCTTCCTCTCCCGTCATTACATTCCACTACTCCCTAGGCTCCCAATATGTTCCCAGACACATTCATCAAACACCCTCTGCTCATTCTCACTTGAGAGCTATTTTTGTCCCCTCTACAGAGAAAGCTCTTCCCCCTTATTTTTGCATGTCTGGCTTACCATTATTTTGAACTTGTTTAAATTTCACCTTGTCCAAGAGGCCTTCCTTAAGATCAACCAAAGTGGTCATGAGCCATATTCCCTATTTTAATTACCTTCAAGGCACTGAACACTTCTGATAATTTTGTTAGTTTGTTAATTTCATCATTACAATGTAAATAGAACCATGACAGGGAGCCTTATATGTTTTATTCACACCTATATCTCTAATATCCTAAATAGTGCCTGACACATAATATGCACTCACTGAATACTTGCTGAATGAAAAGAATGTATATTATATAATTGAATATTTACTAAAAGAGACACTATTCATATTAACTTTTTTTTTGTAAAAGTAAAGGAAAAAGTATAGAGAGATACTAAACAGTAAATACTTCTTTGGGGAGGTGGAGAAAAAAAATCAACTTTTTATTTTAATAAATCTGCATTGTTTGATTAGTTATAATAAGTATGTATTTATTTTTTAAATTAAATAAATAAATAAATAAATAAATAAATAAATAAATAAATAAATGTTAAGAGAATATAATATGCCCTCAGCTGGAGAGATATACTGATTGTCTATCTCCAGAAGCAGATCAAAGTGATAGCAACCTTGTTGTATTAGGAATTTCCCTATTAACTGATGAAACTAATTATTTAAAGATACCTGCACTCACAGGCATTAAAGTGTTTTTGAAATGATAAAGAGATATGAATCACTCATTAAAAAAGAATTTTCTAATAAATTCTGAAATGCCTACATAGGACAAATTGTATGTCCAGAAAAAATCTTAAGGGACTCTGAGGAAGGTAATACTCGTATGATTAAGTTCTAATGTGTTTGTTTAATATTGTTTTATATTGCTTTATAATCATACCTCAAACACTTTCTATTTTAATTGGGGAAATTCCCTAGTGAAAAATTCTATGAATTTGGAATACGAGATACTGATAATCAAAAATGTTAGACTTGGAAAAATGGTCATGATAAATTCACCTAATATATTCACTATAAGCTAATTAGGAGCTACCTTACCTCAATAAAAGATGGAGAACTCGATGGTAATGGAAAGGGAGTAACAGCCATCTGATTGACTGCATCTTCATTTCTGTGGATATTAAAACAGGAAGAATCAGTATACATTAAATGCTAAGTTCCTGGCTCAAATTATAATCATTACCTCAGTTTTCAGTTGAAAACACATGCGCAGCAATGTAAAATTTAAAAATATACATATAAATATATACTGGTTTCAAGCATGCAAACCTATTAGGCACAAAATGAGATGTATTACTCAATGGATACTAAGATACAATTACTAGTGACAAAGAATGATAATGCTAGGAGCTGGCCAAATCCTGTGTAGAACTTCAGGTGCTGCAGAAGATAATTTTGGAAAGGCATCAACTCTTTCAGCACTGGGGAGTATACATTTTTCAAATGAGTGTAACCTCTAGGCCCCACTAATGTCTACAGCATTTTGTTCTTTGAACTGGAAAGGTTCCCAGCCTCCTTACTTGGCTTCTAATTTTGCTCTGCCAAATGAAGGATGATGGGATGTATATGACAGTCCCCACATGGGTGGACTCTGTGAGGAGGAGTGATGGATGGGGAGAGCAGAGATCCAGACAGACAATGCTGTGTGGGTTAGTTTAATTTTAGTCCTCGTCATCCTAATTGAACCAGAGGAGGTGGGAGCTGAAACTTCATCACCAGGGTGACAAGCACAGAACAACTCCTAGTATACTGGTTCTGATTATTTGGGCGTATTTCCGCTACGTTATTAGCAAATGGTAGGCAGTGGTTCTGTGGGAAATTTATTCTTTATTCTTCTCTCATGATGCATGACCAATATAATTATATCAACATTTATGTTAAGTCTGACTTTAAGGTTTCACAATATAAACCAAGGAAGCACAAAAGCATGCTTCTTACTGGTGTGTGAAGATCTAAGACTGCTCACCCATCTCTTGAAGCGACCATTGTAAATAGGATAGCCACTATCTGACTTAGGAAGGTACTCAAAATCCCACCCTGTTTTATTTTTTACTTCTCATCATTGGAAAAATATTCATTGGTCTATTATTCTTCCTTTGGGGCTTTAATCATAGCACAGCCTTTACCTGAATGCCTTTCTTTATTAAATTTACATCCAACCCATCTTTCTCCAATGTGAGTTCAATAACCTCAACTAGGTAAATTATTCCATTAAGTTCAAAGTCTATATACTGACATCTTCCAAATTCACATAGTTAACTCAAATGCTTTTCTGAGCTTAGGATCTGCATATCCAACTCCTACTTTACATTTCCACTAGATGTCTTACAAGCGTCTCAAACCAAATAGAGCTTTGCATCCCACTCAGTCCCCAGAGGGTTCCATAGTCAATTTCCTCCCCATCTGTGTAAATGGCAATAATATCTGCCCAGATGTTCAGCCAAGAACCTGAGAGTCATTCTTGAAACCTTGAATCCCTCAACTGTATATCCAAACCATCAAGAAGTCTTGCTGATTCTACCTTCAAAATATATCTTGAATCTTTGCATGTCTTCCCAAGCTACTATAGTGCAAGCCATCATTATTTCTTACTTGAATGTAAGTGATCCTATTAACGTAAGAGTATCCACTTTACATCCACTTAATGTAAGAGCATCCTATTTGGTCTCCCTACTTATACTCCTTATCCTCTCTCCAATCCATTCCTCGCCCAGCAGAGTTACTATGGTTCTAAAACATAAAGATGAGTATATTTCTATCCCTTATTTTCCTATGGTTTCTTATTGCACTTAGGGTCAAGCCCAAAACTGTTAGGGAGGTTATAAGGCCTGGAGCAGTCTGGCCCCAGACCCCATCTCTGGCCTCCTCTTGTTCTCTTCTCACTCACTTTGCTTCATTCCAGTGACACAAGCTTCCTTTCCATTTCTCAGCTGAACCAAGATGCACCCACCCCAGGAACTTCTCTCATTCTATTCCCTTCTGCTCTGCATGCCAGTTGCCCAAATCCTCTGTCTGATTTATTCCTATTTCTTTTTCACAGCTCACCATAAATGTCACTTCCTGAAACAAGCCTTCGAGGGCCTCCATTATATGCTTACAGCATCTAACACAATGATTATAGATCTATTGCTTTTGTAATTTACCTAAATGATTTGTATGAACAGTTTCTTCAAATCTGTCTTTCCCCTGATGGTAAGAACTCCGAGGACAAGACTCATGTCCTTTCTACTCTCTATTACATCATCTTGGGCAAACACAGTGCCTGGAAAATAGTTTGTAGTTAACAGAACTATTTTTTTTTTTTTTAAATGTAATGATCACCTACTTCTATAAGGAGACAGACTTAGGAGTTTCAGTTTCAGCACTACTGCTAACTAGTTATATGATTTTGGGGAAATAACTTCTAAGAGAATCAGTTTCCTGATTTCTTAAGTAAGGAGCTTGAACTCTATGAATCCTAAGCCAATATAAATCCTTGGAGAATGAGGCAGAGTATAAATAAAAAGGTGGAGTCTAGGTGCCATATCTTGCTCTGACCTCAGATTCTTGGATTACCTAGCACATCAGCCAAACCAAAGCAAAAGGGAGAAAGAGTAAAACTATAAAGTGACAAAGAGCATGAAGAATATATCCATTTTTTTTTCTGACAGCATTACCTATGCCTTGAGCATGAATTATTACATTAAGAGATGGCTTCTGCTTTTCAGGGAGCACAATCCATTCCTTGGCAGTTTGCTCATAGAGTGAAGGAGTAGTCACTTACCTACCCCTGGGTAAGTAATAGCCTTTTCCCAGTGGTAATTCCCTTTTCTGTTCAGTTTCCTCCATCAAATAACATAATAGAGCTCAGCTCTAGCTTAGAGCTGAAAGCCAATAGGACATACATGTCTGCTCAAGATTCAAGCCCACAGGGCAGAGTATATTTCGCAGTAATTCAGCAGATGGCTTTTCATATCTATTTCAAAGGCGATCAGCATTAAAAATAAAGCTGCACATAAATTCTTATTGAGAAGTCATGATTAACTGGATCAAGTTAGCTCAAATCAGCTAACTTATCCCTTTATAATTTAATGATTTCCCTCCAATTAGTATGACTTAAATGGTCTTTAAAGTGCATATTAATTTTTTTGAATCTCAAAGAACAGAAAACCTACAATTATTCTCAATGGAGAGAAAAAAGCTGCTATAAGAAGTTACAGTTCATGATCCTTTATAATCTACTTACTAGTGAGTGTTCACATTCCTCAGCATCAAACTAGGGTAGACCTGACATGGCAGCAATTTTAAAGAGAAAGAAGTAGGAAGAGGAAGACCAAAAAAAAGAAAGCATTTACACTCCAAACAAACAGTTAACCTGAGTGACTTCTGGGGACCCTCTGGCTCCTCATATTCTATGAAGGAATGGAATCTGTTTCCTTTATAATTAACTTTTTCTTTTCAATATAATTAACAAGATTTTAAGGCCCTAGTACCCTGTGAAGGACACAATCAGGAAATGTAATTGTTGGTGTTTTTATAATTATCTTTAATGGCTGTTGGGAGAGAGATAATGGAGTTCTACCATAGATAACAGTGATGACAGTTTTTCAGCATAAGGAACCCTGTAAGAATACGTTCTTAGAGTTGTACTTGCCATGCTCTATTACATTTATTTTATTTGGTTGTTTTTTCTCCTTCTCTAAACACGGAGATGGAATCTTATTTCTTTGTATCCCTGGCTTATAGCAGGGTACCTGGCAGATAGTAGGTATATTATAAATGTCTGTCGAAGGAAAGTGATCTTAACAAGGCAGGGAAAAGACATGAAAACGAAACTACTAAAACTATGCCCTTGCTTTCGAGGTTGCTTGAATGAATTAATGGCAATGTGCTACTTGTACTCAACCAGTTGTCAGTATTTACCACATTAATAGACATTTCTTGGGCTGGTAATTCCTGGATGGGCTACATTAGCAGTGTCTATACTGGATAACACTGACAGCCTGCTTCAACCTCAGAGAATGTAGGAGGCAGATACAGATACCTGCCTCAGTCTGGGCCAATAGATTCTCTCTACCAAAGACTCAAGATTTAGAAGAGACACAAAGAGATCAGGAGTATAGTATCTAGATAATACCAAGGATAAACAGGGGTTAAGAATTCCCTTCTGCTAACATCCTTCTCTTCAGATTCTTAGTTGTATAGCTGCTTCTTAAGAGTTCACAAGATATCCCTGTTTCTCACAATACATTCTCCTTTTTAATTTAAGCTGGCTAGAGTTTACTTTAATTGGTCAAAACTTAACAAGATAGCTCTGATTTTATTTTGGAGATATATATATATATATATATTTGTTTACATTTTAAACAAATATTTAAACTGTGGATGCAAAGATGAATAAAATGTGATTCCTGCCTTTGATGACATTAGGAATTAATGAAAAACACAGCTAAGAAAACAGACAATTGCAACACTGTAATTACTGTCTAGGGACTGTCAATTTAGTTTTTTTCCAAAAGGATCCTAGGAACACTTTCCAATTCAGTTTTTTGTTTGTAAAATTTATTTACATTTATGATAAACATACTTTCTGGATCCTGATTTTAATTCTATTTTATTATAAAAATACATTCATATTGGTAAAAATCAAGTAATGTGTGTTGGGCAGAATTCTAAGAAGGCTTCTAAGATTCTAGTCCCCATGGTTTATAGACTGTGAATGGGATGAATTTCACTTCCATGATTAGGTTAGATTATACAGCACAGATGACTTTAAGATAAAGTGAGATTATCAAGTTGGGCTTGACCTATCTGGAAATTTCACTTCTCAGAGCCTCAGGGTGCTGATATCCTAAATTCGTAGGTTGACTTACAGGAATTTAAGGAATGCCTGGGGTCAGAGATAAGAAGTCATAGATTAGAAGCACCATTGTTTCCTTGAAGATGGAAGGGGTCCGTTGGCAAAGAATGTGAATGGCCTCTAGGAGCTATTGGCTCTCAATTAAGAGCCAACAAAGAAATAGAAATTTCAACAAAAATGAGCCTGGAAGTGGTTCTTCCCCAAAAGCTCCAGCTGAGAACTCAGCCTGGCTAACACCTTGATTTCTGCCTTGTGATACCCTGAGCAGAGAATCCAGTCACTCTGTGCCAGACTTCTGAGCTACAGAACTATGGGCTAATAAATGAGTACTGCTTTAAGCTATTAATTTTGTGGTAGTTTGTCATACAGCAAGAGAAAACTAATATACAAGTTTTTGATTTGGAAGACATGGTCACCAGAAATATAACGTTTGAGTTCTTACCCTGTGCCACTGTTCTAAATGATTTTCATACAGTAATTCACTTAACCTTCATAACAACTCTCTATAGTACTTAAAATTATTTTCTTCATTTTATGCAAGGAGTAAGAAACCTGACTAAAGTCAGCAAACTAATAAATAGCAGAGCTGAGACTGAAATCCAGCAGTTTGGTTTCAAAATCTACTTTTTTAACTGTTATACTATAGTGTTTCCCATTTTAATGACCTGTCCCAGAGCCACAAATATCTTCTTCTCTCATATACCCAAGCTAATATTCCCAGATCCACATTCGGGAAAAGTTTTAGTGGGCCATAATTTACTCTTAAAGCTATTTCATACTTTTTCTTAGGATACAGATGCATGCGAGGTTCTAAGCTTGCTCACTCTAACTCTATCAACTTTTCAAATTTAAGTGCTGGGTGTCATACCTACATTACCCACCCTATATATAGATGTAATGACTACAAAAGGCTTTAAAATAGTCACCGCGTTTGGTAGTGTAGGTAGAGTGGTAAATAGCACAATGGAGTGTAATCCCTCAGTACTCTTTTGTGATAGTTATTAGGGCTGTTCATAAACCCTTTGGATTGTATTTTTCTTCGCCTTTAAAATTGAACCAGTACTTGATTGACTATATTTCCTTTTACTGCCTTGGTGATCATGGAAACACATGTTAAGATGGAATCTCTGTTGCCTGGATACCTGAATGACTATGGTGAGTAGGACCTCTTGCCAAGCTCTGATGAACATTTAACATGAGAAAGAAATAAACCTTCATTATTTTGAGTCATTGAGATTTGGGGCTGTTAGTTACTAAAGCTTAACTGAGTCTATGCTGCCTCAAAAATACTCTAAGTTTATTCTATAATATTTTTTTTAAAGTCATGCTTATACCTTACTCAGAATTGCTAAACCTGGAAACAATCCAAATGTCCATCCTTAGGAGAGCAGATCAACAAGTTATAGTATATTCATAGATTGGACTATTACTTAATAATTAAGGAACAAAAGTATTGGTAAAGATAACATAGATCTCAAAAAATTATGTAAAATGAAAGAAATCAGACAAAATAATAAATATTGTTTGATTCTATTTACAAGAAATTCAAGAATAGTGAAAACTATCTCTATGGTGACAGAAATCAGGAAGTGTTTGCTTTGGGGGAAGGGATTGACCAGAAATGAGCACCAACAAACTTTCTGGGGTGAATGAATGTTCTATGTTTTTGTTTTGGGTGATAGTCATACAGATATATGTTCCATATTATCAAAACTCAACAACTGAACACTTAACGATCTACTGCATTAAATATAAATTATTAAAAAATAAAATAAAATAATTTTAAAATAAATTCATGATTATATATTGTGTAAGACTACAATGCACCATTCTGGAAAGAAATCTAGACCTAAGCAGACCTAGGCAAAAATACAGTTCTATCTATAGTTTTATCAGGAAGATGTAAGCAAGTTATTAAACAACTTTTAAAAATGTTAATCTATAAAATTGGGATAATATCTTCTAATAGAGTTTTTGTGACATAATGTCAATGTCAGGCCACTAAAGCATAATAACAATACCTAACATTTAATGTTTTATGATTTTAGGATGTTCAGTTCAGATGCTTAAATTTCCAGGTTGCTAAATCTTTTATTACTGTTAATTCATTCAACCATCAACCCTTATGCACAAAGAAAAAAATCACCAAGTCTAATGGTTTCATTCTAACCACTTCATCCTTTTTTGCCTTTTCTTCCAGTCCCCTAGTTCCTGTTCAAATTCATGTACTTTTCACATTGTCTGGACTATGACAACAGTATCCCTAGTGGTTTCCTAGTTCTGTTTTCTCTGTGTCTCTATCCACCCAAATTGCTCTTCTCTTAACTGTGAACCACTTGGTAGCATTCCTAGCAACTAAACCTGAAAATGTAATCTCAATAACGGAACATCACAGAATTCCCCCTCCTTTGTTGTTTGTTTTGCCTGATGTATTGTTATTTATTTGCATGTCTTGGAGAGCTTCTTAACTCTATGGTCGTATACAGCATCTAACACACAGTAGGTACTCAATAAATGCTTAAATTAAATTCATTCATGCAGTTTGGACTCAGTTATTTCCTATGTAAGATTACCAAGGTAGCACTCCTCCTACAGTAATCTCTCCTCTGAAATTCTAAACTTACATGACTTTTCTCAGCACTTTCATTTTATTCTTCTAAGAATACTTCACTACATTCTTGGTATCATGTACATGTCATATAGAGGAATTTGTTGATAAAACCCTATATGTTATTCCTTAACCATCACAGTTGTAAACATAATTCAAACCATAACTAAAATTCAAATTATAATAAGAGATTTCATTAGCATGTTATTTCAAACATCAATCCAACAACCATTAACTAATTTTGTAGAATAAATATGGAATATTCTTTCTAATACAAACTCTGAAAGAACATTACAAATTGTAGTCAAAAAGATTAGTGTACTATGAGGAGAACATACTTATCCTTTAAGAAAGCACAATGAGCCTATGACAACACTTTTTGAATGAGGAAACAAATAGAAATCTGATATAATGGGTGATGTGTGTGTGTGTGTGTGTGTGTGTGTGTGTGTGTGTGTGTGTTTGTAGAATGCCAAAATTTATCATTTATCAGAGACTGAGTTACCTCCAAGAAGCATTTCTATTTCTTTTAAAAACGAAAGTGGGTTCCAACTTACAATCCATAGAGAATATCAAGGGATCTCATATAGGCCAAACAAACTTGAAAAAGTCTCACCACCATTCCTGGTTTCAAAATTTATTACAGAGCTAAAATAATCAAACAGTGTGGTACTGGCATAAAGGTAGATATATAGACTAATGCAATAGAGAGTCCTGAAATAACCCTCACATATATGATCAGCTGGTTTTTAACAAGGGTGTCAAGACCATTCAATGGGGGAAAGGCTCATCTTTTCAACAAATGGTGCTTGGAAAACTGGATATCCACGTGTAAAAGAATGATGTTGGATCTTTCCCTTACGCTATATACAAAAACTAACTCAAAACTACAAAACTCTTAAAACACATGGGGAAAGCTTCATTATATTAGATTTGGCAATAATTTCTTGGGTATGACATTGAAAGTATAAGCAACAGCAACAAAAAATAGATAAATCAATCTACACCAAAATGAAAAACTTCTGTGTATCAAAGGACACAATTAATGGAGTGAAAAGGTAACCTATGGAATGGGAGAAAATATTTGCAAATCACGTAACTGATAACGGGTAAATATCCAGAATATTAAAGCATTTCTACAACCCAAGAACAACAAAATAAACAACCTGATTAAAAAATAGGCAAAGGACTTAAAAAGACATTTCTCTAAAGAAGATATACAAATGGCCAATCCACATACAAAAAGATGCTCAATGTCACTAATCATCAGAGACATACAAATAAAAACTACCATAAGATATCACTTCACACCCATTAGAATGGCTACCAAAACAAACAAACAAACAAATAAAATAAAAAGGCAACCCCAATTCCCCACCCCCAGAAAATAACAAGTGTTGGTGAGATTATGAAGAAACTGGAACCTTTGTCCACCGTTGGTAATAATGGAATATGGTGCAGCCACTATGAAAAACAGTCTGATGGTTTCTCAAAGAATTAAAAACAGAATTACCATAAGATTCGGCAATTTCACTTCTCAGAATATATTCAAAAGAATTGAGAGTAGGATCTCAAAGAAACATTCGTATACTCAAGTTCATAGCAGTATTACTCACAATAGTCAAAAGATAGAAGGAATCCAAGTGTTCCTCACCAGATGAATGGATAAACAAATGTGGTGCATACATACAATGGAATATTATTCAACCTTATAAAGGAAGGAAATTCTGACACATGCTACAACATGGATGAACCCTGAAAACATGGTAGTGAAATAAGCTAGTAACAAAAGAACAAATGCTATATGACGCCACTTTCATGAGGTACCTAGTATAGTTAAATTCAAAGATAGAAAGTAGAATGGTAGTTACCAAGAGCTGGGGGGAGGGGAGAATGGGAAGTTATTTTTTAATAGATATAGTTTCAATTTTGCATCAAGATGTAAAGAGTTCTGGAGATGGATGGTGGTGATGGCTATAAACAATGTGAATATACCTAATGCCACTGAACTGTACACTTAAAATGGTTAAGATGGTAGTTTTATGCTATGCATATTTCACCACAGTTTTAAAAAAATTAACTAAGCAAGACAAAAAATGTACATGTGCAATTAGAATATATTTGAATTATGTAGACTATCACTTATAATCATTGTTTTCAGGACTGCTCTGGTCTTGCCACTTGCAAGTTCACTTTCATGAAACCCACAGGATATTATTTTATGCCAACAAAATGCCTGAATTCAGTCTGGATTGCTGAGTAAGATAATTTAATTTCTTTGCAATCTGTTCTAAAATGATTACAACTACAATCTAGTGCCTAGCACATCATTTAGGTACACATGCAGAAAAGCAGAATAAATGAGGAACATACGAATATAACTAAACAGGCCTAGATATTATTTCCTGACTGTATTAAATATAGTGATGTGAGATATGTGAGGACAGAAAAAAAATTCAACCCTACTTTTTCTCCATTAATTGAAACATGACAATGACTTAACATTTAGTCAGGAAACCTTCATGTAAATGAACCAGAAATAACATATAAGACAAAGCAAATCATTATATCTCAATGAGAGCAAAATTCCTTTCTGAAAAGATTCCACAAGATATTTCTAACCATACAAACAGACTGAATATATTATTTCCAATTTCCAGTTGGAAGAAATCACCAAAATAGCTGGATATGCTGAATCTGAAATAAATATCCAATGAAAGTGGAATTATGGACTCTATTTACTTGACATTCCAAACGACGTCAATCACTAATGAGGGCTGCTGGGAGGTACTAAGCATGCAGACCCACCCACATCTTACAAAGGTGGCCCCAGGCAAGTTCCAAATAATTGCCAGTTGTGCAGAGGAAAAGGTGGCTCATAAAATATTTGCCTGTGCAGACTGGTGGAAAGGTTCATGTGGGGAGCTTAGGACTAGATGGGATGCATGACTTGGCCTAATAAGTTTCCCATAAAGATTCTTTCTAAAAGGTAGGGTGGCAGATACTCTGTGCCATTCCCTTCTTTATCCTGGCTGGCATAGTTCATATATTGTTTAGATATCCATTCTTCACCATAAGGCCATATCCTGCAAAAAGTGACACCCGCCCCCCCCGCCCCCCGCCGCCCCCATGTCCACTCCCAGGTATAAATCCAGGGTAAATCCTGCCTGATTCTCCTGAGATAATGATGGCAATCTTATTTCAAGAGCCAGTGAATTGGTTTATCATTCATGTCATAGTAGAGATCCTGCTAAAAATGTCTGAAGGATGAAAACTTCTCAGGATCAACGCCAAAAGCCCACACATGACAAGAAAATGTGCAGAGAGAGCAAATATCTTACTCAGGATGCTCATGATCTGTTTAGGTAGCTCCACTTTTATCACCCATCCTATTCATTAGGATTTTTTGCCAGCAAGCAATAGAAATGAATTTGGGCCAACTTAAACAAAAGAGAATGTATTAGAGGGATATTGGGATCTCACAAAACACAGGTAGGCTATATATCAGACTTGGAACAGATAGGAACTAAGAAACCACCACAGGACAAGGGAGCAGGAAGTGGAATAATATCATAGCAGGAACCTATGATCAAGGCCCTGTGCCTCTATGAATAAATGTCATCCATATAAAGTCACTCACATTACTTGCTTTCTATTCTAAACCTAAGGTATCATATTGCCCAAGCTTAGGTCACATGACTACCCACTAGACACACCTCAGCAATGAGAGAAAGTTCTGGGTCCATTAGAGAGAGATAGGTATCTAGGTTTACTGTTTTTACCGTTTCACCATACTACACACATTGTGTGCGTGTGTGGTATGTGTATGTTTATGTTTCAGAGGAGGGGTCTACCAAAGGAAACAGGCATTCTACAGGGAAAGGAGTATAAATATTGACCAGCAAAAAAGAAAAGAAATGCCCATATCATCCCTGTGACCAGCATAATTTTAGGTGTTTCTGAGTGTTATGAGAAGTGAAACAAACATAGTTATAATTTCTACCATCTGGTACTATGTTAAGGAATGGGAATAGCAAAAGAAAAAAATTACCAATTCTATTCCTGGAAAAATAAAAGTGGATTTTCAAAGACATTTTACAAGTCATACAAGAAAGATGGGCTCGTTATTTGGTAGCATCACTTTACCTAATTCACTGAATTCACCTAATTCATAAAGGACTCTGTAAAATTTTTAGTTATTTCAGACTACCTAACTACAACCACCTTCGAAAGAGGAAAATTTACAGTTACTGTGGCTATTCAAAAGAATATGCCATAGGCTTTCAAGATGATTCCAGAAATGTATGACTTTATGGAAAATGTACAACTTCCCAAGGTTACTATAGTATGTCAAAGGGAACAATGATTCTTATTTGGATGTATAAATTCTAGACTTTGACAAAAGAGCAAAATACAAAATACTCCAACTCACCTTGTTCTTTCTTTAACTAAAAGGCTTACAAATTCTACTTATGAATATAAAATAATCAATATTACTATTTAAAACAGATAGTACAGGAAACAAGTACTGAAGAAACTAAGCAAAAGTCAGCATTTCAGAACATATGAGAGACTTGTATGGGTCTACCATATGGTCTGATTAAACAGAGAAACAGAAGAGCTTTGAAATTGCAGGAGTGTTTCTACTTCTTTCCTCCCTGTGATTCCCAATAAAGTTCAGTGCTAATGACAGGCCTTTTCCTTAAAACTTCTTGTCCTATATCCATCCATGAATGATATTTTATGTGTACATTAAAGGGGGAATTGCATTCTTTAATGGTTTATGAGAGTCAGAAAGATGGTTCCTCATAGTATTTAAAACAAATGACATAAAGAGCTGTACTCATCCAATGGTACTTTCTTAAAGAAGGATTGTTTTTCTCCTAGGAGTGAATGTTCAGGTAAACTGAGCATAACATCCAATTCTGAAAACCTACAGATTTCTATACACACTATATGACTTTGCTTATTTATCCTTCAGGTCTGAGCTTAAGCATCTTTCTCTGTGACAACTTCCCTTAGGCTCCAAAGATTAGGTTAGGTTTGTCTCCTATATGTCCCTACTGTATCAGAGCACTTACATCACTGAATGAGGTATCAGGTTGTTTACACTCTGCCTCCTTCTTTAGGGCAGAGATTGTGTCACTGACTCCACAGCACCAGCACAAGTAGGCACTCAGTGAATACTTGATGAATAAATGCATGAATAGATTTTGATGAAAGTAAAACTCATAATTGTGCCCACCACCTTTCCCCCTCATATTGATCAAAACAAGGTATTAAGAGTCAAGAGCACAATAAGGACTTTAAAAACAGGTATTCAATTTGCTTCTTCACATGTACTTCTCCTAGAGAGGACTATGACATTCACATTCATTTCAAGTCAATATCATCTTTTAGGGACGTGGCCAGAGAATGACGGGCCACACTATATTTTTAATTACAAAACAAGACATATGTTCAATCGATACAGTAAGGTGGATCCCATGGTGAGTCCAGTTTTACTCAGTAGGGCTTGACAGCTAGCACTAAATCTTGCCAAGGGTTCCAGTTTCATTTGGCTTCCTTTAGCCCCAGGAGTTTTTACACAGTACACGTAATTAAGTAATGGAGAGTGAGTTGTTATACATGACATTTAATTTTCGATAGTGGGGGAAGGTACGACAAGAGCTGCAGGCAAGATCATTAATCTCCTTGGATCCCTGTACTGCCAAATATAGTAATTCCTTCTTCATTGTATTAATATAGCTCTCTTCCTGTACTTAAATTGGAGTGCTTGTGTAGAGGGGATAACGTTAAATAGGAAAACCCATAGAATCGAATGTGTGGTACACAGTAATAACCCAGATTGTAATATACCTCTAGGTGATCCAGAGTAAAATTAGTGTATCAAAGTCCATATGTGGCTCACAGCAAATTTACATGATTATACGACTGTTGAAAATCTAATGATGTAGGAAAAAAATGGGGGCGGGGGAATGATATGTAAGTCATGTATACATAGCAAAAACTTACAAATTTTCACTAATGACTCACAGACCCTTTGTGAATTACAGATCAATCAGTATATGAATAAATACAAGTGTTAAAAAGAAGATGACAAGGAACTGATCATACGAATGTACACTCACTATACTAAAGGCCTAAGTTAATTAAAATGTTGCCTGCAGCATATTTTAACAGTTTTCTGTAATTACTGCTAATCATACTCCCAAATATGCAGCCAGTTCCCATTTTTATCTCAATTGTCAATAAATTTGAAAAGGAGTTCCCAAGGTATAAAAGCCAAACCTTTCTATGCAATGGAAATGTACAGAGAATCAATAATTTCAGCTAAGGAAGAAAATATTGCCAAATAGAAACACTAACTGTAAAAAAAATACAACTTATAAAAATCAGTTTTTAAAGTAACATTACATAATACAGTGCAAGCTATATGGTTAAAGAAAGGTATAATTACATGTCACACCAAAATGACTTAAGTGTTAACTTTCTGAAACTTGATAACCAACGATATTTAATTGCTTCAGGATTTGGTTCCAAAAAGGCAAAATTAGGGTTCTTGTAACAACAGTCTGAAAGAGATATAATATATAGGCAGAAGTCGAAAGATGTACCTAAATGATTATTGAACTAGGCAATCAGATTGAAGGCGATAGGAGGATAGCTGGACAGTGCCTAAAATACACTGGTTACCAGACATGAATAGGACTCCAGTCTTCAACCACGCCTACACCGGTGATGTGCGCAGCTGATGAACAATATTTTCTTCTTTGATTTCCTTATGTGCTTTAAATTCTGACACTATTTGATATTACTCACCTCAGTAAAAACCTATTATAACATATTTTATTGTCGTGGGGATTAATTCATGTTAACTGATTTCTCTTTATACATTCCTCAATTAAGAAGTATTCTACTCCTTATTAGAATACTAGGTTACCATTTAAAAAAAAAAGGGAGAAGAAGCTGCTGACAGAGAACTAAAAGAGATGTTTTAGGCACGTGCCCATATCTCTTATTCTAACATTTACCAGAAATGGTTTTACATAATGTCTGTAGTTACCTCTTCTAGTGCTTACTATCATGTTAATTAAAGCATTCTTAAACTGTAAATGTGCTTCGCTTTAAAAAATATTCAAGATTCTGAAATTAGATAAAGCATACATGAAGGAATAATTCTTTTTCCTCCTCTTTCCTTCACCAAGACTTCTTCTTTTTTTCTTTTACCTTCTTCCTTCCTTTTACCACCCTTTCCTGATATCATCATCATGATCATCTTCTTCATCACTATAGCAATGAACATTGTTGAGTCCATCTTGCCAGGCAATTTATATGTATTAATACATTAGACAATTATAAGATAACCACAGTGTCCTCATTTTATAGAAAACTGACCAGGTGCACAGAGCCAGAGTATTAAAACTAGATTCAGATCTAGCAAGGTGAATCCAGGATTGCTTTTTTAAATCACTTTATAGTTCAGCTTTGCTTTAGAAAAGAATCCATCACTTTAGCTAAAATGAATAGTTCCTTCCCTATAGAAACCGAAGCATTAATTAATAAAATGTTGGCATATAGGTTCCCAAAGTTATCGACTGAAGCAAACAAAAGGCTGTCAACAATGCATACATATCTCTCAATTCAATTTAAGCTCATTTTCCTTTACAGTCTAAAAGTGGACAACAGATTGTTCAGAATTACATCTTTTCTCTCTCTATAAAAGATTAAAAAAAAATCTTCCTAACTTAGATTATTTGGGAAAGGAGTGAGGAAAGGGACTAAAGCATGAGTAATTTTATAAAATAATGCATTATATATGTATATGTATTTTTATATCCACAAAATGAGTCAAACTAATTTACTATGATTGTTGACTTTGGAAAATAGATAATCTAGAATTGCTTAGTAGGAGCTGAAAAAAAATGTATTCGATAAAGTTTTCTGAATGTCCACCATATACCAGGCATTATAATTTAATGACCGTGCAAGAAATGTTCATAATTAAATTACATATTTTGAACGTACATCAATACTTTTAAATTGCTTAAAATCACTTCCCATAAATAAGTATTTAGCAGCAGGCTCAATCATCCTTACACCATTAATTTACTGAACAAATTCTTTCCTTGATTCTGATCCCTTCTGAACAATCAAGAATGAAATCATCAGAAACAATTAATGGGGCTTTATTACTATTATTAAAATTCTACTCAGTTTTCTCTTCTGTATTCTAAATAAATTCAAATCATTTAACCTTTTTCTCGAAGGAGGGTTCTATTTCTGAATTACTTAATTGCATTAAATGATTTCATTTTGATCCCATTCAATTTTCTTTTGTTCTCTTTAAAATGGGATGACCCAGTATAGGTAATAAAAGCCCCACAAATGCTGAAGAGGTAACAGTAACGTTGATAAGAGCACTTGCTACAGTCGCCACCACGGTCTGAGCAATTATGTACAGACACTGTTGAGAGTTATGTAAGTCTTCTCATGTAACCCTCACACAACTTTATACAATGTTTTCAAGCCTAAATGGCTTGAACTCTGCTTATATGGACTTCTCTTGATAGACATCTTAAACTCTTGAGTGGTGGGCCTTTCCTCAAGTCTGTTCATGTTTTCATTATCCAAGTCTAATTTTGTAACCTCTGGTTACAAGAAGAGCAAAGAAACCCAAAAAAGACATTGGTGCCAACAAAGGATTTCAAAGTGAGTAAGCCAGAGGAGGTTGTCAACACACAAAGACAGGAAGGAGGAAGGTTTCAACTCTTGGACACAAGAGTGAAAAACCAGGAGACCAGAAAGTGCTACCGCATGGAAGAAAATGTCACCAATGTAGGATTTCTTTAGGAGCAAAGTAGCAATACTCCGCAAGGCTAAAGTGACGTATGAAAAGGAAGATTTCATTAATGTCTGTGTCTGGGAATAAAACTGCCCCCTTTATCCTAGGGGCCCCCTGGGATTGGATAAGTCTTACAGACAGGTTACTAAAGAGAAGGGGGAATAATAATAATAATCAACATCATAAAATACCAGTTAACACTCTTTTAGCTTTTACTCTATGCTAGACACTGTATCGAACATTTTAACTTTTTGAAATAACACAATGAGGTAGGTGCTTTATTATCCTTATTTTACACGTAATAACTGAGACACAGAAAGAAGAGAAACTGAGCAACAGTTAACACACAGGGTTAATTATATTACCTAAAAGTAATTCAGGTTTACCTGTCATTTCAGTCCAATAACAGGGAATCAAACCTCATTCCATTGCTGATGAGGCAATGATGGCTATCACCAATGAAGATTCCCACTTTTGACTCACTTATGCCAAAAGGGCTCAGTGAGCTAGAAGGCGAGGTACAGGTAAATGTGGAACCCCAAACACACCACATGACTCGAGACAGCAGAGCTCATATTTCCTTCCCTCTGGATTTCTCACCGGCACTCTCAACGGAAAGCTCCTAAAATTTTCCTGAGTTCTGTTTTCCTGACTATTCTTTGATGAAGACATAAATGAGTAAGCAAACGTACTAAATGATGGTTACAGAAGAACGAGAAGCTAGAAAGCTCTATTATATTTACGGGAGGATAATGAGATCCAGGAAGAAAAGAATTTTTAAAAATTGAAATACAAATATTAGCCTCAACTACATACTATCAAGTGAAACATATAAAACAAGAAAGTTCCATAATCGAAACAATCTATACTTTTCTTAAAGTGACAGTTACAAAAGAGAACTGTATTTTTAGAATACAGTGATTTTGTTAGGCAAACCAAAGATAAAGTAGTTTTACATAAACAGTGACATCTCCAGAAGAGACCTTAGATTTTGGAAAACCAGATCTGTCTTACCTGATAAAAACAAGCTTGACCTTTGATGGGGCAGTCTTGATAATGGCAGATGCATTTTGGTGACTTCTTCCATACAGGATCTGATTGTTAATCTGTTTGGGAAGAAATAAAATGCACTCAAAATGTAATATGTATATTTTGTACTATACACACACACACACACACGTATACACACATATATATACACATACATATTTATATGTATATATATATTTACACATGTATACAAGATATATGTATATACTTGAAATTAAACAATAAAGTCCATTCATTTTTAAGTGGCTACATGTAGGGCTCTTTAATGCTAAAAACCTTAATATTCTTTGTAGCACAGATTCAAAAACCAATTCTAAACAGCTATTAAAATCTCTTAATTTCAGTTTTGAATGCAGTTAAATTTCAAGAGAGAAGTAGCTGAACTAGATGCAAAAACTTTATGATATATATTTCATTTCCTACAGCTTTTCCAGATTCCCAAAAAACGTAGAAAACAGATGGAACTGTGGTATTCATCAGTGCTCTGGACAGCCCATTAAATATGATTCTGTAAATGTGTCAAAGTTATTATAAAGCATAAATTATGTTATTCCAGAGGAGGTAAACATTATATCCACATCTTAAGTCAAATTTTAGATCAATTGCACAGAAACATTTTACTGTCCATAAAAAATAAGCAATCTGCTCTCATCCAAGATGTGGTAGGATTTTTAACTTGATTAATTTCAACTAAACATGATATGAAAACATATTCTAAATTTTTTACTCCAGATTTTCCCACTGATAAACTATATGATAGTCATAATCAACTTTTTATTTTATTTCACTCAATTGATAATAGCTTACACAGTTTTGGCTTTTATTCATTTGCCTACTTAATAAGTAGTTAATGATAGTAGTTGCTATCTCTATGTAACTGAGACCTTGATAATTTCTACTATTAAAGGGATGTGTAGTACACTGTATAACGAATAGTAAAATGGGACATATGCTTTTTTTTGTAATTAACATCTAATTTGTCCTTGATGAAATTTTGCATTTGAAGACACAACCTGAAAAAGGTACATTTTTCTCATAACAGTTGTAATAAGAAAGTATATGGAAATGAATACTTCAAAAGATGAAATGAAAACATTTTTCACTGTCTAAAATGAAGCACCTCCATCACCTTGAAGTGGTAAAGCTGGGATTCAAATCAAAGGCTGCTGCCAAGAATGAACTCAAACTACCTCCTCACAATGCCTCTCATTCTATCAGTTTTTGTTTTTCACCAAGATAATCAATCTCTCAGAAATCTATTGATCGCCACACTGTCATTTCTCTGAGTCTCAGTTTCCTCTTCTTTAAAAGGAATCTAAGCATCTACTTCATAAAATTATTGTGAGAATATAATGAGATTATGTTTTAAAATTTTATTTATAATAATGCTTGATGAAGGATTTTTATATTTTATATATTCCAAACTACTAATGTTTTCTGTGAAGGTTTCTACCTTTTTAATACAATGTATTTAAAAATGTGCTCACCCTTTGTATGAATCTTCAATGGTGGATACCTGCCATTATACATTTGTCCAGATTTATAGAATGTACAAGAGCAAGAATAAACCGTGATGTAAACTATGGACTTGGATGATAATGACATGTCAGTGCAGGCTCATCAATTGCAACAAACATTACTCTGGACAGTGATATTGATAATGAGGGAGGCTATGCATGGGTGGAAATAGGGTATGTGGGAAATCTCTATCTCCCTCTCAATTTTGCTCCTCTAAAAAAATAAAATATATATTTTTAAAGGATCCACCCTCTAGATTTTATATTTTCTCCTAATACTTTCAGGTTGTTTTCTTAATTTTTTTTTTATTTTTTATATTTACATCTTCTTACCTAACTCAGCTATAAGGGATATGGTTCGATAAGTCATATAGTCATTAAGAGTAATGTGAAAAACCATACTTAGTGACATAGGAAATGTCGAAAATGTATTGTGGCAAAACCTAAATAAACAATAGTATGTCCAGCATGATTACTTTTTTTCAGTAACCAAATTTTTCAATCTCTTTAAATTTACAATGAACTACAAATAAAGATCATAATTTAAAAATGAGATAATGTGCGGAGTACTCGATTCAATGCCTGGCATTCAGGTAATTATCTGCGAATGTCTTCCCCACTGTACCTGGACTCTTCTTTCAGAAAGCCTTTCATAAATCTCGAACTATCGAACCTTGCAGTTTGAATTTTATTGCATTCGGTTTAAAAAAATGTTACCTTATTGCACTTATACCCCATCCAACATGGTGAAATCAACCGCTGTTCAGTGGAAAGCACCAGGCAGGCACATAATGTTTATTGCACTGAGCTAAACTCTGAGGGCAGGAACCGGTGTCCTCCTCTTGGTATTCCCCAGCTTGTCATGGATAGTTTGCATACAGTGACACTGGACGAGGATGGACTAAACCACAGAGCCCTGAATAGAAGTGGCACTTCCATTAATCAACTGTTAATACCCTTTCTCTGAGGTAGGCTCCAGCGTTCAATGTGATTGAGGTTAAAAAAAAAAAAAATGTTTTCCTTTTCTAATTCACAAAAATTTGAGCATATAAAAAACTTGAGCTGTTTCATGTTTATGGCTAGGTCTGCTTTTTAGCTGTGATCCTCCATTTTGATAGAATAGAATACATGGTACTATGATTTTAAGAGAGAAAAATTACAGCCCAAATGAAGAAAGCAGGTCATTAATTTTCATTTACCTAAATCTACAGTTACGTTTTTCATGGTGCAGTTTCTGAATGTTGAGAGGGTCTGGCAGTAGAATGGTAAAGCATCTTGCTTGTGTTTTTTCCAGTGCCAACAACTGTGGTGTTTACTGCTAAGGCAGCTGTTCCCTGCCAATGTTCAGAGGCCTCTGGAGAAACTCTGCTATTCAATGGTAAACTGGGAACAAGAACAAGAAACTCAAGATAGAGTGAAACCTGGTTTCACTGGATTAAATCTAAAAGGAAAATGCAGATCTCTGGATTAAAAAATTCAAGACGAAAACCTCTTTTTTGGCCTCATAAATGACACATCTGCAGCCTGAGTTTCAGGAGAGGAATATCTCTTTTGTGTTTTTTTAGATTTTCTTTAACGCAAAACAATATCACTATTTAAATAAAAGGTATATACAGCTTGCAACTACCAGAGAAATTTTTGTATTTCTTCATCACTAAAGGAAACACACTCCAGAGAAAATTCAGTAAGTAATTAGAAAGAATCTGATGTGTTTTATGTATAATTAACTTTAGACTGTCACTTATTCTATTTCTGAGAAGCTGCTGTTTCTGAGGGCACTATTCTTTAAACAACAGATGTAGGACATCTTCTAAGTATAGCATAGGGAAAAAAGTATTCTACATTGCCTGGAAGTCTTTTGGGTTAATGCTAATTAATAACAGCGAGTGCTTACTCTGTGCCAAACACTATGCTAAACTCTTTAGGCACAGTATCTCATTTAAATATCAGAACAACTGGGATATTATGTACTTTCACCAAATAATGAAACTGCAACTCCAGGAGCTTGAGTAATTTGCCCAAGGAGATTTAGCCATTAGGTTAAAAACCTATAATCCTAAGGCACACTTAGAGGTCACATCAACTATATGGTACACCTAAAAATCACGATTTCTAAAGGTGATCTTTATAAAGATATCTGTTAAATAAACTCTGAGCAGAAACAGGAGGATGCCTACTACCTTAGTACTTGGAGTTTTGAGAGACAGAGGTCAGAATCAAGCATTTCACCACTACACATAGCAGAAATACCTAATTGTTGACTGTCAGGCTTTTTGAAGTCCCAAATATAATATGGAGTCCTATAAGACTGTATCTTTCTGTTTCTGCAAACAAACCGCAACTAGCATAATACACACTTACTATACTTTTTCCCCATTGTATATACATGGATTGACCATCATTTAAATTTTTTCCAACCTGAGATAAAATAATTTAAATGTTTAATTTTGGGGCAAATACTGCTCTCATCCTTTTAGATATGACGGATATTCAGATCATCTACAAATTGGAAAATCATAATTTTCCATTTACTTCCAGTAAATTGAGAAGTAGAGAAACTAAGTGCCTTTCTCAAAGTTCTCCTTTCAAAGTTGATGCAATGATATGCGAAAAGAATTATTTAAATATGTCTTTATTTTTAATATTATCTCATAATAGTGGGAAGAACTATCTTTACTCCTGGATTTAGTTTCCACTCCACCCAAATAATCTACTTATTATCTTAAAATCTGAGATTTTGCAACTTTTATTTTTATTTTTTATTTATTTATTTATTTATTTATTTTTAGGCGAGGCAACCCTTGGTTGACTTCACAGATTGCAAGGTCTTAGTCAGCTTACAATCCCTTATTTTTTATTTTTTACACCTACAGCACCTGGTCTTTCTAGGTGGTCTCCTATCCAAGTACTAACCAGGCTTGACCCTACTTAGCTTCTGAGTTCAAGTGGGATTGGCTTGTTAAGGGTGGCATGGCCATAGAGATTTGCAACGTTTTCATTCAAGGAAACCATATATCATAATTCTCCTGGGATAGCCCAGTTTATGGATGTTGTTTCAATTATTAATAGTGTTCTCTCTCAAAAGTAACCCAGTGGATGATAAATTATATCTTTATCCCATGTTCATCAAACCATGATTATGGAAAGTTTATTTTATGCCATTTTGTCTTGATTTCTGTATCATTAAATGAGAAAGCCAGGCCAGACTGGGGTAGGGAGGTTTGGTAGAGACTTTGGGGATCTTTGCCTTCACAAAACCACTTCTCCTTGCAAGGGATGGTTCTTCAAACCTTCCCATCACAAATATTATTTATGACGGTGAGCATCCATGTTTGAATTGCTCATCATGCCATTCAAGGGGGACATATGTTACAGACGGAGACAATTAAGACATTCTATTGGAGGGGGTTAAATTGGGGCTAAGACATAGGTAACGATTCTCTGCATCTTCTCTAAGCTTCTGTGATATGCCACATTCTGCAACACGGATGAAGGGGCAGGGAAAAACCATCACTTCCTGAGGCCCTCATACATCTTGATCTTCGGGTTCCAGGAGGGACACTCACACCATTACAATAAATTCCTTTTTTGGTTAAATTACCTTGAACTAATTTCTGTTCTTTGCCACTAAAACGTCTTCATGGATACAGTACCTGGTGCTCCCTCTAATTCTAAATATTAATTTATACATCCAAGTGACACATCTCTCTGTATCTCCTTGTCTTATGCCCTCTCAGACACTCAGTAACTTACCATGGCATTCAAAAGAGAGGGGGAAAAAAAGGGGGGAAACAGACAGAGGAAAAAGGCTCTCTGTCCAAAGGAGCTTTCTAATATGTGCTTGACCCACATGTCTAGTTTTCTTATCTGTGTTTGGATTCCTCTTCTGATTACTGACAAAAAAAGGCCTCCTGAGATCCTCATGGTCAGTAACTTCTATCTCAGCTCTGTGGCCCCTGATGCCAGAAAGACAGCAATGTTTTACTATGGGTGAGTTAGCTCATCTTTTCCTAAGCTCTGAATTTCTTGTTCAACAAAATGTCATTCAGGAGAAAATTATAGCAGCTCTGGATACCGAAGACAATAGCCCCCAATGAGAAACATCTGTATTTGTAAAATTTATAAATCACATTATAAAGGGTTTTCATTGTGATTCATTTTCCCCTCATGGGTTGGTTTCTGCTACCGTAGTAAAACAAACAAGTAAATAAATAAAAAACCCACTGATTTGAGGTAAACTGTCTATATTTAGGTCCCAGAGATGAGATACTTACTTGCAATATTTTATAGTTTGTAGTTTGCAGAAAAAGTAGAACTGAGGTTAATCTGGCAAAGATTCGCCAAAAGTAAATGGATGTAAATCCTTTTGTTATATTACATAAACTTTCCCTTTAGAGGTATTTAATGAGATTTGTTTCAATAAAATTAATTATTCAAAAATATCATAAAGAAATAGGTATTCAACTACTCTTAATTTTCCTTAGTTCAACTGAACATGAATATAAATTTATTCTAGAGAGCAGCTCAATTAAATTTATTTAAAAAATTTACCAAATTGAAAGTAAAAGTTAATTAACAAGCTCAGATTAGAAATATTAATTATACAAAAATTAAAAGTTCAAGCAACAGATTTGCCTGAGGTTTGAATATCAAGTTATAATATATTCAACAAAACTCCGTCCTCCCATGCTTTTATGAAAGTAGAAGGATTTATTATGAACCGTGATAATTATTATTGAAGAACTGAGTTGGATATCAAGTAACTGGAATTGCTTGAAATCTGAAAGTCCCTCTCTCTAAGTCACTTTCAAATATATTTTAAAATGCACATTTCAAGACATTAGAGTCTATAGGTGAACTTTTTCTATAATGTCCTTATTGAGTAAAACACGCAGAAAAAAATGAACAAATCATAAGTGTTTATAACTTGATGAATCTTTTTATAGGTTAAGTTTTAATCTAACAATTTGACTTCTAAAAATTTAACCTAAAAAGATGAAAAACCTGGGTGTCTATCATGACTATACTTGTAATAGAAAAAGGAAAAACTATACATTTGACAGAAGATTTATTATATTTGCCTTTGATAAATGGAAAACTGTGCCATTAAAAGGAGATCCACTGCCATAAAAAAGATAACATTATTGAGTGAAAAAAGTAACAAAATATCATATAATCTATTTATCTCATTATTTTCATTTATGTAAAAGTTTTTCTCTGAGTCTAAAGAAAGCTGGCTGAGTATCTCTACTAAATGTCAACAATGATGGTATCTCTGATGGGATTTAAGATGACTTCCATTTTTTTTTCTATATTGATATTTTATAACTACTTTGTAATGATACCATTTAATAAATGCCTACATACTACACATGCGCATACACTCAACTTAAATACATCATTTCACTTATATTGCACACAAATCAGTAGAGGAATGTATTATTACCTCATTAGACAGATGGAGAAATTGAGGCTTAGGAAGTTTAAGGAACTGAACCATATTTAGAGCCTGTGTTTACAGACAGATCAATTTGAGTCCAAAAGCCTTTCCTGATAATGATCAGAAAATATTCCTACAGGTATTTATCTGGTGTGGGGAGAAAAAGCCATAGGATAAGTAATACATTTTTAATCTTATGGAATTTTAAATCCAATTAACAGAAATAAGACAACCCTTTATCGCCATGTATGTTTTAGATATAAGATTCTTTGATAAAATCACTTTGTAGAAATTCATTCAGTCAGATATGGTCCCTGACCTCAAGTAACTGGTATTCTAATAAATGACACAGTCTTGGGAACAAGTCATTGCACTGCTATATGATGGATGTCGGCATAAAGCAAAAAGTGACTGTCTCTTCTTGGAGATGGGTGGGTTGGTCTTGAGAAGTTGACAGAAACTTAGCAGGAACAGGGAGAAGTGAGCAGCAGAAAGGGGACCAGGACTAGGGAAAAGCATATGAAAAGAGATGTAGGTATTATGTGTAGGTCTCTTTCTAGAAATCATTGGTACTTCAGTACAGCTTTTGGGCAGGAAAGCAGACTAACAGAGAATCGAGCTAGACAGGTCTTGTTCAAAGAATACCTTGTGTACTTGAATATTTTCCTTTTCCAAACATCTTGGGCAACAGTCCCCATGAAGAATGATCTTCATTTTCCAAACCACTGGGAGAACTGAAGGGAATAAAGGGATGCCAAGGCCAAGGTACCAAACAAGGAAGATGACTAAAACTCACATAAAAACACAATTTCACTAGAACAAAAAAGTACTTCTGAATAAATTACCACATTAAATTTTTTCTCAAAAAAGACAAAATAATATACATCAAGTGCCAAAATCTTAATTCTTTGGGCAAAGGAACAAGTTGTAAGGAATAAGTTTAATGGATGCAGTGCTAAAGGGAGGTCTCTGGCAACTTCGATTTAATCTGTCTTCTGTGCAGTACAATGTTCCCAAAGGAACATACATTCATTTAAAAGGTTTAAGTGTGAAAGATTTATTTTCTCTCAAACAAAACTAATTAAATTGAAATACCTTCTAAAGGCAAAGTGATAGTAAAATGTAGCTCACATCTTTCTAAATTCGATATACTAAGAAAATAGTAAGATATTCTTTTGCATCCTTAATGCTGACAATTTTAAAAAAATATTGACTTCAAGGAAGTAAGCAGAGAAATATGTTCATGTGTTGCTCTTTTAGTGTTTCTGTGGAAATTGATCCAGCTGCTATAGGTTGGTTCATTGACAAAATAAAGTAGGTGCCTATAGATAATTTCCTTTTACCTGCAGGGCATAGGAAGGAACAAGTAACTGGAGGCAGAAGTATAATCTACCTTTCAGCAGCTCATTAATATTGCAGGGGAATCATGTTTTCCTAGGAGGCTGAGGCATTACAGCTTAATTCTATTTACAGTATTGTTAGTCACATAAGTAATTAGAACACGGGTGACCTGATGTCCTTTTTCCAAGAACATCAGCACACTAAGAGTTAAGACAGTCCCTAAACTAGTAATGCACAGCTTAGTATTTGCTGCTTTCGTAGGAACAATCTAATTAGAGCTCTTCTCCAGTTCCCTCTGTTACTGGAAGTTTTTTCTTTGCCTTCAAAATGGTTTCCTTGCAGCTTCTACAGACATAGCCACAAACCCAATCCATCATTAAAGGACTCTATCAAAGTCCCTAACTCCTCTCCTTCTAACCCAGTTTATCTCTCTCTCTCTCTCTCTCTCTCTCTCTCTTTTTTTTAAACATTAATCTTGTCAGTGAATTAGTCCTACAGTGGCAGGAGTATGTCATATATATTTGATAACTTTAAAAGTATGTCTCATACAGAGTCTAGCACTGTCACACTGCTCAGCAGGTGCTCCTGTACTTCTGTATTGAGAATACTGAGACTTACAAACTCAGTTCTAGGTAAGGTTGTGGCAGAGTCAGAATTCAAACTCAAGTTTCCCTATCCCGAAGCTTCTTTCCAGTAAGTATGGGGCCTGTGCAATGGGTGACGCAGATGTTCAACTTGATGCCATGGGACTCCTGCTACTTCATTTAATACGTATCCTAACCACCCATATTCCGTCCCCAAATATCTTCCTCCCTTCTTCCTTCTTTCCTTCCTTCCTCTCTCCGTCCCACCTTCTCCCTCCCTCCATCTCTTTAATCAATCAATCAATTAATTATTTTTTTGCGCCTTTGTGGTCTCCCATCCAAGTACTAACCAGGCCCAACCCTGGTTAGCTTCCAAGAACAGATGAGATCGGGCATGTTCAGGGTGGCATGGCTGTAGACGCTTCCTCCCTCTTTAAATAACTCTTCAGCACCCAGTTCCAAACTCTGTACAGTGGTGAAGGCAGAGAAAGATCCAATTCAAGTGTTAACTTTAAAAACTGTGCCCCAACAGAGTATAGTACTATTTCCTCAGTCTGTTCGTATGTATATATGTATGACAAATGTGTGAAGAGACAATGAAAAAAACTACACCTGTCAGGTTGGTTAAGGTCTGGTAATATTCAGTGTTTGCTAGATTTGGGGGAAATAACCTTTCTTACATACTGATAGTGGGGCGGAAAGATGATTTGATATAAATTATGCTTCAAACAATTGCACAAAGACATATATACCACTATTTTCTAATACTACTTGAACTGACACAGAAAATGATATACCATTCAGTAAAAAAGGTATGTACAATATGATTTTGTGTACATTAACTATAAAATCTATATTTTCACAGATGTATATGACTATGTATGCAAGAAATGGGAAAAATGGTAAGTTGACAGTGGTTACTTCTGGAGCAGTATTACAAAGGTAAAAGAGGGAAGATTATTACTTATACCTGTGCAATTAGAATTTTTTATGATTACACGTTGCTTTAAAAACGTAAAAAAAAAGTGTAATCTCTGTTAAAAAAGAGAAAAATAGCAGTAAGAAGCACTACCTTATGACATCTCAGTACGTTAGGGAATCAATTAGAATTAAAGCCTATTTGTTAACCTAATATTTTTGAATCATAGCCAGAAACATCAATAAGAATGGGCAACATGATTTAGAAAGCCAAAATAATTTTAAATTATAATATTTAAATATTGTGCAAAATGTTGAGACTTCAGGTGTGAAATCATCCTATTCTCTTGACCTCATTTTTCCAGCCACAGCTCCTAAGTCTAGGTCAATCCCAATCTCCTGGCATTTAGAAGAGATGGATGGAGAAAGACTCAAGTTAAAGGGCAGGAAGCACTATAGACTACATAAAGATCTTTCCTTTCCCTTTTGTGGATTCAGGAGCACATTCATTGCTACTTGTATTGGTTGTCAAAATTTCTAGTTCCATCACTGGGCATACCATTTTATTTCATGCAATTGGGGTGTAATCTGAATTAAATAACAAATGGTTATATTTTCTACAATAAGGCTGCAGAGGTACTTGGTACTTTGTCAATGTCCTTCTAGGACAACGGCAAATATTTACATCTAGATTCCTGACTAGATTCATAAGATATATCAAACTAGGTAACTTTCAAAAAAGCACATCTAGGCTCCACCTTCAAATTCTCATCTAGTGGGCTGGGGTGAAAGGCTGTTATTTAGGTAAAGCTGTCCTATGATACTGATATACAACCTTGGTTGAGAGCAACTTATACAGTGAAAGAGATTTATTTGGTAAAATTTTTGAGAAAGGATTTACAGCTTTTATGCTCCCCAAAACAGATCAGAAACACCTTAGGCTAAATCATATGCTGAAGCTTGAGAAGCAAAAATTTAGATTCCACAACTACAGAATATTAA